>NC_044550.1:34682852-35416602 GCF_007565055.1 Rhinopithecus roxellana | reverse complement strand
TTCCCAGACCTGAGGGTTCTTCCCCTTTATAGTCTACACAGTGTAACTTCCAGACATTGCCATGGCATTTGTAAACTGTCATGGCACTGGTGGGAGTGTCTTTTAGCATGCTAATACATTATAGTTTGCTTATAATGAGGAGTGAGCACTACCAGAGGTCACTTTCATTGCCATCTTCGTTTTGGTGGGTTTTGGCTGGCCTTTTTTTTTTTTTTTTTTTTTTTGAGACGGAGTCTCACTCTGTCACCCAGGCTGGAATGCAGTGGTGCCATCTCCACTCACTGCAACCTTTGCCTCCTGGGTTCAAGCAATTATCCTGCCTCAGCCTCCTGAGTAGCTGGGATTACAGGCACTCACCACCATACCCCGGCCCAGCTAATTTTTGTATTTTTAGTAGAGATAGGGTTTCACCATGTTGGCCAGGCTGGTTTTGAACTTGTGACCTCAGGTGATCCACTCACCTCAGCCTCCCAAAGTGCTGGGATTACAGGCGTAAGCCACCACCCCCAGCTTGGCCAGCTTCTTTACAGAATCCTATTTTGTTTTGTTTGAGACCAGGTCTCATTGTCACCCAGGCTGGAGTACAATGGCACAGTCTTGGCTCACTGCAGCCTCAACCGCCTGGGTTCAAGCAATCCTCGTGCCTCAGCCCCCCAAGAAGTTGGGACTACAGGGCCGCACCAGCAGACTTTGCTAATTTTGTTTTTTTTTTTTTTTTTTTAGAGATTGGGAGGAAGTTTTGCTGTGTTGGTCAGGTTGGCCTTTTTCTTTTTTTGAGACAGGGTCTTACTCTGTCACCCAGGCTAGAGTGCAGTGGCACGATCTTGGCTCACCACAACCTCCCCTTCCTGGGTTCAAGCGATTCTCCCACCTCAGCCTCCTCAGTAGCTGGGATTACAGGCACGTGCCACCATGCCTGGCTAATTTTTGTATTTTTTTGGTAGAGACAGAGTTTTGCCATGTTGGGCAGGCTGGTCTCATCTCCTGAGCTCAAGTGATCCACCCACTTCAGCCTCTCAAAGTGCTGGGATTACAGGCATGAGCCATCACGCCCAGCAGGTACATCCTATTTTATCAGCAGGGTTTTATGACCTGTATCTTGTGTGGACCTCCTATCTCAGCCTGTGAGGAAGAATGCCTAACCAACTGGGAATACAGCCTAGTAGGTCTCAGCCTTATTTTATGCATGCCCTATTAAAGATGGAGTTGCGGCCCTGCGCGGTGGCTCACACCTGTAATCCCCAGACTTTAGGAGGCCAACAGAGGCGACTCACTTGCGGTCAGGAGTTCAAGACCAACCTGGCCAACATAGTGAAAACCCGTCTCTACTAAAAATATAAGAATTAGCCAGGCATGGTGGCAGGTACCTGTAATCCCAGCTACTCCGGAGGCTGAGGCAGAATTGCTTGAACCCGGGTGGCAGAGGTTGCAGTGAGCTGAGATGGCTACTGCACTCCATCCTGGGGGACAGAGCGAAAATCTGTCTCAAAAAAATAAATAGCCAGGCGCAGGGGCTCTCACCTGTAATCCCAACACTTTGGGAGGCCGAGGCGGGTGGATCACCTGAGGTCAGGAGTTCAAGACCAGACTGACCAACAAGATGAAACCCTGTCTCTACTGAAAATACAAAAGCTTAGCCAGGCGTGGTGGCATGTGCCTGTAATCCCAGCTACTGGGGAGGCTGAGGCAAAAGAATTGCTTGAACCCAGAAGGTGGAGGTTGCAGTGACCCGAGATTACTCCACTCCACTCCTGGGAGATGGAGCAAGACTCCCTCTCAAATAAATAAATAAATAAATACATAAATACATAAATAAAGAGTTGGAGTTGCTCTGTTTCAAATGCCTGTGACAAATTGATTACACTGAAGTTGATTAATGGGGTGTATACTACAATTAGAATAAAACGATGTTTTTCTTTATCATTTTTAAATCAGTAGTGACTATAACATGGCTAAGTTGAATGAGTACTGCCTTTTTTGCTTGTTTGTTTGTTTTTTGAGATGGAGTCTCGCTCTGTCGCTCAGGCTGGAGTGCAGTGGCACAATCTCAGCTCATGGCAACCTCCGCCTCCTGGGTTCAAGCGATTCTTCTGCCTCAGCCTCCTAAGTAGCTGGGACTACAGGCACATGCCACCAAGCCTGGCTAATTTTTATATTTTTAGTAGAGATGGGGTTTCACCATATTGGCCAGGCTGGTCTTGAACTCCTGAACTTGTGATCTGCCTGCCTCAGCTTCCCAAAGTGCTGGGATTACAGGCGTGAGCCACCACACCTGGCCGAATGAGCAATGTCTTAAAAGTTTCTGCATTTTCTAAATAAAGGTTTTTTAGGCAATGGAGATTACATTTGGAAAATTACAATTTCAGTACAATATCAATTTCATAAATTAAATACAGTGTTCCATTATATTTCCAAATGTAGGAGATCAAGTTTAAATAATGGGTTGGAATGGTAGCAGACAGACTTCAAACAAGAATTCTAGACTAGGGACAAGAAATGTCTGAACTAGGACTATATTATATTCTATAGCATATAAAACTAAAACTGGACAAAACACAAGGTTCAAATGGAAAAACTTTTACTAATTAATTCAATTAAAAATCGTGAATTAAGTAGGATCAGACTAATTTACTGAGAGCTAGTTTACCTAACCTAGTTTGACTAAGGGTTTCTAATGTATTCAAATGAATGTATAGTTTCGCTCTGTTGCCCAGGCTGGAGTGCAGTGGTGCAATCTCGGCTCACTGCAAGCTCCGCCTCCCAGGTTCACGCCATTCTCCTGCCTCAGCCTCCTGAGTAGCTGAGACTACAGGCGCCCGCCACCACGCCCAGCTAATTTTTTATATTGTTAGTAGAGACAGGGTTTCACCATGTTAGCCAGGATGGTCTTGATCTCCTGACCTTGTGATTCGCCTGCCTCAGCCTCCCAAAGTGCTGGGATTACAGGCGTGAGCCACCGTGCCCAGCCAACAAGTGAATCTTTACCTAAGAATTTAATCAAACCCTTACAAGTGGTAATTTCAAAGGTTTGGCCTGGTGTTTTTGGCTAATAGAGCAACCATTAAGAGGTTTATTCTTTAACACTTGATCTATTTCTTATTGAACATAATTTAAAAAGGAGCGGGACTCTGCAAATTCAAGTGTCTGCAGAGTCTAGGCAGATATTGTGAATGCATAAAATGCCTAGAGAGGCAGTGCAGTGTGATGAGGACTGTGGTACATGGGAGGTTGATCCCTCATCTAAAAATTGCAACGTCTATTCAGCTCCAACGGATCATAGCTGTGTAGAAATACGGCTTAATCTGATTATTTTCAAAATAAGACAGAAATCTAGATCTTAAGGTTAATTATTCATCAGCTCCATTAAAAAAAATATTTGTAGGCCAATGCTGTATTAACAAAGTATTGTTAAGTAACTGTCTCTGAGAATTCATATTTTTTCTGAGGAGATTGTGTGTGTGTGTGTGTGTGTGTGTGTGTGTACAATCTAATAGTTATCTACTAGACAACTGAAACAACAAAGAGGTATTTTCTGCCACTCACACTAGAGGGAAAAGTTAAAGAGTATTAGACTGTAGTGTCTGTGGTCCTCTGGGATTGTTCTGTGAGTCTTGGAGAATGCTAATGAACATAACTGTCTTGTTGGGAGTTCCCAAGGTATTTGTTTTGATTGAACAACTTTAGATATTGAATATGTACTGTGTTGGAAGGGGTGTAAATCATAGGGTAAGGCCATTCTTTCTATGTAGAGAAAGAGATTTGGGCAACAACTGCTGGAGCATTGAACATTGTAAGATGAAGGTAGTACTCTTATTGTAAGACACAGACCTCAGCATAGATTTAAGAACTAAAATTAACCATAAGAGGACATGCTGAAAATGGTTTGACTTCTTACCTGCATTTCCTTTGGAATTTGGAAATTGTTATTATTAGCATAGTGTTAACTTTTTAAAATTTTTTGGCCAATATAAGTAATTATCTTTGTGTATCCCACCTCTTCAGTTAAAATCTGATTTAGCCATATATTGACTTGGTATCTGTAATAGCCAGAGACACAGCAGGAAACAGGTGGTAAACTCAAATAATTTAACTGAAGAGAGTTTAAAAGAGGTACTATTTACTGAGGTGTGGGCAGGGTTAAGGGCACCGATAAGGGATTGAAATAAATTTGGACAGGCAAGTGTGGGAGCTGCAACTGTACCTAGGCCACAAGGAACAAAGGGAGACACAGTGTTATTGGAACCAGGTGAGAGCTAGAGCTATGGAAGAGGAGCTGCTTAACAAAAGCAGTGGCCATTGAAGAATGCAGCCACCTCCAGGACTATAGCCAGGCCCAAGGGAGCATGGCAATAGCCTGGCTTCTCTTTCTTCCTGCACTCTATCTCTTGCTGGTGCTTCCTAGGCCAAAACCCAGTGAGAAGCCAGAAGGCAAGGGAGCCCAGGTGGTATGGTTTAAAAGGGTCAGTCTCCATGGGTACCCAGCAGGGTGGACAAGGGTGAAGAGTAGATATGGCTGGTGGCAAATGGAGTATAACCAGTGTAGTGTCTTTTAAAATAAGAATCACCAATAATTATCAAATTATAGCAAGGAGGAAAAAAATCTGTTAGGAAAAATGAGTAAAGATAATGAAGCAGGTGAATTTATAGCAATATAAAGACAGAACAGTCCTATAAAAATATATAGCTACCTTCTAATCTATTAAATTATTTGAATAATGACAAAGGAGGTTTATTCAGTGAATTTACCTCCTTAAATTTACTTGGATTTGAGGCAATCCTCCTGCCTCAGCCTCCCTTATTTTACCTCCTTATTTACTTGGATTTTGCAATGAATTCTTATAACACTTTCTTGTAGTCTATGAAAGATACTTAATTCTTACGGAATAAGGAATAAGGTAAATGGTCATGGGTAACTTTATAAGATTTAGTAGAGAAGAATTTCATATTAATATTAAGATATAGGGTACAATAGACAGTGTGTCTTTTTTTTTTTTTGGAGACAGGGTCTCACTCTGTCACCTAGACTGGGGTTCAGTGGCACCATCATGGCTCAATGCAGCCTTGACTTCTCAGGCCCAAATAATCTTTCCATTTCAAACTCTTGAGTAACTGGGACTACAGGCATGTGTCACAATGCTCAGCTAGTTAATTATTATTATTATTATTATTTTGGCCAGGTACAGTGGGTCATGCCTGTAATCCCAACACGTTGGGAGGCAGAAGCAGATGGATCACCTGAGGTTGGGATTTCAAGGCCAGGCTGACCAACATAGAGAAACCCTACTAAAAATACAACCCTCTCTACTAAAAATACAAAAAAAATTAGCTGGGTGTGGTGGTGCATGCCTGTAATCCCAGCTACTCGGGAGACTGAAGCAGGAGAATTGCTTGAATCTGGGAGGCAGAGGTTGCTATGAGCTGAGATCACACCACTGCACTCCAGCCTAGGGAACAAGAGCGAAACTCTATCTCAAAATAATAATAATAATAATTTTTTT
Organism: Rhinopithecus roxellana; assembly: GCF_007565055.1. NCBI lineage: Eukaryota > Metazoa > Chordata > Mammalia > Primates > Cercopithecidae > Rhinopithecus > Rhinopithecus roxellana. Next base: position 35,411,104 of record NC_044550.1, on the reverse strand, counting down.
TTTTAGAAGCAGGGTCTCACTATGTTGCCCAGGCTGGTCTTGAACTCCTGGGCTCAAGCAATCCTCCTGCCTCAGCCTCCCAAAGTGCTGGGATTACAGATGTGAGCCACTGCACCTCATGTTTTTTTATTTTTATGTTTTAGAGATGAAGTCTTGCTTTATGCCCAGAGTGGAGTGCAGTGGCTATTCATAGGTGTGATCATAGCACACTGCAGCCTCAAACTCCTGGCCTCAAGTGATTCTCCTGCCTCAGCCTCCTGAGTAGCTGGGAATACAGGCAAGCACCAATATGCCCAGGTTTGTGTGTCGTATTTTAATTTATCACCTGGAATTAGATATTTTTATAAAAAGGTGCAAGGAAAAAAACCTGTTAATCCCAGTCAAAGCAAATTTAGGGAAACTAAACATACTTGCTTGTATTACTCTCAGATGGCTCTCCCCATGAAGCCAGTGTTTCGCAAACCAAGTGTGAACTAGGGTCCCTGTATTTCTCTGCCTTCAGGACCCCATCAATAATTATTGGTTCTGTACCTCATCCACAAAGGCTCTCTAGTTTTTTTCTTTTTCTTCCTTTTTTTTTTTTTGAGATGGAGTCTCGCTCTGTTTCCAGGCTGGAGTGCAGTGGTGCAATCTTGGCTCACTGCAATCTCCGCCTCCTGGGTTCAAACAATTCTCCTGCCTCAGCCTCTCGAGTAGCTGGGACTACAGGCGTGTGCCACCACGCCCAGCTAATTTTTGTATTTTTAGTAGAGATAGAGTTTCACCATGTTGGTCAGGATGGTCTCGATCTCTTCACCTCCTGATCCTCCTGCCTTGGGCTCCCAAAGTGCTGCGATTACAGGGGTGAGCCACCACGCCCGGCTCTGCCTCTCTAGTTATTGATGGATGTACCAAGGGAGTGTCTCATTGAGTGTTCCCAAACACATTTGCTACTGCATGGCATCTGCCCCTTTTGTCCTCTTCTGCTTTTTGTTGCCTTCTGTCTGCAGGAGAGCTGCCAAAACCATTGAAGCTGTTGCTGTCCGAAGTGTGTCTCAGGCTGCAACATGTTATATTCAGAATTTGTCTCTCATAAACAAGAAGTTACCTCCTGGTTCCCATAAACAAGAAGTCTCATGCTCACAGTTTCAGTGAAATGGCTCTTTTACATAGTTTTCTGTTGCCTCCCCTGCCCAGGTTCTAACACTCATCCTTGGAAGATACGGGGTAGAGGCAGGGCTCTGAGCAACACTCACAGAATTGCCTTCCCTTTCATACTGGTCCTGTGCCCTTCAAACACTCTCACTGTCCTCAGGTTGAACCACTCCTCAGAGCCATGCAAAGACCCCCTGAAGAAGTCAGGACATGCTCTGTATGTCCAATTCGTATGTGAATCTCAGGGTGCACACTGTTTGCATTTAATGAAGCCCTTATATTATACAGTTGCTACTTCCTGAATCCTCTCAGTGTGCAGTATACATGGTGAGTTGTGGTAATGCTGCAAAACTCCCCATCCTCACTGTAAACCACGGAAGGCATCTGACCTCTTCCTATAGCAGAGCTTTGAGAACTTGGGCATCTTACTCGCCCTAGCCTTCTGTAGCTTTCCTTCTGGGTGGATTCAGAAGAGTGATGCATTCTTGTGTTTTCGTGAAGAATTACATGTCATATACCATTTATGATGGCACAAACTAAGAAAAAAATAGGAAGTTACCAGCATATATTTTAGAGCCTAGATTATTACAGTTTAAGTAACTCTTTTACTCATATACCTATGCCCAGTTGATATTTTTTTCCTTTGATCTTTGGAGAAATCTGTTTTTTTTTTTTTCTTTTTTTTATTCTCTAAATACAATCTATTTTTCCTAATGGCTCAGGATGCTAATTACTTTTCTTCCTCTCCTTGGATCCCTGTATAGTTCTTTCATCTGTTTTTTCTTTTTCTTTTTTTTTTTTTTTGCTAAGGCATAGAGCTCTTTCATTTCTCCCAGAGGAGTTAGAAAAGCAGCTTTTATTTTTCTATTAAATATTAACCCTTAACAATTATCTATAGTTGTTTCGAATAAATGTCAAGATGTCACTGAAGCTGAGGAACAGCAATGGAGAATTGTGTGCCACAAAAATCCTGTCACCCCTATTTTCAGATGGAGAAACTGAGGCACATAACTTGCTGGGGTTGACCATGCCAGGAAAGCCTGACCAGAACCTGTGGCCTCCTGATTATTAAAGCCCCTTCTACTCTGAGTCTCTTTTCTCTCCATTCCCCTCCCATCCTACCTTGCCTTATTTCCTCCAAGACCACTGCTACCCTCCATCTACCACTTAATAACTACAACAAGAAGAAAAATGCTAACCTGGAAGCAACAACAGAAACATCAGTAGATGGAATAAAATAGTTTAGGCAAGATGCAGTGCTACTGTGCACAGGCGAATATTGGAGTATTTGAACTCAATGTTGTCCAGATAAAAATGACTAAGAAATAATTCCCAAGTTTCTCTGAAAACCCTGGGCTCATTTCCTGAAGCAGTAGAAAAGAGATACCTAGAGATAGAGAAAAAACCCCTGAGGCTGGAACTTGGCAAGGAACTCAGGCTCAGTTTGACCTAATCTAAAAGAAAGACAGGACCTGAAAGGAGTGTAAAAACAAAATGTCAAGTTCACTTCTAAGTGAACAAAACAATAAAGCCACACAGTACATAAGGGAGGAAGAGTGTCATATCCTTTCAATTGCTTACTGCCTCCTCTTGTGAGTTACGTACACTCTACAAAAATAAGATGTCTTCCTGAGAATTGCTTTGCTGGTATTGTTACTTTTCTCAGGTCTGCAAAGTTTTAAAGTCTATCCATATTTTAGACAAATGTTTCAAATAAGTTTTACCTCCTCATGCATTAGAAATTAAAAAAAAAATAACTCTAGTGTTTTGTTGGCACTTGTGATTTATATGCGTGGCTTTGACGATCAAAAAATAGTGTAATGTACTTACATGTTACTTACTTTCTCCTCTACACTCTGATGTTATCTGGCCATTCTCTAATTTAAAACATCAGCACCAAAGTATTGAGTCATGGCTGTATATATGTGGAAATACCAGAGTTTCTGGATAGCAGTGAAGCAGGAAGAGGGTGCGGTGGTCAGATGCATTGGCTTTGGTGTCAGAATCTAACACTAGTTTGCGGACTTTGGCAGGTCACTAATTTCTTAGGGCCTCAGTTTTTTCATCCATAAATGGGAATTAAGCATAACACTATACACAAAGTTACTAGCACTGTATCCAGCATGCAATATGTGTGTGACACATGTAAAATAGCTGTTAAGATCCCAGACTCTGTAGGCAGGCATCCTGGGTTCAGATCCCAACCGACTACTTACTAACTGGGTAAGTTTACTTCTCCATGATTCTGTTCTTTCTTTCTGTTTTTTTTTTTTTTTTTTTTTTTTTTTTTTTTTTTTTTTTTTTTTTTTTTTGAGACAGAGTTTCACTCTTGTTGCCCAGGCTGGAGTCCAATAGCACCATCTTGGTTCACCGCAAGCTCCGCCTCCTGGGTTCAAGCAATTTTCCTGCCTCAGCCTCCCAAGGAGCTGGGGTTCCAGGCATGCACCACCATGCCTGGCTAATTTTGTATTTTTAGTAGAGACAGGGTTTCTCCATGTTGGTCAGGCTGGTCTCAAACTCCCAGTCTCAGGCGATCCGCCCGTCTCAGTCTCCCAAAGTGCTGGGATTACAGGCGTGAGCCACTGCGCCTGGCCTGACTCTGTTCTTTCATCTGTAGACTGTGAATAATTATAGTGCCTATCTCATAGATTTGATGTGAAGATTTAAAGAGTTAAAATAATAAGCCCTGGCACACAGTAAGTGTTCAATAAGCATTAGCTATTATTATTCTAAAATTGTGCTGTCCAATGTGGTAGCCATATGTGGCTATTGAACTTTTGAAATGTAGTCAGTCCTAAACTTGTTATGCTCCAAGTATAGAATACACATCAAATTTAAATACTTAATATAAAAAAGAATGTAAAATATTTTAATAATTTTTATATCAACTATAGTTAAACTTACAATATATTGAGTTAAATAAATTACTATAATTAATTTTACTTGTTTCCATTTTAGTATAGCTACTAGAAAATTAAAAAGTACATGTATGGCTTGCATTATATTTATATTGGACAATGTTGTTTTTTAGAATATAGAAATCTTAAAGCAAAAAGTTCATCCAAAAGAACCTTAGCTTTTGGTTTAGTTCAAAATGTGGGATATTCGTGGTACACTTTTTGTCATAAAACATTTAGGATAAGCAAGGGAATTACAAAGTAGTAAGTGAAGCCATTAGAACTTTTAAAGAAGTTAATACAATTTTAGGTTGCATTAATTTTTCCAGAACCCAGTGTTCTTTTCTCCTCTGGAGTGTTTTGTTCAGCTGTGGGATTACATTTTAAGAGAGACACAGGCATCTAGAGTATATCCTTCGTAAGTCTCCTAGTAAGATGAGAGGTTCTTATCACCACACCATGAAAGGGAGGAACTGTGAGTGGTTAAAAATAGGGACATATTCAGCCAAGTGAAGAGAAGACTTAAAGAGAGACATGATAGCTATTCTCAAACACCAGAAAAGTTGTCATGTGGAAATGGAATTGACCTGAATGGTTCATTTAGTCCAGGTTACAGGGACTATTTCAGCTTTCAATACATATAACAACTTTTTAACAATTAGAGTTGCCCCCAAACGGAATGAAGTACCTTACAGAATATTCCAGACTGTACCACCAGAAATTTAAACAGAATTATAGGGAGGTAGGTAGATGGAAGACTTCCAAAAGCTTTTCAAACTCTGAGATTCCATGATTAAGGTTTTGCCATTAATTCTGGAATAGAGCTGCCAATATAGCATTACAATCAGAACAACTAGAGTCCCACAGTTTTAATTCATTTTTTTAAAAAGAAGATATAGAAAGTAACCAGTGCTAGCTCAAGAAAACAGGGATATTGTAGAGAGATATATATGGTAGATAGGGATCTCACAAGAATACAGGGAGAGGGACAGTGATACAGCAGGCTTGTTGGAAACTGTAACAGGAACTGGGGCAGCATTTGCTATCTTTCTCTCATAGGCTGCTTGACTTCTTTCTTTCTTGTGATAGCTCTGCTTTTCTTGGCATCCTTATTCCCTTATATTATTGCAACTTACTGGGCTCCTGTAACTTCACTCACTCATCATTTCTGTTCCCTAATAGTTTCAGCTTGCCTTTCAAGACTATTCTGGCATGGAATTTATTCTATGACCCTGGAGCTTGAATTCTCCCACCTGAGTGTTTCAGTCTTTCATTTTCCCAACTTTGGTTTTGTGAGAGGAACAACTGATATAGTTTTTCTTTTCAAGGCAGGTCACTGGCCATGTATGGGTGGACTTTCCTTGGGTCAGATGGCTTCCACTGATCCAAATATCCTGGACTGGGGAATTTTGTTTATGTGAGAGGAGGAGGTTTCTACCAGAAGCAGATGTGGGTGGGGCAGGAAGCTATTGGTATTTTTAGTATCTCCATTGAAAGATGCTGAAAGATGGAGGCAATGGAGTTTACTCCCACAAATTTGTGAATCTACTTAAACTTATTCTATTCCCTGTATTAGAAGGAGCCTATTTAAAAGGTTCTGGTTGGGGATTAATGATAGAGATGTGAGTTTTGCTCTCAAGTATACTCTAGGACCTTGCTACTCAAAGGGTGGTCTGTGAACTAGCAGCATCAACATCACTGTTAGAAGCCTGTTAGAAATCAAAGGCCGGGCACGGTGGCTCACGCCTGTAATCCCAGCACTTTGGGAGGCTGTGGCAGGTGGATTGTCTGACGTCAGGAGTTTGAGACCAGCCTGGCCAACATGTGAAGCCCCGTCTCTATTAAAAATACAAAAATTAGCCAGGCGTGGTGGCAGGCGCCTGTAATCCCAGCTCCTTGGGAGGCTGAGGTAGGAGAACCACTTGAATCCGGGAGGCGGAGGTTGCAGTGAGCCAAGATCGTGCCACTGCACTCCAGCCTCTGGGACAAGAGCGAGAGACTTCATCTCAAAAAAAAAAAGAAAAGAAATCAGAATCTCAAGCCCCATCCTAGGCCTACCAAATCAGAATCTACAGTTTAATAAGATTTCCAGGTGATTTGAATTCACATTAAAGTTTAAGTATGGCTCTAGGATGAATTGGTTTGGTTTAGGCCTCCTAAAAGTTACTGAAGACTTGCACTTGAAATCTTGTAGTAGTAGATTGTAGCTATGCAAGAACCAATTGATAAACTGTCAGAAATTTTGAGTTGGTTGATTTTATGTTTGGTGGCTTGAAGTCACCTACTGTGGGAGTATTTACACCATGGAAATTGACAAATGGTACAAATTCATTTCTTTTATACTGGAGAACCAGTTGTTAAACTGTTACCAACATACCACTGTACAGTTCTAAATCTCCTAACTCAATCTGCTATTAAACAAATCTTCTAGAGGCTTTTGGACATAAAAACTGCCATGTATGGGGAACAAGACAAAATGAGTTCCAGTCTTCCATTTACTGAACTTTCAGCCTTTTGACTAAAAAAAATTTTCCTAGATAGTCATTTCTTTATGGGAAAAAAAGATCTGATTCTGAAATAAGCACAAGGGGGAAAGGGAATCTAGGAGCTGGTAATACTTAAGACCCAGATAGGCAGACAGACAGGCATTGGAAATTTTCTCAGCTGGCAGGTGGACAGTTTGGAGTTGAAACCCAGGCATAGAATAGCAGTTTGTATGTAGAGAAGAAGAAAATAAGAGTGGGTGGATTCTGGTTCTGCAGACATATCCCATGAGGAACGTTTATAGTCTATATTATATTGACCATAAAAATTTTAAACAAAACAACAACTCCTCCCCAAGTTAACGTTAGGTATAAATGCAAATATTTCATGGTATTACATAGGGAGTAGTTTTCAAAGTATGGTCACTGGGCCAGTAAATCATATCTCCTGAGAATTTATACGCACAGGCCCCCACCTCAGACCCGCTGGATCAGAAGCTCCGGGGGTGGGGCCCAGTGACCTGAGTTTAACAAGCCTTCTGAGTGATTCTGATGCACATTACTGAAATAGGCTTGGAGTTCCTTATTTTTGTCTATAAGAGAATCCATTTTCAACTTGAACCCCAAAGGGAAGTGACACTTCTTGCAAAGAAGTTTCCAGCTCAACTGGAAGATGGCTGAAGATAGCAGAGAACGCAGATCAAGAAAGTTACAGGGCTAGATAAATATTTATTCATTTTTCCCAAGGAAATTAGCCAAGCAGGCTGGCAGCTGGCATTTTGCCAAGACTCCTGGACAGTATGAACCTTCCTAGAAATCAAAAGTTGCATTTTAAAGTGAATTTTAAATGCATAGTACAGTCTAAAGGCCTTCTGCAAATACATCCTTGTACATATGGGAATAAGAACAGCATGGATCTTGTTAAGAAATAAGCAGATATTGGAAGAAGGAGTACTAGAACAGCTTATTCATTTTGCCTTTCTGGTTCAGAGCTCTCATTGGTTCTTTAATAATGACACTTAATATTTTTTGAGTGCTTACTCTGTGCCAAGTGCTTCAGTAAGCACCTCAGTAAATTATATTTTTAGCCCCATATCAGGGAAACCAAGGCCCAGAGAGGTATATAAATTTGCCCCAGGTCACACAACTACTAAGTGATAATACTGGAATTCAAACTTAGGCAGTTTGGCTCCAGAGCACAGCTGCTTAACCAAAATGCTTTATTACAAGCTTATCCAACCCACGGCCTGCCAGCCACATGTGGCCCAGCATGACTTTGAATGCGGCCCAACACAAATTTGTAAACTTTCTTAAAACATTATGAGATTTTTTGATTTTTTTTTTTTAAGCTCATCAGCTATTATTGGAGTATTTTATGTGTGGTCCAAGATAATTCTTCTTCCAGTGTGGCCCAGGGATGCCAAAAGATTGGACATTCCTGCTCTATTACCTCTTTTTAGTGAGAAGAAACTCATTATGTACTAAATATTTACAGGCTTGCAGTTCCCATTTCAGAGTATGGATTTTTGTAGTTTTTATAAAGTCCTTTTGTTGTTTTTATAAAGTCTCAGGCTAAGGACGGGCGCAGTGGCTCACGCCTGTAATCCCAGCACTTTGGGAGGCAGAGGCGGGTGGATCATGAGGTCAGGAGATCGAGACCATCCTGGCTAACATGGTGATACCCCATCTATACTAAAACTATAAAAAATTAGCCGGGCATGGTGGCGGGCGCCTGTCCCAGCTACTCAGGAGGCTAAGGCAGAAGAAAGGCATGAACCCGAGAAGCGGAACTTGCAGTGAGCCGAGATCGCGCCACTGCACTCCAGCCTGGGTGAAACAGCAAGACTCCGTCTCAAAAAAATAAAAATAAAGTCTCAGGCTAAGGAATCTCCTTATGTATTGTTATATACAAAACTGGAATCTGGATCCTAATGCCATCGAGTTCTGGTGACCAGAGTGGGCAACAGGTAAGCTGTACCTGTACAGGACATTACTTTAATTAGGCTACCACTATAAGCATACTATATGGTATGTAAGCATACTATATGGTAATAGTTTCAATATAGGATGTTTAAACTCTCGTTAGAACAGTAGACATAAAGAAGTCTATAAATGGGGCTTGCTGTGTTGGTTCACACCTGTAATCCCAGCACTTTGGGATTGCTTGAAGCCAGGAGTTTGAGAGCAGCCTGGGCAAAAAAGCAAGACACCCCACACTCCCCGCTGTCTATAAATAAAAATAAAAATAAGTTAGCCAGGTGTGGTGGTGTGTGCCTGTAGTCCAGCCCCTTGGGAGGCTGAGACATGAGGATCACTTGAGCCCAGCAGGTGAAGGCTGCAATGAGCTATGATCTTGTCAGTGCACTCCAGCTTGGGTGACAGTGAGATCCTGTCTTGTGAGAAATAAAGAAGTCCACAGATGGGGGCCAACTGATCCCAGCTGTCGACTGTGGAAAGGAAATGGACTAAGGACCAGCACTTCTAATCTGAGTGTTTGTTTTTGTCTGAAATTGACTAGGTAAGCTTGGTCCAATTCTGGTATTTACTCTCAAATTGAATTAGTTTTTTTCATTTATGCATAGCCAAGTATACTGCTTGACACATGGCAGGCACTCATTTATTTGTGAAAAGAAGGGAGGATGAGAGGGAGTGAGGGAGAGAAGGAAAAAGGTTACAAAGGTAGATTTAAGTTCTTCGAATTTTTTTGCGTAAGTCACAAATTGTTGTAGAATCTCTGAAGTAACTGCGTAGGTGTTAACAAGACAAGGCAATACATTAGAAATCTTATTTTTTATGTAGATGAGTACTATGCATAATTATGACATAAGGCAACCAGGAAATGCCTTTGATCCAGTCCATCTTCGTGTGGGCAGCTTCACTGAAGCAAGTTAATTTTGCAGGCTTGCCATTCTAACTGAGTCACTAATTCATGTATGCATATATTCATTTATTCAGCAGACATTTACTGAGAGCCTCCTATGGGCCTGGCACTGAAGTATGTGCTGAGGTTACAAAAATGAGTAAGATGGTTTCTACCCATAAAAAGCTCAGACTGGTGACAAGAACTGATATATTGTGGTCATGGCTGCACAACTTTTTGAGTATACTAAAAACCATTTAATTGTACAATTTAAATTGTTAGATTGTATGGTATGTAAATTATATCTCAAAACTATTTAAAACAAACAAACAGCCTAAGGCGAAATCTTTAAAAAGTTATCTAGGAGATTTAGGGTACAGTACACACCAAGCTGAGAAGATAGAATGAACCAAGTTATGGAGGTGAGAAACGTGTGTGTGTGTGTGTGTGTGTGTGTTGTGGGGGAGGTAAGCTGGGAAGTGATAAAATCCATAATCAGATTTGTTTTAGATAAACCACACTGACAGCTGTGACGTAATGGAAAGTACACTCATTCTGTTTTTTGTTTTTTTTTTCCATCAGAATGACTTGTGCGTGGGTCTTGGAGCTGCCATTTTAAAACTAGAAATGTTTTATAAATGTCAAGTATTATTATTCAATTGATCCTAATGGCAAGTCTACTCGCTTGCCAGCAGGGGGTAAATGTAAAGATTAATGTAAGATTTTAAAGCTAAGGTTGATCTTGCGCTGAGAGAAAGTTTGACAATTAACAAAGAAAGTTTGTCAATGAGTTGGACACCTCTCCAGGGTAGCGGCGAAACGTCTAGAGAAATTTTTAAAGAAGTCTTTCCAAGGCCGGAAAAGTGGCGAAGGAAGCTAGTGGGCTTCAGGGTTTTTGTTTTTCAAGATTTTACATTGGGTATTAAGTACTCTCACAGCCTGTTAAAACTGTCGCTCTGAGTACACTTGCAAAACCAAAAAAGAAAAAGAGGAAGAAGAAAGGATTAAAATAATCACGGCATCGCCAACAGGATCGTATTTTCCCGAAGGTGGTTAACCAGCCATACCGGAACCACGAAACACAGAGTCCTGTGCAGCACGGAGGACTAAGAGTAACACCGCCACGCCGGCAGCAAAGTTCATTTTGGTTCCCGCCCCGTTCCTCTTGCTTCTTTTAACTCCTTCCCCCTGTGCCGATTCTAGAACGGAACCCTTTTTTAATTCTTCCCAATAGAAACGTAGGAACAATTTCGTGAACGCAATCCGGAGTGCCCAACATGGCGGCGGCCGTAAGGTGCATGGGTAGAGGTAAGGCCAGGGGGGTTGTCTTGCAGGGGAAATGGCTCTGGCACCAAGTCTCTGGTTGCAGCAGAGTGCAAGGCGGATTCTGCTTTGGGTGTTGAGAATGCCTCGTGCTGTTTTTGGTCTCTAGGTTCTTCAAAGGGTGGGTCATTACTACTTAAAAGTGACCTTATGAAGGGTTTCACTCCATTCTGGAGACGTCCACCCTGAGGGAGGGCAGTGGGAGCGGGATGTACATCGAGCGCTCTCCAGCCACCTATGGGGAAGGCAAGGACTGGGTTCTGTCTCTGATACTGGGGTGTGGGCTGCGGATAGTGGAGTGTGATAAGTGAGGTGAGTTCTGATAAGGGAAAGATGATGTATTTGAGTGGCTTAAGTCTGTAAACTAGAGCAATTTTCAAAGTGCTTTTCGGTGCTTTCCGAATTAATCGTTATAGGCGATTCCAGTTCTTAAACTTCCATAGGTGGTTTAATTTGGATCAACGTTTATCATTTGAAGGCTAATTCTGTAGTACCTCTTGGTAGCGCCTATTTTCATCTTAATAATTTCAACCTGTTAGCTACGATGACAGCCCTATTTTTGTGCGACTATATATACACTATACAACATTTAGTATATAGTATATATACTATATTGTGTATGTATACATTTAGTATATAGTATATATACTATATTGTGTATGTATACATTTAGTATATAGTATATATACTATACTGTGTATGTATACATTTAGTATATAGTATATATACTATATTGTGTATGTATACATTTAGTATATAGTATATATACTATATAGCATATATATACTAAATGTATATTCTGAAAGGAGGGTGAAGGCATTATCTTCATGTATGACAGAAATCGTTATGTTAGACAAATCCAAAGCTTTGCTGCCGGCGTGGCGATGTTACATATATATTTTTTTTTTTAATTTTTTTTTTTTTTTGAGACGGATGTCTCGCTCTGTCTCCCAGGCTGAGAGTGCTGTGGCGCGATCTCAGCTCACAGCAACCTCCGTCTCCCAGGTTCAAGCGATTCTTCTGCCTCGGCCTCCTGAGTAGCTGAGACTACAGGTGTGTGCCACCACGCCCGGCTAATTTTTGTATTTTTAGTAGAGACAGAGTTTCACCATGTTGACCAGGCTAGTCTTGAACTCCTAATCTCAGGTGATCTGTCCTCCTCAGCCTCTCAAAGTGCTGGGATTACAGGCGTGAGCCACCGCGCCCGGCCTGTGCAATGCTTTTTGTTTTCATTTTGTGTTTTTGAAGTCCAGTGATATCATATATATATATATGATATATATATTCATATATATATGAAGTCCAGTGATTAATACATATATTAATTTAGGTAGGTCTTTAGGCAGAAGCAGTAGCCAGCATTACCCCCATTTTACAGAGGAAGAAACATCTTATTAGATATATGGCCAAGTTCATATAACTGGTAAATGGCAGAGGAAGTACTGAAGCTTGCAATGCTAGGTCAGTGATATATATATATTTAACACTGCATCATGGTTTTTTTTTTTTTTTTTTTTTTTTTTTTGAGTTTCTTTGCAGGAAAACTGTGTCAAGAGAGTTATTGCTCAAAAATTAAGGGTGACGAGATAACAGACCCTGATACCTATTATGTGAGCAAACCAAAGTGTATATTATTTCTGAAAGGAGGTTAAAGGCATTATCTTCATGTATGACAGAAATCGTTATGTTAGACAAATCCAAAGAAACCAAAAATACCTGAATATTATAATTTTCTTGTCACATTTTCTTCTCTGGGCTTCTAGGATATCTCTCTGTTAAATTTCTTCCTATTTCATGTGTCATTTTTTTCTCACATTACTTGGCTAGTTCCTCTTCCTCTCCCCAGTCTCTTTACTTGGAGTGTTCTGGAAACCGGGGTTCCTTCCTTCATTCTCATCTCTTCTGTATCTAAATTCACTCCTTTGTTAGCTCATCCAAATTTTGTGGCTTTGATTATTGTCTATCTTTTTTATTTTTTTAATTGTTTACTTATCAAGAGAAACTGTCTAGCCCACATATCCACATTTCATAGTTCAAGAACACAGGTCAGTGACAAACTTCTAGGTAATTCAACCCAAATAAATTCTTTATATTGCAAAATCACTTTGCGCTGTGAAATATACCAGCTTTCCTTATCTCCTCAAAATCTTTTATGGCATCATCATTTCTTTAGAAATCTACGTATGCCTTCTTTCTTGGCTCAGCCACAGCAAACATAGCTAAAACCCCCATGTATACAATCAATGCTTCAACAATATGAAATTGCAAATGCTTTGCCAGAAGGCCACGCATCTGAGGTTCGTTAAAGCACTGGAAGCCACGGTAGCTACTGTTCTTGTTAGGTATCAGCCTCAATACCAGCATTCTTCCTGGCTGTTGGAGAAAGGGATGACCGATTATTGTCTGTATCTTTTTTTTTTTTTTTTTGAGCCGCCACGCCTGGCTAATTAGCCACCACGCCCAGCTAATTTTTGTATTTTTAGTAGAGGTGGGGTTTCACCATGTTGACCAGGCTGGTCTTGAACTCCTGACCTCAAGTGATCCACTCACCTCTGCCTCCCAAAGTGCTGGGATTACAGGCGTGAGCCACCGTGCCCAGCTGATTATTATCTATATCTTAATGGTTATCAGATTTATATCTACAGTTCAGATCACTCTTTGAACTTTAGATTCTTATACTCATCTGAGTATTCTACATCTCCACTTTGATAGCATATCAGCACCTTGCAATTGTTTAAAATCAAACTCATTGTCATAGCCTGCAGTCTTTTTCTTCTCATTTGAAGGCAATTCTATCCTTCATTTGTCCAGGCCAAAACCTCAGAATATCCTTGACTCTTTTTTTTTTTTTTTTTTTTTTGAGACAGGATCTCACTGTGTTGGCCAGGCTAGAGTGCAGTGGCCCGGTCATGGCTCACTGCAGCCTTGACTTCTGGGGCCCACTATGACCAGCCAATTTTTTTTTTTTTTTTTTGGGTAGAGATGAGATCTCACTATGTTGCCCAGGCTGCTTTCAAGCTCTTGGGCTCAAGTGATCCTCCCAGTTCAGTGTTCTGAAGTGATGGCATTACAGGCTCTGAGCCACTGCACCTGGCTGACTCCTCTCTGTATCTCATACTTTACATTAAACAGTTGGCAAATCCTGTTGACTTTACGCTTAAAATAAATTCAGACTCTGACTTCTCACTGCCCCCACTGCGGCTACGTTGTTCCAAACCTGCTACCATCTCTCACTTGGATTTTTCTACAGTCTACTCTCAATAAGTAGTGAAATTTGTCCTTTAAGGACCTCAGTCATGTTACTCCTGTGCTCAGAACTTGCAAAGCCTTTCCATTTTTCTAAATCCAAAGCCCTTAGAATGGCCTACAGTTGTGCTGTTCTTTTTGTTAGCCACTATTGATTGAGCAATTCAAATGTGGCTAATCTGAATTGAATTTGTCAAATATACATTAGATTTTGAGGGCTTAGCATAAAAAAAAAAAAAAAAACCTGTAAACACCTCAGTAATTTTTTTCTTTTTTTTTTTTTCCGAGACAGAGCCTTGCTCTGTTGTCCAGGCTGGAGTGCAGCGGCATGATCTCGGCTCACTGTAACCTGTGCTTCCCAGGTTCAAGTGATTCTGTAGTCTCAGCCTCCTGAGGAGCTGGGATTATAGGCACATGCCACTGTGTCCTGCTAATTTTTGTATTTTCAGTAGAGACGAGGTTTTGCCCTGTTGACCAGGCTGGTGTTGAGCTCCCGACCTCAGGTGATCCGCCCACCTCGGCGTCCCATAGTGCTGGGATTACAGGCATGAGCTGCCGTGCCCAGTCCAATTTTTTTACATTGATAATTTAATAATACTTTGGGGTATTAGTGGTAATAAAATATATTATTAACTTACTGTTTCTTTTTACTTTATATATTGTACTTATTAGAAAATTTAAAATTGTACATGTAGCTTACGTTATTCTTCTGTTGAGTAGCACTGGTATACAAGTCTTCCATATTACCTTGTGCCTGCCTTCTCCTACCCCCACCTCACCCAGCTGACCTCTCTGACCTCTTCTCCAACTATCCTCCCTCACACTCACTCTGCTGTAACCAATTGGCCTTCTGGTTTCTTAAACACATTAACAACACTCCTGCCTTAGGATCTGTGCCCTAGAACACTTCTCTTGGTGTTTGAGTGGCTAACTTTCCCATATCTTTCAAGTCTTTGCTGAAATGTCACTCTTTTTTTTTTTTTTTTTTTTTTTGAGATGGAATTTCGCTCTTGTTGCCCAGGCTGGAGTGCAATGGCGCGATCTCGGCTCACTGCAACCTCCGCCTTCTGAGTTCAGACGATTCTTCTGCCTCAGCCTCCTGAATAGCTGGGATTACAGGTGCCTGTCACAACGGCCAGCTACTTTTTGTATTTTTGGTAGAGACGGGGTTTCAACATGTTGGCCAGGCTGGTCTCGAATTCCTGACCTCGTGATCCTCCCACCTAAGCCTCCCAAAGTGCTGGGATTACAGGCATGAGCCCCCTTGCTTCAAATGTCACCCTTTTAATGAGGCTTGTCTTAACCACTATACTTAAAATTGCAAACCACTTTCCCCGATACAATCCCTTTTATCCTGCAGTGCCTCCATCCCCCAATTATGTATTGTCTTCCCCCTCTAGACATAAGCCCTATGAGAATAGGGATTTTTATGTTTTATTCACTGATGTATCCTAAATGCTTCAAGCAGTGCTAGCATATGTTTCATTGGCATATTTGTTGAATGAATGCATAAATGGATCATCAGAAAAATGGCCCCTTTCATGTACTGTAATGCATAATATTTAAGTCCAATTTTTGCTCTCATTTGTTCAAATTTCCTTCATTCAACGAATGTTTATTTAGAGTCTTCACTTGACAAACACTGTGCTATGTACTAAGTATACAGTGCTGAACAGGCTATATGCATTTCTTGCCCGTGATGCTTACGTAACATCTATTGAGGAGCAGGAATTGGATAATTCTTTCTTTCTTTTTTTTTTTTTTTTTTAAGAGACAGGGTCTCATTATGTTGCCCAGGCTGGTCTTGAACTCCTGGGCTCAAATTATCCTCCCACCTCAGTCTCCTGAAGTGCTGGCATTATAGAAGTGAGCGATCCACCCGCCTTGGCTTCCCAAAGTATTGGTATTACAGGCATGAGCCACTACACCAGCCTTGGATAGTTATTTCTTTGTTTTTTTTTTTTCCTTTTTGAGATGGAGTCTCATGGTGTTGCCTAGGCTGGAGTGCAGTGGCACGATCTTGGCCCACTGCAACTTCCACTTCCCAGGTTCAAGTGATTTTCCTGCTTCAGCCTCCTGAGTAGCTGGGACTATAGGCACGTGTCACCATGCCCCACTAACTTTTGTATGTGTGTTTTGTTTTTTTCCGGAGATGGAGTCTTGCTCTGTTGCCTAGGCTGGAGTGCAGTGGCGCGATCCTGGCTCACTGCAACCTCTGTCTCTGGGGTTCAAGCAGTTATCCTGCCTCAGCCTCCCTAGTAGCTGGGATTACAGGAGCATGCCACCACACCCAGCTAATTTTTTTTTGTATTTTTAGTAGAGACGGGGTTTCACCATGTTGGCAGGCTGGTCTTGAACTCCTGATCTTGTGATCCGCCCTCCTCAACCTCCCAAAGTGCTGGGATTACAGGCATGAGCCACCATGCCCGACCTGGATAATTATTTCTTTAGTTAAAATTGTTCTAAGTGCTTTGAAGGAAAAGTATAAGATGCTATACAAATGTATATAAGAGACCTAATCTATTCAGGGGAGAGTCTTCTGAAGAAATAATGTTAAGTAGAGTCCCTGAAAGATGACTGTTTTACTCTGAACTAGTGGAGTGGAAAGCAGTAGGAGAAAATGTCATAGATGGAAGATTATGAAAATTTTTAGGTGGTAAAGAACAGGGTCAAGTAACTGAAAGAAAATGTGTATTTGAAGTGTGGTGAACATGAGGAAGAGTGATGCTAGAGGATGCTCGCTAGATGGTTTAGAAGAAAATGTGGCACATATACACCATGGAGTACTATGCAGCCATAAAAAAAGATGAGTTTGTGTCCTTTGTAGGGACATGGATGCAGCTGGAAACCATCATCATTTACTTTGGTAAATGAGATACCATCTCACACCAGTCAGAATGGGAATCATTAAAAAATCCAGAAACAACAGGTGCTGGAGAGAATGTGGAGTAATAGGAACACTTTTACACTGTTGGTGGGACTGTAAACTAGTTCAACCGTTGTGGAAAACAGTGTGGCGATTCCTCAAGGATCTAGAACTAGAAATACCATTTGACCCAGCTATCCCATTACTGGGGATATACCCGAAGGATTATAAGTCATGCTGCTATAAAGACACATGCACGGGGCACAGTGGCTCACGCCTGTAATCCCAGCACTTTGGGAGGCCGAGACGGGCAGATCATGAGGTCAGGAGATCGAGACCATCCTTGCTAACACGGTGAAACCCCGTCTCTACTAAAAATACAAAAAAAAAAAAAATTAGCCAGGTGCGGTGGCGGGCGCCTGTAGTCCCAGCTACATGGGAGGCTGAGGCAGGAGAATGGCGTGAACCTGGGAGGCGGAGCTTGCAGTGAGCCGAGATTGCGCCACTGCACTCCAGCCTGGGCGACAGAGCGAGACTCTGTCTCAAAAAAAAAAAAAAAGACACGTGCACATGTATGTTTATTGTGGCACTATTCACAATAACAAAGACTTGGAATCAACCCAAATGTCCATCAGTGACAGACTGGATTAAGAAAATGTGGCACATATACACCATGGAATACTATGCAGCCATAAAAAAAGATGAGTTTGTGTCCTTTGTAGGGACATGGATGCAGCTGGAAACCATCATTCTCAGCAAACTATCGCAAGAACAGAAAATGAAATACCACAAGTTCTCACTCATAGGTGGGAATTGAACAGTGAGATCACTTGGACACAGGAAGAGGAACATCACACACCCGGTCCTATTGTGGGGAGGGGGGAGGGGGAGGGATAGAATTAGGAGATATACCTAATGTAAATGACGAGTTAATGGGTGCAGCACACCAACATGGCACATGTATACATGTGTAACAAACCTGCATGTTGTGCACATGTACCCTAGAACTTAAAGTATAATAAAAAAAAAAAAAGAAAAAAAAATTTCCTTTGTTCAAAGAGCCAAGTGAAGCCATCCAAGTGTTTTAAGGACATGATGAAATTTTCATTTTAAAATGATCCCTCTTACTAATAGGTGGAAAAGAAATGGAGAGGGCCAAGTGTAGAAGACAGAACAGTTTAGAGGCTGTTGCAGTAATCCAGATGGTAGTTGATGGTGGCCTGGACTGTGATGGTTGTAGCAGAAAGGCAAGAATAGATAGCTACAATTCCCTAGGGAGAGTGAGGATTATAGAGTCAGGTGAGAAGGCAGTTTAGGACTGACCTCAAGGGAACTCTAACCTTTCACAATCAATTAAAAGAGAATAAGAAAGGAGAGGGAGTTGTTTCTATCTCATTGCCTCGGGGTGGGAGAGGTTTTGAGAATAAGTGCTGGATCAGGGAGGCTCCGTAGTTCAGGAAGTTTTGAGGGTGATTTTCTCTGAAGTAGCAAGTGAGGTTATATGCTAAGAATGAGGGGAAGAGAAATGTATTAATAAAGGAGATAAAATAATACACTTAGACAAATCGACTACAAAAGGATGGAAAATACAGATATCATGATCTAACTGCTGCTAGTTTCTTTTGGTCTATAGCGTTTGATTTCTGTTGAAAATTGTAATTTCTGGTTGTTGTGACTGATAGTAGTAGTTTTGCTTGCTTGCTTTTTGTTGTTTGTTTGTTTGTTTTCTTTTTGAGACAGTTTTGCTCTTGTTGCCCAGGCAACAAGGTACAATGGTGCCGCTCACTGCAACCTCCGCCACCCAGGTTCAAGCGATTCTCGTGCCTCAGCCTCTCAAGTAGCTGGGATTACAGGCATGCACCAGCACACTCGGCTAATTTTTTTTTGCATTTTTAGTAGAGACGGAGTTTCATCATCTTGGTCAGGCTGGTCTCAAACTCCTGACCTCAGGTGATCCACCCGCCTCAGCCTCCCAAAGTGCTGGGATTACAGGTGTGAGCCACTGCACCCAACCTATTTTGTATTTTTGAGACAGGGTACCTGTCACCCAGGCTGGAGTGGAATAGTGAGATCAGAACTCACTGCAGCCTCAACTTTCCTGGCTCAGGTGATCCTGCCACCTCAAGCAATCCTCCCACCTCAGCTTCCTGAGTAGCTGGGACTACAACTGTGCACCACCACACCTGGCTAATTTTTAAATTTTTTGTAGTGACGAGGTTCCACTCTATTGCCCAGGCTGGGCTCAAGCTCCTGGGCTCGAGGGTTCCTCCTGCCTCGGCTTCCCAAAGTGCTGGGATTACAAACATGAGCCACTATGACTGACCTTGATTTTTTAAAATAGCAGATTGCAATTGTTCAAGGTATTTTTTTGTTTCCCTAAGAGAATTATTATTTTGGGATCTTCCAAGGTTGTTAGGTTCTTGTTTAGTACAACTAGAATTGTTTGGAAGTGTTTGCCAAGCTTTGAATGGATAATTGCTTGTTCCTTCATTTGCCATATGTGATTTTTCAAGATAACTGGCTTCTTCAAAAATGTAGAGCATCTTTTAGACTGTTGTATAACAGTCTAGCCTGCTAAATTTGAGATTCTCAAGGACAGGAACTGGACCTGTTAGTCTGTTTCAGTTTTTCTTCCTAGCCATTGTAGCCCTTTGTGGCTTTGCTGCAAAGAATTCTCAGTGGCAGACAGGTTTCCTACACTGCCTCAGGTGTCACTCCTATATGTTCACAGAATTCACAGTTTTGATGGTTATCTTGTACTTCAGCTTGGAAGATTAGAGATGAAATTGGCATATAGCTTTAATGACATTTGAGCTGATATAAAAAGGAGTAGGCTGGGTGTGGTGGCTCATGCCTATAATCCCAGCACTGTGGGAGGCCAAGGCTGGAGGAACCCTTGGCTCAGGAGTTTGAGACCAACCTGGGCAATATGGTGGGACCCAGTCTCTACAAAAAACTCAAAAATTAGCTGGGCTTGTGATACACACCTGTAGTCCTGGCTACCCAGCAGGCTGAGGCGGGAGGATTGCTTGAGCCATAGAGGTCAAGGCTGCAGTGAGCTGTGATCGTGTCACTGGACTGTAGCCTGGGTGAAGGAGCAATACCCTGTCTGAAAAAAAAAAAGAGTAGGCGGCCTTGGAAAGATTTGGAGATGGTGCATCCCAGACAAATATAGCAATAAATGCAAAAATACTATATTGGCACGAGTGTGTGGAAACAATTGATCTTTTTATTGCTGGTGGGAAATGTATATACCACTGTTACTAAATGAGCAGTATTTATCAAAATTACAAATGTTTATATCCTTTGTCAGCAAATTCACTTCTAGAAATTCTATAAATATACTTGTGCAAAATGATGTTTGTATAAGGTTATTCACTTTGCACTGTTTGTAATAGTAAAACATTACAAATGACCTAATGGTTGGTCACTGATTAAGTAAATTATATAGCCACACAGTGGAGTACTTTGCAATCTTAAAAGATAAAATCTTTTTTTTTTTTTTGAGACAGGTTTTCACTGTCCCACAGGCTAGAATGCAGTGGGGCAACCACAGCTCAGCTCACTGTAGCCTCAACCTCCTGGGCTCAGGTGATCCTCCCACCTCCGTCTCCCAAGTAGCTGGGCCTGCAGGTGTGTGCCACCACCATGCCTGGCTAATTTTTTGTATTTTTTTTTTTTGAGACAGAGTTTCACTCAGGCTAGAGTGCAATGGTGTGATCTCAGCTCACTGCAATCTCTGCCTCCTGGGTTCAAGCAGTTCTCCTGCCTCAGCCCCCTGAGTAGCTGGGATTATAGGCATAAGCCACCATGCCCAGCTAATATTGTATTTTTAGTAGAGATGGGGTTTCTCCACGGTGGTCAGGCTGGTCTCAAACTCCGACCTCAGGTGATCTGCCTGCCTTGGCCTCCCAAAGAGCTGGGATTACAGGTGTGCGCCACCACGCCCGGCCCAATTTTTTGTATTTTTTTTTTTTTGTAGAGACAGAGTTTTACCATGTTGCCCAGGCTGGTCTCAAATTCCTGGAGTCAAGAGATTTGCCCACCTTGACCTCCCAGAGCGCTGGGATTCCAGGCATGAGCCACCACACTCGGCAATAAAATCTTTATAAACTGATATGAAATGATCTCTCAAATATATGCATGTACACACATCTTTATGAAAGGCATACATAAAATCTCATCTACATCTCATGTATATATGTGTGTATGTTTGTGAAAATAGGCTGTAATACCTTTAGGTGAAAAAGCAAGATGGAGTAGTGATTAGAGTATGCTACCATTTTATAAGAGGAGGAAAATATATTGGTACCTATATGTTAATCTATGTATCTAATGTTTCTAAAAAGATACATAAGGTATTGCTAACATGGGAGAGAAGCTGGGGGCCAGGTATAGAAGGAAGACTTTACTTTTGTAATCTTTAAATAAAAACATATTTCTAGTATTTACACACGCAAAAAAAATAGGTAAGATATAAAGAATAATAATAGCTTGAAATTCTAAATACTCACTATTAAGCTTTAAAAAAATAGAACATTAACAATACCTTCAAAGACCTGTGTACCTTTTTCTTATTTCTCGCAGCTCAAGTGCCCCACTTTGTGCTTATTTTCAGAAGTACTTGGGCAACTGTGTTAATGTCTTATCTATTGTAAAAATGAATGAATAAAATTATTTAATAAATTTCGGGATACATATATATATTCCCTAATAATAGAGCTAACATACTCTGGTGAATATGAAATAGATTAAGTTAAAAATAAATGAAAACCCCAGAGCCTTGAGAGGCTGAGGAGGGAGGCCCACTTGAACCCAGGAGTTCAAGGTTATAGTGAGCTATGTTCATGCCACTGTACTCCAGCCTAGGTGACAGAATGAAACCCTGTCTTTAAAAGAAAAAAAAAAAGATAACACAGTTCAAATATTAGATGTATTTATCTGCTTTTAGTTTTAAGAATTGTGGTTCCTATTACACTTTTTTTTTTTGAGATGGAGTATCGCTCTGTCGCCCAGGCTGAAGTGCAGTGGCGCGATATTGGCTCACTGCAACCTCTGCCTCCTGGATTCAAATGATTCTCCTGCTTCAGCCTCCCAAGTAGCTTGGACTGCAGGTGCATGCCACCACGCCAGCTAATCATACGTATTTTTAGTAGAGATGAGGTTTCACCGTGTTAGCAAGGATGGTCTTGATCTCCTAACCGCGTGGTCCACCTGCCTCAGCCTCCTAAAGTGCTGGGATTACAGGCATGAGCCACCGCGCCTGGCTATTATTACACTTTTAAAAGAAGGATTAAGAACCACAAAGTATTGAATGTTTTCATTTTGAAAACACTGATTTTTAAAATTAAAAAATTATGAATATAATGATTGTTTAATGTTAATATTTTATGTGTTTTTCCTTTCAAGCCTTGATACATCATCAAAGGCATAGCCTTTCCAAGATGGTTTATCATACATCAGTTTGTTCTTGTTCTGTAAACATTCAAGTGCCCAACAGACATTTTGCTGCTGCTACAAAGTAAGTATTTTTTTTTTAGTTATTATTTCATTTGTTATTTAAATTTTTTTAAAAAGCATGTTTAGTTCCATAAAGATTTACATATAGTTGTAAAAGTTTATTATTTCTGCTTTGTCAACCTTATAGTCCTGAAGGAAAGATAAGACATAATAATACTTAACATTTATAGAACACTGATGTTCAATAACTAACGTATTCCCAACAGCAACCTTATGAGGAAGCTATTGTTATTATGCACATTTTACAGAGAAGAAAATCGAGGCACTGGTAGGTTATATAACTAGCCCAAGGTCAGAGAGCTACTAAATTTTAGAGCTAGGATTTGAATCCATGGAGTTTATTCCAGAACCAAAGCTTTTTCCTGTATGCTTTCACTGCCTTTTTAGAACAGAACCCACTGTCTATTGCAATTAATGAATTTTAATTAAGGTGTTCTCTCTGTGTCTATTTCTTTCTGTTCTTTAAATTACATTTTTTCCTTTTAGGCACTTTTTATACATCATGTATTAGAGGATTATCCGTACTATGATTACATAGTAAGATTTCAGATTTGCATAGTATATATATTGGGTATAAATTTATATTATTTTGGCTTGGCACAGTGGCTCACATCTATAATCCCAGCACTTTGGTAGGCCAAGGCAGGCAGATCACTTGAGCTCAGGAGTTCGAGACCAGCCTAGCCAACATGGTGAAACCCCGTCTCTACTAAAAATACAAAATTAACAGGTGCTGTGGCTCACGGCTGTAATCCTGGCACTTTGGAAGGCCGAGGCAGGTGGATCACAAGGTTGGGAGTTTGAGACCAGCCTGGCCAAGATGGTGAAACCCTATCTCTGTTGAAACTACAAAAATTGGCCGGGTGAGTTGGCAGGCACCTGTAATCCCAGCTACTCGGGAGGCTGAGGTGGGAGAATCGCTCGAACCTGGGCAGCAGAGGTTGCAGTGAACTGAGATAGCACCACTGTGTTCCAGCCTTGGCGACAGAGTGAGACTCCATCTCAAAACAAAAAACAAAACAAAACAAAACAAAATTAGCTGCACATAGTGGTGTGTGCCTGTAATCCCTGCTACTGGGGAGGTTGAGATAGGAGAATCACTTGAACCTGGGAGGCAGAGGTTGTAGTGAGCTGAGATCGCTCTGCCGCACTCTAGTCTGGGCAACAGAGGAGACTCTGTCTCAGAAATAAAATAAAATAAGATAAGATATATGTAAAGGAATGAAATTTGTTCTCTCAACTTTGTATTTCCAAGAGCAAGAACTGGTTTCTTCACAAAAAGCTCTAGATAATAATAGTTAAAATTTATAGAATGCTTCCTTTGTGCTAGGCACTATACAAAGCACATAGCATATATTCATTTAAATTTCACAACACCCTGTGAAGCATAGATACTATTGTGTTTCACGGATGAAGGAATGGAAGCCGAGAGGTTAAGTAATACGTTGAAAGTTACACAACTGGAATGTGTTTGAGGAAGGATTTCAGCCTAAATTTTCTGAGTTTAGAACTGTCACACTCTTCATGATTAGTATATAATAATAGAATCATTGGCTCTGGAGGATAGGGTCTGCAAAGCAAATAGAGTTCCATGTACAAAGATCTTACTTTATGATGAAATTTGCTAGAATACAGTCCTTAGGTTATGGGATACCCAAAATGAAAACTAAAGGGTGGAAAGTTTTTGCTGACTGTAAATTTTTGCTTAATATATTCTTATTTCTGTAAACAATTTAATATCAGGCAACTGTGCCTCGGTTGCCTCTTATTTAGCATACTTTGTTGATCATCTGCCGTAGGCCTGGCACTGTGCAAAATGATGATATGAAGATGAATAAGGCACACATTCCGTTTCTCTGTCTTTGAGATTTTCACAGTGAACTGACAGCAACATAAACAATTGCTTTTTGTTTTAAATGAATTAATTAAAATGAGTTAGTTAACTCTGTGAGTAGATAAAAGATAATTCATGGTAAAAGATAAAAGATATTCATGGTAAGCATAGTATGTATGAAAAGTTGGTCTTCTTCCGACCCTGTCCTTTAGCCATTTGTAATGGTCTGTGCATATATAAGTACATGAATATATTATTTGTTTTTTACATAAATGGTAGTGTACTTTACACCCTGTTTTGCATATTGCCTGCTTTTTTTTTTTTTTTTTTTTGAGACGGATTCTCGCACTGTCGCCTGGGCTGGAGTGCAGTGGTGCGATCTTGGCTGACTGCAACCTCCACCTCCCGGGTTCAAGCGATTCTGCTGCCTCAGCCTCCTAAGTAGCTGGGATTATAGGCGCCTGCCACCACGCCAAGCTAATTTTTTGTACTTTTAGTAGAGACGGGGTTTCACTATGTTAGCCAGGCTAGTCTCAAACTCCTGACGTCGTGAACCGCCTGCCTTGGCCTCCCAAAGTGCTAGGATTACAGGTGTGAGCCACTGCACCCGAGTCGCCTGCATTTAAGTTAGCAATATATCTTGGAAATAGTTTCATATGGAGCTGTTTAGTCATTTTAACTGCATTTCTTGTGTGAAATGTAGTAGTGCATAATTTATGTAACTATTCCCCTATTGATGCACATTTTTCTTTTCAATCTTTTTCTATTACAAGTGATCATGCAAGTGAATAATCATGCATATAGATCCTGTCAAATACAGTGAATATGTCTGTATCATAAACTCTGAGAAATAGAATTGTTGGGTCAAAAGATGTGTGTATTTATAATTTTGGGATAGGTAATACCAAATTGCCTTCATAGAAATCTTGCCAGTATTTTTACCAGCAAGTATTATTAGACTGCCAATTTTCCCATGTATAGTATAGTCAAATTTTTTCATCTTTGACAATTTGATAGGTAATAAATAGCATCATTATATTTATATTTCTTTTATTATTAATGAGGTTGTATACCTCTTCATATGTTTCAGAGCCACTTATATTTTCTTTTTTTTTTGAGACGAAGTTTTGCTCTTGTCGCCCAGGCTGGAGTGCAGTGGTGAAATCTCGGCTCACCACAACCTCTGCCTCCCAGGTTCAAGCGATTCTCCTGCCTCAGCCTCCCGAGTAGCTGGGATTACAGGCATGTGCCACAATGCCCGGCTAATTTTTTTCTTTGTATTTTTAGTAGAGATGGGGTTTCACCATGTTGGTCAGGCTGGTCTTGAACTCCTGACCTCAGGTGATCCGCCTGCCTCGGACTCCCAGAGTGCTGGGATTACAGGTGTGAGCTACCGCACCTGGCCCATTTATATTTTCTTTACTGTGAATTTTCTGTTCATGTCCTATTCTAATTCTTTGTTGTTATTGATGTGTAGAAGCTTCTCTATATATTGTTATATACAAATATGATATTCATATGTTATGAATTAACATGTCTGTGATATAACTTCTGATTAGTATGACTGTTTTAACTATCATATTAGAGGATTGGATCAAGTGCTCTGCGATCACAGATGAAATGTCAATTCTATATAGGAAAGAGTAGGGCAAGAAGTATTTGATCTAGGTCTTGAAAGATAGAATTTTGCAGGGGGCAGGGTACAGTGGCCCAGCACTTTGGGAAGCCGAGGCGGGTGGACCACTTGAGGTCAGGAGTTTAAGACCAGCTTGATGAAACCCTGTCTCTACTAAAAATATCAAAAAATTAGCTGGGCTTGGTGGCGCATGCCTGTAGTCCCGGCTACTCAGGAGACTGAGGCACAAGCATCACTTGAACCTGGGAGGCGAAGGTTGCGGTGAGCCAAGATCGCGCCACTGCCCTCCAGCCTGGGCAATAGATTGAGACTCTGTCTTAAAAAAAAAAAAAAGAATTTTGCAGGGGAATTGGTTGAAAGGTATTTCGGTAGTGCAGAGACAGGAAAGTGAATGATACAGATAAAAATATAACTGATTTGGTTTGAAAATAAGATGAATATGGAGGTAACAGAAATGGAGCAAGAAAGGAGGCTTCCTTTGAGTGTGAATAGTGCCTGGATTCTTTTTGTTGTTAAGTTGCTGGAGTACTGCTTGTACCAGTTTACATCTCCACTTAGTAATTAGTGAGGAGTATGTGCCTAACAACCTTGGATCCCATCAGTCTTCATTTGTGTTTCTTCACTGCATTTCTTTCTGTTTTTTTGAGATGGAGTCTTGCTCTGTTGCCCAGGCTAGAGTGCAGTGGCATGATCTTGGCTCACTGCAGCCTTCACTTCCCAGGTCCAGGCGATTCTTCTGCCTCAGCCTCCCAAGTAGCTGGGATTACAAGTGTGCACCACCACACCTTGCTAATTTTTGTGGTTTTAGCAGAGATGGGGGTTTCACCATGTTGACCAGGCTGGTCTCGAACTCCTGACCTCAAGTGATCTGCCCGCCTTCGCCTCCCAAAGTGCTGGGATTATAGGTGTGAGCCACCATGCCCAGCCTCTTTACTGTATTTCTAGCTTATGCCTTTTGCTTCTTTTTCTGTTGGGCTTCGTCTTTTTCTCTCTGCTCTGTAAACATAGTTATTAGGGATACTGATTATTTCAAGACTATTGTATCTTTAAATGTTTTTCTTTATACCTTAGAAATGTTTCATTTTGTCTACCCCAAGTTCTATTCCAGTATGGTTTTAAATGTGCTCTTCAAAAACCTAGAAAGCATAGAACAAGAAACATGCCTACTCTTAAAAAACCATGAAAATTTATAAGCAGATGGTTTTTTGCATGTCTGACAATAAAAGTTACTTAGTAGTTTGATGAGAATCATAGTATTCATAATTTTAGTTGTAGCTTTATTGTTTAATGTACTGACTCTATAATATGCTAAAAAATGTTTTTTTTTTCATGGCTAGATTTTGTTTTTTATCAGGATCTGAATGGAGCAGAGGGGCATGTGCTAGCTTCTCTTGTCTCTGTCCTTCTGGCTCTCCCCTCTCCCCTGTGTGTGTGCAAGCATATATCCTCTATTTGCCAGTAGCAGATCCTGATTTTTAAAAAGGCCACTAGGTTGAGTCTGGTTTTGTTTCTTTCTTGACAGTGGGTTTTTTTCTTTTTCTTTTCTTTCTTTCTTTCTTTTTTTTTTTTTTTTGAGGGGAGTTTTGCTCTTTTTGCCCAGGCTGGAATGCAATGGCGTGATCTTGGCTCACTGCAACCTCCGCCTCCCGGGTTTGAGCGATTCTCCTGCCTCAGCCTCCCGAGTAAGTGGGATTACAGGCGTGCACCACCACGCCCAGCTAATTTTGTATTTTTAGTAGAGACGGGGTTTCACCCTGTTGGCCAGGCTGGTCTCGAACTCCTGACCTCAGGTGATCCGCCTTCCTTGGCCTCCCAAAGTGCTGAGATTACAGGCATGAGCCACCGCACCTGGCCTGACAATGGGTTTTTTTCTTGCTTATGTCAGAGGTCTGAATGCCAGATATGTTGTGTAGGGACTGAAGTAAATAATATTTACGCCTGCAAACAGGCATGCCCCTTCATCTGTCAGAGCATTGGGTCAGTCTTGTCAGGAGTTGAGCTAGGTTTTGGTTTTGTTGTTGCCATGGTTACCACCAGCTTCAAATTTATATAGTTTCCTTGTTCTTACGGTGGGGTCTGGGTTGCTGGAGGGTTTTTCTCAGCGTTCCTGTTCCATGCTCAGTTTTCTGCATTCCCTGTGCAGCTGTGCCTCAGTGGCGGGGATGGGGTGGGGTGGGGTGGGTCACTCTTTTGCCCCCTTCCCTAGCAGTAGACTTCTATTCCTGGTGATGGGTAATGGGAGGGAATTTTGTTGTTGTTGTTGTTGTTTTTAATAAATCCAGCCCTACTCTTAAGTAGGCCCAGTGCAGCTGGACCTTGGGGTTGGGGTTTTCTCAGCATTTCTGTTCCTTCTCTTCATGGCACCACTAATCTGTTGCATGTCTTATGGGGAAGTTTCCTAACCCTTCTCTAGCTGGATTGGTACAGGATACTGGGCTCAGGACTATTTCCTGCCCTGCTCCCAGTGGGTAGAAGTGTTGTAGGTTTTTATCTTTCTCCCTTCTACTGTGAGACACAGTGCGTATTTACCTGTGCCTTTTCCTGTGTGCCTGCAACCCTCGGGGGGTGGGGGTAGGGGCGCACTTCTAATCTTCTGCTTTGCTTCAGTCTTTCCTGGGAGCACCTGGTGGGAGGTATGTGGAAAATGGCCTGTGAATTGAGTGTGAACTCCCCGTATGCCTGGGTCTCCCAAGAGGTTTATACTGTCACACTAGCCCTAAAATTTTAGCTGATTGTTTCTTACCTGCTTGCCTTTCCTGCTCTGGCACAAGAGAGACTGTGGTGGGAACTGGAATGTGGGACTGACTCTCCTTGGATTTCAGGTTATTTGCGTTCAGTCTCACTCTGTCATGGGTTCAAGAAAAGTTGTGATTTTATCAAGCTCTTTCTCATTGTTAATGGTCTTTCCAGCTTTTACATTTTTAAGTGAAAACATAACTTCTGCATTTAGTTTAAAAGGTAATGAGTAAACCAGCATCAGAGATGTTAGTGAATTTATTTATGTGATTACACTAAGAAATAAGAATTCCAAGTATTTCCATTCCATTAATATGCCGTAGGCATTTTCTCTTTAGTTCTGTTTAGTTCATTTTAGTTTGACAGAGGTTGTACGAATTTCCCCCCACTAATGTCTCAATGTAAAGGATTCTTCAGCCTTGGAAAGACTTGGATTGATCTCTTGGGGTCACAGATTTTTAAAGGCCTTAAAGTGAACTTTATTGTATCTCTGATTTTTAAAAATCATATTTTAGGCCGGGCGCTGTGGCTCATGCCTGTAATCCCAGCACTTTTTGAGGCCAAGGTGGGCAGATCACAAGGTCTGGTGTTCGAGACCATCCTGGCCAACATGGTGAAACCCTGTCTCTACTGAAAATAGAAAAACTGAGCCGGGTGTGGTGGCAGGCGCCTGTAGTCCCAGCTCTTGGGAGGCTGAGGCAGGAGAAATGCTTGAACCCGGGAGGTGGACGTTGCAGTGAGCCCAGATGGCACCACTGCACTCCAGCCTGGCAACAGAGCGAGACTCTATCTTTAAAAAAAAAAAAAAAAATCATATTTTATGGGCATAACCATGGAATATCATGTTTTTGGAGTTAGGAGACAGATGAGGCAGGGAAAAAGTTATTGCTTGTGTGCAGTCTCTTACTACTCTTTTAATCTGTGTGGTTTAGTTACCTAGGTAACTACAGCTAAGTTCTGTTATCTTTGATTCAGATTGCCAGGTGTTTGTCCTCTACCTTCCCAAAAACCTTTCTAGTAGGATTTATTGTATTCTCTGAGAATCACAGTATTTAAGTGTTCCTGGTAGAGCTTTATATAATTGCATGAACAACAAAGTTCTTCTGAATGTGATTCTTACGAATAAAGATAGCTACTTTTTGGAAGGCCATGGAAAACAGGCGACAGGTCTGTTAGATTATTGTGGCAGGAATTTGTTAAATTGCAGTTCTTTTTTTAAGAATGCATTTTCCTGAGAGTCCTATTTGATCAATTTTACAATGTTATACTTTTTTTGTGTTTACAAATATTTTCACTCAACCACTTTAAATATTTTGTGAAACAAGGTCCAAAGTATAAATAAATTGCAATATACCCAACTCAGTCTCTTTATGCAGCAGATTTTCATTGAGTTTTGCAAATACTTATTAATTTAAAAAAGTCATATTTCAGCCTTGGGGAATATCAGATTAATTGTAAATTAAATGCATAGTTTCGACTATGATTGAAAATTTAGTGACAAATTCTACATTTATGTAAAGTAAGCCTGGAGGCTACAGCTAGAACATTTTGTTTATTTTAAACAGGAGAACTTATTCCTAAAACAGGCTCTCCAAAATCCTTCTGTTGGCTTCTCTGCTGCTTTGCTAAATATAAAGTAAAAATATGGTTTCTCCAGTTTGGAAGGTTTCAGGATTTTGTGGAGTACTTCCAAGGTAGCTATTGAGATGTGTTGTATCCATTTACTTGGGCACTTGCTTAGACTTGTCATCAGTCCAGAAGGACACCTGTGCCCCATTACAAATAAACATTGTCATTATCTAATATTCTGTTGAATTGCTCATTAGTTGGGAGGGTACTATTATTAGTGATGTTAGTAAGGATTTACTGAGTACTAAAAGTGAGAATGGAATTATACGTTGAATTGGTTTTTGAGGTCATTTAAAAAAAATTGTTTTATTGTCATCCATTTCTTTCACATCAATTTTATAGGACCTCATATTCATTTTCTTCCATAACAGATTACCATCTCTACCACAACAAATTACCAGAAACTTTGAGGCTTAAAACCACACAAGTTTTTCATTTCACAGTTCAGTAGGTGAGCAGTCTGACATGGATCTCACTGGGCTAAAGTCAAGGTATTGGCAGTTTTTTTTTTCTGGAGCCTCTAGGGGATAATCCATTTCCTTGCAATCCCCAGCTTCAAGAGGCCACCCACATTCTTTTGGCCCTCATCATCCTTCATCTTCAAAGCAATGGTTGGTTGCTTGAATTTCTCTGGTGTCATTTTCCCATCTCTGTGTGATGCGGTTGGGAAAGGGAAAAGACTCTCACTTTTAAGAACTCATGTGATTAGATTGGGCCCACATAGATAATCTAGGATAACTCCCCATCTCAAGGTCTTTAACCTTATCTTGTCTGCAAGGTCGTGGTTGTTTTTTTTTTTTTTTTTTTTTTTTGCCATGTAAGGTAATATATTTACAAGATTTGGGAATTAGGATGTGGGTCTCTTTGAGGCATTATTATTCTGACTACCACAGAACCCGAACATCTTTCCAGAATACTATTACACTAATTTAAAACTTTTATGGTTAGAAGAGTATGGGCATAATTTGAATTAATGCTGAGAAATTTCTTCAAACTCTTATCTGCCATTACCTGTTGAATATATTTCCTTAGATATTTTGTAAGCACCTTGTTAGCTTTTGCTATGTAACAAACCAGTTATTTATCATTGCCCACATATCTATGGGTCAGCTGACATAGGCTGGGTTTGATGGATGTCTCTGATGACCTTGGCTGGACTTGCAGTGCATCTGTAAGTTTGCAGGTCAGCTGAGAATTGTCTAATGTAGCCTGGGGCTCTGTGGAGGCAGCTCTGTTACACATGTTTCTCATCCTCTTACCTTTGAGCTAGCCTAGGCATGTTCTTCTAATGAAAATGGCAGAAATGCAAACATGAAAGTAGAAACATGTGAAACTTCTTTTGGCCTAAGCATAGAGCAGGGAAACTGTCATCTTTGCTTTATTCTGTCAGCCAAAAATAGTCACATGGCCAAATAAAGGGGCTGAGAAATATACTCCTCCTCTTTAGTGGGACGAACAGCAAAGTCATTTAGCAAAGGGCTTGAATGGAAAGGAGGTAAAGAATTGGGACCAACGATACAATTGACCCCATACTTAAACTTTGTATCCCCCAAACTGAACTAATCTCTGTGACTACCTCCTTCACCAGAAACCTGGTTTGCCTTCTTTATTTCTGATCTTAGTTAATGATTCTATTCTATGCCTAGTCACCCAAGCCAGATACCTAGGAAGTATTTTGGAGTCTTCGTTTTCTCCTTTTCCCATCTTCAATATTTATGTATTTATTTTTTTGAGACAGGGTCTCACTTTGTCACCTAGCTGGAATGCACTGGCATAATCATAGCTCACTGCAGTCTCAGACTCCTGAGCTCAAGTGATCCTTCCAAATCAGCCTCCTAAGTAGCTGGGACCACAGATGTGTACCACCATGCCCAGCTAATTTTTTTACTTTGGTAGAGGCAGTGTCTTGCTATATTGCCCAGGCTGGTGTTGAACTCCTGGCCTCAAACAGTCCTCCTGCCTTGGCCTCCCAAAGTGCTGGAATTACAGGCGTGAGCCCTCATGCTTGGCCCAGTATTTAGCTTGACAATTATTCTCTAATCTGCCATCTTTTCCAGTCTTATTACTGTCGCTACTCTGGTTCAGGTTCTCATATCTCTGAAAAGAAAGAGAGGGAACAGACTCTCAATTGTTTTCAATCCTACTTCCTTCAGATCTATCTCTTATGTTGCAGCCAGAATACTCTGCCTAAAATACAGATGTCACTCCTATTTAGTGATTTCTTATTACCTCTAGAGGATGCCCCCTATGCTCTGTCTTTTCTAATCTCATCTTCCACTCTTGCCTGCCTTCTCTTTTACCGTTTTAGTTCAGAAGTCAGCAAACTTTGGCGAGTGAGCCAATCTTGTTTACCGACTATATTTGCACTACAGTGGCAGCGTTGAGTCATTGCAGCAGAGAACATACGGCTCACAAAGCTAAAACGTTTACTGTCTGGTCCTTTATAGAAAAAGTTTGCCAACCCTGCTCTAGTCATGTAGAACTTATAACAGCTTCCTTCTTATACCATTTTATTTTATGCCTCAGTACTTTTTATTATGTTGTTTCTTTACCTAACTCTTATTTTTTAAATAACAGCTTTATTAAGGTATAATATAATTACATATCATACAGTTCACCGATTTAAAGCATACAGTTCATTGGTTTTTAGTATGCTCACAGTTGTGCAGCCATCACTGTAATCAGTTTTAGAGCATTTTCATTGCTCTCCCAAAAAACCCCATGCCCGTGAGCCTTCACTTCTTGTGCCCTAACCTCTTTTTCTAGCACTAGACAATCACCACATCTACTTTTCAGTCTCTTAGGTTTGCCCATTCTTGATATTTGGTATAAATGGAATAATATGTGGGCTTTTGTGACTGGCTTCTTTCACTTAGCTTAATGTTTTTAGGGTTCATGCATGTTGTAGCATTGATCAGTATTTCATTCTTTTATTAATTGCTGATTAATGCTCTGTTATATGGACATACCACATTTTATGTATCCATTCATCAGTTGGTAGATATTTGGGTTGTTTCTACTTTTTGGCTGTTATGAATAATGCTGCTAAGAACATTTGTGTACTAGATTTTGTGTCATATGTTTTCACTTCTTTGGGGTGCTGACACTTCCTTATCCACTAAGAATTGACTTTGGGGTCATTTCCTCTATAACTTTTCCCTAGCCGTCTAGGCTGGATTGAGTGTCTTTTCTGTCAGGCTCTGATGATGCTCTTGTATTACCACATTATATTGAAATGACCTGTTAGTATGTCTCTCTGCTCTACTCTTCTGTAAGTTTCTGGAGAGCAGCATCAGTGCCATACATAATTCAACTTATTCATGACTTCAGACATTAGGAAAGTTCACTTCATGTTTGTTGAATTAGAAAAACTGTAAAACAATCTATGCTTTTGAATTAAAATATAATTCATCCTTTTTTTCTCTCATGTTCATTGGCATTTTTTTTTAAAAGTCTCTTAGAATATATATTGACATAACACAACTTTATTTTCTTTTAAGGTCTGCAAAGAAAACAAAACATGGTGCTAAAGAAAAAACACCAGATGAGAAAAAAGATGAAATAGAAAAAATAAAAGCATATCCCTATATGGAAGGCGAACCTGAGGATGATGTCTATTTAAAATGGTTATACCCGAGGCAGATATATGAGGTGGAGAAAGCTGTTCACTTACTTAAGAAATTTCAAGTTCTTGACTTTACTAGTCCAAAGCAAAGTGTTTATCTTGATTTGACACTGGATATGACACAGGGAAAGAAGGTACGTAGAGTCTATGAAAATAAGTTTACTTGTGAACAGTGGCTCTATGAATTGGTGTTTCTATTTTATTTTATTTTATTGTTATTATTATTTTTGAGACAGGGTCTTGCTGTGTTGCCCAGGCTGGAGTGTGGTGGTATGATCTCAGCTCACTGCAGACTCCACCTCCCGGGCTCAGGTGATCTGTCACCTCAGCTTCCTGAGTAGCTGGGACTACAGGTGTGTTCTACCATGCCCAGCTAATTTTCGTACTTTGAGTAGAGATGAGATTTCCCCATTTTGCGCAAGCTGGTTTTGAACTCTTGGGCTCAAGTACTCTGCCCTCCTTGGCTTCCCAAAGTGCTGGGATTACATGCATGAGCTACTGCACCTGGCCTCTTAATTTTAAAAATTACTGCCTCTCATAATTTTTCGAAAACTTCATGCTCTTTCTGTACTTTAGCATGAAAAATATGTTTGTTCATTTAAAAATTTTCCAAATATAAAATTTGTTGAAAACACTCTAGAGAGTTAACATAGATTTCCTGTTTCCCCTAAGAGTCACTAGTATAAATTTCAACAAAAGTAGTGTTAAAATTAATTGAGGTATCACTGTAACTTTGAAAAGTGACTTAAACTGCCTAGGTGGCATGTTTCTTCTCTGTAAATGAGGGCTCTGGATTAGCTCAGTCTCCTTCAGATGTGTTCCTTGGGGTCCTGGTTTGAGACTAAGTTTTCATAGGTGGGATTCCAAGCTCCTCACTCTTGCTTCAACCGGAGCTTCTCTGCTTTATTTGTTTATATACTGAAATTCAACAGAGTACTATTGATTATAAAACTCTAAGTTAGAAGCAGGAAAGACACTAGCTTAGTATTAAGGTCTATTATATAGCCCTAAATCCCTAAATTTTATAAGCTTCTTGCTTAAGAGTTCTAATTTTTTTAGAAATGATTTTAATTTTTATTCTAAAGATGTCTCTTTTCTTGACAAACTAGAATGTATAAGTTTTTAAATGTAATTTAACAAACTCAACAACAGCAATGCTAGAGCGCCTAGGAGGAGGCAATACAACGCAGTCTTAAGAGCATAGGCTCTGGAGTCCGCCTGCAGTACCGACTGGAAACCTGCTTCATTGCTTTTTGAGTTTGGGCTTCTTTACTTCATGACTTTGAGTTTAATGCTTAACCTCTTCAAATCTCAGTTTTTTCATCTCTTTCTAAAAGGGAATAAAAGGTCAAGGATTAAATGAGATAATGCCTGTAAAGGACTTAGTATGTGCTTAATAATAATAGTCAACTTTTACTGAAAAATTTTCTGTGTACCAGATACAATGCTAAATGTTTTGCATGTGTTTTCTCATTTAATTCTATAATAATCTCTTAAGAGGAAGTTGAGGCATAGAAAGTGAAATAACTTGCCAAAGGTCATAGAATAGGGGGCAAAGGTAAGATTTGAAGCAAGGCCTGTCTCATTTCTTTGTTCTCATTTTTTAGAAACAGTTTATAATAGCTGTGTTACAATTTTTTATTTTGTATCAGAGTGTTACTGTTCTTTTAGTTGGAAAATGTTGTAACTGTTCAAGATGATCAGTCAACCGTTAGTGTAGTTCAGAATGATGTTTTGTAGCACCACAGGCTTCATTTCATACATGGAAGCTGCTTGTAAACTAGTGACATTGAAAAGATACTGTTGCCTTCCTAAGGCTTTTTTTTTTTTTTTTTTTTTTGTTCTTCATAGAGTGCTTATACAACAAGCCAGTATTCCGCAGGGGATGCTATTATTGCGACTGCTTACCATTGAGAAATTTGCTGAAACCAGTTGTGACATGTTAATGGCAAAGGAATGCCAGTCCATAAAACTAAGCTGTATGACTGATACAAAGTATACTTAAGAATTTGTCCCTCCAGGCCGGGTGTGGTGGCTCACACCTGTAATCCCAGCACTTTGAAAGGCTGAGGCGGGCAGATCATAAGGTCAGGAGATCGAGACCATCCTGCCTAACATGGTGAAACCCCGTCTCTACTAAAAATACAAAAAAAAAAAAAAAAAAAAAAATTAGCCAGGCGTGGTGGCGGACGCCTATAGTCCCAGCTACTCGGGAGGCCGAGGCATGAGAACGGCGTGAACCTGGGAGGCGGAGCTTGCAGTGAGCCGAGATCAGGCCACTGCACTCCAGCCTGGGTGACAGAGCAAGACTCCGACTCAAAAAAAAAAAAAAAGAATTTGTTCCTCCTTGTCTGCAAAGAAATCCCCAGGAGGATGTTTCTACTCAAAATAAGGTTTTTCTAAAAATATTGATCTTTCAATCACTTTTATTACGGGAACAACCACCTTTTCTTCCAAACCTTAAGGCTGCAACAAAACTTTGGAGGACCTAGAACTTGTTTCTCTGTAAAGTCTCCCTAAGAGAGCTAGGCCTCAGGCCTCAATTGTTTCTGGTCAAAATGACTGAACACATTAGTTTAGAGGTCCTGTAAAATCTCCACCTGTATTAGCGTGCCTCAAATGCATGCCATTGTTTATTTAGGATTTTCCAATTGACTTTCTAAATAAATCTGAAAGTGGTGATGGTCTAGGTTGTTTCAAAAATAGAGTCAACTCAGAAGATCCCTTTAGGCTTGACATTTTGTCTTGGGTTTAGGCTTTACAATTCCTGATAGTTTCGAGCCAGTGATGGCAATTGGGGGTGACCTACTGGGCAGATCAGCTGGATATTGTCTATTATTCAGCATGTATAGCTGTATTCTTGTCTCCCTGATGGTGTCAGAAGAGTACATGGGTTTAAAACAAATTTAACTGGAGGTAGCAAACATTTATTATTCATCAGATGGAAAGCATTGTACTACTGCTGGGGAAGATGTTATGCAAACACATTTCATAATATATGAGAGACTGTGATGAATGATGTAGAGATAGAAGCCAAGTGGCATGGGATTATGAAGCTGGAAAAAGATTTTAGTTTTTTATTCTCAAAAAAATATAATCTTGAAAAAGTTTCTTGAAAAAGAAATATAATCTCTTGTGCTTTAAATTGTAATCGATGAATAGTAATTCATGAATAGTAATCAATGAATAGTTCTGAATTAATGGAAGAATGTAGAGTAGAGTCAGAACACTGAAAACAAAACATGTCCGTTCTTGTTTTATATAGAGTATGTGAGAGACAGAAAAGATTAACTTTACATAATTATTTTTCCTTGTTGCGTGTTTAGAAAAACGTGGCTCCATTTACCAGTGTTCTTAGTTTGCCATACCCATTTGCTTCAGAAATCAATAAAGTCGCTGTATTTACAGAGGTAAGTAACTTCCATCAACTATTTATATCATTTAATTTTTTTAGAGATCACTTAATTATTATTATTTAGAGATCACTTAATTATTAACCAATGATTAGCACCCTGAATAAATGGAGTTAGAGAAAATCCTAACATTCACCTAGTCCTATTTTCCCCTTTTGGAGCTCAAAAGAGATGATTTGTTTGAGGTTATGTTATTAGCTTGAGAAAGAGCTAGATTAGAACATTAGTTTCATCATTACTAGAATGCTACATTATGTTTCTCACAAGAAACTGAAGAAAAGAGTGGAATTTATCAATTTATCCTACTAACTCCTGCTTTCTGTTCAAACTTTCCTCTCCAAATAACAATAAGATGATTTTATTTTATTTTTATTTTATTTTATTTTTTTATTATACTTTAAGTTCTAGGGTACATGTGCATAACGTGCAGGTTTGTTACATATGTATACTTATGCCATGTTGGTGTGCTGCACCCATCAACTCGTCAGCACCCATCAATTCATCATTTATATCATGTATAACTCCCCAAGGCAATCCCTCCCTCCTCCCCCCTCCCCATGATAGGCCCCAGTGTGTGATGTTCCCCTTCCCGAGTCCAAGTGATCTCATTGTTCAGTTCCCACCTATGAGTGAGAACATGCGGTGTTTGGTTTTCTCTTCTTGTGATAGTTTGCTAAGAATGATGGTTTCCAGCTGCATCCATGTCCCTACAAAGGACGCAAACTCATCCTTTTTTATGGCTGCATAGTATTCCATGGTGGATATGTGCCACATTTTCTTAATCCAGTCTGTCACAGATGGACATTTGGGTTGATTCCAAGTCTTTGCTATTGTGAATAGTGCCGCAATACCACAATGAGATACCATCTCACACCAGTTAGAATGGCAATCATTAAGAAGTCAGGAAACAACAGTTGTTGGAGAGGATGTGGAGAAATAGGAACACTTTTACACTGTTGGTGGGATTGTAAACTAGTTCAACCATTATGGAAAACAGTATGGCAATTCCTCAAGGATCTAGAACTAGATGTACCATATGACCCAGCCATCCCACTACTGGGTATATACCCAAAGGATTATAAATTATTCTACTACAAAGACACATGCACACGTATGTTTATTGCGGCAATAAGATGATTTTAAAGCAGTGGAACCATGTAGTGCTGTGGTGCCTTAGAAACCACAACTTTTAAAATAATCTAGTCTTTTTTTTTTTCTTTTTTGAGACAGAATCTTGCTCAGTCACCCAGCCTGGAGTGCAGTGGCGCAATCTCGGCTCACTGCAAGCTCCGCCTCCCAGGTTCATGCCATTGTCCTGCCTCAGCTTCCTGAGTCGCTGGGACTACAGGCGCCCACCACCACACCTGGCTAATTTTTTTTGTATTTTTAGTACAGAAATGGTTTCACCGTGTTAGCCAGGATGGTGTTGATCTCCTGAGCTCGTGATCCACCCGCCTTGGCCTCCCAAAGTGCTGAGATTACAGGCGTGAGCCACTGCACGCCTAGCCGAAAGTATCTAGTCTTTATAAAACTGTCCTGTATTTATAAATGTTTGTTTATAATGTGTTTATGAATTTCTTTTTTAATCATCCACAAATTGTAATTGTTCTGAATGTAATATCCCTGATTCTTTTAATTGAAAAGTGATGCATTCAGTTCTTTTTTGAGACAGGGTCTTGGTCTGTTGTCCAGGCTGGAGTACAGTGGTGCAGTCATACTCACTATAGCCTCAGACTCTTGGGCTCAAGCAATTCTCCTGCCTGCCTCAGCCTACTGAGTAGCTGGAACTACAGGTGCTAGCCACTATATTGCAGGCTAATGTTTTTTCTTTTTTGAGATGGAGTCTTGCTCTTGTTGCCCAGGCTGGAGTGCAATGGCGCCATCTCAGCTTACCGCAACCTCTGCCTCCCGGGTTCAAGTGACTCTCTTGCCTCAGCCTCCTGAGTAGCTGTGATTACAGGCATACACCACCACACCCGGCTAATTTTGTATTTTTAGTACAGACAATATTTCTCCATGTTGGTCTGGCTGGTCTCCAACTCCTGACCTTAGGTGATCTGCCTGCCTTGGCCTCAAAGTGCTGAGATTACAGGCCAGCATGGCAGGCTAATTTTTAAGATTTTTTTTTGTAGAGACGGGGGTCTCACTTTGTTGCCCAGGCTGGTCTGGAACTCCTGGCTTCAAGCGATCCTCTTGACTCAGCCTGCCAAAGTGTTGGGATTACAGGTGTGACTCACTGCACCTGGTCTGCATTTTCTTTTCTTTTTTTTTTGAGATGGAGTCTCACTCTGTCACTGAGGCTGGAGTGCAGTGGTGCAATCTCGGCTCACTACATCCTCCCCATCCTGGGTCCAAGGATTCTCCTGCCTCAGCCTCCTGAGTAGCTGGGACTACAGGTATGTGCCACCATGTCTGGCCAATTTTTGTATTTTTAGTAGAGACAGAGTTTTGCCATGTTGGCCAGGCTAGTCTTGAACTCCTGACCTCAGGGGAACTACCCGCCTCAGTCTCCCAAACTTCTGGGATTACCAGTGTGAGCTACTGCGTCCAGCCACATTTTCAATTACAAACAAAAGCTACAATTTGTACTTTGAACTGTGATATCATTTCTGACAACATACTTCAAAGCAGACTGAATATATTTAAAATTAATGACTGATGTTCAAACTGTGTTTTGATAGAATGCATCAGAGGTCAAAATAGCAGAAGAAAATGGAGCTGCATTTGCAGGAGGCACAAGTCTGATACAGAAGGTACAGTGTTGTTTTCATGTTCATTAGGTATAGAGATGATTCTCTTATCTTTGCCATTCATTGATTTATTATATGTGGAACACTAGTCTCATATCTTACAATAAATAGTAGGTCTTTATAAGAGCAGGAAAAAAATTTCCAACTTTTTTCAGTTTCAAAGTCAAGCTAGGAGACAATGATCCAGACAGTCTTATTGTGTGTGTGTGTGTGTGTGTGTGTGTGTGTGTGTGTGTGTTTGAGACAAGGTCTCTCTCTGTTGCCCAGACTAGAATATGGTGGTGCAATTATGGCTCACTGAAGCCTTGAACTCCTGAGCTCCTGAGCTCAAGCAATCCTCCTGCTTCAGCCTTCTGAGTAGCTGGGACTAAAGGTGCATGCCACTACACTCGGCTAATTTTTTTGTAGAGATGGGGTTCTTGCTTGTTGCCCAGGCTGGTCTTGAACTCTTGGCATCAAGAAATCCTCCTGCCTTGGCCTCCCAAAGTACTGGGATTACAGGTGAGAGCCACCACACCCAACCTCACACAGTCTGATATTGATTATATTTGACTTACATTATTGTGATTATTATTATTATTATTACTACTATTTTTTGCTTGCTTCTTTTTTGTCTATGAGAGTTTTGTGGATAGATAGGAAAGGGCAATGTGACTCTGGTTTTGAATGTAAGGTTTAAAATGAAATCCAAAAGGTCACGTGGATTTCATTGATACCCATGGACACCTCTGTTCATGTTTTGAAGATCACATATTTGTTTTTTTTTTTTTTTTGGAGTGAAGGTGTAATTCACTTAGTAGATCATGAAGTATGGTATCTGCCCTCTATAATGTTGATGCTTTTGGTTCCTGTTAATTTTTAGCTCCTAATCCTTTCAGAGTGGCATAGGCTCAGTATGGTAGCAACAAATGATTATATAGCCTGCCTTTAGAAAGTAACACAGCTTCCCTGGGCGCCGTGCCTCATGCCTGTAATCTCAGCACTTTGGGAGGCTGAGGTGGGAAGATCACTTGAGGCCAGGAGTTTGGGACCATCCTGGCCAACACGGTGAATCCCCACCTCTCCTAAAAATACAAAAATTAGCCAGGCGTGGTGGCGCATGCCTGTAATCCCAGCTACTTGGGAGGCTGAGGCACGAGAATCTCTTGAGGAGTTTGTAGTGAGCTGAGATTACGCCTACACTCCAGCCTAGGCAACAGAGTGAGACTCTGTCTCCAAAAAATTAATAAATAAAATAAATAAATAAATAAGAAAATAACGGAGCTTGGGGAGCCGCTTTGAAACCAAGGACTTTTTTTTTTTTTCCTTTTTAAGAGGTAGGAAGAAGAGGCATGGAGTTATTTCTGAAAATACAAAAGATTTTTCTTAGTGTTCTCTCTGAAAGTTTCTCCTCTAAATAAAATCATTTATGTTATGGATTTTTTTTTTAATTATTATACTTTAAGTTCTAGGGTACATGTGCACAACGTTCAAGTTTGTTACATATGTATGTATGTGCCATGTTGGTGTGCTGCACCCATTAACTCATCATTTACATTAGGTATATCTCCTAATGCTATCCCTCCCTCCTCCCCCAACCCCACGACAGGCCCTGGTGTGTGATGTTCCCCACCCTATCAATTCAACAAGAAGAGCCAACTATCCTAAATATATATGCACCCAATACAGGAGCACCCAGGTTCATAAAGCAAGTCCTTAGAGACCTACAAAGAGACTTAGACTCCCACACAATAATAATGGGAGACTTTAACCACCCACTGTTAACATTAGACAGATCAAGACAGAAAGCAAGAATATCCAGGAATTGAACTCTGCTCTGCAGCAAGTGGACCTAATAGACATCTACAGAACTCTCCACCCCACATCAACAAAATATATATTCTTCTCAGCACCACATCACACTTATTCCAAAATTGACCACATAGTTGGAAGTAAAGCACTCCTCAGCAAATGTAAAAGAACAGAAATTATAACAAACTGTCTCATAGACCACAATGCAATCAAACTAGAACTCAGGATTGAGATACTCACTCAAAACCGCTCAACTACATGGAAACTGAACAACCTGCTCCTGAATAACTAACTACTGGGTACCTAACGAAATGAAGGCAGAAATAAAGATGTTCTTCGAAACCTATGACAACAAAGACACAACATACCGGAATCTCTGGGACACATTTAAAACAGTGTGTAGAGGGAAATTTATAGCACTAAATGCCCACAAGAGAAACCAGGAAAGATCTAAAATTGACACCCTAACATCACAATTAAAAGAACTGGAGAAGCAAGAGCAAACACATTCAAAAGCTAGCAGAAGGCAAGAAATAACTAAGATCAGAGCAGAACTGAAGGAGATGGAGACACAAAAAACCCTTCAAAAAAATCAGTGAATCCAGGAACTGGTTTTTTGAAAAAATAAACAAAATTGATAGACCTCTAGCAAGACTAATAAAGAAGAAAAAAGAGAAGAATCAAATAGACACAATAAAAAATGATAAAGAGGATATCACCACCGACCCCACAGAAATACAAACTACCATCAGAGAATACTATAAACACCTCTACACGAATAAACTAGAAAATCTAGAAGAAATGGATAAATTCCTAGACACATACACCCTCCCAAAACTAAACCAGGAAGAAATTGAATCCCTGAATAGACCAATAATAGGGTCTGAAATTGAAGCAATAATTAATGGCCTGTCAACCAAAAAGAGTCCAGGACCAGACGAATTCACAGCCGAATTCTGCCAGAGGCACAAAGGAGCTGGTACCATTCCTTCTGAAACTATTCCAATCAATAGAAAAAGAGGGAATCCTCCCTAACTCATTTTATGAGGCCAGCATCATCCTGATACTAAAGCCTGGCAGAGACACAACAAAAAAAGAGAACTTTAGACCAATATCCCTGGTGAACATCGATGCAAAAATCCAATAAAATACTGGCAAACCAAATCCAGCAGCACATCAAAAAGCTTATCCACCATGATCAAGTGGGCTTCATCCCTGGGATGCAAGGCTGGTTCAACATATGCAAATCAATAAACGTAATCCAGCGTATAAAGAGAACCAAAGACAAAAACCACATGATTATCTCAACAGATGCAGAAAAGGCCTTTGACAAAATTCAACAGCCCTTCATGCTAAAATCTCTCAATAAACTAGGTATTCATGGGATGTATCTCAAAATAATAAGAGCTATTTATGACAAACCCACAGCCAATATCATACTGAATGGGCAAAACCTGGAAGCATTCCCTTTGAAAACTGGCACAAGACAGGGATACCCTCTTTCACCATTCCTATCCAACATAGTGTTCTGGCCAGGGCAGAAGTTCTGGCCAGGGCATTCAGCAGGATAAAGAAATAAAGGGTATTCAATTAGGAAAAGAGGAAGTTAAGTTGTCCCTGTTTGCAGATGACATGATTGTGTATTTAGAAAACCCCATCGTCTCAGCCCAGAATCTCCTTAAGCTGATAAGCAACTTCAGCAGTCTCAGGATACAAAATCAATGTGCAAAAATCACAAGCATTCCTATATGTTATGGAATTTTTGCTGGGGAGGAGGAAGTAGACAGGAAATAGTGACCTGAAAATTTATCCTTTGTCCCATATTCAAATTTTCATTTGGGTAACTTAACTGGACACATCCTTTGAGATACACAGCAGTGCTCATAGTTGGTTTTTTTCCCTCCCTTAAAAGTACTCTAAATTTGGTGAGGATTCTGGATTTTTAAAGAGGGTCTTCAGAGTGATTTTTGGTTGCAGAACTAGTGGAAAGTAGGAAGAGTATGTTTTAATACAGGTTCTAGGCCAAAGTCTGTGGTACCCAGTTCTTTCTGATGTATTATTAATTTTAATTAAAAAATTATTAAAACTTTTTTAATTATTAAAAAATAATCACAAATGTTTGGGAATTTGAGAATAGAGCTGAGTGTCTAGAATCAGAGAACTAATCTTGAGTTTGTATACAGCTTTCCATTTTCTTCTTGCAACCACAGAAGTTATCTTGTAGAACTATCATAGCCACTCCTCTGGTTCTTTTTTCTTTTTTTTTCTTTTCTTTTTTTTTTTTTTTTGAGACAGAGTGTCGTTTCATCACCCAGGCTGGAGTGCAGTGGGGTGATCTTGGCTCACTGCAACCTCTGCCTCCTGAGTTCAAGTGATTCTCCTGCCTCAGCCTCCCTAGTAGCTGAGATTACAGGTGCCTGC
This sequence comes from Rhinopithecus roxellana, assembly GCF_007565055.1. Lineage (NCBI taxonomy): Eukaryota > Metazoa > Chordata > Mammalia > Primates > Cercopithecidae > Rhinopithecus > Rhinopithecus roxellana. The sequence continues at coordinate 35,366,940 of NC_044550.1, read as the reverse complement.
CACCATGCCCGGCTAATGTTTGTATTTTTAGTAGAGACGGAGTGTTGCCACATTGGCCAGGCTGGTCTCAAACTCCTGGCCTCAACTGATCTGCCCACCTCAGCCTCCCAAAGTGTTGGGATTATAGGCGTGAGCCACTGCTCCCGGCCAAGCCACCACGCCTGGCCTTTGGTTCTTAAATGTTAAGCAAGAAGTTACCTCTCAAGAAAGAAATGGTAATAGAGCAGAAAGTGTTATGAAGCTGTAAGTTCAGTAAATGAAACACATTTTTTAAAGTAACTCAAATAAGGAAGACAAAGACTTTTTAAAATTCTGTAGTATAGAAAATATTAACAGGTACAGAATTTCTCTTTAGGGCCCCAGTAGAGGGTCTGTTAATAGAGAGAGCATGCCACCTCTATTGGCATCATAGAATAAGTTTGCAAGTTACCCCATGGTGCCTTTTTAAAGCTAGTCCTTGTTATTTTTAGAAGGTATTCAGATTATGAAGTAATTTAATACAGTTTTGTAAATAATACTATGGCTGCAATTTTTTATACATACCTGTGTTTTTAAATTATCATTTTATTTAGCTCTGTAAAATGCGAAGTAGGATAAATATACATAGTCATTTCTTTTCTTTTCTTTTCTTTTTTCTTTTTGAGATGGAGTTTCGCTCTTGTTGCCCAGGCTGGAGTGCAATGACGCAGTCTCGGCTCACTGCAGCCTCTGCCTCCTGGGTTCAAGCGATTCTCTCTGCCTCCTGAGTAGCTGGGATTACAGGTGCCTGCCACCACGCCTAGCTAATTTTTTGTATTTTTAGTAGAGACGGGATTTCACTACGTTGGCCAAGCTGGTCTCGAACTCCTGACCTCAGGCGATCCAACCTGCCTCAGCCTCCCGAAGTGCTGGGATTACAAGTGTGAGCCACCGTGCCACATAGTAATTTCTTAGATAACACATTCATTTATTAAATTTATTTTACTTTATTTTGAAACATCACAGATATGCCTGGTTCTGAGTGATTTTAAAGTGAATTCGTATTTTTCCTTGTCTCTAAGAGCATGATTTCCAGCCACAGTTTTTTAATATTCCAAGATATAATCTTACTTACAGCATAACTTCCAAACATAATTTTAATTTAAAGGAACATGTCATAGAATTAGGATTGGAAAGTCTTGGAATAGAAATCTCACATACAGTTCTTTGACATTTAGAAATTGCCCCTGCTTTCCTATTTCCAGTGATGAGAGCCCTGGTTCTGGACCCACACTGCCTGTATTTCAGTTCTAGCTCTGTCTCTTAGGTGTGTACAGACTGACTCATCCTCCCCTGAGCCCTCAATTTTTTAAATCTGGAATGTGTGGTCAATATTGGTACCTGTCTCAAGGGTTGTGGTGAAGACTGGATGTTCTAAATTATATTAAACTTTTAGCAGAATGCTTGGCACATGAGAAGTGCCCATTTAATGTAAGTTACTGTTAAGGAGAGGAGAATATGTTATTTAAGGACTAAAAATTTGTACAAAGAATAGTAACAGAAGGATAAAATTCCATAGTCATTGCTTAATTTTGTCAGAATTCAAGTTTTTAATTCACTGTGTACCCCTAAATCAAGGCTTTGAATGGCATATTGTGGTAAGATTTAATACAAAGAGAATCATTGGTAAAATATTTCTTGCTCAGGCAGTGGCATGATCTTGGCTTACTGCAACCTCTGCCTTCCTGGCTTCAAGCTATCCTCTCACCTCAGCTTCCAGTTACCTGGGACTACAGACGTATGCTACCACACCCGGCTAATTTTTGTATTTTTTGTAGAGATGGGGTTTCACCTTATTGCCCAGTCTAATTTCAAACTCCTTAGCTCAATTGATTTGCCTGCCTTGACCTCCCAAAGTGCTGGGATTACAGGTGTGGAGTTTAAGTGGAGTATATTGTGTGTTTAAGTGAAGTATATTAAGTGGAGTTTAAGTGGAGTATATTGTAGTAGTATAATAGCTATTTTAGGTGCTTGTCTGAATTAATAAAAATGTTTTCTAAAAATTGAATATTAATTCCTTTGTTCTGAGAATGGATATAGAGTATGGATAATAAACTATAAATGAACTTGTCTTTGATCACCCCCTCTTCTTTTATTCTTAGTTATTGGTGGTAAGGAAATTTTCAGTTTCAGTTCTTTGTGAAAATAATTATAAATTCAGTTCTCTGATGCTCTAAATTTAGGAAGCTAGTGGTTGCTAGTGAGTTTGGCAGTTAGTGGTTATTAATTTTACATGTGATCTGTTGCAAAATTTTCAGCTTTTTTAGGTTTCTTCAGTTTTAATAAATATATGAATTTAACTTTGTGGGATTCTGTGAGCCATGCACACATTCATCGCTGTGTTTTAACTTGTGACACTTTTGCTTAACACAACCCAAAGGAAGAAACAATTATTATTATTTTTTTAATGGATGTGACTGTTTTTAAAGTAAAGGAAAATGTTTTGCTTCTGATGGTTTTTATACTTGGCAGGTGTATTTGTATGATCCTTGTGTTTGAAGAAAAGAATTGTGCTTAATGTCTGTTTTCTGAATTATAAAGGAAATGACTACATTGTACTTTTTCAGAACGATAAAGCTTTTCATCTCATCTGAGGTCACCTTTCTTTTTTTTTTTATTTTCAGATTTGGGATGATGAAATTGTTGTAGACTTTTATGTAGCTGTTCCAGAAATAATGCCTGAACTTAATCGATTAAAGAAGAAGCTGGGTAAAAGATTTCCAAAGGTTTCTCAAAGTAAGAGAATTCCTATTATTTCAATATCCTGTCGACAACTTTCTTGTGAACTTTGCTTAGTTAGGAAACAAAATTGTTCATATATATGTAGAATAAATAGTATGTCCTGGTATTTGAGTTTGAGTTCCAAGAACCTATGGGTTTGATTTTTTTTTTCCCTGCTTTGGCATTAATACTAGTAATCTAATATGATTTGAAAACCTAGTTACTTTATAATACCAGTTTTTAAAATTTAGATCAAAGTCTAGCTCTCAATTAGTGGAATGTATTATCCACTCAGTATATTATCATCATACTGTTTTATTGGCTTTCATCCCTGTTTATCAATATAATATGTATGCCCATTTATTTAAAAGTGTTAAACGTATGTATGAATATTGACCATATGCATGGCTCTGGAGGTAATTTCTCTTAAGAAGTTTTCTGCTTATGGATATTTTCTCCTTAAGAAATCGAATAAGAAAGTTAAGATCACTAAATAAGGAGCTATGTTATAAAGTGTGAGGTATTATATAATAAATTTAAGAAGTGCTAGGGGTGTTCAGTGGAGGTGGAGTTTACACATAGGTGGGGAATCAGGGAAGTCATCATAAAAGAGGTAACATTTAAACATAAATAAGGTAACAGTAATTGGATGAATTGATTGAGGAGAATATTATTTTAAGTAGAAGGAGTGAATTAATCATAAACACTAAGTCAGAAATCATAGGCCAGGTACAATATTAATTAGCTCTCTTTGACTATGGAGAATGGTACCCTTACATTGACATAGAAGAGAATAATGGGAAATGATGTTGGAAAGGTAGATTGATGTCGTATTGAGAAGAACTTTGAATGATGGGCTAATGAGCATGAATATCTGCATTCTGTATTCAGCAGGACTACCTTAGAAGTTTTTGAGATGGGAGTGACATAATCTGTTCTTTAGAGCTTTAATCTGGCAAGAGGTTTTAAGATAATTGAAATGAGAGACAGGGAAACCAGTTTGGGTGCAATGGCAAGAGACTAATAAGTGTAATGTTGAAGCTAAGGTCTTCATAACAAGACTGGAGTGAAGTGTATGAACATCAAGGATATTAAGACTTAGCAATTAATTAGGAATGGACAGGTTGAGGGGGAGAAAAGGAAGAGTCAAATGATACTGAGGTTTTTTAAGACTAGAGACCTCTCCTAATAAGTGCCATCATTAATAGAAATGGAGTGCATTTGGGAGGAAAAACAAGTTCACTTACTGACACAGTTTGTTTTAGGTAGTGCTGGATGTCTGGTATATTATTATTTCAAATAAAAATTTGTAGTGTAAACAGAACAAATGTTTTAAAATTGTGTTAGTAGGTTTGTCTCCAAATTTTAACTCTAGTTGAACTAAAAATATCCTGCTAAAATGTTTATATATCCTAGCCACTAACAACTTGTCTGAATTCTAGATCATGACCTGTAAATTAAATTCAAATGGACTTTCTAGTTCTTTTGTTGTGTTAGAGTTTTGTTTGATTATTTTTGATAGCATGCATTAAGTCATAAATATTTATTAGATTTTGAACTGGTGTCTGGCACTTTTTATTAGCGATTTCCCTTACCGCAGTATCTGTTATCATGGAATCCAGTTTATATTCTCTCTTAAGTAAGACCTAAAACTGAACATATTTTAAAAATTAAACCAAAATTGCAGTTGAATTTGATGAAAATATTTCTCATAAATTTTTTGTGTTTAATTAAATTCAAGCTCAAATCAGAGCAAAACAAACAGTACTAAATATAGTCAAAACCAAAAATGAATACTAATATATTTGTATTCTAGATATCTAGCTCCTTGCTTTCCATGATGAACTGATTTTTAAGAGACATTAATTTTGTCACTTTTGCTACTTTATCCATTCTCTGCATAACCCTTTTAACTTCTTTTTTTTTTTTTAGCCTTGAGGGCTTTTTGTTTTTTCTTCCCATAGTCATCTCAATATTTGGAACATTTTTTAGTTTTCAAATAACTTATTTCTTTATTCCAAATAATAACTTTCCTAATAAAATGTCTATTAGTGAGCTTTACTTTATTTCTCCTTTCATAATGAATTACAACTTCACATATCATGGTCAAGTACCTAAGTATGTTTTTCCCCTCCTATTTGCTTAGGCACCTTGAGAGAAGAGATGGACCTTTTCCCTTCTCTGACACCTTCTTTTCACCCCAACATGATCTGTTTAATGGCACTAGTAAAATATTTGTGTTCTTTAAACATGAAGACAAACGATTAACCTGTCAAAAATGTTAAACGGAATACGTGAGATGTGCATTAGAGCAAATGAAGCTTCTATTATGCATTTTCAAAGCTCATTCAGATTCTTGTTTAAGAACATTTGATTCCCCCTATATCCAACAAAAGTCTTCAGTGTGAAATAGAAATTACATTTTGAGCAAGTGGAGAAAATTAAAAAACAAGCTCCTGCAGCTGAGCTCATTAGTTTCCCATTTCCAGTTTTACTAATGGGAGTGGGCGTGTGTACATTTTGCAGCTTGCTTAATGCTGCAGTTTTATTCATTTTATTTTAATTGCTTACATAACTGTAGGCAAGTTCTTTATTTTTCAAATGCACATTTGGCTTGTTTTCTCAATATTTCTTTTTTGTTTTATTAAAAAAATTAAAACCTGTTTTTTAAAATTCCTTCTAAGAAATTTGATTTTATTTTGCTTATCGTCTGGCTTCCTCCCCAATATAAGTACCCTCTGTAATTCTTTCATCTCTAATATAGATATGTTTTGTTAATGGAAACTTTTTTATTTATAGTCTTATTTATAAATTAGCATTTAGAAACCAAAAATGCTAGTGTGAAAAATATCTTTTTTTTTTTTTTTGAGACAGAGTTTTCCTCTGTCGGCCAGGCTGGAGTGCAGGGGCGCAATCTTGGCTCACTGCAACCTCCACCTCCTGGGTTCAAGTGATTCTGCCTCAACCTCCCAAGTAGCTGCGATTACAGGTACTTGCCACCATGCCCTGCTAATTTTTGTATTTTTAGTAGAGACATGTTGGCCAGGCTGGTCCTGAACTCCTGACCTCAGGTAATCTGCCTGCCTCAGCCTCCTAAAGTGCTTAGCCTCCCAAAGTGCTGGGATTACAACGTGAGCCACCGTGCCCAGCCAAACAAAAGTCTTGACTTAACCTGTGATAGGTACTGTGGCATATATGGGAGCAGTTAAATTCTTTTATACTGTACTAAGTTATTGTCAGGTAAGAGAGAAAGGGACATGATTAGAAAATCAGAATTACACTAGTGTGGATTCCTCTTAACTTCTAACTCTTAGAATTGAACACTAGTGCTCCACTCGATGTCTTGTCCAAAGGATATCCCAGCAAACTTGTCCGAAAGATATTCACATCTTCTGAGCAGGACACTGCTTTCTGTAAGGAAGTTGGTGTTATATCATACTTGAGACTCATGGATATTAAAGTTCTTGTAATGTGTAGTATTTTTAACTCTTAGAATAATATCTTGTACTTCTGGGTTTTGTTTGCATTATTGGAACAATCAGAAGTTTTGGCTATATAAGGGAAAATACCAAAACAGAGAATTTTTGCAAGGTAATGAATTTGATTTTTTTCTAAATTTCTGCCCCTTCACATATTAGTTTAAAAACTATCCATGTATGAAAGACTCCATTAATAATTAGGTACTATTACAATTGTTATAGATGAATTATGGATCTATTGCAGCTGGTTCTGTTATGCTTTCCTTTGCTTCCTTTACTTCAGCCATGGTGGCCTCCTTGATCTTCCTCATACATACTTAGTGCTCTCCCTCCTCAGGTCTTTGGATTTACAGTTGCATGGGTCTGTAGTAGTACTGTTTGGTTACTTGCCTTACTCACTTTCTCATTTGAACATCATCTAAACAGAGAGACCTTGCATGACCATTCTATATAAAATATTACTCCCACTTCCTATTATCACTAAATGTCATTATTATGCTTTTGTATTCATTTTAGGACATATCACTCTCAGCATCTTTTTGTGTGTGTGTGTGATGTGTGTTCAGTTCCTCTCATTAGAGCAAGGATGGTTTTGTTTTGTCCACTGCTACATTCCCATTGCCTAGAATATAGTACCTGGAAAATAGTATGTACTCTACAAATATTTGAATGAATGAATGAACGTTTAATACGGTACTCATTCAGTTGGTAGAAGATATAGGATTAAACTGTAATTTAAAAATGGAGTATACAATTTTTTTTTTTTAAGACAGAGTTTCACTCTCACCCAGGCTGGAGCACAGTAGTGCATTTTGGCTCACTGCAACTTCCCCCTCCTGGGTTCATACAATTCTCCTGCCTCAGCCTCCCGAGTTGCTGAGATTACAGGTGTGCGCAACCATGCCCAGGTAATTTTTTTTGTATTTTTAGTGGATACGGGGCTTCACCGTGTTGGCCAGGCTGGTCTCAAACTCCTGACCTCAAATGATCCACCTCCCTCAGCTTCCCAAAGTGATGAGATTACATGTGTGAGCCACCGCACCCAGCTTGGACTATATATACTTTATCGATTTTTTTTATTAGAATAATAGTATTTATAGTAGTCAGTATCTACTAGGTGCCAAGCCTTGGGTGTGATAGCAGTGAACAAGACAAAGTTCTTGTGGTCATAGAACTAACAGTTTTGTTTTCTGCAGTAGAGAAACTGGTTTAACTTTTAACAGTTACTTATGCTCAGATTTTTTTTTTCCTTTCTTTTTTCTTTTTTTTTTTGAGACAGAACCTCACTGTGTCACCCAGGCTGGAGTGCAGAGGCACGATCTTGGCTCACTGCAACCTCTGCCTCCTGGATTCAAGTGATTCTCCTGCCTCAGCCACCAGAGTAGCTGGGACTACAGGCGTGTACTGCCACACCTGGCTAATTTTTTTTTTTTTTTTTTTTTGTATTTTTAGTAGAGACAAGATTTTGCCACGTTGGCCAGGCTGGTCTTGAACTCATGAGCTCAAGTGTTCCGCCTGCTGCGGTCTCCGAAAGTGCTGGGATTACAGGCATGAGCCACTGTGCCTGGCCACTTATGCTCAGATTTCTTTAAACAAACAAAAAGCAAATCACAACCCCCCCGCCCCCGCACCTTCATTTGATTCAACTATCCTTTCTAGCTGCAATCTTAGTTTTTTATGTTGTTTTATATTAAGTTTTTCAAATAATGTTCTTCAGAAATTGGCTTCATTTTCTTACTAAGCATTAGTATTCCTTACAGCTTTTTCTTCCATAATTTAGCTAAAATATTGCTCTCTCAATTATCACAGGTTTTTCTTTTGCCATATTCAAAGGTCTGTTCTTAGTTTTCTCAGTTTCTTGAAACTTCTTTCAGGAGGTAACGTATGCAATCCTAACTCAGCTCTTTCCTAACTATTTCTTAACTTTGTTTTCCTTGATTAAAAAAAAGAAAAGAGAAGGTATATTAGGAGGAAATACTTGATTGTATAGTATAGGTTATGTTCATTATGGAAATTGAATAGAGAATTAAAGGAAAAGAAAGTGAAAGGAAGAAAGAAAATGAAGAAAGATAGAAGAACCTAAAAACACGGAGAAAAGTGAAAGTGGAGAAAGAGGAAGGCAGTTATAAAGCAGTAAGGGGTAGCAAAGCCCTAGAAATAGCAGTGATGATTTAACATTTGGCTGTATTGAAAAGCAGAGTAGAATAGCGGTTAGCATAGATCTCTCTTTGTCTTGAGTTTGTCACTTACTGTGACCTTGAGCAACTTTTTAACATTTTGTGCCTTTATTCATCTACAAAATGAGTTTCATTATAACATGCATCCCATACTGTTTTTGTGATAATGTATGAAACACAAGCTGGGTACATAACATGTGATGTGTGGGCCATTATGATTATCATTATCATTAGCTCCCTATCATTCCTAAAGTAACTATTCATTCTCCACAATTACTTTAGGAGAAACTATTCTTTTTCATGTATTTATATATCACCTTCATAACTTATTTGTTGAATAAGCAGATAATTATTGGCATGCCTACTTAGTACTGAGGATTGAAAAATAAAGTGAAAAGACATTTTCTGTCTTTAAGAAGATAAACACTGAGGGGAGAGAGATGAGAGCAAACTGCTGCACTAAAATGCAATAAGTTTATTGGTAGAAAATGTACAAAGTATGTAGAGGAATGAGGGACTGCTTTGTAGAATGAGATTATGTAAAGAAGATTGCAGTTGAGAGGTAAGCATGAATAGGCATTTGCTTTCCCTACATGAATCAGGCAGAGGAAATGGCCATTTTACATATACAAAAGTATGAGAGAGCCAGTTGTGTTCAGGAAATTATAAGCAGCTTTCTATCATTTGGTATATAAAATGTTATCTGATGCTGGTGGTCAATGGGGTTAGACAGTGATAGACAGTGGGCCAGGTCACAGTGGGCTTTGTGTGCTATACCATGGAGATTAGATTTTATCCTCTTTGCAAATAGGAGCCATTGAAAACTTTAGCTCAGAAGAATGATGTAAGATTTGCTTATCAGAATGAGTATTGTGGGAACTGTATAAATGGCAGGGTAGCCATATGAGGATGGTGAAACTTTAAGAACAGAGACCAGTGAGGAGTTGATTGCAGTAATCCGGGTAAAAGATGCAGAAGGAAAGAGTCTGGTAGTGGCAGTGAAGACAGATGAGGAAGGATGTTGTTGGATATTAAGAATTAGAATTAACAGGAGTTATTGATTAAATGTAGGGGGTAAGGGAGGGGGAGGAATCTAGAATGATTTCCTAATTTTGATCTTGAGTAGCCTAGTAAATACTATTTTAAATATGAATGCACAGGAAGTAAAGCAGGTTTGGGTATGACAATAGTACTACAAGGTGAAGGAGTCAAGGAGGTAGATAAGCTGGCGCAACTTTATTTTGTATTAACATGAAGCATTAACAGTATTAATATGAAGTAGGTTGTGGTAAGTATGCACATTGTACTCCCTAGAGCAAGTAAAACGTACTCACACAAATAAATATAGCTTAAAACTATAAATAGGGGAATAAAAATGATATGCCAAATTTTTTTTATTTAATAAGCCTGTAAAGGAGGAACAGAAGAACAAATAAGATGAAACAAATAGAAAACTTATATCAAAATAAAGACCTAAATTCAGCCATATAAATAGTTATGATAATTGGAAATGGACCATACACTCCAAAAGGCAGAGATTGTAAGATTTTTTTAAAAAACCAACTATGTGCTGTCTACAAGAGACACATGTTATATTCAAACACACAAATAGGCTGAAAGTAATATGGTGGATAAAGATATACCATAAAAACTGTAAGCATTAGAGAATTGGATTCTATATCCAACTGATATCCCAGCTAGGATATAGATATCCTAGCTGATATCTATAAAATACCCAACAACAGCAAATGTTGTTTGGTGTTGAACATTCACCATGGTAGACTATTTGCTGAGTTATAAGGCAAGTCTTAATATATTAAGTCTTAAATTTATGAGTGTAAAAGAATTGAAGTTACATACATATGTGTTCTGATTGCAGCTGAGTTAAATTAGAAATCAATAACCATGAAAAATCTCCAAATACATTAAAATGAAAAAGCCCACTACTAAATAACTCATTGATCAAAGAAGAAATCAAAGACTGTCTTACACTGAATGATACTGAAAACTCAACATGTCAGAACTTGTGGGATGCAGCTGAAGCAGTATTTAGAAGGAAATTTATAGTTTTAAAGGCTGAACTAGCTGGGCACATTGGCATATGCCTGTCATTCCAGCCACTTGAGAGACTGAGATGGGAGGATCCCTTGTGGCTAAGAGTTCAGGGTAGCAGTGCATTATGATTGTACCTGTGCATAGCCACTACAGTCTAGCCAGGGCAACATAGTGAGACCCGCTTTCTAAAAAAAAAAAAAAAAAAAAAAAAAAAAAAACATTTTGGCAATAATAACTCTCAGAATACTAGAAATGTGAGTGAAATTCCTCAACTTGACACAGCACATCTGTGAAAAAGCAACATTCTTAATGGTGAGATCATTGAGAAGGAATGCTTTCTACCTAAGATCAGGAACAAGGCAAAGATCTCTGCTGTCAAAGCTTATGTTCAACATTGTACTGGAGGTCAGTGAAATAAAGGACATACATAAGGGAAAGGAAAAAATAAATCTTTTTTTATTCCCAGATAATACTAAGCTATTTTAGTAAGTGAATTCTAATTAGTGAATTTAACGAGGTTATAGGATACAAAGTCCGTGCATGAAAATCAACGGTATTTCTATATGTAACCAACCTACAATCAAACTGAAATTTCTAAAACAGTTCCATTTACATGACCATAAAGAAATAAAAATATTTAAGAGGAAATTTGACAGAAGTGTGTAAGACCTTTCATAGAAAATGTAAATGTTGCTGAAAGTTAATAGAGGGATATACCATAGTGGTGGATTTGAAAGCATATTATTAAGATAAGCTTATTTTTTCTATAGATTGAATGTAATCCCAACCATACTCCCAGAAAACTTAAAAAAAAAAAAAAACCGCATTTTCATGTTTAAATGGAAATACAGAGAACCTAGAATGGAAAAAATGATTTTAGGCTGGGCACAGTGGCACATTCACACCTGTAATCCCAGCACTTTGGGAGGCCGAGGCAGGAGGAATTCAAGACCAGCCTGGGCAAAATAGCAAGACCAATCTCTACTTAAAAAAAAAAAAAAAAATCAACTGGGTGTGGTGGCATGTGCCTGGAGTCCCAGCTACTTGGGAGGCCGAGGTGGGAGGACTGCTCGAGCCCAGGAGATTGAGGCTGCAGTGAGCTGAGATCATGCCACTGTAGTCCAACCTGTGACAAAGCAAGACTGTCTTAAAAAAAAAAATTGGCCGGGTGTGCTGGTTCACACCTGTAATCCCAGCAGTATGGGAGGCTGAGGCAAGTGAATCACTTGAGGTTGGGAGTTTGAGACCAGCATGGCCAACATGGTGAAACCCCATCTCTACTAAAAATACAAAAATTAGCTGAATGTGGTGACACATGCTTGTAATTCCAGCTACTTGGGAGGTTGAGGCAGGAGAATCACTTGAACCCAGGAGGTGGCAGTTGCAGTGAGCCGGGTTTGCACCACTGCACTCTAGCCTGGGTGATGCAGTAAGACTCTGTCTCAAAAAACAAAAAAAAAATTTAAAAGAGAAAATGATTTTTAAAAGGAAGAACACAGTTTGAGATGTAAGACTTTATCATAGAGCCATAGTAATCAAGACAGTGTGGTATGGTATAAAGGATAAATGAATATAGTTCAAACATTGAGGTTCAGAAAATGAACCAAAACTTATATGGTCAACTGATTTTCAGCAAAGGTGTCAGGGTTATGTGGAAAAAGAATAATTTTTTCAATGAATTGTGCTGAAATAACTGGATAAGTCTTTCCTCACATCAAACACAGAAATTAACCCAAAATGAATCATAGACCTAAATGTAAAAGATAAAGTCATGAAATTCTAGAAGAAACTTTTCTAGGAGAAAATCTTCATGGTGTTGGATTAAGTAAATATTTCTTAGGACACAAAAAGCATGAGCTATAGAAGAAAAAATTACTAATTTGGACTTAATCAAAATTAAAAATTTTTGCTCATGGATAGATACCCCTAAGAAAATGAAAAGGCAAGTCATAGATTGGGAGGAAATATTTGCCACACATAGCTCTGACCAAGAACCTGTATCCATAATAGATAAAGAACTCATAACTCAGTAAGACAGTCAACCTAATTTTTTAAAAAAGGGGCAAAAGAGTTGAGTAGGTATTGTAGAAAAGAACATATGTGGCCAGGCGCAATGGCTCATGCCTGTAATCCCAACACTTTGGGATGCTGAGGCAGGCGGATCACCTGAGGTCAGGAGTTCAAGACCACCCTGGCCAACATGGTGAAACCCTGTTTCTACTAAAAATACAAAAATTAGCTGGATGCAGTGGCGCACACCTGTAATCCCAGCTACTTGGGAAGCTGAGGCAAGAGAATTGCCTGAACCCGGGAGGCAGAGGTTGCAGGGAACTGAGATCACACCACTGTACTCCAGCCTGGGCGACAGAGTGAGACTCTATCTTGAAAAAAAAAAAAAAAAAAAAGAATATATGTAATTGGCCATTAAACAGATGAAATAATACTAAACATTTTGGTCATTGGAGAAATGCAAATTAGACAAAGAAGAAAGAATATATAAGGTCAAAGGAAGGAATTTTTATTTGTGTTTTAGGATGGAACTACCTTAAAAACTAAAATCTACATCATCTTCAATCTATCACCTTTTTTCTGGTTCCTTTTTTCTAACTATACAAATGTATATATTTTTTGATATTCCATCAGACCTTCACTTTAGCATGTTTTAATGCAGAACTATTTCTCTTTTCTTCTTGAGTCCAGTTCTTTCTCTCTTCATTACCGTTACATCATCAATATGATATCAGGCTCTAAATTATGAAGTCCTTTTTTGTTTATTCTTCCAGGAGACATTTGTCCTGTTTACTCCTTACTAATAATTTGTCTGCATCTAGGTAGAGATATCAAGTTGGGGGTTGGAAATCATAAGGGAGATTGTGGCTGGAGATAAAAATTTAGAAATTAGCAGTGGTTAGATGGTATTTAAAGCCACATGTCTGCACGAGATCAGTTAGGGAGGTGTGCATGGATAGGATAAGAGAAGCAACATGACTGATCCCTCAGGTAGTTCAACCTTTGGAAGGCAGGTAAGTGAGGGTGGGTGGCTCAGCCCTTAAAATGAGATGAAATAGCCAGTGAGAATCGTGTTTCAGAGGACAAGTCAAGATACTGTAGGAAGAGAACAGATTACGCTGTGAACTGCTGCTAGTAGGTCAAGTCAGAGGAACACTGAGAAGTGACTACTGGATTTGCCAATGTGAAGGTTACTGAAGTAGGTATAAGAGAAAATAGAAGGAGAGGAAATAGAGATGGCTTTTTTTTGAGAACTTACATTAAGAGGAATGTTGGGTGGTAACTGGAAGGCAACATAGGAGACTTGTTTATTTTATTTTGAAAACGAAGATTTTATAGCAAGGTTGTAAGCTAATGAAGATTGTCTAGGGAAGCAGGGAAAAATCGACAATGTAGAGGAAAGAAGGGAGGAGCAGTGTCCTTTTATGGGTGAGTAGAAGTAGGGGTGAGCACAGAAATGAAGAGGAATGGCCTTTGTTAGGGGCATAGACAGTTCACCCATAGTGACAGGAAGGCAGGCAGTGTGGTGGGCTTAGATTTAGGTAAGTCACTAAATAATTCTTGAGCTTTTATTATGTACAAGGCACTGTTCTTATGAAAACAAACTTAAAAAATATATTTAAGTTTGGAAATTTAAATAGAGATATAGATGGTTTAACCAGGTATCTGTTTTTTGTGTACCACCATTAGCATCTTACTGTTTACTAGTATACAATTTTATCATACTGTTTAGTACTCAGTTACATCAGACTGTGATATTGAAAAAACTTCGTATTTTTTAGTAATTATTCATTTGTATATCCATTATCTTTCCAATTAGACTGTAAATTGCCCATGGGTAGTTGCTTTCACTTATAGCTGTAGTGCTCCTGAGCCAAATGAACAACTACTGAGATAATCCTAGGAGTAATGTATGCTGAGGGTATGCCGTGCTGTCTATGTAATGAGTTCTTCACATTGACTCATCTGTGGAAGACTTGCTTGAGCATGGTGGGAGTGGTGTCTCTTCAGTGGCACAGTCTTCGTTCTATATCTTACCCTTTAAATAATTCACATTTTTCTGTGCATAGAATTAAAATTTCAAGTTAAGTTATGGTATAGTGGAATATACTGTATTTTTGTTTATTAAATTTGTGTTAAAATGATCATAACCAAATCTTAGGAGAGTAATAGTTTATTTTATAGTCTCCTGTATGATCCTTTGAAAATTCTTTTTTTTTTTTTTTGAGACGGAGTCTCGCTCTGTCACCCAGGCTGGAGTGCAGTAGCCGGATCTCAGCTCACTGCAAGCTGTGCCTCCTGGGTTTACGCTATTCTCCTGCCTCAGCCTCCCGAGTAGCTGGGACTACAGGCGCCCGCCACCTCACCTGGCTAGTTTTTTTTTTGTATTTTTTAGTAGAGAAGGGGTTTCACCGTGTTAGCCAGGATGGTCTCAGTCTCCTGATCTCGTGATCTGCCCGTCTCGGCCTCCCAAACTGCTGGGATTACAGGCTTGAGCCACTGCGCCCTGCCAGATCCTTTGAAGATTCTTAATTTGTATCCTGATTCCATTTTTCTCCTTACTATGTTTAGTTGCATCCCTTTCTCTACCCTAATGGGACAAAGTGACATTAGAATCCAATAAATTGTTTCAGTTCTTAATTATTTTCTCATGCCTCTTTCTCTCTTTCTCTCTCTCTCCCTCCTTTCCCCCCTCCCTCCCTCTCTCTGTCTCCCTTCTTCCCTGCCTCCCTTTCTCCCTCCCTCCCTCTGTCCATGTCTCCCCTCCCTTTCTCCCCTCCCCTCCCCTCCCGTCCCCTTCTTGAAGGAGTCTTGCTTTGTTGCCCAGGCTGGAGTTCAGTGGCACGATCTCAGCTCACTGCAACCTCCTCCTCCTGGGTTCAAGTGATCCTCCTGCCTCAACCTCCCAAGTAGATGAGTTTACAGGCATGCACCACCACCCCAGCTAATTTTTGTATTTTTAGTAGAGATGAGGTTTCGCCATGTTGGCCAGACTGGTCTCGAACTCCCAGCCTCAAGTAATCTGCCCGCCTCAGCCTCCCAAAGTGCTGGGATTAGAGGCATGAGCCACCATGCCTGACCTCTCAGGCCAGTTTCTTTCTTTTCTTTGAGACAGAGTCTTGCTCTGTTGCCCAGGCTGCCAGGCTGGAGTGCAGTGGCTCAGTCTCAGCTCACTGCAACCTCTGCCTCCCAGGTTCAAGTGATTCTCCTGTCTCAGCCTCCTGAGTAGCTGGGATTACAGGTGCCTGCCACCATGTCTGACTGTAGAAACTCATGCCAGTTTCTATAACCATTTGTGTAATAATGAGCTACCTCTACAGTGTATCATTCATTATGATATTGTTTCCACTGTTAAATGTTTCTGCTTTTTAGTTTTTTTTTTTTTCCACTTCTTTATGGTAGGTAAAAGGTTCTTAAAAGATTTCAAGACTGTACTGTTATTATTATTATTTTTTTTGACAGAGTCTCACTGTGCCGCCTAGGCTGGAGTACGGTGGCACAATCTCGGCTCACTGCTACCTCCACCTCTCGAGTTCAAGCAATTCTCCTGCCTCAGCCTCCCAAGTAGCTGGGATTACAGGTGTGCGCCACCATATCCAGCTAGTTTTTGTATTTTTAGTAGAAACAGGATTTCACCTTGTTGGCCAGGCTGGTCTTGAACTCCTGACCTCAGGTGATCTGCCTGCCTCGGCCTCTCAAAGTGCTGGGATTACAGGCGTGAGCCATCATGCCTGGCCGATGTTATCTTTTGCCATAGTTTATTTTATAGATTTGATTTTATTATGTCATCTGTGTTTTTAATGTATGCTATATATTATTATTACATATACTTATGTATTAGTTATCCATAGTGGTGCAACAATATTACCACAAACAGTTGCTTGGAACAACACACATTTATTATCTCACCATTTCTATGTGTCAGGAATGTATGTGTAGCTGAGTGGGGTTCTCTGCTTAAGGGTCTCACAGAGCTCCACTCAAGGTGTTGGCCAGAGAGGTGGTTTCATCTCAGACTCAATGGGCGATGGATTTGCTTCCAGACTTACACAGTTGGCAGAATTCAGTTCCTGTAGGCTACTGGGCACAGGGCTTCAGTTTCTTACTGGCTGTTAGCTTGAGACTGCTCTCAGCTTGTTGCCCTATGGCCCTCTCCATATGGCAGCTCACAGCATTGCAGCTTGTTTCTTCAAAGCCAATAAGGAAGAGAGTCTTCTCCAAGACAGGCATTATAGCTTTATGTAATATAATTATGTACACATGATTATTCTGCCTCTTGGTTTGAAGCAAGTTGCAAGTTTCATTCACACGCAATGAGAGGAGATCACACAAGAGCATGAACACCAGGAAACAGAGCTCTTTGGAACTAAAGTTTATCTGCCACTATTTGTTTGCTGTATCTTCACATGAGATATGTGTTTCTTTTATTCAGTAATTTTTACTACTTATTTGGAGTGATAATTGTGGATTTTACTTTTTCTAACTAGATTCCATTGGCCATGACATCCCCAAAATGCTTGAATTCTTCAAAAATGGACATGAAATTAAGGTAGATGAAGAAAGGGAGAATTTTCTGCAGACCAAAATAGCAACAGTAAGTTACAATGAAAATTATCAAGTAACCCTCTTTTTTTGTTGTTCAAGTAATTCCTTAATAATTTTTAATAGTATAAAATACCAATCATTTGGACTTGTTCTTGGCACTAGCATTAAGAATGGCATTAAACATACACATAGATACTTTTTTAATTCTGTAAGTTAAACTCATAAATTTTAATGGTACTTGAGAATTTCTTGCAGAGTTATGTGCTACTGTCACATTTACTTGTCCTTTGCCTTATTTATCTGTTTTATGTATACACTTTTGTATTTATGTATTATATTTTAAGCTTATTGAGAATAGGGTTTAGATTTTGTATGTCCCCCTAATCAAGATAACAAAACTTGCTTTAGAAATGGAGCAAAGTGGCTGGGCGCGGTGGCTCACGCCTGTAATCCCAGCACTTTGGGAGGCCGAGGCAGGCGGATCACGAGGTCAGGAGATCGAGACCATCCTGGCTAACATGGTGAAACCCTGTCTCTACTAAAAATACAAAAAATAAGCCAGGCATGGTGGCAGGTGCCTGTAGTCCCAGCTACTCAGGAGGCTGAGGCAGGAGAATGACGTGAACCCGGGAAGCGGAGCTTGCAGTGAGCCGAGATCGTGCCACTGCACTCCAGCCTGGACGACAGAGGGAGACTCCATCTCAAAAAAAAAAAAAAGAAATGGAGCAAAGCAGGTTTAATCTAGTTGGAGATTGGGAAACCCCAGCTTACCATCATTACCATCAAAGCTCAGCTCCAGTTTCTTTGGCACTGAGCTCTGCTCCAGTCTAATGTTGGAATTTCCTTGTTCCCCAAAATGCCTTTGGTAGCACTTCTTGTTTCTTAGGGTTGACAACGTTGTAATTGGAAAACCAAACAAATGAAACATAAAATACAGATTTTAAGAATCTATTCTGAAGTTGTAGAGACTTGAGTTTGAATACCTGTTCAGCTACTTCAGAGATGGCAGACTTTAAGCAAGTTTCTTAATGTTGTTGTGTCTCAAATTTCCTCATCTATAAAATATGTATAATAGTACTTATTTCATTATGTGGTTTTGAAGATTACATAAAATTTTAAAATGGTAACATCTATTGTTATTGTTTTGGTTGGCCTTTTGGGACTGTGGAATATCCTTATAAGGCTGGATTAAATCTATCTTAAGTAAGGTTTTCAGTATATTCAGTAGTTAATAGTTTATGTAGATCCTGACTCAGAATATAAGAAACCATGATATCACGTTCATTTTTTTTTCAACAAATACCATAGTGATTAAGACATAGGTCTTAATCACTAAGTAGTAGATCACTAAGTAGTAGATCAGACTACTTGGATCTTTTGGAGATATAATTTCTTAATGAAAAATTATGTGTTTAAAGAGATGTTTTTTGAACACTGTTTAAGTGTTGCAGTATAGTAGAAGGTTGAGAGTGGGTTTTAGATTCCTACTGTCTTGATTCAAACCTTTGTTCCAGCTAGAAAGAGCTGTACCCCCTTGCTCTCTGAGCCTCAGTTTTTCCCCATTGCCCATTTCTCCTGTATATAAAATGATGGTAATAATATGTACCTTCTAAACTAGGAAAGAATAGATGAGATAATAACATAATTACCATTTAGCAGAGTACTTCTGGCTAAGGGGGAGTAACAGGGACCTAATTTACCCTCCTACTTAAAACAATCAGCATTATTTGATACAAAAACCAGACAAAGAAAACGACAGTGCAGTATCATTCGTGAACATAGATGTAACAATTGTAAACTAAATTTTAGCAAATAGAATCCAGCAATATATAAAAAGGTCAAGTAGGGTTTGTTCTAGGAATGCAAGGTTAGTTTAACATTCAACAATTAATCATTACAGTTCACCATATTAAGAAAGTAAAAAACAAAAGCCATATGAGCATCTCAGTGGATGCAGAGAAAGCATTTGACAGAATCCAACATCTATTTTTGATTAAAAAGTCTCAGCAAACTAGGGATAGAAGTCCATGTCCTTAACCTGTAAAAGAATGTCTAAGAAAAGCCAAAGCTGACATCATATTTAGTGGTGAAACACTGAATATTGCATTTCTCCTAAGATCAG
Organism: Rhinopithecus roxellana; assembly: GCF_007565055.1. Lineage (NCBI taxonomy): Eukaryota > Metazoa > Chordata > Mammalia > Primates > Cercopithecidae > Rhinopithecus > Rhinopithecus roxellana. The sequence continues at coordinate 35,347,813 of NC_044550.1, read as the reverse complement.
GAACAAGACAAGGACATCCCTCTCACTGCTGCCTCTTTTCAACATTGATCTGGGGCTTCTAGGCAGCGCAATCAGGCAAGAAACAGAGATAAAAAGTCAACTAGATTAGAAAGGAAGAAGTGAAACTGTCATTATTCACAGATTATGTGTTCTAACTACTAGAGGAACGAAGTGAGTTAACTAAGGTTGAAGGTAGAAGCTCAATGTACAAAAATAAATTGTTTCTGTATAACAGCAAAGAACAATTAGAAACTGAAATGAAAAAGCAACAAATGCCATTTGTAGTAATAGCAAATATATGAAATACTTAGGGGTAAATCTGACAAAGATGTTGAAGATCCATACACCAAAAACTTTAAAACACAGTTAAGAAAAATAAAAAAATTAAATAAATGGTGACTATATGCCTTGTTTATGGATCAGTAGACTAAATATTGTTAAAAATGTCAATTTTCTCCAAGGTAATCTATAGATTCATAGCATTCTCAGTCAAAGTACCAGTCAACATTTTTGTGGAAACTGACTAGCTGATTCTAAAATTCATAGAAAAATGCAAAGTGTCTAGAATAGTTAAGACAACTTTTTTGAAAAAGAACAAAGTTGGAAGTCTACCTGATTTCAAGATTTATAAAGCTACAGTAATTAAGACAATGTGGTATTCACATCAAAAGAAAACAGTTAATGGAATAGAATAGAGAGTCCAAAAAGAAAGACAAAACATATGAACAACTGATTTTCCACAAGGTACAATGGCATTTTTTCTGGAGAAAGGATAGTTCTTTCAACAAACAGTACTGAAACACTTGGATATCTGTATGTCATAAAATGAAATCTGACCAATACTTCAAGACATATATAATAATTAAGTAAAAATGAATCAAAGACCTAAATGTAAAGCCTAAAGTGATAAAACTTTGAGAAGAGAAAGTTGGGTTAAGGAATGATTTCTTAGATAAGACACGAAAAGCATGATCCATAAAAGAAGAAATTGATAAATCACTCTGTAAAAATTAAAAACTTCTGCTCTTTAAAAGACACTGTTAGGGAATGAAAAGACCAATTACAGACTGGGAAAAATATTTGAAAATCATATATCTGATAAATTCTGAATATATAAAGAACTGTCAAAAACTCAATAATAAAATCACCCAATTTTAAAAATCAGAAAAGATTTGAACACACCTTACTATGGAGATACATAGATGACAAACACTTGGAAAGATGCTCAGCATCTTTAATTGTTAGGAAATGTAAATGAAAACCACGATGGGATAACACACATTTATTTGGAATGAATAAAGTTAAAAAGACTGGCCATACCAACTGTTGTAAGGATGCGGTGAGACTTGAGCACTCTTACAGCATTTGTGGGTATGTTAAATGATGCAACCTCTTTGGCAAACAATTTGGCAGTTTCTTAAAATTGAACATCCACCTACTATATGATCCTGCCATTCTACTTTTAGATAATTTACTCAGGAGAAATGAAAACATGTGTCCATACAAAGACTTGTAAGCAAGGGTTCATACCAGATTTATTTGTGATAGCCCCAAACTGGAAAATTTCCAAATGTTCACTGCAGTTGAATATAAAAAAAATACTCTTCAGTAATAAAAAGAAATTAACTTGTACATTCTACAATATTGATGGATTTCAAAATAATTGTGCTGAATGAAAGAAGTTAGAAAAAAGGGAGCACATCCTGTATGATTCTTTTTATATAAAATTCTGGCAAATGCAAACTAATGTATGGTGACGGAAAGCAGACCAGTGGTTGCCTTGGGGACAGAGGTGGATGAAGAGGGGCAGGAAGGAAGAATTACAAAGGCACACAGTAAATTTTGGGAGTGATTGTTATGTTATTCTGACTGGTGATTGTTGCATGTGTGTATAAATAAGACAAGGCTTAGTGAATTGTACACATTAAGAATGTGGAGCATATCCAATGGAATACTATGTAGCAACATAAAATAATAAACTATGGATACATGTTACAACATGGATAAACCTCAAGAATATTATGCTTAGGCAAAGAAGCCAGACACAGAAACTACTTGCTGTATGATACCATTTATAGAAAATATTCAGAAAAATCAAAGTATAAAGACAAAAAGATTAGTAGTTGCATAGGAGGGGTGGGAGGAAACAGGTATTAATGCTAAGTGTGCATGGTCGTATTGGGGTGATAATGTTTTCAAACTGATTTATGGTGATAGTTGCACAACTCAGTCAACTTACTAAGAAACATTGAATTTTACATCAAAAAATGGTAAATAGTATATGCAAAGTATGCCTCAATAACATTAATTAAAAATGTGCAGTATGTCAAGTTTTACTTTTACAAAGTAGTAAAAAACTGTACCATTGTATTATGCAAAATAATTGTTCCATAAATTTTATTGTTAGAATTATCTGATAGTTAAAAATTTAGAAACTATTTTACAGCAATTTAATGAGGTTTCCTTGAGTGAAATTATTCTTCTTATGCAGTTGAAAATATTGAAGATGTGGTATTTGTGTGTGTGTGTGTGTGTGTGTGTGTGTGTGTGTAGCCAATATGATATGATAAATTGATATAGAATGAGTGCAACAGATAAAAGGGCACTGACGGTATCACATGCCTAATAAGTGTCCTTACTTGGATAAAAGGAAGATATCTAGAAGAGAGGTCAATAAATGACAACCAGGGGCCAAATCTGGTTGTGGCTGTGGCCTGTTTTTGTATAGCCTGTGAGCTGACAATGGTCTTTACAGTTTTAAATGTTATAAAAAATAAAGCATATGCTGCAGAGACTGCATATGGCCCGCAAAGCCTAAATCATTCACTATCTGGCTCTTTATAGAAAAGATTTGCTGACTTCTGATCTAGAAAAATGTTTTTTGGGAGAGTGAAATGGATTCGTTTTGTGTGTCTACTTACCTGTACAGGACAGATTCTCACTGTAGTTAAATCATCTTGATGTCCTGTGTTACGATTCTGCACTTCAAGATCCATTTCTAATATTGATGTAATACAGAATTGATCTTAAGTAGTTTATAGTTTTCCTTCTATATCAATGTGCTAAATATAATCAGTTGAATGATCTTTCTTATTTAACTTGAGGATTAGTATCTTAGATGTTAGAACTCAGCCACTAATGCTTTTGTATATCAAAACTGTGTATACTAATGCTCTTATAGTCAGCCAATATCTAACATTTGTCAGCAGTACTTGCAGGTAAATTAGTTTTTTTTGCTTCTCTTTTCTTGTTTTTTAGCAGAGTCTTACTCTATCACCCAGGCTGGAGTGTAGTGGCATGATCTCAGCTCCCTGTCGGGTTCAAGTGATCCTCTGATCTCAGCTCCTTCACCCAGTAGCTGGGACTACAGGTGTGTGCCACTATGCCCAGCTAATTTTTGTATTTTTTGTAGAGATGGGGTTTTGCCATGTTGCCTAGGCTGGTCTCGAACTCCTGGGCTCAAATGATCTACCCACCTCAGCCTTGCAAAGTTACGGGATTACAGGCACAAGCCACTGTGCCTGGCATTAGTTTTGTTCTTAGTATTTCCTACCATTTGTACCTGTAACTTACATAGTCATGAAATTGGTTGTGTCTTTATGCTATCAAATGCTCATATCAGTGAAAATGTCATTAAGATGATATGTTGAACATCATGAAGACAGAACAAGTTATTGGAATATGTTATTTTTTAATCAGTTATATTGCTATCACATAGACACCGTTTATTTTCTGTCATAGCATGAAGTATAATTGGTTGGGATAAAAGCAAATTGCCAAAGGATCAGATAAAAGGGAAAAGTCTTAGAGTATAAAACTGAAAATAAAGAGCTACAGAGGAGAAAAAGTACATTTCTTCAACCTTTTTCCCCCAATGGCTCTTTCCATGAAACAGAAATGAAACTAAGGCAGATTCTCAAAAGATGAAGTTAAGACATATGTACCTGGCCACTGTTTATATTCTAAATAGCAATTTAATTTCAGATAGTAATTAAATAATTTTAAAAGGATTTATCTGAGTTTGCTATATAGAAAATAATGTAGTCATAATTCTGCTATCCAGATAACGTTTGACATTTAAAAAATTTCAAATTAATATACATACATATTTAAATTCAAATAATTCACAAAAGCATATAAAGAAACACTAGAACCCCTTTCCCTGAAATAGTTTTCTTGTGGAACTTAAAAAGCTTTTAATTAATATATGTACATGGTTAAGTTAAAGTAATTTACAAATGCATGTAAAGAAACACCAGAGCCCCTTTCCCTGTAATTGTTTTCTTGCGAAATTTCTATTTACAGTTTTATTTTTGTTCTTCCAGAAATATTAAGGCATAAACATAGGCATCCTCATAAAATTCATTTATTTATGTTATGCCACATATACTATTCTGTAGCTTTCTTTTCTGCGGATAAAAGTGTAGCATGGATGTCTTCAAAGATATAGTATGAATGTCATCAAAGATGCAAAGAGATCTGCCACATTCTTTTTAATGCCTGCATAGAGTTATATTTTATCATATACCATAATCAGTTCCTTATTGATAGGCCGTTAGTTTGTGTCCCAATTTTTGCTATTGTAAATAATACTTAATGAAAATTTCACAAAGAAATATTGCCAAAATTCTCCAAGTATATCCATAAGGTAAATTTATAGAAATAGAGTATATGTTGAAAATTTTATTATATGAATTCCCAAATTACTTTCTAAAATGTTTATACTAATTTATCATTATCCAACAGTGTGTTAAAGTACTTGTGTCTTTATGTCCTCACCAGCATTGGGTATTATCACACTTAAACATTTTGTCAGTTTGAAAGTTGATACATTATAGGTGTGAGTGTGAGCGCATGTGTACTTTTAACAGCTTAAAAATTTCAGTGTGAACATTACCATCATTTTCTTTGGTTACAGTGTTATTCTCTTTTACTCCTTAAGATTCTGAATCTCCTCATCTGTCCACCATTCTTATTTCTTTCACATTCCTAGCACCTCTCTTATTCTCCACAACTCTCTTTTTTGTGTATGCAGTCTCCTATTGACTCTTTTTACCATGGACTCTTTCTGAGTCACCCCTACCATCACCTGCTCTGTTTACAAGTGCCTGGTAAATAAAATTGACAAGAGCCATGATCACTGAAAGTTGAGTGCTTGTAAACTTGAAGTGTTCACAAACACTGAGATTGCCTGGCATTTGCTAACTACTGAAAAGAAAGCCTTTTCTACCCAGTAGAAAAGGGGACTGGTTTTTCTGACCTATGATATAGTGGGGATTTTTAATGTATCCTATGTATTTAAACAATTACACTTATTTTTTGACTTTTCTTAAGCTTTATTCTCTGATCAGGTAACATTACTGTTAGCTCATTTAGAATCTAACCATAGAAAAAACAGAAAACAATCAACTTAATGTGTAAGTTCTATTTAACAAATATGTAAAAATACTGACTCTGATGCAGACACAATGCTGGTGATACAAAAAGATTATGACCTTTTTTTCTCAAGAAAAATACTTCTCGTAGGGGAGATAGATACGTAAATAAAGTACAGGAAAATGTGGTAAGTATAATAATAGAAATGTATATATAGGGCTGGGTGCAGTGGTTCACACCTGTGATCCCAGCACTTTGGGAAGCCAAGGTGGGCAGATCATCTGAGGTCAGGAGTTTGAAACCAGCCTGGCCAACATGGTGAAACCCCTTCTCTATTAAAAATACAAAAATTAGCCAGGCATGGTGGTGCATGCCTGTAGTCCCAGCTAGCCAGGAGGCTGTGGCAGGAGAATTGCTTGAACCCGGGAAGCGGAGGTTGCAGTGAGCCGAGATGCGCCACTGCACTCCAGCCTGGGTGACAGAGCGAGACTTCATCGCAAAAAAAAAAAAAAAAGCGTGTGTGTGTGTATATATATATATAATACATATACATATATATGATATAGAAGTTACAGAAAAGTAGCAATGATTGTTTAGAGTAGCAGTGGAACAAGTAGGTCAAGGGTGGGTTCTAGGAGGAGTTTGAAAATATATACCAGCTAGAAAAGGGCCATTCGTATTTCAAAATAACACGCATAATGATGAATGGAGCACAAATTATTGATTCAACTGTTTTAAAGAAACCAAATAACGGTGATTTCACTTTGATAGAAAGTTAATTTTCTCCTAAGTGTAAACTGGTTTTCAGCTCAGGGCTTCTTTGCTCCACAGGGCTATCCAGGGATCAAGGTTTCCACCTCACCTCTTTTTCGTTGTTGCAGTCTTCTAGGGTTTTCTTTTCTATGTGATTGAAGCTTGCTGACTACCATGTCTGAATTGTAGCCTGTATGAAAGAGGCAAGAGGAGGTAGAGAATAAGCAGTTTCTTACAAGCATGTGAGCTATTGCCCTCATCACTTTTGCCCCATCCCGTGCTCCAGAGCTTAGTCATATGGCTTAGCTCAAGGTCTGTGTTTTGTAGCAGCCAGGTGGGTGATCATGTGATCATGTACCTGGCTAAACCTGATTAAAAGAAGAGGGGAGAGATTTGGGGAAAAATTAAGGTTTTACCATAGCTGAGGAAGAACCAGGAATCCTAAAAGAATAAGAAAATTGAAGGCAATACTTTTATTTATTTATTTATTGTTATATCCCCAACTCCTAGAAGATTGCCTGACATATAGCAGCTACTCAATAAATAATTGTTGGATGAATATATATGTATGAATAAACAAAATTTTCTAATTTAAGATCAATTAGAAATGATTAAAACAACATTTCAAATTATATAATGAATCAGTGGGAAAGTTTTAGTCTATAAAATTTAACCAATGAGACACTAAACTTTTAAAAGTGGAATAATATTGCTGGAGTTTCACAAAATGACAGAATTAACTGTCTTGTCCTCTATTTTTTATAAAAATGTTTAGCCAAGTGTATAGTTTGATATTACTCAAGAAGGTTAAAACATGTCCAAATATTGTAGCATTAACCTGTCAGAATGGAGACTTTGAAGTAATTTTCAAAGGGCGACTGTTAGTATTTTATAACATACCACAAATCCATTTTGTATTAGCTGTGAGGCTCTCAGAACTTGCTTTGTTTTTTTTTCATTGATAGATTTCTTACATGATTTGAAATACTTGGCCTTCAGCCTGCTTCTCCAGAACACTTCTAAGTGTAATTGAAGGCCACTTACATTGTTGCCTGGTTTTCTTCACTTGTCCTTCATTATAAGATAAAAGTTCTTTCTATTTTTCTATAAATGTTGACTATCCCATTTTATAGAGGCATATATAACTTTGTCAAAAACTAAAATGTTCTTTCCTTTCACTTTTGTTAATATTGATTACCTCACATATTTCAAAAACAAAGAAATGCGATAGCATTGTTGTTGAGGTTTCTTTCATTGGCTGAGAGTGGTAATCAAAGAATGGAACTTTCCACTAGGAAAAAATTACTTGAGTTATAAAATATGGTATATTAGTACTTGTGGTAACAAGTACTTATCAACAAAATAGGGTGTGGCTATTATTTGCTTTTTTTAGCCTTTCATAACATTTAGTACCATAATAAACTACATAACTCTCATGACTTATATATATTCACAAACCTATAGAATATATATATTCAAGAACCTATAAAATATATTATATATATTCAAGAACCTATAAAATCAGATCCATGTTATATATATATGTGTTTTCTAGTAGCAATTAGCAGACTTTTTTGGCTGAATCCAGTTGGGTAGAGTTTCATAAATATAGAAACAATGTAGTTTTCGTAGGTTTTAGATTTTAAAATCAATTCTAACTAAAAAATCTTAGGGGATTTGTCAAATTAGATAAAAGTTGGAAATAAAAACAAACTAGCGTTGGTAATGCACACTGGACCTTTAAAGAAGTACAATGCACTATGAAAGTGACTTAGTTTTTTATCTTTTTAAAAATAATGTTTGTTTCTTTATAAGTGCTTTGCTATCCATGTAGCAACTTGGTAGAATTTGCCACATTTTATGAAAAATGTTTGTTCTTCAAAAGTATGTTTAGTTAAGGATTGCTATATTTTCAATCAACTTGTGCTTTTTTTCATTTCAAAGTAATTCCTTTCAAGTGTACATGTATATAAAAATGAAACTTTTTAAAATGACTTTTTACTATAGTATTTTTTGACAAGTCATAAAATAAGGAATTTTGATATTTTATCTTAGAACATCGGAGACTCCTGGAGTTCACAGCATTTTTCAAAAGAAAATCTAAAGAGAAATTAATCCATATTCATAACATTTCAGGTAAAAAAGTAAGGAAATGAAACATCACACATTGTCTTGAGATCTGTTGCTTCATACAGCTGTAGCTCTAGTAAGCTCTTTCCCAAAAAAGGGAAAACTGCTGAGCAGAGAGACTATAGGAACCTGCGTGTGGGATCACATGAGGTTTGATTCTTGAGTGGCAAAAGTTGAAATACAAACACAGGAAGTCTGGCTTCTGCTAATTAGCACATACTTTTATGTCCAGAACAAATGCTCTTCTTCTTCTAAAGGAAGAAGGGTTATTTTGCTTTTATTCCCTCTATAGTACCCTTCTGCCTGCCATTCATCCTTTTTTTTTGAGACAGTATCTTACTCTGTCCCCCACACTGGAGTGCAAGTGGCATGAACTTGACTCACTGCAACCTTCACCTCCTGGGTTCAACTGATTCTTGTGTCTCAGCCTCCTGAGTAGATAGGGACTACAGGCGCCTGACACCACACCCAGCTAATTTTTTGTGTTTTTAGTAGAGATGGGTTTCCGCCAGGTTGGCCACGCTAGTCTTGAACTCCTGACTTCCAGTGATCTGCCCACCATGGCCTCCCAAAGAGTTAGGATTATAGGCATGAGCCACTGCACCCAGCCCCATTGATTCCTTGACTTAGTAATTCAACATATCGCACCAAATCTAGTAAAAATTAAAAAACTTTTCAATGGTTCTACATGGGCTGGCACCTCCTTACTATTTTCTATCTATATTTTCTTACTATTTTCTGTCATAAAGTACACATGTACACACATTCTGAATGCCTGCTGAGTGGCAAAAACTGTTCGTAACTGTGGGGATATATTGTTGTCCAGATGTTCTTGCCCTCAGATTACTTTCTAGTTGAGAATATAGGTAATATACAAATAAATATATATGTACTTAGGTAAGGAGACAGAGTGATGGTGGAGTGTGTGTATGTGTAGCTATTTTAGATAGGTCGGTCAGGGAAGGCCTGCCTCTCTAAATTGGAGGTAACATTTGAATAGAGACTGAATGAAATAAGAAAACAAGTTATGAAGATATCTGAGAGAAAAGTATTCTTGAGACAGGAGGCAGCAAGTACAAAGGCTCTGAGGAAAAAAGGGGATTGAGCTTTTACAGGAACAAGAGGTATTTCTTCTGGGTGTTAGAAAAGGCTAAAATATCTTTGAAGAAATATATGCTCAAAAAGTTCTGAGAAAAGTATTAAATACACAAAGGAAACTACTTTGATATAGGAGGACATAGAATTACATATTTTACTGACAGTACATTCCTGAGTATCTTTACATAATAGCAATCTTAACCTGCTTTTATTTGAATAGAAAAGCCTTTCGTGCAGAGTTTTTTTCACATCAGGAAACCTTTATGAGGCTAACAATAGACTTCAAGATTCTGTGAACTTCCTGAAATTTTATGCAGAGTACTATGTGTATGTGCATGTGTACATTTTTCTTGGGCGAGTGGTTGTGTTTTCCATCAGGAATTCATGACTCATTCGTTGAGCAAATAGTTATCGGGTACCTACTATATGCCGGGCACTACTCTGGATAATAGGGTTCTATACATCAACAAAGTAGACAACAATCCTTGCCTTCATGGGATAGATGTGTAGATGGTATAAAGGTAGACATCTGGTGATAGAAGATAAATGGTAGAAAATAAGTAAAAAAACAAAACAAAACAAAAAACAAAAAAAGTATTTCAGATGAAAGTGCTAAGGAGGGAAAAACAAGTTGGAAGAAGGAAGTGTATGTAAGTAATAGAGTTAGGATACTGAAATTTTAGATAGGATATCATATGTGAACTTCTCTAAAAACATGACTTTTGAATCATGATCCAAAGAAAGTGACTGAAGGAAGGGCATTACATGCAGAAGGAATAGCAAATGCAAGGCCGTGACAGTGTATCTGGCATGGTTGAGGACTAGCATAGCTAGTGTGGCTAGAGCAGAGAGCAGGGGTTGTAGGTGATTAGGTCATAGTAAGGATACTGTCTTTTAGTTAGAGATGCAGACCCTTTGGAGGGATTGAGCAGACTAACATGATCTGACTTCTAAAAGGCTCAGTCTCACTGCTGTATTGACAGGAGACTGAAGGGAGCATGGATGGAAGCAGAGTCCAGTTAAGGGTCTTTCGCAATAATCTTGGCTAGAGATCAGGGTAGCTTGGACCTGGTTATTAACAGTGAAAGTGATGACACTGATTGGATTCAGGATATATTTTAAAGATATAGTTCGTGGAATTTACTGATTGAATGGATATGAGGTGTGATAGAAAGTGAAGAGAGCGAAGAATGGTTGCAAGATTTTTTGCTGACGAAACTGGAGTAATGAAGTTGCCTCTAATTGATAGGAAAGATTACAAAGCAGAGTAAATGAATAGGCGGAAGGATTATTATCAGAAGCCCAGATTTGGACATGTTCAGTTTGAGATGCCTTTTAGATGTCCAAAGGGAACTGTGTAGTAGGTTGTTGGATATTCAAGTCTGATTCAGAGAAAAGGACTGGGATGGGGATCAAATTAGGAAGTCATCTGCGTATAGATAGTTCATAAACTTTGATTTTCCTCAGTAAGTATAATGTTTGCTGTTTGTTTAATATAAATATTCTTTATTATGTAAATGAATAGTTTTTAAAAGAAGTTTGATATTTAAGAGAGGAGCTGGTATTTTTGTTATTTATCGATTCTTTATTTATTTTTGAGATAGTGTCTCGCTCTGTCGCCCAGGCTGGAGTGCAATGGCGTGATCTCGGCTCACTGCAACCTCTGCGTCCCAGGTTCAAGTGATTCTCCTGCCTCAGCCTCCTGAGTAGCTGGGATTATAGATGTGCACCACCATGCCTGACTAATTTTTGTAGTTTTAGTAGAGACTAAACAGGGTTTCACCATGTCTCTCTTTGGTAGAGACCCAACAGGGTTTCACCATGTTGGCCAGGCTGGACTTAAACTCCTAACCTCAGGTGATCTGCCCACCTCAGCCTCCTAAAGTGCTGGGATTACAGGTGTGAGCCACCTTGCCCGACCCTAGTTTGTCCTTTTAATTGTGGATATACGTTGCAATTTACTGAATAGTTTTTGAAACAATCTGTTGAGATAATTATTTTCTATAATCTATTGACGTGACATACTACCTTATATCCAACTATTCTTATATTCCAATGATAAACCCTATTGTATATTATTGTTTTTCAAATATTTCTTGCCACTGTCATAGTAAAAAATAATTTTTATATCATGACCCAATCAAACTTATGTGTGTATATGAGAAAAAAGTTTCAGGAGGGCCGGGTGTGGTTCACACCTGTAATCCCAGCAGTTTGGGAGGCCGAGGCAGGTGGATTACTTGAGGCTAGGAGTTCAAGACCAGCCTGGCCAGCATGGTGAAATCCCATCTCTACCAAAAAATACAAAAATTAGCCAGACGTGGTGGTATGCACTTGTAGTCCCAGCTACTTGGGAGGCTGAGGCAGGAGAATCGCTTGAACCTGGGAGGCGGAGGTTGCAGTGAGCCGAGATTGCATCACTGCACTCTAGCCTGGGAGACAGGGCAAGACTCTGTCTCAAAAAAAAAAAAAAAAAAAAAGTTTCATGATACTATACTTATTATATACAATGCAGTGAGATTTTCTTCCCTATTCTTTCTGTCTTTCATGTTGATTGTAGACCACCACTGGTTTGACTCAACTGGAAATCATAAACCTTGGAAAATACACAAGAATCTTTTAAATGCCTTTGAATTTAGTTTGATGATTGTTAGATTTTTGCATCTATAGTTATTGGTACTGTTAATCAGTGGTGTGTGTGTTTTGTGCTATTTTTATCTGGATTTGATGTCAGGATTATGAACTTAAAAGTTTCCCATCTTCTTCTGTGCTCAAGAGCAGTTTATGTTACATGGGAATTATCTTCGTCTTTCAAATTTGAAAAAATTAATAAAAACAGCTTGTCCAAGAGCTTATTTTTGGAGGAAGGTTGTAATTCTTTGATAATTGCTGTTTCTTATGCTTGGACCCATCTTTCCCTAGATAGTTCTGAATCTTGCCTCCTCCTTTCATTCAGGGCTGTGGTCAAATATCACACTTTAGAGAAGCCCCCACCTTGAAACTCCTTCTCACAGGGCAATCCTCATGCCTTTCATTCCTTTGATTCCATTTATTTTTTTCATAGTGCTTATTGCTACTGGCATGTTATATATGTGTATGTTTATTTGTCATATTTGTCATGTTCTCTCCTTCCTACTAGAGTGTTAGCTTCATGAAGGTAAGAACATGGCCTATCATTTTTACTCATGGTCTACTCATTTGACTCTACATCAAGAAAAATTTATGGTATATATCGGTACTCAGTATTTGTAGAATAAATTAATAACCTTTTTCATCTTTCATGGCTAATTGTCTGGTTTTTCTTTTAATTTCTTAAGTGAATTTTGGTAGTTATATACCTAAGAAAACCATCCAAATTTACTAGCATAACTTTATACTTAGAATCTTATTTGTAGATGCCCTCAGTATCTGCATATGTTTTCTCCCACTTTTTTATTTCAAAAATTTTCAAGTGAGTAGAAAAGTTGAAAGAACAGCACAAAGAACACCCATATAGTACTCATCACCTAGATTCACCAATTTTGTCACATTTGCTTACCAAAACTAGTAAAACTAGATTACTTACAGAAACTAGTAGGTATACTTTTGTGAATTTTTTAAAACACTTGAAATTAAGTTGAAGCATTGTAGTGCTTCACCTGTAAACATTTTAGCATGCATAGCCTAAGGATAGGGATCTTTTCAGATATGTATGAAAAATAATGAAATATATATGTTTAATATATATTAAACTATATAATTAGATATATATGTGTGTATTTAACTGTGAATAGACTTATAGAGATATAATTAAGTGCTTTTCTTTTTTTTTTATTTGAGACAGAGTCTTGCTCTGTCACCCAGGCTGGAGTGCAGTGGCGTGATCTCGGCTCACTGCAAGCTCTGCCTCCCAGGTTCACACCATTCTCCTGCCTCAGCCTCCCAAGTACAGGCGCCCGCCACCTTGCCCGGCTAAGTCGTTTTAAGAACAGTTTTTAAAATTTAATTATTGGTAGTTTTTTCATTTATAGTTTATTGCTGCTTTTTTTACTTATCCAGTTTTTCTGAGATTTGTTATTGGCTTTGTAATTATTTAAGTTATATATGAGATTTGTGAGGTTTTTTTTTTTTTTTAAATGATGAAAGAGTTTAAGTGTGTGAATTTGCCTCTAATTATAATTTTGACTGCATCATCATGTTTTGATTTTTAGTTTTCTTGTTACTATTTTCTAAGTAGTCTGCAATGGTACTTTTTATTTCTTCTTACTTGTGACAGTGTTTTATACTTTGCAACCTTTCTTGGCTTAAGTTTCTTAATATTTTTGTTTTATGGTTGAAGAATGCATCCTTTGTAGTTTCTATTTTCTTTTAATTTCTCGAGACTTTCATTCTGGCATATAGTGTAGGTTTGATATTTTTTCAGGCATTTCATGGACACTTGAAAATAGCATGGGTTCTGAGAATTCTAGGTAAAGATAGTGGTTTGAACACCACAGTGGTAACTTATTAGAAAATTCTCACTCTTAAATCAGCAACGGCAAAAACCAAACACAGTCTAAACCTTAGTATCTTTAAAAGGCTTAGAATGGGGCTCTGGATACCTCTGGAACTGCATGTTAATGGTGGGCATGGGGATGGGACAGGAGGAATCTGAAAAAGGGAGGGTTGATTAAAAACTATTGAGGAAAATCCTTACTTTATCATACTGGGTAACTGCCCTTTCCTTGCCAGCAGATGACTGGAGAGATTAAAACATAGGGTCTCTAGACTGGGGGAGATCAACTGGAGTTGAAACTGAAAATAGGGAGATTAAGTGAATATATTGATATTGAATGCTGAGAAGCTCCCCTTACCCTCCACCACCATTTCTCTTCCTTGATTTAGCTCCCAGAACTCTGGGCTGCCAGGCCTCACCCTCTAGGCAGGAGATAAGAAGAGGTTTAGTTCAAGGATATAATGATAGTAAAGCATTTGACCCAGCTTTACAATTTTTTCCTTCCCAGTTTGAACATTCATGGTGGCTTTGCTCTGGATGAAGAGATACTTAATCATTTCTGGTACTTTATGAGAACTATTTGACATGATTTAGGAATCATTGTTATAGTTTTTTTCTTTTTTCTTTTTTTTTTTTTTGAGACAGAGTCTCACTCTGTCGCTCAGGCTGGAGTGCAGTGGTGCGATCTTGGCTCACCACAACCTCTGCCTCCTGGGTTCAAGTGATTCTCTTGCCTCAGTCTCCTGTGTACCTGGGACTAGAGGCGCGTGCCACCATGCCCAGCTAATTTTTGTATTTTTGGTAGAGATGGGGTTTTGTCATGTTGGCCAGTCTGGTCTTGAACTCCTGGCCTCAAGTGATCCGCTTGCCTTGGCTTCCCAAAGTGTCGGGATTTTGGGCGTGAGCTACCGCATCCAGCCTATAATTTGTTTTTGATACTTGTTTTCAGGTTTCTCTTCTGTCTTCCTGTCTCCCATGTTCTCTTTACTTTTTTTTTCTTTTAATAGCTCCTTGAAGTTTTTCATTTCTATTTTCTTCGTCCCTTTCTCTCATTACTTTTTTACCCCCTCTTTTATACTTTTCCCTCCCTCCTTGGTCATCTACTTACATGTCAGAAAGACATGAAAGATAGAATGTAGAATGAAATCTTTGAGAAAATTAATGTAAATTAGTGGGAAGTGTGTCTCTCAGAATAGTTTTTCAATGACATGCAACCTAATTAATTTTGATTACAGAGTGTCTGATAAAAAATATTGCCTGGTAGATATTGCCTGAATTAATGCTATATAATTAACAAATGGTTGTTTTAAAAGTTTGTTTTCTAAAGATGTTTAAATGTTTTCTTATAATCTTATTTACATTATTTATGTTTTTAAAATGTATCTGGCACAGTTTCTGAATTGTTAATTCCACGTTAGTGACATCAGTAAATTTATTATGAAGCATCAGTTCCTCCTGTGAGTGAGAAGAGTTCTACTCTATTTTTATATATCACAGGACAGATTCTAACCATTAGTATGCTATAAATCGAATTAAGTCAATAAAAGCAAAGTATTGTAAATAAACTACATACTTTAAAAATATGGATGTTACTTGTTCTGTTTCAGTTTAAAAAACTAATACTATATTATTTTAATAATATGTAATTTAAATATAAAATCTTGACTATTTGGAATGAGGAAAAATGATAAAAATTTCACTAAATACAATTGAAATGATGAAAAAGCTCTTTAAAGTACAACATATAAATGCATTTATATGATAGTCTAGGAGATTAGGGATTAAGTTTTAACATTAAAGAAAAAAACTATATCCCTGTTACAATCATGTAAATATCCAGATCTTGAGAACATGTAAATAATGATGCTATTGGCAAATCAAATCTAAGCTTGTTTTCTAGAGAGAAGAAAAGAGTAGGACAACTCAAGAGTTATATTTATACCAAATCATGTCAAGACCTGATTTAACAAGTATTTCTTGTCTGGGTTTCAAATATATTTGGAGCTTTGACATACTTAATATAAAAGCAATGCCTTTGATATGCTCTTTGTTTTTCTTCTTTTTAAAGTTGTAGACATGGTCCAATTATAGGTGAGTATCATTTTCTGTGCTTGTGTAATAGCGAATAGTTTTGTGGCAAGTGTGTTGTCAACCTGGCAGCTGATAAAAGCTGAAGCATATTGTAACAAAAATAAACAAGTTCAGGACAAGGGACTATAAACAATAGTAAAATCTTACGTTGAAATTAGAGAGCCTTTGGTTTTAGCGAACATGTTAGAACAGGAAAAGTGAATGTTCTGGAGTTCAGCCAAACAGCAAGATGTGGATAGTATAAGACATGGAATTTAAATGCTTATTTTGAAGCAACTGGGTCCATAGGTTGAAATAGTAGCTAGCCAGGAATCTTGCTTAAATCTACAAACAATAACTGGATAAAAGGAAGCAACCCATTGGCTCATGGCTCACTGCCACTTCCCCTCCTCCTTTTCCCTTATTCCTTCTAGTTAATAATTAACTTTTCTTTTGTTGCATTATTTTTGGTGTACTATAGTGTACTGTGTCATACATAAATAAGGGAATTATAAAGAGAGGAAAATAAACTTTAGAATGTAAAGTAGAGGAAGTAGGCTGGCAATAGATCTTAGATCTCCAAGGATATGAAGCTAAGAAGGAGGAAAAACTAATATTTATCTAGAATCCATTCTGTGTCAGCTCTGTCTTTGTTGCTTTATCATAAGAGAAGTATATTTAGTCGGGATGAGTCATCCTTGCAGTATTTTACGTTACATCTTTTGAATTAATTTTGATCAAAAACTATTTTTGATCAAAAAATAATTTATCATTTCTAGTGGTCTTACCTGTATTATCATGAAATCAGATTTTAATTTCCCAGAACTTTTAGAAATTGAAAGTGTGACTCTCCCCTACTAACAGATTTGAATAATAGCAGAAGAAAAACCATACCATTTGAAAGAAATAGCTAACTTTTCTCATTAATACATTGTATTTGCAATGTAGTGATCATGGATAATAGAATGACACATGATGAAAAATACAAATGTTGCATAATGTATAAAAAGAGAGTAAACTGATCTACTTTCCCTTGCCAGCCACTTTGCTGCATAGACAGCTTTCTTTTGTTGGCTTTATTTAAAAAGTGGTGATAAGCTGGGCATGGTGGCTCATGTCTGTAGTCTCAGCTACTCAGGAGGCTGAGCAAGAGGATCTCTTGAGCCTATGAGTTCAAGATCAATCCGGGCAACATAGCAAGATCCCACATCTGTAAATAAAAATAAAAATAAAAACAAACTTAAAACCAGTGGATAAATACGATAGCTTTTACTGAATTCTGTCTTTATCCAAATGCCTGGAGAAGAAATTAAGTGTATCTGAAAGATAATTCCTTATGAGTGTCATTAGTATTACATCTAAAAAAGTAACATTTATAAATATAGTATTTACAGTAAACATTAATAACATTTATTAATATAGTATTTACAGTAAACAATAAAAATGTTATGAATTATTAAATATAAATGCAAAGTTAAGCATTTTCTAAACAGCTTTATCATAAATAATGATAAAAGCTGCTTTTGCCTCAGAGCACCCTTCTCCCATTACAGAATTTGGCAAATATTAATTTGTTAAAGTGGTGTAAAGCATAGCTTATACCACAGCTTGTCTTTATATGAATTTTCATGTATTTGTAGATAATAATGTTTTCTAAAACAGAGTTTGGCAAACAGTGGCTCTGTGGCCTCTTTTTGTGTGGCCTATGAGCTTAGAACCACTTTAAAAGGTTTTATTAAAAAAAAACAAGAATAATATGGAACAGAAATCATAAGCAGCCCTTAAAGTCTAAAATGTTTACCATCTGTCTCTTTACAGAAAATGTTTACCAAGCTTAAAATATAAATACATAATGTATAAATGTGGGAAGTTTCAGTTCCAGGTGAGACGGCATAATCACATGCCACCCTATCTCTCTCACTGAATGCAGCTGTTATAAAACCTGGACAGAATACATGGAATAGCTACTTGAGGATTCTGAAAAGTAAATAATAGCAGGTTGGGAGAGAAAACCAGATTTTGAAGTACCATCAAACTGGTGGCAAGTTTGCCATTTGTCCCCTTCTGTTGTCACCTGGCCTGGTCTCAATACAGCCTGAAACCAGCAGCAGACCTAAGTGTAGGCAGAGAGAGCTCCAGGAGAAACCTTCCAGTTACAAGCTTGAGAAGTGGAAATCATGTCTCCTTGTGGCAACAGTAGGTATAGGGCAGGGGTCCCCAATCCCTGGGCTATGGACTGGTAATGGTCTGGGTCCTATTATGAACTGGGCCTCTCAGCAGTTGGTGAGCGGTGGGTGAGCAAGCAAAACTTCATCTGTATTTACAGCGGCTCCCCATGGCTTGCATTACCTACCATCCAAGCTCTGTCTAGGTTGCATGCTCCTTATGGGAATCTAATGCCTCAGGATCTGAGGTGGAGCCGAGGTAGTGATACTAGTGCTGGGGAGCCACTGCAAATACAGATTAACATTAGCAAAGATGTTTGACTACACAGAGGCCATAATAAATCAATTGCTGCAGTCTCATATCAGAACCCTATCAGTGAGTGGCAGGTGACAATTAAGCTGCATCTGGTGGCAGGCTTTATAGTGGCAGGTAAGCTGATATACTTCAATTGTGCAGCTGCATTTGGTGGCAGGCTTTAAGTCAGAATCCAACCCTTATTTTAGTCTGTGTATGGCCTGCCCATTATTTGATTTACCACTTCCATCTGCACCTCTTTCCCGCACTGTGCACTTGTCTCAGTCACAGTTTTGGTAAGCCCGCAGGCTAACCCTAGCCAAAATGAGTAAAAAACAAATGCCACTGGAGAGCTTCTTTGAAAAGGGGGAAAGACTCAATGACGAGACAGCAGAAGACTCTAAGACTGCCAGCAAAAAGAAAGCTGCATTTAAAAGAAATACCAAGAGCAAGATTCCTTCTTAAATTATGGGTTTGTTGCACCGGATGATTCACATTCTCCAAGCCCACTTTGTATAATATGTGGCGGCGGCTATCCAATGAAGCCATGAAACCTTTAAAACTGCTTTGTCACATGGAGACCACGTACCCTTCATTAAAAGACAAGCCTTTGGAGTATTTCAAAAGAAAAGAGCGTGAACACGAAGAACAGAAGCAATTATTGAAGGCCACCCCTTCATCAAATGTGTCTGCACTGACAGCATCATTCTTAGTGGCTAACCACATTGCTAAAGCTAAAAAGTCCTTTACTGGTGAGGGGTTGATCCTGCCTCCTGCTAAGGACATTTGTTTTGAACTTTTAGGAGAAGCTGCATTCGAAAGGTGGCACGTCTTCCTCCTTTAGCTAGCACTGTAACTAGATTAATTAATGAAATAACAGAGGATATTGAAGCACAATTGTTAGGATTAATGAATCACTGTGACACACAATCCAGGTTGACGATTCTACTGATGTTAACAAGGCAACAGTGCTTGTTTTTGTGCGATATATTTTTCAGGAGGATGTATATGAGGATATGTTATGTGTACTTTTGTTGCCAACCAACACCACAGCTGCAGAACTATTCAAGTCTTTGAATGATTACATGTCAGGAAAACTGAATTAGTCGTCTTGTGTTGGTATATACATGGACAGAGTGGCTACCGTGACTGGACGGCTTTCTGCTTTCACTACTTGAGTGAAAGAGGTCACTTCTGAATGAGAGTCTGCGCACTGTGTCATCCATAAAGAGATGCTGGCTAGCTGAAAAATGTCACCCAAACTTAAAAACGTTTTGAAGGACATGATTAAAATTATCAGCTACATTAAAGTACATGCTCTTAACTCTTGTCTGTTCATGCAGCTCTGCGAGGAGATGGACACAGAGCACACACATCTTCTCTTATACACAGAAGTGAGATGACTTTATAAAGATAGGTCACTGGCCAGAGTTTTTCAGTTACAAGAGCTGCTCTAGAGATTTCTTTTAGAAATACAGTCATCACTGGCAGCACATTCAGTGATACAGAATGGGTCACAAAACTTGCTTACTTGTTTGACATATTCAGCCTCCTCAACAAACTCAATCTGCCACTTCTAGGGAAAACAATAACTGTGTTCGAGTTGGCAGATAAAGGGGCTGCATTCAAAGTCAAACTGGAATTATTGGGGTGGCGAGTGAACATTGGGATTTCTAACACTTTTTAAACATTAGCAGAGATTTTGAAAGAGACTGAGCCAGGGCCTCCTTTGTCCCAGCTGGTACACGATCACCTCTCTCAGCTTTCAGAGTTTGGGCATTACTTCCCAACCACAAAAGGCCCCTGAATTGGGAAGGAATGGATCCTTGGCCCATTTGTGAGATCACAAATGACGGTGGCCTTGAAAGTATGTTTGAGACAGCTTCAAATCTCCATATGTTCTGTATTAAAGTCAGTGTGGAATATCCTGTGATTGCCACAAAAGCTCTGGAAAGCCTGCTTCCATTTCTATCATCCTCTTTGTGAAGCAGGGTTTTCCTCAGTGACAGCAACCAAAACGAAATTACAGAGTAGACTGCACATAAGCAACACACTTGGGGTGTCACTGTCTCCCATCCTCCCCAGATGGGATATCTAGTTTCAGGGAAACAAACTCAGGGCCCCCACTGATTCTACATCATGGTGAGTTGTATAATTATTTCATTATATATTACAGTGTAATAATAATAGAAATAGAATACACAATAAGTATAATGTGCTTAAATCATCCTGAACCTCCCACCCCCACCCCATTGGAAAAACTGTTTTCTATAAAACCGGTCCCTGGTACTAAAAAGGTTGGACCACTTGTGTAGGGTAAGACACAGGTATCTAAAACTGTAAGAGAAGGGAACTCTCCTTTTTAAAAAAAAAAAAAAATTTTGAGACAGGCCTTGCTGTGTGTTGCCAAGGTTGGAGTGCAGTGATGTAAGCATAGCTCACTGTAACTTCAAACTTGGAGTCTAGGGATCCTCCTGTTTCAGCCTCTCAGGTAGCTAGGACTACATGCGCTCCACCACACGTGGCTAATTTTTAATTTTTTTTTAAGAGATGGGGTCTTGCTATGTTCCTCGGACTAGCCTCGAACTCCTGTTCTCAAGTGATCCTCCAGCCTCAGCTGTCCAGCATGCTGGGATAACAAGTGTGAGCCACCACACCCAGCTAGAACCTTTCTCTCTGTTTAGAGGAGCTGTAGTTACAAGAGGGTGGGGCATACCACCCTTGCTTTTTTCCTCTGTCTTTGTCCTTTGAGGGCTAGTTGTCCCTCAGTGGAGAAACATTTGGTTGCAAAAAGTGTCAGAACTGGGTAAATAAAGCCCCATCTTTCTTTGCAGAGCTGAAAAGGTGAGCCCCAGGGAACTCAGAAGTACTGGGGAGATCAAGCAGAGTGTGGAACTTGGAAAAATGACCTCATAAAACT
The DNA here is from genome assembly GCF_007565055.1 of Rhinopithecus roxellana. NCBI lineage: Eukaryota > Metazoa > Chordata > Mammalia > Primates > Cercopithecidae > Rhinopithecus > Rhinopithecus roxellana. Next base: position 35,326,532 of record NC_044550.1, on the reverse strand, counting down.
ATAAACTCCTGGAGATGAAATAAATGGAGATGACAGAGGAGAGTCAGGGAACTCTAAGATCATAGAAATTTTTCAATCTGAAAAGCAGAGAGTCAAAAGACTGGAAAAAAATGAAGAGAGCCTGAGGGTCCTGTGGGACAGTAACAAAAGATCTAACTTTCATGTCAGTGGAGTTCCAGAAGGAAAGGAGAAGCGTGGTACAAAAAATTACTTAAAAAAATAATGGCAGGATTGCAGAGAAATTGCACTTCTCATACTTTTCAAGTAGGAATGCAGAATGGTGCAGCTACTGTGAAAAACAGTTGTATTTTATAAAGCTCATCATACATTTACCGTATGTCCCAGCAATTCTGTGGGTTTTTAACTCCACACAATGAAAAATTTAAAGTGAAATGGAAACCTGCATTCACACAGATATCTGAACACAAATGTTTACAGTAACTCTATTGATAATTATCAAAAGCTGAAAAAAACCCAGTTGTGTACATAGATGTTTTCCTACATGTGAAAAAATCTCTGGTGCATCACACAGTGGAATGTCACTCAACAATAAAAAAGGTATGAGCCGTTGTGTAGACACAGCAACTTAGAATCTCAAAAGGTTTTGTACTGTAACCTAAGTGAAAGAAGCCAATCTGAAGTGGTTACATACTGACACCAAAAGCACAGACAACAAAAGAACTAGATAAATTGGACTTCATCCAAATTTAAAACTTTTGCACATTAAATGACGGTATCAATAGAGCACAAAGACAACCCACTGAATGGGAGAAAATATCTGGAAATCATATATATGATACGAGACTTGAATCGAGAGTACATAAAGAGCTTTTACAATTCAATGATAAAAAGATAACCCAATTTTAAAATCATCACAGAGCCTGAATACATATCTCTCCAAAGGTAAAATACAAATGGACAATAAACACATAACATTATTAGCTATCAGGAAAATGCAAATTAAAATCACAATGAGATACCCCTTCATACTCTGTAGGATGGCTATTATTTAAAAAAATAAGTGTTGGCAAGGATATAGGGAAATTAGAACTCTTATTTATTGCTTGTGGGAATGTAAAATACTATAGCCGTTATGAAAAACAATATGGCACTTCCTCAAAAAATTAAACATAGAATTACGTGATCCACCAAATCTACTTCCAGATACATACTCAGAAGAATTCAAAGCAGGAACTTGAACAGATGATGGCATACCCATGTTCACAGTAGCATTATTCAAAGGAGACAGAAGGTACAAGCAACCCATGTGACAATTAACAGATGAATGGATAAAGTACAGCACACACATTGAATGCAATATTATCAGCCTTTAAAAGGAAGGAAATTGACACATCCTACAACATGCATGAACCTTGAGAACATTTTGTTATGTGCAATAAGCCAGTCACAAAAGGACAAATATTTTATCATGCCACTTGTATAAGGTACCTATAACAGTGAAATTCGTAGAGATAGAAAGTAGAATGGTGGTTACCAGGGGCTGGAGGAAGGGGGCAGTGGGGAGTTATTGTTTAATGAGTTATATACTGTTATTTTGTTTAAGTGACATTTTTAAAAAGAACACTAGTAAATCAGTGGTTACCAGGAGTCAGGAGTGGATGGTGTTTGTGCCTGAGAGAAATCACATGAGGGAATTTTTTGGATTCTGTATCCTGTATTGGAGTGATCATTACTTGAATGTATACATGAGTTTCAAAAGATACACCCTCCAAAAAGTTAATTTTACTACCTTTCAATTTTTAAAATGTAATTAAAAAATATGTAAACATATAACAACATAATTAGCTTGTTAGGAGCTGTAATGGTGGTCGGGTAGGCTTTGGGTCTATGCCCCTATATCAACAGTGAGAATAATTCTTTTTTTTCCCCCTTTTTGAGATGGAGTTTCGCTCTTGTTGCCCAGGCTGGAGTGCAGTGGCGCATCTTGGCTCACTGCAATTTCCGCCTCCTGGGTTCAAGCAATTCTCCTGTCCTCGGCCTCGTGAGTAGCTGGGATTACAGGTGCCCGCCACCATGCCTGGCTAATTTTTTGTATTTTTAGTAGAGATTGGTTTTGCCATGTTGGGCAAGCTTATCTCAAACTCCTTACCTCAGCTTATCCACCCGCCCCGGCCTCCGAAAGTGCTGGAATTACAGGCGTGAGCCACCGCGCCCGGCCAAAAATAATTCTTATATTGCTTTATATCTTCATTAAGAAGTAAACTATGGGCCGGGCACAGTGGCTCACACCTGTAATCCCAGCACTTTGGGAGGCTGAGGCAGGCGGATCACGAGATCAGGAGTTCAAGACCAGCCTGACCAATATGGTGAAACCCGGTCTCTAGTAAAAATACAAAAAATTAGCCAGACATGGTGGTACACACCTGTAGTGCCAGCTACTCGGGAGGCTGAGGCAGAAGAATCGTTTGAACCTAGGAGGCAGAGGTTGCAGTGAGCCGAGATTGTGCCACTGCACTCCAGCCTGGGCGACAGAGCAAGACTCCGTCTCATTTAAAAAAAAAAAAAGTAAACTATGTCTTGCATTTTATAGCATCTTAAAGGGCTGGTTTTAATAACTTTAAATGCTAAACTAAAACTGATTTTTTATTGAGGTAATAAATGCACGTAATGAAATAATTAGAAAATACTGAATCACCTAGGTAAGAATACAAAAATCATTCCAAATTCCTGTAATCTTTCACCATTTTAGTACTTTTTATTACTGCTCTTTCTGTATGCACATATTTTTTCTTTAAGTAGTTGCTATTTTATAATGAGTTTTGTATTCTTTTCCCTTTAACACTGTATCTTAAACACTTTCCCATGTCATTAAAAATCTTTGCAAAGTATTTTAATAGCTGGTTCATAGCCTATTATGTAGACACATAATTATTTATTCAACTTTATTTCTTTTTGGGGGGCATTTAGATTGTTAATAATATCTCATTATTATAAATATCATTCTAATGAACATAAATTCAAGGCTCTCATACACACATAATACATTCTGTGTCTATGTATAAATATGTAGTTGTTTATTAAGAAATCTGAATTTAGACCAGGCACGATGTCTCATGCCTGTAATCCCAGCACTTTGGGAGGCGAAGGTGGGAGAATCGTCTGAGCCAAGGAGTTCAAGAGTGGCCTGGGCAGCAAGGTGAGACCCCATCTCTACAAAAATTTTAAAAATTAGCCAAGCATGATGGTGCATGCCTGTGGTCCTGGCTACTTGAGAGGCTGAGATGGGAAGATTGCTTGAGGCCAGGAGGCCAAGGCTGTCATGAGGTGTGTTTGTGTCATTGCATTCCAGTCTGGGTGACAAAGCAAAATGCTGTCTCAAAAGAAGAAAAGTGAATTTAGTGGAGTATAAACATGACATCGTTTTCTTCATTCTCTTTCAACTGTGCCCTGTACTACTTCCCTTCTCTGTTAGATGCATGCATACTAGACAGATCTCATAGTTCAAGTGACTGTGTTCCAGTTCAGAACTGTAATCTCATATCCAAAGATTTCCCTTGCCTAATTTGGAGCCAGGCTTTGATGACTTGTGTGACCTGAAGTGGGAAGTGCTTATTACGATTTCAACCTCCCAGGTTTGATCTTAGAATACTCAGTTCTAAGTACGGGGCTCCCAATGCCTTTTCCAGGCCTAACTGCTCTGGGGTAGATGCCTAAAGAGAGATTAAGGGGGGAAAACCCAAATGCCTCTACTTCCCCACCCGTATTTGTGGTCCCCGTTTTGGGTGGTTTGACTGCCTCCATTTAACACATGTTCAATCAGTCTCTCCTTCCTGCAGGTACCGTCCGGTCTTTCCAGATGAACGTCTTAGAGTCTTTTCTCCTCACTTGGCTTCTGCTTCTTCTCATGTTCAGTCAGTCTTTCCTTCCTGCGGGTACCGCCCGGTCTTTCCAGATGAACCTCCTGGAGTCTTGCCTCCTCGCTTGGCTTCTGCTGCTTCTCATGTTCAGTCAGTCTCTCCTTCCTGCAGGTACCGCCTGGTCTTTCCAGATGAACATCTTGGAGTCTTGCCTTCTCACTTGGCTTCTGCTGCTTCTTGGGTTGGGTGTTGATTATGGTAGGACCTTTTTGGTGGCCTTAATTGTTGGCATCTTTCTTTAGAATATAGGGTACTAAATGCCTTTTTTCCTTTCACATTTGACTCTTCATTGTGAATCTTGAAGAAACTTGTTTCAAATGCATATATAAAGTTTATATCAGCTACTGAAACCATTGCTAAGCATTTTTTAAATTTTAAATGACAATGCATTTCTTAGCCAGACAACTGCATAGTAGATACATAGTAGGAAACCCTAAGTCTCAACTGCATAGTGGATTCATAGTAGGAAACCAGAAGTCTATCAGGACCCAACAAAGTTTCTTTTAAAACAAAACAAAACAAAAAATGCTTCTGCTATAGCAAAAACTTACAAAACAAAAATGGTGACTTTTACTCATTCATTTCCTCGGACATCCTTCAGTCTGTCTTCTGTACCAGGAGTCAGCAAACCAAATCCAGCTCTCCACCTGTTTTTGTAGATAAAGCTTTGTTAGAATACAACTGTGCTCATTTATGTATTGTGTATGATTTCTTTTGCACCAGAACAGCAGAAATGGAAGGATTCTGACAGAGGCCGTTTGGCCTGCGAAGCCTAAAATATTTACTGCCTTACCGTTTACAAAGAAAGTATGCCAACTCCTGTTTCATACTCTTCTAGAATTCTTTCTAAAACATAGATCAGATATACCATTTATATGCTTAGAAACATTAAATGGCCTCTCACTGCTGACAGGGTATTTTCTAAGATCTTTACCTTTAAATCCCTTTGCGACCTAGCTGCAGATCACTACCTCAGGTTCAAATTCAGTCTTTCCTGTTGTTTTCAGTTGTGCAACTGGAAGACCAAAGTTACAAATAGCAGCTTGCAGGCTGAATTTGGCCCCTGGTCTTACTTTGTTGGTCCCAAATAGTGGTGGTGGTTTGTCTATTGAATCAGGATTTAAAAACTGGACAGTATCACATAGAAATCCAGATTTTTAGCTGTTCTTGACAAATCAGGAGTTCTGATGACATTGGCCCCACAGCCCTCAGTCTGTTAACCCTTAGTGTAGCAACTCTGCTGCCTCCATCCCTAGTGGTTGCTGTCCACCTCAGCACAACCTGTATCACACACGTGGTATAAGCATATGCATGTAAACCCAGTCCTCCTCACTTATACATATTTCCCACTGTGGCCACTGTAGACATTTGAGTTCGTAACCCTGGAGCTAGATATAATGAGCTACCTCATGGTCCCCTGATCCACGTTTTTAAAAAAATTTATTTTTTTATTTCAATAAGTTTTTGGGGAACAGGTAGTGTTTGGTTACATGAGTAAGTTCTTTAGTGGTGATTTCTGAGATTTTGGTACACCCATCATCCAAGCAGTGTACACTGTACCCAAAGCGTAGTCTTTTATCCCTCACTCCCCTGCCACCCTTTCCCCTGATTCCCCAAAGTCCACTATATCATTCTTATGCCTTTGCATCCTATAGCTTAGCTCCCTCTTATGAGTGAGAACATACAATGTTTGGTTTTCCATTCCTGAGTTACTTCACTTAGAATAATGGTCTCCAATTCCATCCAGGTTGCTGTGCATGCCATTATTTCAATCCTTTTTATGGCTGAGTTGTATTCCATGGTGTATATATATACCACAATTTCTTTATCCACTCATTGATTGGTGGGCATTTGGACTGGTTCCATATTTTTGCAATTGCGAATTGTGCTGCTAAAGACACGCGTGTGCAAGTATCTTTTTCGTATAATGACTTCTTTTCCTCTGAGTAGATACCCAGTACTGGGATTGCTGGATCAAATGATAGTTCTACTTTAATTCTTTAAGGAATCTCCACACTGTTTTCCATAGTGGTTGTACTATTAATAGTTTACGTTCCCACCAGCAGTGTAAGAGTGTCCCTTTTTCACCACGTCCACGCCAACATCTATTATTTTTTGATTTTTTGATTATGGCCATTCTTGCAGGTGTAAGGTGGTGTCTGTCACATTGTGGTTTTGATGTGCGTTTCCCTGATCATTAGTGATGTGGAGCATTTTTCATGTATTTGTTGGACACTTGTGTATCTTCTTTTGAGATCGTGTCTCCATGTCCTTAGCCCACTTTTCGATGGGATTGTTTTTTTTCTTCCTGATTTCTTTGTGTTTCTTGTAGATTCTGGATATTAGTCCTTTGTCTAATGTATAGATTGTAAAGATTTTCTCCCACTCTTTGGGTTGTCTGTTTACTCTGCTGATTGTTTCTTTTGCTGTGCAGAAGCTTTTTAGTTTAATGAAGTCCCTTCTACTTATCTTTGTTTTTGTTGCATTTGCTTTGGGTTTTTGGACATGAAGTCATTGCGTAAGCCAATGTCTAAAAGGGTTTTTCCTATATTATCTTCTAGAATTTTTACAGTTTCAGGTCTTAGATTTAAGTCCTTGATCCATCTTGAGTTGATTTTTGTATAAGGTGAAAAATGAGGATCCAGTTTAATTCTTCTACATGTGGCTTGGCAATTATCCCAGCACTATTTGTTGAATAGGGTGTCTTTCACCACTTTATGTTTTTGTTTGCTTTGTCAAAAATGGTCTGTAAGTATTTGGGTTTATTTCTGGGTTCTCTGTTCTGTTCCATTGGTCTCTGTGTCTATTTCTATACCAGTACCATGCTGTTTTAGTGACTATGGCCTTATAGTATAGTTTGAAGTCAGGTAATATGATGCCTCCAGAGTTTTTCTTTTTGCTCAGTCTTGCTTTGGCTGTGTGGGCTCATTTTGGTTCCATATACATTTTAGGATTTGTTTTTTCTAGTTCTGTGAAGAATAATGTTGGTATTTTGATAGAAATTGCACTGAGTTTGTATATTGCTTTTGACAGTATGGTCATTTTCACAATATTGATTCTGCCCATCCATGAGCATGGAATATGTTTCCATTTGTGTGTGTTGTGTATGATTTCTTTCAGCAGTGTTTTGTAGTTTTCCTTGTAGAGGTCTTTTGCCTCTTTGGTTAGGTATACTCCTAAGTATTTTATTTTATTTTTTGCAGCACTTGTAAAGGGGGTTGAGTTCTTGACTTGATTCTCAACTTGGTTGCTGTTGGTATATAACAGAGCTACTGATTTGTTTCTGTTAATTTTGTATCTTGAAACTTTGCTGAATTCATTTATCAGTTATAGGAGCTTTTTGAAGGAGTCTTTAGGGTTTTCTAGGTATATGATCATGTCATCAGCAAACAGTGACAATTTGACTTCCTCTTTATTGATTTGGATGCCCTTTATTTCTTTCTCTTGTCTGATTGCTCTGGCTAGGACTTCTAGTACAATGTTGAATAGAAGTGGTGAGAGTGGGCATCCTTCTTGTCTTGTTTCAGTTCTCAGTGTTCAAGTTTTCAACTTTTCCCCATTCAGTATTATGTTGGCTGTGGGTTTGTAATCATGGCTTTTATTACATTAAGGTATGTCCCATTTATGCTGATTTTGCTGAGGATTTTAATCTTTAAGGGATGCTGACTTTTGTCAAATGCTTTTTTCTGCATCTATTGAAATGATCATGTGATTTTTGTTTTTAATTCTGTTTATGTGATGTATCACATTTATTGATTTGCATATGTTAAACCATCCCTGCATCCTGGTATGAAACCCAGGTCATAGTGGCTTATCTTTTTGATATGCTGTTGGATTTGCTTAGCTAGCATTTTGTTAAGGGTTTTTGCATCTATAGGCTGCGTGCGGTGGCTCGTGCCTGTAATCCCAGCACTTTGGGAGGCCGAGGTGGTTGGATCACCTGAAGTCAGGAGTTCAAGACCACCCTGGACAGCATAGTGCAACCCCATGTCTACTAAAAATACAAAATTAGCCGGGCGTGGTGGCACATGCCTGTAATCCTGGCTACTTGGGAGGTTGAGACAGGAGAATCATTTGAACCCGGGAGGCAGAGGTTGCTGTGAGCCGAGATCGTGCCATTGCACTCCAGCCTGGGCAAAAAGAGCAAAACTCTATCTCAAAAAAAAAAAAAAAAAAAAAAAGAAAGGAAAAAAAAGGAGTTTTGCATCTATATTCGTCAGAGATACTGATCTGTAGTTTTCTTTTTTTGTTATGTTCTTTCCTGGTTTTGGTATTAGAGTGATATTGGCTTCATAGAACAATTTAGGGAAGATTCCCTATTTCTGTATCTTGTGAAATAGTATCAGTAGGATCGGTACCAATTCTTCTTTGAATGTCTGATAGAATTCAGCTGTGAATCTATGGTCCTGGAATTTTTTTTGTTGACAGGTTTTTTTTTGTTTATTTTTTTTAATTGCCACTTCAATCTCACTGCTTGTTACTGGTCTGTTCAGAGTTTCTATTTCTTCCTGGTTTAATCTAGGAGGGTTGTCTATTTTGAGGAATTTATCCATCTCTTCTAGGTTTTCTGTGTGCGTAAAGGTTTTTCTATGCGCATAAAGGTGTCAGAGTAGCCTTTAATGATATTTTGTATTTCTGTGGTATCAGTTGTAATATCTCCTGCTTCATTTCTAATTGAGTGTATTTGGATTTTCTCTTTTTCTTCATTAATCTCGCTAATCATCTATTGATTTAATTTATCTTTTCAAAGAACCAGCCATTTGTTTCATTTATTTTTTTGTATTGTTTCTTGTTTGTTTGTTTGTTTCCACTGCATTTTGTTCTGCTCTGATCTTGGTTATTTCTTTTCTTCTGCTGGGTTTGGGTTTGGTTTGTTCTTGTTTCTCTAGTTCTCTGAGGTGTTACTTTAGATTGTCTGTTTTTGCTCTTTCAGATTTTTTGATGTGGCATTTAAGGCTATGAACTTTCCTCTTAGCACTCCCTTTGCTGAATCCCAAAGGTTTTAATAGATTGTGTCACTATTATCATTCAATTCAAAGAATTTTTTAATTTCCATCTTGATTTTATTGTTAACCCTGTGATCATTCAAGAGCAGGTTGTTTAATTTCTATGGTTTTGTGGGTTCCTTTTGGAGTTAATTTCCACTTTTATTCTACTGTGGTCTGAGAGAGTATTTGATATAATTTCAGTTTTCTTAAAATTATTGAGACTTGTTTTGTGGCCTATCATATGGTCTATCTTGGAGAATGTTCCATGTGCTGATGAATGGAATGTATATTCTGCAGTTGTTGGGTAGAATGTTGTGTAAATATCTCTTACGCTCATTTGATCTAGGGTATATTTTAAATCCATTGTTTCTTTGTTGACTTTCTGTCTTGATGACCTGTCTAGTGCTGTCAGCGGAGTATTGAAATCTCCCACTATTATTGTGTTGCTATCTGTCTCATTTCTTAGGTCTAGTAGTAGTTGTTTTATAAATTTGGGAGCTCCAGCGTTAGTGCATATATATTTAGGATTGTGATATTTTCCTGTTGGACAAGTTCTTTTGTCATTATATAATGTCAAAATATAATGTCTTTGTCTTTTTTATCTGCTGTTGCTTTAAAGTTTGTTTTGTCTGATATAAGAATAGCTACTCCTGCTCACTTTTGGTGTCCATTTGTATAGATTAATTTTTTTTCCCACCTCTTTACCTTAAGTTGATTTCAGTCCTTATGTGTTAGGCAGTCCCTTGAAGACAGCAGATACTTGTTTGGTTAATTTTTATCCATTCTGCTATTCTGTATCTTTTAAGTAGAGCATTTAGGCCACTTACATTCAACATTAGTATTGAGATGTGAGGTACTATTCTATTCATTGTGCTATTTGTTGCCTGATACCTTTTTTTTTCTTAAATTTATTACATCTTTGTTTTATAGGTCCTGTGAGATTTATGTTTTAATGAGGTCCTATTTTGGTGTATTTCAAGGATTTGCTTTAAGATTTAGAGCTTCTGTTAGCAGTGTTAACAGAACTGCTAACTGTGGTGCTGGTTTGGTAGTGGCAAATTATCTCAGCATTTGTCTGAAAAAGACTGTATCCTTCCTTCATTTATGAAGTTTAGTTTCACTGGATATGAAAATCTTGGCCAATATGTTTTTTTTTTTTAAGGAGGCAGAAGATGGGGCCCTAATCCCTTCTAGCTTGTAGGGTTTCTGCGGAGAAATTTGCTGTTAATCTGATAGGTTTTCCTTTTTAGGTTACCTGGTGCTTTTTCCTCACAGCTTTTAAGATCCTTTCCTTCATCTTGACTTTAGATAACCTGACGACTATGTGTCTAGGCAATGATCTTTTTGCGATAAATTTCCCAGGTGTTCTTTGAGCTGCTTTGTATTTAGATCTGTAGCAAGGCTGGGAAGTTTTCCTTGATTATTCCCTCAAATATGTTTTTCAAACTTGTTGATTTCTTCCTCAGGAACACCATATTCTTAGTTTTGATCATTTAACATAATCCCAACTTCTTGGAGGCTTTGTTTATTTATTTATTTTGATTCTCTTTTCTTTCTCTTTGTGGATTGAGTTAATTCAAAAAACTTGTCTTCGAGCTCTGAAATTCTTTATTCTGCTTGTTGGATTCTATTGCTGAGACTTTCCAGTGCATTTTGCATTTCTCTAAGTGTGTCCTTCATTTCCAGAAGTTGTGATTATTTTTTATTTATGCTATCTAGTTCACTGAAGATTTTTCCCTTCATATCTTGTATCACTTTTTTGATTTCATTAAGTTGGACTTCACCTTTCTCTGCTGCCTCCTTGATTAGCTTAATAATCAACCTTCTGAATTCTTTTCTTGGCAATTGAGGGATTTCTTCTTGGTTTCGATCCATTGCGATCCATTGCTGATAAGCTAGTGTGATCTTTTGCGGGTCGGGGTGGGTATTTAAGAACTTTGGTTTTGTCATATTACCACAATTGTTTTTCTGGTTCCTTATTTGGGCAGACAGAGGGAAGTTCTGAGGCTCAAGGCTGCTGTTCAGATTCTTTTGTCCCACCAGTTGTTCCCTTGATGTAGTGCTCCCCTTCTTCCCCTAGGGATGGGGCTTCCTGAGAGCCAAACTGTAGTGATTGTTATTTCTCTTCTGGATCTGGCCACCCAGCAGAGTTACCAGGCTCCAGGCTGGTAGTGGGGCATGTCTGCACAGAGTACTGTGATGCAAACTGTCTTCAGGTCTCAGCCATGGATAGCAGCACAGTTTTTCAGCTGTCTTTGGTGCCTGCCGGAGCAATCCAGCTTCCTTCAAAGGGTCTGTGGGTTCTCCTGATCCACCTTTGTCTCACATTACCTTATGCTGGTCCCTCTGCCTAGAAGATCCTCTTTGTCTTTCAAAATTCGTCATCCTTTAAGACTCAGCTTAGATATCACCTTCTTTGGTGATGAGTAAAGCCTTCCGTGTCAATTACTTCTTCCTCTGTGCCCTTGTGGCGTTTTGTTCATATAGTTAAAGTGGTATTTCTTATGGTGTGTTTTAGTGTCTAGATTGTAATCTCAAGGGCAAGGTTTGTATCTTATTCATCTTTCTGTTCCTGGTTCTGTGTGTTGCTTGACAGAGTGGGGATTAAGTAAATGTTGCTAAGTTGTATGGTGTTAACATCTAAAAATTAGGAAGGTAGTAAGGGATTCATTGGGCAGAGAGAAAAATTCTTATTTTTCCATCTTAAATGTATATTCTTTTAGTGTTTCACTTAGTTTCTCTTTTTTCTCCCCTTAGTATACAACACGCTCATTTGTGTTTCTCAGACAACTGATACTTCAATTTCCTTATATAAAGATCACCAACTTGTAATACCTGTGTCCAGAGTCATAAGCTAGTAAGGTGGTGGAAGTGAGGTTTGTCTGCCTTAAGTGCTCAGACACGTAGCTACTTGGCCACTCCTTACCATGTATGTGCCCATGAATAAGTTAGAGTTTTCTGAGTCTCAGTTTATAAGTGTAAATAAAGGATAATAATAGCACCCACCTCATAGGGTTCTTGGGAGAAATGAATAAGAATATCTATGTGAACACTTAGAGCTTGGCCCAAAGTAAGTACCCAGTAAACAGAGCTGCACCATCAATTATTATTACTACTTTATGTTATGTAGGAGACATACAGATAACTTTTCTTTTCTTGGTGTAGACTGTTAGGAGTCATGGAAATTAAGAGTTTTGGCCCATCTTTAAAAGCCGTCTGCCGGTCCACACTTTATATAGTCTTAGAATATTACATTTGGAAGGGATTTTGGAGGACAAGTGGTCTAACAGGTGCTTATCCAAAGCAGCAGTCCTCTCTGCAGTTTTCAATCAAAGGTAATTAGTCATCTAGAGACTGTCAGAACATTTATAGTAATATAAGCTGCCACTTTAGAAGGAACATGTGATTGTTTAAAAATCATGTATGGGGTGCTTTTTTTTTTTTCTTTTTTTGGTTCTGTCTTCTGTAAGATTGTAAAAATCCTTTATTCACACTGTAGTCCTTAGTCCTTCAACATATCTGGACAGACTAACCACTGTAGTAGTGGTTCTCAAAATGTGGCCCAGGGATCCTTTTTAACTCAGACACTTTCCCCAGGAAGCTTTCTTCTTTTATCCCCTTTCTTTTAAATCAGAGAATCTATGAAGACCCTGGTAGTGTAGACTAAGTTCTTTATGTGCATTTTTCTGTAGCAAGACTCAGTGACCTAAAAATGTTTAAGAATCACTGGCTTGCACATGCTTGTGATTACATTTTGCCCTGAGATGAATTATGACATATGCATCTCAATGGGACAAAAAAAAAAGGGTTAAGAACCACTGATTTTTAGTTTTATCATAATGATAAGAAAGTTATTGAATAAAATGGTTAGGAATTACGCAAAAAGGGGGAAATCTGAGAGTTAAAACAGAGATAGAGACATAAAGTTCACCTGTGTCTACTGAGCCACTGCCCTGACATCTTTTGTAGAAGTCTTCTGTCTGCTTAGGGAATGGTTTCTGACATTATAAGCAATGCTAAGCAGAAAGTAAAGTGGTCTTTTTTTTTTTGAAAACATGTATGCTCCAGAATAAGGAATAACTGTTTTGTCTTGCAGTGGATAATCACTTTAGTTAAACATATATAGTATTGTGACTGTTATATATTCAGATACACACATATGCACACGTACAAATATGGTGCTTAACATAGTCCTATATCCCCTTCAAGATCAACCCCATCCCTGTTTGTTTTTCCCTTGCTGTACCAAGTCATATACTGTGCTATTGTTAATATAATAGATAATATTCTCTCCTCGAAATAGTCAGCCTGTCTCCTTAAGACCACAAAATGTTATCACATGGGAAAGCACTATTGGAGTGCAGACTAACTGAGAAGTAGACAGAAAACCTTGTAAGTTTGCTTTTCTGAGTTCTCTTTAGATCATTGTCACCCCAAATTAATTTCCTTTGCAAGTTTTGATAAAACTCATCCACACTTATATTTTGTTTTTGTACACAGCTGTCTTGTCATTAGCCAATTAAATAATCACAGTAATGCCTATGAGATATGTAACATTTCCATAATTTTGCACAATATCTAAAATAAAAAGTATAGCTATACATATATTTTAAAATTCAGTAGAGGGCACAGTACCATATATTAAAGATGGTAAAATTTGAATAAAAGTATAAACTATGTTTTAAAACATTTTTGTGGTTTTTTTAAACTTAAATTGATAAAATCATCGAAGGCATCCTAATAATGAAAGTTGCAGGGGACATAATTGTTTTATATTTTTGAAACATATATTGTGCAGAATTAAGAGGGGAATTGAAGGCAGGGACACATGCTGATGCCTTTAGCCTTTTCTTTTTTATTTTTCATCATAAAAGATATAAGGTACCTTCTCCGCCAGTGAGCTACCTGCTTCAATGCAAATTAAAGTCTTTATGGTGTATGGACTTAATAAGGTGAACTAAGCATTGCTTTTTTTTCCTCTCAGAACTTCTACTTAAGGATTGGCATAAAGTGAGAATTCCTCCAGTATTGTCCAACCTTTCTCACTTAGGATTTGGTACTGCATCATGCCCAATTGGGTGTTGAATAAATGCTGTTGATGATGATAAAATAATTTTTTTAGGATGAATTCTCTTTATGTTTATGTGGGGCACAGTTCTCACAGTGCTCTCAGAGTCTTTGGAAAACAGAAATCTTGTTTGAACTTCAACTGTTGTACTGTATAAATTTTGCCTGTTAAGCTACTATAATTTTATATGAATCTTCTTTTTTTTTTGAGACAGAGTTTCACTCTCGTCACCCAGGCTGGAGTGCAATGACGCGATCTCAGCTGACTGCAACGTCTGCCTCTTGGGATCAAGCGATTCTCCTGCCTCAGCCTCCCGAGTAGCTGGGTTTACAGGCATCTGCTACCACACCTGACTAATTTTGTATTTTTAGTAGAGACAAGGTTTCACTGTGTTGGCCAGGCAGGTCTCAAACTCCTGACCTCAGGTGATCCGCCTGCCTTGGCCTCTCAAAGTGCTGGGATTACAGGCGTGAGCCACCGTGCCCAGCCATGGATTTTTTTAAAAATTGGTTTATTTGGCACAGTGCAAAATCCTGTAAACATTTGAATGTAATATAATGGATTTTAACTGGAATATTTAGGAAGAGTAAGAGTCACTGAATTTGAATAAAAAACACAAAGACTTTTCAAGGGTGTAATTTGAGTTTAGGAGTTTTATGAATAGGACTCATTGACTGTATATTTACTTACTGCTAAATGACAAGATAATTGTTATTGCATAGAGTGTTTGAAAAATTAGAATGTTAGCACAACATCCTGAAATTGTCTCTGTGTAGATATGTATTGTCTGAATGCATGTGGCAAGCAGTTTTATTTTGGACTCATGAAAACATTAATTTCTAAACATTTTCTTAGTTTCCTTTAAATCAACAAACTTCGTGAGAAAATATCACTGTTTCCTTGCAGGGTGGGTGTAGGAAATGATGTATTCTGCTCCAAGATATGCTTTGGGGAAATTACTTGGAAGTCAAGGACTCTCAAGTAGAAAAACTTCAACTTCAATTTGTTATAACATGTTCTATAAATCTATTAAATCTTGACATGTGAAGACATGTAAATGTGGCATTCGAAACAAAGAGCTGTAGAGGTTTTCCCCTTTCACAGTAGGGTCACTTACTAGATAATTTGCATTGATTGAATATTTGAAAAATAGTCTAGAATAATTGTATTATCTTCATGCTTTCTCATCATTAATGTTATATATATTACTTTCTTTCAGTTGGATATGTCAAGTGACCAGATAGCTGCCAATCTGCAAGCAGTTATTAATGAAGTTTGTAGGCACAGACCACTGAATTTTGGTAAGTGGTTTGCTGAGGGCAGACTTCCCTATGACCCTGTGATACTTTAAAATGTAAAATATGAAGAAAAAAGTCAAGTTAACATGCAAGTATAATAGCAAAATGTAAAATATTAAATAAAAAATCAAGTTAACATGCAAGTATTATATTTCCAGGTATTAGATAAATAAATTTGATTCTCCAAAGGATTTCTCTAGCAGTAATGAGGAATGCATCCTGAAACCTTTGTAGATTCCCACATTATTACTACTAATAAATGTAGCAAAGTTTGAAAGAAAACTGTAACTGATTGCTTTAAACTTACAGTGATGTTAGGGACTAAAATTATTTCTAAAATGACATTTTGAAGCCAGATCATTAACTTTGTCATTGGCACTAGCAGTTGGTTTTCTTAATCTTATTTATTTATTACAGGAAAGAAAGAAGATCATTTTATTGTGTCATGAGAGTCATTTATAAATGAGGTGATTCATAGAGAATCACTCAACTCAGTTAAGATGCGGAAGCTGTGTAGTAAGCTAGAACACAGGTGTCCAGTTTCTTTATCATTGTGTTGTGTGCTGTTCAAATTCCTTCCTCAGACAAATTTCACTTGTGGATGGTTGAAGCCAAGCAAGGGTCCATTATACTCAATTGATTATTCATTTGTAGGCTTACCATGATAAGAATTTGTCAGGTTTACTTTTATAACTGAGTTTATAATTAAAACACACAATCTTAAGCTATTTTTCACCTTTTTTGGGAGTTAACGATACTAGTGAATAAATACCACCCTTGTTAATTCTCTTGTCCTAAATATGGCCATACTACTAAGTAATTGGATGTGTATGGATTCTTAGAGTCCACAGAGAACTTTGATTTCAGTACAGGATCCTCTGAGACCATAGTAGGAGTAGATGATGGATAGCAAATCCTCAAAATGTTGTTATTCTCTTTTTGCTATTTCATATGAAGCCCCTTAGCATGTTTAAATGTTGTGATTCTCATTTTGCAACTTTATTTTATTTTTTGAGACAGGGTCTCACTTTGTCGCCCATGCTGGAGTACAGTGGTTTGATGTCAGCTCACTGCAACCTCCGCCTCCCAGGTTCAAGCAATTCTCCTGCCTTAGCCTGCCAAGTAGCTGGGATTATAGGCGCCCACCACCATGTCAGCTAATTTTTGTATTTTTAGTAGAGATAGGGTTTCATCATGTTGGCCAGGCTGGTCTCAAACTCCTGACCTCAGGTGATCCACCCACCTTGGCCTCCCAAAGTGCTAGGATTTCAGGTGTGAGCCATGGTGGCTGGCTGTCTTTTTGCTATTTTAAATGAAGCCCCTTAACATTGTTCTTATGAAAAGCATTTTAGTTTTTAGGGAACTTTACTAATTGTGTGGTAACACAAAGGTAGCATCTGTGCTGATTGTTTTAAATAAATATTTATAGTATTTCCATCAAATGTAAATATCACCACCTGTTCCCTTTACTGTTGACTTTACAATACAATAAATTGTAGGTGATCATCTTCTGGAAGAGAGAAATGAGTTATTAGTGAGTATATGTAGTTTCAAGGATGAATCTCTAATATTCTAGAGTACAACTAGTTTGTCTTCTATTCTAGAAATGAAACTATCTTCCTCTTCTTATAATTCAAAATATTATACAGTAATACAAAAAGTTTAGTAATACAGTACTTTTTATGTGAAAATACGACATGAGTTCTATAAGTTTTCCTGTTGCATATTTGTACAGCAGGTCCTTGAATAATATCCTTTTGTCCAATGTTATTTCATTATAACATTCATAAGAAAAAAATAGATTCCTGGCCAGAGCCACTGTCTGTGTGGAGTTCGCATGTTCTCCTCATGTCTGCATGGGTTCTCTGGGTACTTCGGTTTTCTCCCACATCCCAAAGATGGGCATGTTAGGTTAATTGGTATGTCTACGTGGTCCTGGTGTGAATGAGTGTGGGGGGTGTGTACATGTGCCCTGCAATGAGATGCTGCTTATCTGGAGATCATTCCCACCTATGCTCTGACCTGCCGGGATAGGCTTTGGCCTCCCGCAACCCTGGACTGGAATAAGGGAGTTGGAAGATGAATGAATGAATGCAAACTATTGTAAAATAAAAATGTGCAAAGTATATGATAATCATACAAATGCAGGACAATAAATGATGTGGTATGAAAGCACTCAGGGAGCCAATCATATTTGTTAGTTTGTTTTTGAACTGCATGGTGGCAGAAGGCGCTTCTTACGGTTTTCATTTTGCAAACACTTAGTCTTTGATTTAAGTCACCACCACTATGACTCTTGTCACTCTGATTTACCAACAGTTGGGTAAATAATTATTGCTTTTATTAATCTTAACTGTATTTATAATTCAAATTTATTTCAGTGGTTAATATTAGAAGTGCTTGAGCTCTTTATTTAGAAGCTTGATGATATTTTTGTGACTAGAAATTTGTCTTTGAAACTTAACTCTTATTAATTAGCCTGTGGTACAATTGATTTCTCTATAAGTTGTTTTGCTTAAAGTTGCAGTTTCCAAGAACCGAGTGACAATATTTAGTGAGGGTTTACTGTGTTTGCTCATGAGGTGGCATTGTGATATAAAATCAAAGTCGATTCTCGTTTTTGTTTCCAGGTCCCTTTGTGATACGTGCTTTCCTTCGTAGTTCAACAAGTGAAGGTTTATTACTGAAGATTGATCCATTGTTGCCTAAAGAAGTAAAAAATGAAGAAAGTAAAAAAGACACCTAAATGTGTTGAATTGTGAAATTACTTTAAGTGGTTTAAGAAGCAATGGAGAAAATTATAAAACTGCATAATTTTTACATTTGATGTCTTGTTATTGATCATACTTGAAAGTGAACTTTAACACTGAAAAATCTTAGTCATTTCAAGAATAAGAAAATAAAATTTTCTCTTTGTCTGAACCTGCCTTTTAGACGCTGTGACATTTTCTTTTTTAGAATCCAGAGTCTACATACTGGTAATTATAGCAGCAGTTTCTAGCTTGATAACTTTCCCTTGGGAGTCATAACCATCTGAGGGTATGGTAACATCCTCAGTTCTCATAAAGCAGAAAATGGCAGAATCATGAGGTACATCACAAATATAACTATTTTCTTTAAAAAAAAAAAAAAAAGGAAAATATGCATTCCAAAGAATTCTGAGTACTATTTTTGATAGCATGAATATAGAAAATTGCTAAGTCACTAAAACGTGTATTGGGTAATCTCTTTTTAGGAATTGGTTTGTAATTATATATGTATATATAATATGTATATGTAATATATAGTTACATATTATGTAATTATGTAATATATGTAATATATTATATAATTATATATGATAATATATACATTTGTAATAATACCACATATTTTTATGATGCTTTGCAATCTACAAGACACTGTGTACAGTGTTTTCATATACATGACCTCATTTGCTCCTGAATTTCTCTGCTTAATAGTATAACAAGTGTTTGGTTAGTGTTTGTCGAATGAACATTCCCATGAAGTAGCTAGAACAACTTCATTCATGGATTAAAAATCAGGCCAAGAAGTAAAGCATCCTGCATCAGGTACCAGTTTGCAGACTGATATTAATCCTTAAGTGCTTACTGATATATGACAAAATGAAAAAAATAAGGATAATTTTGGCATGCAATTGCTAGCTGTCCTTTCATGGGAATGATTACTTGAAGTATCTTCCACCTTTTTAAGGGTTATTTGAATGAATTTTCTTTTATGAAATAATAGTGATGGTGAATTTGTTGGTGGGGTTTAAATACCTACTTTGTTTTTGTTTTGTTATTATTTTTTTCTCATTAATGAGTCTCATTTTATTTTAGTTTTGGTGTTGACTCACCAGCTCTAGCTTTTCAAGGTAAAATCTTTTTTGAAGAAGATCTGGGTAACACAGTTCTCACAATTACAAAATGTATTATTTTAAAACAATTAGATTTCTAATAACACAAATTATTTTGATTCATTTTGCATTGATCTACTTGGGAACCATAAATCTGCCTAGAGCACACAGAATCAGCACACTCAACTTGGCCAAGGAATAGACATGTTTCAAGATGAAATTCATCACTACCAATGAAGTATTTATTCTTGCCAAGGCTGTTCTGCTTAAATCTAATCAAGCTTATAGACCTACATCTCAGTTTACAGAAGATACAAGAGATGGAGGTACAAATCAACTGACCTCAAGTGGGAATAAGTAGGCCAATTCGGAATGTGGGATGTGATGCAGTTCAACCCTCCCAGCCTCATAGAAACAAGCAGAAGGAGAAACCATTAAAGAGAATTCAGACGTAACAATTAATGTGGGTTAGTGATTAGAGCATAGTTTGAAAACATCAGCTATACAAGACATTTGAGGGAAAATTGATTAATATCTACTTCGTAAAGAAAATTTTGACAGCTCCATATAGGTCTCCCAAATTCCTTTTGAAATGTTAGTGATCTGAGAATTCCAAATGACTGAATAGCCACAGTACCCCACTAAGCCTTTTTTTCCCCACAGGAAAATTAAAACTTAGAGTTTGCTTACCCAAAACAGCAATAACATTACTAGAAAACAATAATAGCAGTTACCTTTTATTGAGTGCTGCTATGGTTTGAATGTGTCCCTCAAAAAGTATGTGTTGGAAACTTAATCCCCAATGCAACAGTGTTGGGAGATGAGGCCTCATGGGAGGTACAAGTCGTGACAGCTCTGCCCTCATGAATGGATTAATGCTGAGTATAGTCATTGGAGATTCAGAAGAGAGGGAGGGTGGGAGGAGGATGGTGAGGGTTGAGAAATGAATAAGTACAGTGTACACTATTTGGGTGATGGTTACATTAAAAGGCCCAGGCCACCACTAAGCAATATATCCTGTAACACAACTATACTTGTACCTCTTAAATTTATACAAATTGTAAAAAGAATAATAATAATAAAACAGCTTCAGACTGCAAGGAACTCTTGGGCATACCTTGCATGCTTGCTTGCTCTCTCTTCCTCCCCGGCTTGCTTCCTCTTGCCCTTTCTTGCCCTTCTGCCTTTTGCCATGGTATGACCACAGCAAGAAGGTTATCACTAGAAGCAAGCCCCTTCATCATGGTCTTCCAGCCTGCAGACTGCAAGAAATTAATCTCTATGCTTTGTAAATTACCTTCTCAGGTATTCTGCTATAACAACACAAAACAGACTAACAAATGCGTACTACCTTCTTATGCTTTAGATGCATCCTCTCATTTCATACTCACAGCAATTCACTAAGCAGAGTGGTACTCCCATTTCACAGGTAAGGAAAATGAAACTTCTGTGAGGTCTCCTAAGTGGCAAACTTAAGATTTAAACCCAGATCTGTTTAATTTTAAAGGCCTTAGTCTCTTTTAGCCATTGGGCTATTTTACCTCTTTTTAAATATATATTCTAAGATCAACCATTTAATTCAGCAGCTTTAAAATTTTAAAATAATTTTAAATAATTTGAACAATTGCCTTCGATTTCTTGGTATTTCTAGTTAATGAATTATGGCAGGGCTGATGTGAAGAAAGTAGAAGTAGAAGAGTTAGAGTGGGATGAGGAAAGAATAACACAGGATGGAGAGGAAAAGATACCTACCTGTTTTCCACAGTTACTATCTTTTGAAAGCTTACAGACTAATCATTATTTGAAGATCTCAATTTACAAAGTAGAAGCTCTGCTATTTGTAGATTTTCTTTTAATTAATGGATAAACATAGTCGTTATTGAAAAAATTAAAAATACTGATTAGATATTTTGAAATTCATAATCTACTGAAGGATACCAGCATTAATATTTTAGTACTTTGTTGTCTTCAGTTGTGAGTGTGTATGTATCTGTGTGTGCACATGTTATAAAGTAAGCATTTCCTATATTTAAAATGCCATATGAGGCTGGGCGTGGTGGCTCACGCCTGTAATCCCAGCACTTTGGGAGGCCGAGGCGGGCGGATCACGAGGTCAGGAGATTGAGACCATCCTGGCTAACATGGTGAAACCCCATCTCTACTAAAAATACAAAAAATTAGCCGGACGTGGTGGTGGGTGCCTGTAGTCCCAGCTACTTGGGAGGCTGAGGCAGGAGAATGGGGTTGGTGTGAACCCGGGAGGCAGAGCTTGCGGTGAGTCGAGATCGTGCCACTGCACTCCAGTTTGGGCCACAGCGAGACTCCGTCTCAGACCAACAAACAAACAAAAAAGCCATATGAAAAGCATCATTTTAATGGTTGAACAGTATTCCATCCTGTTGATGTTTTATTTTATGGAATCATTCCTCAATTGTTGTACATTTAACTAACTCCAGGATCCCCTTCCCCCCATTATTTACAGTGCTTTGGAGAAATCATTGGAGTGTAATTTATTTTCTAAGTTTTAGAAGTGGCATTCCTGGGTCAAAAGGTCTGATGTGACTAAAAGGCCTTATTATGTCTTAGAAAGGTAACTTATTGAGCACAACAAACCAGAATAAGGAAATGTGATTCGAAAATTTGCTCTAGGCAGGAACATTCCAGGGTCTTATTAACTGGCCTATGAATAAATTACTCTCCACTCTTCCATTAGAGTGTTTTTCCTATTGGCTAACTAGAGCTTTGTTGAATGTATGCTTCTGGAAAAAGAGTAAAATTACACTATATTACTCAATTTAAATCTTTATTTTTTTTTCTTAGAGAACAGTAAATCAAATCTTTTTTTCGGCCGGGCGCGGTGGCTCAAGCCTGTAATCCCAGCACTTTGGGAGGCCGAGACGGGCGGATCACGAGGTCAGGAGATACAGACCATCCTGGCTAACACGGTGAAACCCCGTCTCTACTAAAAATACAAAAAAAAAAAAAAATTAGCTGGGCGAGGTGGCGGGCGCCTGTAGTCCCAGCTACTCCGGAGGCTGAGGCAGGAGAATGGCGTAAACCCGGGAGGCGGAGCTTGCAGTGAGCTGCGATCCGGCCACTGCACTCCAGTTTGGGCGACAAAGCGAGACTCCGTCTCAAAAAAAAAAAAAAAAAAAAAAATCTTTTTTTCTTCATTTTGTTTTTATTATAGCAAAATGAAGGGAAAAATTTTCCTTCATAAAATAAAGTTTATTTCTGTATGCTTAATTTACAACAAGCAGAAAATAAGCTGGGTCTTGATTTGATCCAAATATTGATGTTTTAAAAGCGGTACACAATATTTGTTAAAGAGAACTATAAAATGCCTTTTTAGAAGCTTCTGTAAGAAAAGTAGAAAAGTTTAGCCCTACAACTTTCCTCTCCGCTAGAACTGCAAACTACTGCTACAGTTTTAAATACACTTTTTGTTGTTTATATATCCAGGAAAGTCTTTAAAAAGTAAAGAAACATGCATATAAATGATTGCATAGCAGAACAGAACATGAACTGCAAACACTAAAGAAATGAAAGAAATAGTATCAGATATACAAAGGTCCTACAATCAACCCCTTAAGCACTTCCCACAAATAGTATTTAAAAACCATCGTTTTGTTCTCAGTCTAATGCTCTCCCAACAGAGCTATCTCAGCTTACTGCCATTGTTTTGTTCTCTACGGACAAAGCCTAGGTTACTAAAAACAATTTAAATAAGTAATCCTCTTAAAGGAATTGCTTCTACATAATTCTTACTTATATCTGTAAGCAAGCAATCTGAGATTTTAAAAGATACTAGCTTTTTGTCCAAAATGAGATTGGATATGTCAAGTCGCTTTTGTCCCCAAAACAATCTTTCAGAGAAATACTAGAAATTATAAATGGTAAAGGGTATTATTTCTTTATTTTTAGTCAAGTACTACACTGGTAGTCAAAAATTCAAAAGATGTGACTCTTTCTTAAAACTTACTAATCTTTTTTTCCAAAATCATTTTAAATTTCATGGCACCACAGAATCGCCTAGAATGAGCGTGCTGTTTTTGAACTTGCCTCACGTTAAATAAACTGAGGTGTGAAATGCAAGCCTCCTACATAAAGAAACAGGCAAATTTTGATGCAAATGTATAGGCCAAATGCTGTAAGCATCAACATTTCAGTTCTTTTACACTATACACCACACACACACGCGCACACACACACACACACACACACAGCCTACTTTGAAACAATTCACTTGCTTCTAAGGGCAGTAAGAAAACTAAGCAATATTATGGTCAACAGTACTCCTTAAATTTTAGAAAAACTACGTAAGAACATTCTTTTCCCCTTAAAATTGTTTCTACCATTATTGACCTCCACAAATTTTAAGGTGAGTTTTTCTGATGTTTTCTTGTTCCAAATCTATAGCAACCAGAAAAAAAGTAAAGGCTCCATGTTTCAGTCAAAAACTTAAATCTCCCTGAAAATACTACATGACTCAGTTGGCATTATTCCCCAAGACGGTGCAGTTAACAAAAGAACTAATCCACATTGTATCATAAACTATTATCAAGAGCCTAGACATCTTGATAAGACAGAAAGGTCCACTCTGAACCTAAATGTGTCTGAGCAATCAGTGTTGTACTGTGGCTACAACTTCACTTTTGTAACATTCTATCTTCTTTCTAAGTTAACAGTTCTATGAAATATGAATACGAAAGTTTATTTTTAGTAAGAATGTTGCAAATTATGGTCAACCAACATCTTTCACCAAATACTTCAAGCATAAAAATGAGAATCTTTACAAAAATATACAGAGACACAACAAATTGGTAGCTGCCCATATCATTAAACAAACTGGACTCTTAAGAGTGGCTTCTCAACAGCATGTCATTTTAATATAACCATTGCCTGGTACAGGGAAAACTAGCAAGTGTTTGTTAAACATCATTGCAACATTGTATTCCTGATAATTTAAGTCAACCAATCTATGAACAAATGAATGATATGTGCCTAAAAATGATCATAGTTTATACTATCAGCGGCCACTGGATTTAGGACTAATCCAAGATCTTGATCTAGATTTTGACCTAGACCTAGACTGTGACCTTGACTGGGATTTGGAGCAATGCGGTTCTTTTTTCCTTGATTCGTTTTTATGTCTTGAGTAAGACTTGTAATGTGTTTTGGAATCTCTTTTAGAGGTGCCTCTAATTTTGACATGCAATGCAGGCCTAGAACATGATTTAGCCTTCATTTCTTTCTTGGGCTGGGACTTGGACCTTGATCTTGAATTGGATTTAGATCTTGAAAAACAGCGATTTTGGTGTTGAACTCTGTCATTGTTGGAATGGCTTCTGCTACACCGTGGTCTTCCAGTCCATCCACCCTTTCTAGGACTATTAGATCTTCTATAGATGTAAACAAAAGTTCAACTTCTTGATCTTCTTTCATAACGTTGGCTTCTAGAATCATAGCATGAAGAACTGTACACACTCCTACCTTCCTTTGCTTTCATCTGATTTGGGGTCTTCCAATCCCCCTGTGCAAACTATTTCCATTTGACATCCACAAATCCACTTTCTGTCCAAATTAGGTAAAGCATCTTCAGCATCACAAACATCCTCCAGTTGAACACAAGCAACTCCTCTTGGACAGTGAGTGTAGAAATCAAGTGGAACATACACATCAACTATAGGATCATAATGACCAAATTCATGCCATAGATCTTTGAACCTGCTGTTATTGGCTCTATTCCTGATGAACAGAGGCACCTTGGGGGACGCAGGTAGCTGGATGTGACCGCTGTGTGAGTCTCAGCACCAGGCACCAGGGGATAATAAGGGGCTCAGCAAACTGTCCAGCCCCCAGCAGCTGATCCTCAGACACGCACAGCCAGAGGGCTCTACTACAGCTAAATTAATTCTTTTATGTAAAAGAGTAGGAATTTACTGGTTTTGTTGTAAATAATAGTGATTCTCAAACTTTAGCTTGTATCCAAATCACTTGAAGGCTTGCAAAACACAAATTACAGCCCCCCCACCCAGTACTCTGGGATGGACCTTGAACATTTGCATTTCTAACCAGGTGATGGTGATGATGATGATGATGATGATGCTTGTCTAGAGACCACACTTTGAGAACCACTGGTATCTATTAATAGTTCTTTTAACCCTGGCTGGATGTAAAAATCTCTGGCTTTGGTGCCAGCTTTATTTTAAAAATTTCACAAGTCATTCTGATGCACCAAAGTGGAGAATCACTGGTGTGTGCAATTAGCCAAGTTATCGAAGATATAAAATTTGCAATATAAGTCAATATTTTAAAAAGATAATGCACTGAACTTAAGAGCCAGGACTAGTTTATAACTTTCTGGACTATCCCTATGTGTAAACAATTTAAATTCTGGGTTCTTACCCTATGGGCAAACAACTCAAGTTCTGTGATCTTCTGTAAAACAAGAACATCATAGGATGATCATGAACGTACTTGCAAACCAAAATTTTATGATATATACCTTTTTAGCAGCAGGCATTTCACACTAAGAAATGATGTAATGTAACATTAATTAGCATTACTAATATAAAAACAAATAAAGATATAAAGTTGATGGTTTTATTTATACTGTTCGTTAACTAGATGCTTAAGATGGGGTGGGGGGACCTATTAAATAATGATTGTTGGTTTTAAAAAAATCTTGTTAATTTTTTACAGCAAGTAGTCAATAACAGTGTCCAGCAGGTGGCGATAATAGCCTTTCATACAACTTGAAAATAGTTGTGTACTTACTGGTCAATAATTGTTTTCTTACTTGCCTATACAAATAGAAAGCACAAAACACTTTATAGGCCACCTGGAGCTTTATTTCTGAGTAAGTTTTTTGTTTGTTTATTTTATTCTATTTTGGGAATATAACAGAGGTTGCTTTAGGTTTCTGTGATCATGCATATTTAGAGGTTTGTAAAAATTATTTTTTAAACTTTTATTATAGAATTTTTCAAATATGAAGAAAATACAATAATGAATACCCCCACCCAGCATCAGCAATGATCAATATTCTGCTATTGTTCCCATTTTACCTGTCCCTTCCATCTTCCCAGCCCCCAGCTTGTCATCATCCCTTCTACAGCACTTACGAGCAAATCCCACATATCACATCACTGAGCCTATAGAGCTTTAAAAATTGTCAAGCTATAATTACCAGATTTTAGGCGCATTATTTCAGAACCCATTGTTTTTGTGTTTTACTCTAGCAATTGAGTACCATTAGTTTTTGTTTGTTTGTTTTGTTTGGATTATATTTTTCACATAATAATGAACCAAACACCTACTACTAGTGCTTTGAGAACTGGAAGTAGGTGGCAGCATAATTAGCCACAAAAGGTTGTATGTGAATATGAATATTTTTAAAATAAAAAATTGATATCTTCAATTAAATTTTTTTTTTTTTTTTTTTTTTTTGAGACAAGGTCTCCCTGTCACCCAGGCTGGAGTGCAGTGGTGCAATCACAGCTCCCTGCAGCCTTGGCCTCCTGGGCTCAAGTGGTCCTCTCACCTCAGCCTTCTGAGTAGCTGGGACCACAGGTACATGCCATGGTTCTCACCATGCCTGGCCAACTGTTTTATTTTTTGTACAGATGGGGTCTCACTATGTTGCCTACGCTGGTCTCGAATTCCTAGGCTCAAGCAAACTGCCCACATCAACCTCCCAAAGTGCTGGAATTACAGGCACACATTCTGGTGCTTGGTTGAATTTTTATTTTTGAATAAAAATATACAATTAGAAATTTATTCTTATCAACAACAGAAGGTATATATGTATGTCTTTTTATCCAAGGTATCTAAAAGAACAAAGTTTTACTGTATGGTTTTTATCTAAAAAAATGGAAGCATATTAAATTTTGGCAAGTAGAGAAATGAACATAATTAAGAATTTAAAGAAAGAACTCAATGACCCATAATTCCTAAAACAACCACTTAACATTTTGTTATATTTCTTTTTTCTCTTTCCTGTGTGGAGGTCTCCCTCTTCCCTGAAATTGCATGCTTATGTTGGACATAGAGTAGAAGGGAGACATCCTGGCTCTGGAGGTTTTCCACATCTCTGACTCTTCAGTCACTTTCCATTGATAAAAAGCCAACCCCCCCCCCCCCAAAAAAAATTCAAAGTATTTGCTAAATGAATAAAAGTCCTAACACTTTCTATATCTCATTATGTGCTATCTAAATCTTTTTTTTTTTTTTTTTTTTTTTTTTTTTTTAGGGATAGGGTTTTACTCTGTTGCCTAGGCTGGAATGTGGTAGTATGATCACAGTTCACTGCAGCCTCGAACTCCTGGGCTCTAGCAATCATTCCACCTCAGCCTCCTGAGTAGCTGGGACTACAGGAGCATGCCACCATGATTGGCCAATTAAATTTTTTTTTTTGGGTAGAGGTAGGGTCTCGCTATGTTGTCCAGGCTGGTCTAAAATTCCTGGCTTCAGGCAATCCTCCTGCCTTGGCCTCCCAAAGTACTGGGATTGCAGATGTGAGACACTGTACTTGGCCTGTAAAACTTTTTTATTTTGTTATTATACTTTAAGTTTTAGGGTACATGTGCACAACATGCAGATTTGTTACATATGTATACATGTGCCATGTTGGTGTGCTGCACCGATTAACTCGTCATTTACATTAGGTATATCTCCTAATGCTATCCCTCCCCCCTCCCCCGACCCTACGACAGGCCCCGGTGTGTGATGTTGCCCATCCTGTGTCCAAGTGTTCTCATTGTTCAATTTCCACCTATGAGTGAGAACATGTGGTGTTTGGTTTTCTGTCCTTGTGATAGTTTGCTCAGAATGATGGTTTCCAGCTTCATCCAGGTCCCTGCAAAGGACATGAACTCATCCTTTTTATGGCTGCATAGTATTCCATAGTGTATATGTGCCGCATTTTCTTAACCCAGTCTATCATTGATGGACATTTGGGTTGGTTCCAAGTCTTTGCCATTGTGAATAGTGCCACACTAAACATACGAACATATGTGTGCATGTGTCTTTATAGCAGCATGATTTATAATCCTTTGTGTATATACCCAGTAATGGGATCACTGGGTCAAATGGTATTTCTAGTTATAGATCCTTGAGGAATCATCACACTGTCTTCCACAACAGTTGAAGTAGTTTACAGTCCCACCAACAGTGTAAAAGTGTTCCTATTTCTCCATATCCTCTCCAGCACCTGTTGTTTCTGACTTTTTAATGATCACCATTCTAACTGGTGTGAGATGGTATCTCATTGTGGTTTTGATTTGCATGTCTCTGATGGCTTGGCCTATAAAACTTTATAATACTGCTTCTAAAGTTGATTATTGCTTTAATGAAAATTATTTTATTCAAAATTTTAAGTTAAAGACAACAACCTGGTGTTTCCCAAAGGGCAATCAATACCTGTATTCAGAAAACTTTGAGGAGTTGTACCACTCATGGTACAAGGAATTAATTTAGCTTATAAGTAAATCACATTTTAAATTAATAATTAAGTGTATATTTAATGCATTGTAGGATAAGATAACTAACATAAAGACCATGATTTCATGAAATTGTTTCCTAAGATGACATTACAATAGGTATTTACATTTATTTTTAAAACCCATTAAAAATATTAAGTAAGTTTGTAAATGATATAAACTGCCAAACTATTTTCCAAAGCGGCTATGTCATTTATATTCCCTCCAGCAAAGCATGAGTGTTCCAGATTCTCCATATCCTTGTCGACACTTGGAACTGTCTGTTCTTTTAGCTATTTTAGTGGATGTGTAGTAGTCATATATGTTTTAATTGAGAAAATGAGTTATTTTGATGAAAAGGCATATGGGGAAAAATGATAGTAGTTTTCAAACATGTGCCATTTAAAGGATAGAGTATATGTATACAATGAAGCTTCGGAAGTAGAGCTAGGCAGGACTAACATAGACTTTATAAAGAAGCAAGTTCTGGCAAAAAGTAAGGCAAAACTTAAATGCATGGACTCTCTTGCATAATAGTAGTGAATATATTTATATCCAGCTGTATCAGTGTTCGTCAACTACAGTCAACAGAAATTGACCGACTTAATGAAAGTCATGTATTTTAAGGATATAGAGTGGGTCACAGAATCAAAGGAAAAGCCACGCAACTGGCACTTGGAAAGGATACGAAGCAGCAGGGCAGCGTAAGAGATCTATGTCACAGAAACCAATGAACAGCCTCCTCAGAGAGCTACTGTCAAGGTGAATTAGTTCTGTTTTCTGACCGTGTGTCACTCAAGATTTAAATTCTAAGGGGAGAGAATCTGCTTGGCCTAGTTTAGTTTACATGCCCACTTCTTGGTCAGAAGAAGGCAGAATTGATAATCTCACCAAAGTGCATGTGGTAGGGTAGAAGAAATTCCCCAAAGAAATATTGAAGTGACTTTACCAAAAAAATGGGCTACTGGGTGCTGGGCAGGCAAAATAAACAGATGCCACTATACTAGGTCACTACTTTTGATGAGTATTTAGGAGGAATTAGTAGTAGTGATAGGAGGAGGCACCAAAACTCTTTTAAGACCCATTAATTACTTGAATTTTTATTAAATGTCTACTCCTACAGTTCTATGAAATCAATAACTACATTGTATTGAATTCAAAATACTAACTTCATTACCCTGAAAGTGTTTTTACATACATAGCAAATATTCTTTGAATGCAAGAAAATTACTAATTGGTTTTTTAGAGGGGAGAGAGGGCAATTTCATTTTATTAAATATAAATAGAAACACATATATAATTACACATGAACAGATTTCTATGGTAAAAATATTCAATTGGTTGCAGTACACTGAGCTCCACAGAGAGGGTGCTGGGGCAAGTGAGAGCCATATGGGCACTGGGCAACTCTGTGCCTTGTTGAAGAAAGATAACTAACATGGGCAAAGTAGATCCTAAGAAGCCAAGAGGCAAAATGTCATCATATGTGTTCTTTGTGCCAACTTGTCAGGAGGAGCACAAGGAGCACCCAGATGCCTCAGTCAGCTCCTCAGAGTTTTCTGAGAAGTGCTCAGAGAGGTGAAAGACTACTTCTGCTAAAGCAAAAGGAAAATTGGAAGACATGACAAAGGTGGGTAAAGCCCATTATGAAAGAGAAATGAAAACTTATACATCTCTCCTAAAGGGGAGACAAAAAAGAAGTTCAAGGATCCCAATACACCCAAGAGGACTTCTTCAGCCCTTTTCTTATTCTGTTCTGAGTATCACCCAAAAATCAAAGAAGAACATCCTGGCCTAAACATTGGTGATGTTGCAAAGATGCTGGGAGAGATGTGGAATGGCACTGCTGAAGATGACTAGCAGCCCTATAAAAAGAATGCTGCAAAGTTCAAGGAAAAATGTGAAAAGGATACTGCTGCATACTGAACTAAAGGAAAGCCAGATGCAGCAAAAAGGGAGCTGTCAAGGCTGAAAAAAACAAGAAAAAGAAGAAAGAGGAGGACAAGAAGATGATGAAGGAGATGATGATGAATAAGTTAATGTTAGCACAGGTTTTTTTTTTTTTTTCTTGTCTGTAAAGCATTTAACCTCCCTGTACACGATTCACTCCTTTTAAAGAAAAAAATTGAAATGTAAGTTTGTGTAAGAT
The DNA here is from genome assembly GCF_007565055.1 of Rhinopithecus roxellana. NCBI lineage: Eukaryota > Metazoa > Chordata > Mammalia > Primates > Cercopithecidae > Rhinopithecus > Rhinopithecus roxellana. The sequence continues at coordinate 35,295,810 of NC_044550.1, read as the reverse complement.
TTGTTTTTAAACTGTACAGTGTCTTTTTTTGTACAGTTAACACACTACTAAATGTATCTTTAGATAGCCCTGTTCTGGTGGTAATTTCAGTGGGAACTAACCTTGCTTGGTACAGTATAGGGGTAGAGCTTGATGAATTTTCCCAAAATAAACGTGTACCTAGCACACAGATCAAGAAAGAGGATAATTTCAGCACCCTAGAAACCACTTAGAAACCACTCTCACTCAAGGTAATCACTATTATGACTTCCATGGCCATATATTTGTTTTGCCTGGTTTTGAAAATTACCTCAAATTGAATAATTATCATATGTGATTTTGGGGAAGGTCTGGGTTCATTCACTCAACATTATATTTATGACATTCATCCAGTGTGTATTTGTAGTTTGTTCATTTTCATTGTTGTATAATATTCCATTGCTTAAATGTATCACAAATATCCATTCTACTGTTGATGGACATGTGGATTTTTACAGTTTGGGGTATCACAAATAATATTGATATGAACATTTTTGTACATTTCTTCCGGTGAAGTTTTAGGGCTATTACAATGACCCTACTTATTAACATTCTTGTCCACTTCTTTTGGTGAAAAAAAAAATGTATTCATAGGTATGTATACAACAGAAATTCTTATATATACACATATATGTATGTATGAGGTTGGTGCAAAAGTAATTGCTGTTTTTGCCACTAAAAACAGCAATTACTTTTGCATCAAGTTTATGCACACATATTTATATCTTGTTCACTTTTGGTGAGCATATATATACACAAGGGGATGAACATATATATAAATAAGATGAACATATATACATGAGGAAGATGAGTATATATATAGTTTGGCAAATATATATATATATTCACCAAAAGAAGTACACAAGATATATACATAAACATTCCTGTTGTATATATACCTAAGCATGAACTTGCGGGATGGTAACATGCTCCATTACAATGCTCAACACTTTTCCTAAGTAGTTGTACCAATATACATTGCCAAAAGTGTGGAAGATTTTCAGCTGCTCCATATTCTTGCCAATACTTGGTTCATTATTTTTTTCACTTTAATCATTTTGCTAAATGTGACATTGTCCAGTAATTTTCGAGGAATTTTAAAATCCTGTGAGAGGAGGAGACAGAAGTTAGAATATCACTCTACATTGATTAAAGTTGTAATATGGTGATCTAGAGTTTTATGAGATTCATAAAATAACTTCTTAAAAATAAAAAGACTTAGAGATGGAAGAAATCTGTTACTTTCTGACTCCCAACAAGTTACTGTCTTCCCCGGGGAGGGATTAATTCCGTTTGGATTATCCAATGTAATGAAGAATCCTGTCAGGTTGATTAGGATACCCAGCTGATTTTTACCCTACCTCCTCTTTATATTTAAATCCCAGTATTTGGTAAAGTCCAGTCTATAAGGTTTTAATATGTTATTTCTGACACATTATGCAATTTAAATATTACTGCTCTTAGCTAGAATAGAGTCTACAAATTTATGGCACAGATTCTTGCCATTCCCCATCTCCCATCAGGCACATGACAGACGATGTGAATCACAGAAGCCTTTCCCACTGATTTCTATGAGGTCTCAGGGTTGTTTTTTCCTCAGTATAGTGCTCCACGCAATCACACTGTTGGTTAGAAGTGTCATGGAAGATTCAAACACTTTTGCCTCCTGTACCTTAAGGTACAAGGTAATTTGCTGAATCTTACAATCTTCCCAAGTTATTGTTGGTTGTCCCTGTATGAGACTGATTGAAATTTGGGAGGCCAAGGCGGGCGGATCACCTGAGGTTGGGAGCTCAAGACCAGCCTGATCAACATGGAGAAACCCCATCTCTACTAAAAATACAAAATTAGCCAGGCACGATGGCGCATGCCTGTAATCACAGCTACTTGGGAGGCGGAGGCAGAATTGCTTGAACCTGGGAGGCAGACGTTGCAGTGAGCCGAGATCACACCATTTTACTCCAGCCTGGGCAACAAGAGTAAAACTCCATCTCAAAAAAAAAAAAAAGGCCGGGAGCGGTGGCTCAAGCCTGTAATCCCAGCACTTTGGGAGGCCGAGACGGGTGGATCACGAGGTCAGGAGATCGAGACCATCCTGGTCTACACGGTGAAACCCCGTCTCTACTAAAAAATACAAAAAACTAGCCGGGCGAGATGGCCGGCGCCTGTAGTCCCAGCTACTCGGGAGGCTGAGGCAGGAGAATGGCGTAAACCCGGGAGGCGGAGCTTGCAGTGAGCCGAGATCGCGCCACTGCACTCCAGCCTGGGCGACAGAGCTAGACTCCGTCTCAAAAAAAAAAAAAAAAAGAAAAAAGAAAAAAAAAAAAGAAAGCTATAATTTAAATCTATTATGTTGTCATACTAACTGAGGAGCTGGTTTACTTTTAGTTTAAGTTTAATTCTGTTTAGTTTTAAAATTTTCCTCTTCCTTTATATTTTAATTTTTTAATCTTTAATTTTCATTTGGACTGGGGAAAATTCTGAGAAGATTGCTGTAGCTTCATAGGTCAAAGTAATTTAGGGGAAGTGGGTGACAGAGGAGGAAAGATGATACAAATGGATTAAGCATAACCAGGCCAGGTGCAGTGGCTCACACCTGTAATCCCAGCACTTTGGGAGGCCAAGGCAAGTGGATCACTTGAGGTCAGGAGTTCGAGACCAGCCTGGCCAACATGGTGAAACCCCATCTTTACTAAAAATACAAAAAATAATTGGGCATGGTGGCAGGCACCTGTAATCCCAGCTACTCTGGAGGCTGAGGCAGGAGAATTATTTGAACACGGAAGGTAGAGGTTGCAGTGAGCCAAGATCATGCCGTTACACTCCAGCCTGGGCGACAGGGTGAGACTGTGTTTCCAAAAAAAAAAAAAGCATGAATCCTGACAATGTAGGGGCTGGTTGGAGAGTGTGTAGCTTTAGAGGTCTACAAGGTTCTGGAATGTATTGGTTATGGTATGATATAGATTGATAATAGTATGTTGCTTGACATTCAAATTAAAAAATATGGCAGTGAATTAAAGATAGGGGTTTTCAAAGAATAAAATTAAAGAATGAGTTACTTCTTTAAAAATGTTTGGCCATGCTAAGACAGCAAAGGTGATGATTAAAATCTAAGGCAAAAGATAATTAAAACCTGAAGGAGAAACAGAAAGGAAGGAAGGATGGATAGATAAGAGTTTGGCAGTAGTGGATGAAACCAGAGATCTAAGGAAAAGGAAGCCAGGAGACAAGCTTTAGCATTAGTAGTTTATGCTGAATGTCATACTCCTAACTCCAAGCCTTACAAGGTGTGTAAGGCATTCACTTGCCTCTGTGAGTCTCACTTGAGCATTCACTTGCCTCTGTGAACCTCAATCTTTTTGACTATAAAATGATCATAAGAAAGGTCACCTTTGGCTCACTGTGTTTGAAGGACTAAATCAGGTAATGTAAATGAAATAGCTTTATATTAATTAAATGAATGTAGTATCATAAATACTATGGCAATTATAAGAGCCCAACACATAATAAGCTCAAATTAGATTTTAAAAAATATTCTGGCTTCTACTTCTGTCTGTAATGGAGTAACTTATACCACACTTGTCCTTTACCTGTGAACAAGCAGAAAACTGGACAATATATGTGAAACAACTATTTTCTGATATTGGAAAACATGCAGTGCAGTAGTGCAGTCTCAATGAATAGAAACAAATGAGGTGAGTTTCACGAAAGCCCTAGTATTCTGCCTGGAGTCCCTTTCCAGAACAACATAGGAATCAGAAACCAAGGAAAGCATGGCAGTCTCTTTATGGAAGAGACTGAGAGCAGACTTGGGGAAAGCTGTAGCAGCTTCAGTTTGTGGGGCACAGCTCCAGGGTTGTAGGAGCCATTCAGAGAAGCTCTAGGAATCTGCACAGGGGTTTCATTGAGTCTTTTGCTGTATACTAAGGTGCACATACATACTGTGAAATGCCACAAGGCCAGACAAATGGCAATTACTGGAGGACGGTAAATTGAACAATTCCTACAGCTTAAATGTAGCTGAGAGACATTTGAGTTTCAATCACCAGAGTCACAGGACCTCACTGAAAATCCTGGGAATTCAGTATGTACCCCAGGGTTGTGCCTTAAAATAAGCTTAACAAGTTGTAGAGTAAAACTCCATAGAATACTACTAACAAAGGTCAAAAACAACCCCAAAAGGATCAAGATGATTGGCAAAAAACTTACCTGCTAGCCAAATTCACCTATCTAAGTGAAGAAAACAAAATTCAAAAATCTTAAGAACATAGTATTTATAGTGTATGGTATCCAATACAAGTAAGACATGTGAAGAAGCAGGAAAATGCAAGTAAGAAAATCCATCAGCAGAAAGTGAGTCAAATTACAGAGATGAATGAAATAGATGCATCAGAACAATTATAAATGTGTCCAAATATTTAAAGGAAAACTTGAGCATACTGAGGACAGAAATCGATGGTATTAAAAACAAACAAGGAAACTTCTAGAGCTGAAAGATGTCATATCTGCGTGAAAATTCACCTGATAAAATTATCAGCTGATTAGGTATGGCAAATGAAAAGAACAGCAAACTTGAAGATATTGTAATAGAAACTATCCAAACTGAGTTACAGAAAGAAAATAAGAAGAAGAAGAACAGATCCTCAGTAACCTGAGGAACATTCCAAGTGATCCAACATATGTGTAACTGGAGTCCTGAAAAGATCAGAAGAGAGGAGCTGGAATATGTATTTGAAGGAATAATGACTTACATTTTCCAAATAAGGTGAAAACTGATTCCTAAATCAAAGAAACTCAACAGACCCCAAGCAGAATAACTGAAAGGAAATGCATTCTCAGGCACATCATATTGGAATTATTGAGAACCAGTGACAAAGTGAAATTCTTAAAAGCAGCCAGAGAAAAAAAACATTAAATACAAGGTTACCAAGATAAGAATTAATACTGATTTTGTGTTAGATATAATGCTAGCCATGATGCAAGAACTTTGTGTTCGAAATAATGCAAGCCTAAGTCTAAAGAAAGCAATAGGATGAAAACTTTAACTTGCTTTTACAAAAGTTAATTTAGGATTCTTTGTTGAGTGAAAATCTCCTTTAAAAATGAGAGCAAAATAAAGCCTTTTGAACAAAAGAAAACATGGACTATAAGTTAAGCAGACCTGAAGTACAAGAAATGTTAAAGTTACTCTAGAAGGCAAAAATGACACCAGGTACAAACTCATTTCCATGCACATGAATGAAGAGTGCCAGAAATGGTAATATGAGGGAAAACACAAAATGTGTTTTTCTCATTTTTACCATTTCTAAAAAAACAAAACAAACAAACAACAACAACAACAACAACAAACCTTTGAAGAGCAAATGTACTAACAGTGTATGGTGGGGTTTATAAGAGTTTGAATTATAATGTATGACAACAGCAGGACAAAGAATGGCAGGGTATGTTTATGGCTTGGTTCAGGTGAGGGCGATATTCTGCATTCTTCTAGTGTTTTTAGTGGACAAAATCACACATAAACAAGATTAAAATTCAGGCTGTGTTAAAATTGTTACCTATCATGTTGTAACAAATTTGCATTCTCAAAAGCAAGTTTTATAGTAGAACTGACTATGTAGTTCAGAGTATGGCAAAAGTTTATGTCCATGTGAACCATGAAATCAAGATGCAGAACATTTCCCTCACCCCGAGAAGTTCACTTGTGTACTTTGCAGTGATTCTTGCCCTCAGCCTAAGGCAACAATAGGTTTTCTTCCTGTTACTGTACTTCTTCCTGCTCTATAATTTCATATAAATGGATCATATATAGTGTAATGCATATGTTTTATGTCTGGCTTCTTTTGTTCAGAGTAATGTTTTTGAAATTCATCTATGTTTTTGATTGTTTCAGTAGGTCATTTGTTCTTTATTGCTGAGAAATATTTCATTGTATGGATATACCAAACGTATTTATCCATTCACCTGTTGATGGGTATTTGTGTTATTTCCAGCTTTCAGCTATTATAAATAAAACTTCTGTGAACATGTACTAACCTTTTTGTGGACATTTGCTTTCATTTTTCTTAAATATAAGTGGAACCACTGGGTCATGTGGTAGGTATATGTTCAATTTCATAAGAAACAACCAAATAGGTTTCAAAAGTGGTCATACCATTTTATACTCCTACTGACAACATATAAAAGTTGAAATTGCTCCAGATCTTCAGGAACAGTTGGAATTTTTCATCTTTTTTATTTTAGCTATTCTGGTGGGTATATAGCAGTATATCATTATGGTTTTAATTTGCATCTCCCTGATGACTAATGATTTTGAACATTTTTTTCAGGCATAATAGCTATTCTTTTATCTCCTTTTGTAAAGCGTCTATTCACATCCTTCTCCCTTATTAAAAATTGGGTTTTCCTAACGCAGGAACAGATGGCCAAATACCACATGTTCTCACTTATAGTGGGAGTGAACAATGAGAACACATGGACACAGAGAGGAAAACAACACTCACTTGGGGCCTGTCTGGGGGTGGGGGTAAGGGGGAGGGATGGCATCAGGAAAAATAGTTAATACCTGCTGGGTCTAATTCTTAGGTGATGGGTTGATAGGTGGAGCAAACCACCATGACACACAAACCTTCTTGTCCTGCACATGTACCCCGGAACTTAAAAATAAAATTAAAAAAAGAAAGAATGACTTAAAAAATAAAAAACCATTTAGAGAATATTATAAACACCTCTTTGCAAATAAACTAGAAAATCTAGAAGAAATGGATAAATTCCTGGACACACACACCCTCCCAAGACTAAACCAGGAAGAAGTTGAATCCCTGAATAGACCAATAACAGGTTCTGAAATTGAGGCAGTAATTAATAGCCTACCAACCAAAAATAGACCAGGACCAGACGGATTCACAGCCAAATTCTACCAGAGGTACAAAGAGGAGCTGGTACCATGTCTTCTGAAACTATTTCAAAGAATAGAGAAAGAGGGACTCCTCCCTAGCTCATTTGATGAGAGCAGCATCATCCTGATACCAAAACCTGGCAGAGACACAACAACAACAAAAAAGAAAATTTCAGGCCAATATCCCTGATGAACATTGATGTGAAAATCCTCAATAAAGTGCTGGCAAACTGAATCCAGCAGCACATCAAAAAGCTTATCCACCACAATCAAGCCAGCTCCATCCCTGGGATGCAGGGCTGGTTCAATGTATGCAAATCAATAAACATAATCCATCACATAAACAAAACCAATGACAAAAACCACATGATTATCTCATAGATGCAGAAAAGGCCTTTGATAAAACTCAACACCACTTCATGCTAAAAACTCTCAATAAACTAGGAATTGATCTTAAAATAATAGTATCTTAATATAATATTATCTTAATATTATATCTTAAATAATATTATATCTTAAAATAATAGTATCTTAAAATAATAAGAGCTATTTATGAAAAACCCACAGCCAATATCATACTGAATGGGAAAAAGCTGGAAACATTCCCTTTGAAAACCAGCAAAAGACAAGGATGCCCCTTCTCACCACTCTTATTCAATATAATATTGTAAGTTCCGGCCAGGTCAACCAGGCAAGAGAAAGAAATAAAGGATATTCAAATAGAAAGAGAGGAAGTCAAATTGTCTCTGTTTGCAGATGACATGATTGTATATTTAGAAAACCCCATTGTCTCAGCCCAAAATATCCTTAAGCTGATAAGCAACTTCAGCAAAGTCTCAGCATATAAAATCAGAGTGCAAAAATCACAAGCATTCCTATACACCAATAGTAGACAAACAGAGAGCCAAATCATGAGTGAACTCCCGTTCACAATTGCTACAAAGAGAATAAAATACCTAGGAATATAACTTACAAGGGATGTGAAGGACCTCTTCAAGGAGAACTACAAACCACTGCTCAAGGATGTAAGAGAGGATACAAACAAATGGAAAAAATTCCATGCTCATGGATAAGAAGAATCAATATCATAAAAGTAATTCACAGATTCAATGCTATCCCCATCAAACTACCATTGACTTCCTTCACTGGATTAGAAAAAACTACTTTAAATTTCATATGGAACTGAAAAAGAGACTGCATAGTCAAGACAATCCTAAGCAAAAAGAACAAAATTGGAGACATCATGCTACCTGACTACAAACTGTACTACAAGGCTACAGTAATCAAAACAGCATAGTACTGGTACCCAAACAGATATATAGACCAATGGAACAGAAGAGAGGCCGCAGAAATAATGCCACACATCTGCAACCATATGATCTTTGACAAACCTGATATACACAAGCAGTGGGGAAAGGATTTCTTATTTAATAAATGGTGTTGGGAAAACTGGCTAGCCATGTGCAGAAAACTGAAACTGGACCCCTTCCTTACACCTTATATGAAAATTAACTCAAGATGGATTAAAGGCTTAAATGTAAGACTTAAAATTATAAAAACCTTAGAAGAAAACCTAGGCAATACCATTCAGGACATAGGCATGGGCAAAGATTTCATGACTAAAACATCAAAAGCAATGGCAACAAAAGCCAAAATTTACAAATGAGATGTAATTAAACAAAGAGCTTCTGCACAACAAAAGAAATGACTGTCAGAGTGAACAGGCAACCTACAGAATGGGAGAATATTTTTGCAATCTATCCAACTGACGAAGGACAAATATCCAGAATCTACAAGAAACCTAAACAAATGTACAAGAAAAAAATAAACCCATCAAAAAGTGGGTGAAGGATATGAACAGACACTTCCCAAAACAAGACATTTATGTGGTCAACAAACAGATGAAAAAAAGCTCATCATCACTGGTCATTAGAGAAATGCAAATCAAAACTACAATGAGATATTATCTCATGCCAGTTAGACTGGCAATCATCAAAAAGTGAGGAAACAACAGATGCTGGAGAGGATGTGGAGAAATAGGAACACTTTTACACTATTGGTGGGACTGTAAATTAGTTCAACCATTGTGGAAGACAGTGTGGCGATTCCTCAAGGATCTGGAACCAGAAATACCAGTTGACCCAGCAATCCCATTACTGAGTATATACTCAGAGGATTATAAATCTTTCTACTATAAAGGCACATGCACACATATGTTCATCGCAGCACTGTTCACAATAGCAAAGACTGGAACCAACCCAAATGCCCATCAATGATAAACTGGCTAAAGAAAATGTGGCACATAGACGCCATGGAATACTATGCAGCCATAAAAAAGATGAGTTCATGTCCTTTGCGGGGACCTGGATGAAGCTGGAAACCATCATTCTTAGCAAACTGAGAAAGGAACAGAAAACCAAACACCTCATGTTCTGACTCTTAAGTGGGAGTTGAACAATGAGAGCATATGGACACAGGGAGGGAAACATCACACACTGGGGCCTGTTGTGGGGGTAGGGGGCTGGGGGAGGGATAGCATTAGGAGAAATACCTGATGTAGATGACGGATTGATGGGTGCAGCAAACCATCATGGCACGTGTATACCTACGTAACAAACCTGCACATCCTGCACATGTATCCCAGAATTTAAAGTATAATTTTAAAAGTATGAAAAAATAAAAACCCGAAAACATTAACAGCCTTTATTGTAGCAAAGGCAAAAGCAAATTTAACAAAATGTAAAAAGCTGGTCCATCAAGGTAAAGGGTTTTCAGATGTTCACTGTACTATTCTTTTAACTTTTGTGTAGGTTTCAAATTTTTCAAAATAATATTCAACATAATATTCAATAATATTCAACATAATATTCAATAATAATATTTTTCATTCAGCATGAAAAATACAACAAAAAATTGGGTTTTCTTCTTATTGAGTTGTAAGAATACTTTTTGCAATCTCTTTTCGAGTCCTTTGTCAATATATGTGTTACAAATATTTTCTTCAAATCGTGGACTTACTTTTCACTTTCTTTTTTTTTTTTTTTTTTTTTTGAGATAGCGTCTCACTCTGGAGTGCAGTGGCGCAATCCCATCTCGTTGCAGCCTCCAACTCCCGGGTTCAAAAGATTCTCCTGCCTCAGTCTCCCGAGTAGCTGGGATTACAGGCACTCGCCACCACGCCCGGCTAATTTTTGTATTTTTTAGTAGAGACAGGGTTTCACCATGTTGGACCAGACTGGTCTCAAACTCCTGGCCTCAGATTATCCGCCCACCTCAGCCTCCCAAAGTGCTGGGATTATAGGCATGAGCCCGCACCCAGCCACTTCTCACTTTCTTAGTTGTATCTTTCAATGAGCAGAATTTTGTAATTTTCATAAAGTCCATTTAAAAATTTCATGCACAATTAGTGCATTCTGTGTTCTAAGGTATCTTTTCCTTCCCCATAGTTGTAAACATTTTCTTCTGTGTTTTCCTCTATTATATTTCTTCTAGAAGGTATATAAGTTGTAATATTTACTTTTAGGTATAAGATACATTTCAAGTACATTTGTAGCATGGTGTAATGATCAAAGTATAGTTTTTCTATTTATTGAACAAATATTCAATTGTCCCAGCATCATTTGTTGAGAAGACTATTTCTTTATCTTTGGAACCCTGATTAAAATAAATTAAACATATATGTATTGTTCTATTTTTTAACTCTCTACTTTGTTCCACTGATCTGATTATTGTGATTTATGGTAAGTCTTAAAATCCCATAATATAAGCACTCCAACTTTGTTCCCCTTTAAAACTTTATTCCAGTCATGTTAGGTCACCTAACATGTATTTCTATATAAGTTTTAGAATCAGCTTGTGAATTTCTACAAAAAATATTGCTGGAGATTTGATTTACATCCACTCTATATTTTAACTTAGAACTGATACCTTAACAATATTGATTTTTCTAATCAATGAAACAGTATATTTCTCAATTGATTTGCATCTTCTTGGGTGACTCTCAGAGATAAAAATTTTGAGGAAGTTTGTTTCTATCCTAATTTGCTGAGAGGTTTTTTTTTTCATGAATAGACATTAAATTTTATCAAATGATTTTTCTAAATCTATTTATAGGAACATATGGAGTTTTGTCTTTTTTTTTCTTTTTAGTTTGTTAACATGGTGAATTACACTGATTGTTTTTTCAAAGTTTAGACCAACCTTTTGTTTCTGGGATGAATTCCACTTGGGATGCATTATCCTTTTTTATGGTGCTAATTCATATTTGATAATTTTATTAGAAACTTTTTCATCTAGGTTCAGAAGAGATATTAATCTTCAATTTTCTTTTCTTATAATAGTTTGACTCTTAGTATCAAGGTAGTGCTGGACTTATAAAATGAGCTGGGAAGTACTGGTGTTATTTTCTGAAACTTTCTGGTAAGTTAGCTATTGTGTCTTCCTCGAATTTGGCTAAAATTCACCAGTAAATCCATCTGGAACTAGAGTGCTTTTTGTGGGAAGGTTTTAATTTACCATTTAAATTTACATAACTAATACAGAGCTATTTAGATTTTTGCAAAAGTATTTCTTTTTTTTACCAGTTTGGTTGTATAATTTTTGACAGTCAAGGAATTGATCTATTTCATCTAAGTTGTCAAAATTATTGGAATAAATGTTTAAAAATTCCCTTATTATACCTATACTTTCAATATCTATAATATTTATGGTGATACTTCTCTTTCTTTTCTATACCTGAAATCTGTCTTCTCTCTTTTTTCATTGGTTTAAACTAGGAGTTTATTATTTTATCAATCATTTGTTAAAAGCAGCTTTGATTTCTTGACTTTTCTTTATTCTTTGTGTATTTTCTATTTAATTGCAAATTTATAGAAGCCTTATTAAGATGTAATTCACATATACAATGTGTTCATTTAAAGTGTACACTCTGTTTTTAGTGTATTCAAAATTGTGCAACCATCACCATAATCAATTTGAGAACAATTTCATAACCCTCCCCCCCAAACAAAAAATCTTCTATCTAGTCACTGTCTTTTTTTTTTTTTTAGCACAAACATCCCCAGCTGTAGGCAACCACCAAACTACTTTCTATCTCTCTAAAAATGCCTATTCTGGATGTTTTATATAAATGGAATAAAATCATATGTAACTTTTCGTTTCTGGCTTCTTTCACTTAGTATAACGCTCTTAAAGTTTCATCCATTTTGCAGCATGTATCAATACTTCATCTATTTATTTTTTTAACTCAAATTTTTTTAGCCATTAATTTATTTTTATTGTTGAATGATACTCCATTGTGTAGATACATCACATTTCATTTATCCATTTGGGTTGTTTCTGTTGTTTGGCTATTATGAAAATACTCTATGATGTTGATTGTTTCCTTTGCCTCAATTTTTAAATTTGAAATGATCCAATTTTTAAAAATTTTTGCTTTTGCTGTCTGTGCATTTGGGGTCATATCTGAAAAACCATTGTCCAGATTAACATCAAGAAGCTTTCTCCCATGTTTTCTTCTAGTGGTTTTACAGTTTCAGGTCTTACATTTAAGTGTTTTGAGTTGATTTTTGTATATGGTGTGAGATGAGGGTCCATTTATTCTTTTGCACGTGGATATCCAATATCTTTTATTGAAGAAACTGTCCTTTCCCCATTGGATGCTCTTGGCACCTTTGTTAAAGATCAATTGACCATAAATGCATGGGCTTATTTCTGGGGTCTCCATTCTGTTCTACTGGTCTGTATGTCCGTGTTTATGCCAACACCATACTGTTTTGAAGACTGTAGCTTGTAATTAAAAAAAAAAAAAAAATCAGGTATTGCTATACCTCCAACTTTGTTCTTTTTGTGCAGCTATTCGGGGGTGTTTTGTGCTTCCATGGGAATTTTAGATTTTATTTTTCTATTTCTGTGAAAAATGCTACTGGGACCTTGATAGGGATTGCACTGAATTTGTCTAAGCTACTTCGGCTTTGGAAATTTCTAACAAAGAATTTTATAGTGCTAAACATTTCCATCAAAAAAAAGATCTTAAATAAACATCCTAACTTTACATCTCAAGAAACTAGAAAAAAATAAATAAACTCAGCCCAAATTTGGCAGAAGAAGGAAATAGTGAAGATCAGAGCAGAGATAAAAAAAGCTACCAGGACCTGATAGCTTTAACTGCTGAATTCTACCAAACATTTAAAGCCCAATTAATGCCAATCCTTCTCAAACTCTTACAGAAAGTTGAAGAGGAAGGAGACTTCCAAACTCAATTTTATGAGACTAGCATTATCCTGATATCAATGTCAGACAAGAACACTACAAAAAATTATAGGACAAAATCCCCCAATTAATGCGGATACAAAAATCCTCAGCTTCGTGTGCAACTGTGTGTATCTTTCTTTTTCTTTTTACATTAATCTGTTACTCTCTAAAGAACACAAGATCCCCAGAAGCAGCCACCACTTTTTACTCAACTTTATATTTTTTATAGCCTGGAACACAAAGGTTTGTTTACCAGACTGACTGGCTGATTGAAAGGACTAAAAAATAGGAGTGTTCCTGAAACTAAGGGAAGTTTAGAGAAATGATAGGCATAGAAGGTTTATGTTTAAGCAGGAGTAAAAACAATATGGTTTCTTTATATGATTTTGGACTCTCTGTTCCTGTCAGGCAAAGACCGTGCATTAATTTCTGTAGTTACTAAGGCACCTAATATAAGTATGTTATATAAATAAATTCATTTCCATGTCTATAGTCTTCATGAAACCTAGAGTAATACCTTTCATTTAGATATGTCTGTTTTTTTTGAATAAATAAATTTTAGGTCAACATAAAAAAATCCTTAACAAAATACTAGCAACCTAAATTGAACAGTATATTTAAAAAATCATATACCTCATCAAAATACTAATAATCCAAATTTAAAAGGATCCTACACCTTACTTTAATGATCAAGTGAGATTTATTTTGGGGATGCAAAGATGGTTCAACATATGTAAATTAACAAATGTTGTACAACACATTACTAGAATGAAGGATAAAAATAATATGATCTTCTCAATAGATGCAGAAAAAGGCTCTGACAAAATAAAACATCCTTTCATGATAAAAATCTCAACAAATTAGGTAGAGAAGGAATGTTTTTCAACATAATAAAAACCATATATGACAATCTATAACCAACATCATACTCAGTAAAGAGAATTAGATGCTTTTTCTTTAAAATCAGGAACAAAACAAGGTGCCAATTCTTGCCACCTCTATTGAACATAGTAGTGGAAGTCCTAGCCAGGGCAAATACATAAGAAAAAGAAATAAAAGGCACCTAAATCATAAAGGAAGTAAAATTGTCTCTGTTTGCAGATGACATGATCTTATATCTAGAAAGTCCTAAAGATGCCACCAAAAAACTGTTAGAAGTAAGAAATAAATTCAGTAAAGTTGCAAATACAAAATCAACATCAAAAAGTTAGTAGCATTTTTGTATACTCACAATGAACTATGTGAAAAAAATCAAGAAAACATTCTCATTCACAATAGCATAAAAATATTACTTAGAAATAAATTTAACTGAGTAACCAAATATCACCTGTTCCCCAAAAACCTATGGAAGTAAATAAATAAAGCCACCAATGACACACATAAAAAATAGGTTAAATTAATGACACTGCAAAGAAAACTCAACGAGACAACAGGACTAGTATTTCCAGAAAGTGAGAATCTTGATTGAATCCTGCTTGGGGGATGACAGTAGCTACTTTTTTTAAAAAAAGAGACGAGTGGAAAAATCTGAAATACGGACTTCATGTTAAATTAGGGAAGCATTTTAAGTGGGACAATGGTATTAAGGTTATATAGAATCCCATTCTCAGGAGATGCATGGTTAAGTAGTGTCATGTCTGTAACTTTCTTTGAAATGGTTCATATAAAGCAAATATGGCAAAATATTAAAAAAGGAAGAAATGTAACTGAGGAGGTAAAAGATCTGTATACTGAAAACTATAAAACATTCATGAAAGAAACTGAAGACACAAATAAATGGAAAAATATCCCCTGTTCATGGATTAGAAGATTTAATATGGCTTTTCACTTTCTTGATGGTGTCTTGGAAACACAAAAGTTTTTACTTTAGATGATGTCTGTTTTATCTATTTTTTTCTTTTGTTGCCTGTGTTTTCAGTGTCTTATCCAAGAAACTCTTGCTTATTCTAAAGTCATGAAAATTAAAGCCTATGTTTTCTTCTAAGTGTGTTATAGTTTTGGCCCTTACATTTAGATATTTGATCTAATTTTAGTTAATTATTTATATTATGTGGGGTCCAACTTCATTCTTTTGTATGTGGATATCCAGTTGTCCTTGCACTATTTGTTGAAAACAACTTATAATGGTGGAAAGCTCCATTGAATTGTCTTAGCAATTTTGTTTTTGTTTGTTTTTGAACTTCTATTTGTAACAGACTTAGCAACTTTGTTGAAAAGTAAGTGACTGTAAATGTGAGGGTTTTTACCAAACTGTCCTGATTACTGTTGTTTTATAGTAAGTTTTGAAATCAGAAAGTATGATTCCTCTTTGTTCATCTTAAGATAGTTTTGGCTATTTTTTGTCTTTTACATTTCCATGCGAATTGTAGAATTAGTTTATCAACATCTGCAAAGAGCCAGCTGGGGCTTTAATAGGAATTGAATTGGATTTTTAGGTCAATTTGTGGAGAATTGCCATCTTAGCAATATTGTCTTTCTATTCATGAGCATGGATGGTTTTCCATTGACTTAGGTCTTCTCTACTTTCTTCAATGATGTGTAATAGTTTTCAGTATACAAGTCTTGTACTTTTGTTATGTTTATCCATAAATAGTTTCTTTTTTTGATGATATTGTAAATAAAATTGTTTTCTCAACTTCATTTTTGGGTTGTTCATTGGTAGTGTATAGGACTAGAGTAGATTTTGTTTATTGAGCTTATATCCAGCAACCTTGTTGAACTTGATTATTACCTTAAATAGTTTTTTTTGTGTGTGGATATCGTAAGATTTTCTGTTTGCAAGATCATGTCATCTGTGATTAGACATAGTTTTACGTCTTCCTTTGCAAACTGGATGCTTTTTATTTCATTTTCTTTTTTAATTTCCCTGGCCAGAACATCCAGAACAATACTGAATAGAAGTACCAAGTGGTAATATTCTCATTTTGTTTCTGGTCTTGTAAGTAAAGCATTCACATTTTTTACCATTAAGTATGATGTTAGCTGGGTGTTTTTGTAGATACTTTTTATAAAAGTGTTGAGGAACTGTCCTTGTATTCTTAGTTTGTTAAGCGTTTTTTGTCATGAAGTGGTAAAAAAAACTTTGCTTTTTCTAACGTCTTAAGGTGGGAGGTTAGGTTATTGATTTGATATATTTTTTCTTTTTTAATGTAGGCATTTAAAACTATAAGTTTTTCTTCAAGCACTGCTTTATCTGCATCCCATAAGGTTTGGTAGGTTGTATATTCATTTCCATTAATCTCAAAGTATTTTCCAATGTTCCTTGTACTTTCTTATTTGACACATTATTTATTAATATTAGTGTGCTAATTAATTTCTGCATATTTGTTAACTTCCTAAATTTACTTGTTATTGGTTTATAATTTCATTCAATTGTGGTAGGTGGAGAATATACTTTGTATAATTTTAATCCTTTTGAATTGGTTGAGGCTTGTGCTATAGTCTAGCTTATGGTCCATCCAAAAGAATGTTCCCTATGCACTTGAGAAGAATAGGTATTCTGCTGTTGTTGAGTAGAGTGTTCTACAGATGTTTGTTAGAGTTGGTTTAAAGTTGTTCAAGTATGTTACCATTTTATTAGGTAATATTAGGCAATATCTTTGTGTGTGTGTGTATGTGTGTGTGAATGGCATAGTATCTGACTATTGTTTTTCAAAACCCATTTTCTCCCAGGTCTTTTTTTTTTCTAATTGTGGGGATTTCAATAGCACTGTAAGTTCTAGAAATACTAGCTAAGTTATAGAAAAGCTGGCTGTATGTATGAAGTGAACACATTTTATTTTAGGTAAATTATACCTCAATAAAGTTGATTTAAAAATAAATTTATAATTCTAGGGAAAAGTTAAGGCTATAAGCTACCCTTCCTTAGGATAACAAATTAATTTATAAGCAGAAAGCTTTTGAAGGCTTATCACTTTAAAAAAGATTAAAAGAAAATCCGTCACACTTTTTTTAAACAGTATTTAAATTCATTTTTTTCTATCTCCAGTAGTCTTGTTATATAAATTTATTTTTTTCTTCTTAAATTCTTCAGCAAAATGCATCTGCCTTTACTGTTATTTTTTAAAGTTTAAAAAAGTTATCAATCGGCAATACCTGACCTTAAAATTCTAGCTGTCAACCATCTCAGGCTAGAAAAGCATATTTACCAACAGTTGTTCCTTAATTTAAAATACAATGTTCTCATTCTTTGTGTTCATTTAAAAAGAAACGGTTGATTTCAACTCTTGCTCTTCTCCTGATATTGCCTTGCAGGGTAAAAAACAATTTTGGATAGATTAAAAGTCTAAATTAACCATTAAAAGCAGGTAGACTTGTCAAGTCATCTTACTGGATTCATTGAGAATTCAAAGAAATAATAAATCATAGCCTTCATTATGTGTCTTTAGCTTGGAAGAAATCTTTTTTCAATGAGAAAGCTAATCATTTAACAAATACACATTCCCATGGGAAGATAATGTTAGGTATACCGTAGTTTTAACCCTCAACAACCTAAAGAAGAAGATTTAACACAATAAAACCCTTTCACTGCCTACTAAAAGTGAAGCACAGTGTAAACCTGACTTAACTACAGTAGATCATTTTGAAGGTATGTTTTGAAATTGATGGCCCAATTTTAATATTAAGATCAGCAAACACCATTAAGCGTCTAGCCAGGAGAACTAAAATAACAAGCGTGAGTGATTAATGCTGTGATTGTTTTCTAATTTTTTATTTTAATAGATCTGTCTTGGATGGTTAATTCTAGATGATATTGTTAAGTTTCTCCTAATTTGGTAGAAATACTGATATGAAATAGTTGGAAATACTGATATGTATAAAAACAAATGAACACTCTCTAAAAAAACACATCTTATCAAAAGAATGAACAGTTTTTTGGGTAAATTTTAGCTTAAACTTTTAGTCTAGATGTCAGTTAAGGAAACTTTATCCTGTTGTTTTTGCCTCAGAGGTTCTTCTTCCTGTCTTCTTTCTTCATTCCTTTCTTCTTTCTTCCTTCCTTTCTTATTACAATTTATTTGTGTGCATTTATGTTTGTGTTTATTTGTTTAATGTCTATATCCCATGTTTGACTCTTATGTATATATTTTTTTACCACTGTATATCCAGCATTTGTACCATGCTTGGCACATAGTATGCTCTATGGCACATACTGTCAAAATTTTGTTGAATGACCAAATTGATAAAACGTCAAGAGACCTGCTTTGAAATCCAGTCTTAAATTCTTTCTGACTTAGTAAATAACTTGAGCGAGTCACTCTCTACTTTGTTTGTCTTCATTGGTTTAGCGAATAATAATAATAATACCTTACATATAATATATTACATATTTATAATACTCATTTTTATAGCATTCACTGACTGATTACTATGTGCCAGGTACTCTTCTAGGTTTTAGGGGCATAGCAGTGAACCAAAAAAGACAAAAATATCTGCCTTCATGGAGCTTACATTCTAGTAAAATCTGTTGTTTGCTTTTGGTCTTGACAACGACCCTGTGAAGCAGGGTAGAGCTACTAATTCTATTGATTTACCAATGTGGAAGTAGGGGCTATGTGAAATTAAGTATCTAGTAAAGATCAATCAGTTAGTGAGTTTGAGAAGCAGGTATTTGTTGTCCAGTGCTTTTCCCATTATGTCACCCTTTCTCCCATAACTCCTCATCTAGCATGTGGAAATGTTCTGAGGAAAAGTAAGATCCAATTTATTTAACCTCTTCTGTAAAATTGACTGTGTAAGTACAAACTGATAACATGACTCAGGTTCTAAAGTGGCTTTAAAAACTGTGACATTTCAAGATACCTTCAATCTAAAGAAAACTTAAAATTTTAGTCTGAATCCTTTTGTTTATTAGATGTGGCCCTTTACAGTTTTGTAACACCTGCCTCTTATACCTAGTCTCTTGACTGTGGGAGTTGGGGCTTCCTATTGTTAAATGTTCTAGTACTCTACATTAGCATAGAAATCTAGACATTGCCCATAGCGGATAAAGTATTAGCTGCTAAGCAAGTGAAATTATTATGCCATCTGCTGCCTCTTATAAGGTGTGTTATCACCCAACTCACTTTTTGAATCAACACACCAAAGGCACCGTAAGTAATGTAAATTATGGTAGCTTGTACATTTTTCAACTGAATAAGCAGTTTATAAAAAACAAAAAGCCCAGCTAACTTTGTGCCTCTCCTAAATTTTAATAGATGCCTTGCAAAAAGTATTTTTGTCCTTCAAACTTTATTTCCATGAGATAATCTTTTATTAGACCATTAGATACCCCATATTCAAACTTAAAACAAGAATTAGTTATTGTTATGAACTTACAATAGTTCTTTGGCATTCTTAGTAAGTTACTCAGAGAAAATCAGGTATTTATTTTAATCCAATCATTTAAAATTCTAGAAAGCACTGAAATGCCCCAAAGTATGCTTACACTTGCATAGAGGAAACTAGACATGGAAAACATATCTATTTGACAGAAATGACAATGTAATTTCTTTATAAATCTGCCCTAAAGGCCATATATTTAATATAATTCTATTTGATTTTTGTCCCACTGATGAATTGGATTACCAAAGAAAAAACGCTTCTCAAAGTGTGTTTCTTGAGTATATTTCCTAAGAAATTAACCAGTATTATTGGAGGAGAAGAAAGATTTCTGTAGTTATATATGATTTTTAAAATGCCTGGTTAAAGAGGTTTCTTTGCTATAGGACTTCTCAGAACTGTAGCTACGTGAATATGTTAGTGTGTGTTGTAACCTCTAGTGGGCAATATTCTTCCCAGTCACAGAAAGATTTCTTCTTAGGAATATCTTGTGAGACTAGTGTTCTGGAAAACACAATATGGAAAACACTACCTTAGAGTAAGTGTTGGTATTTGCTTAATAGCTATGAAGTCTATATGTTTATTATGGTTGTTCTTCAGTCCTCTTCCACTACAGCCTGCTCTCTCTGGGTACTCTCAGTTGTACTCAAGGCTTTAAATGCCACTTGCAGTCTGATCATGTCTGTATGTGCAAATTCACCAACTCTGTCTCCTGAACTTTAGATACATATGCACACCTGCCTATCCAATTTTTCAAATCGAGTATTGAGGACTTCAAACTCAATTATCCAAAACTGAGCTCAATAGCTTCCTCTCAAACCTGCTCCTCCTGCTGTTTTCTTGTTTTATTATTGGAGACCACTGATATCCACTCAATTGCCCAAATCAGACACCTGGGAGCCATCCTTAACTCTTTTTACTCACTCTGTCTTCCCATACAACCATCAACATAACCTAACTATCCTCATTTTTTTTTCTTAAAAGACATTTATTCAGTGTCACAATCAGACTATTACATTTAGCAATCAACAGCATGGATGCAAAAAAAAATCTACATTGAAACCCTTTGTTGGAATGCTTTACACTTTCCACAGAACAGAAACTAAAATAGCCTGTTATACAATTAGTCACAAATACAATCCCTGAGTTTTTTGCCCATACACATGAGTATTTGTCTAAAACATGTCTTCTTTGTAGCAGCTAGGCCCTGCCACCACTGTGCTTGACTGAGTTCACAAATCTGTTGCAACCTGTAGCTTCCCTGTCACTTCTCTGACTCCGCTCTCCTGTTAAGCCTTGTTTCCCAATTAAAATCTTCTGCCACTGCCATAGCTACTACTGTTACTGGAACCGCCATGGCCACCTTGGTTTCCTGGTTGGGCAAAGTATTGGCCTCCACCACCACAGGGGCCAGAGCTTCTGCCTCCAAAGTTTCCTCCCTTCATGGGTCCAAAATTTGAAGACTGATTGCTGTAATTGCCAAAATAATTGTAGCTTCCACCACCTCCGAAATTGCTTCCATCATTACCAAATCCATTATAGCCATCCACACTGCCACCATATCTACCACTACCATGGCTGCCACCAAAGCCACCATGACCACTGAAGTTTCTACCATGACCAGAGTTGTCATTCCCGTCGAAACCACCTCCATGACCACCACCAAAGTTTCCAGAACCACTTTGCCTCTTTGACTGGAGAAAGCACTAGCCATCTCTTGCTTTGACAGGGCTTTCCTGACTTCACAGTTGTGACCATTCACAGTGTGGTATTTCTGAATGACAATCCTATCCACGGAGTCATGGTCATCAAAGGTTACAAAGGCAGAGCCCTTTTTCTTGCCACTGCCTTGGTCAGTCATGATTTCAATCACTTCAATTTTCCCATACTGTTCAAAATAATCTCTTAGGTGATGGTCTTCACTGTCTTCTTTAATGCCACCAATAAATCTTTTTTTTACAGTTAAGTAGGCACCTGGTCTTTGAGAAGCTTCTCTTGAGACAGCTGTCTTTGGTTCCATGACTCTTCCAGCCACCTTGTGCAGCCTTGCCTCCATGGCTGCACCCACCTCCTCCACAGTGGCATATGTGACAAACCCAAAGCCCCTGAGCGCTTGGTGTTTGAATCTCTCATTACTGCACAGTCCGTGAGTGTTCCCCATTGCTCAAAATGGCTCCTCAGGCTCTCATCAGCTGTTTCAAAGCTCAATCCTCCAATGAAGAGCTTCCTGAGCTGTTCAGGTTCTTTAGGAGACTCTGACTTAGACATAACGGCAGGGTGAAGAGAGACTTTAACGATGCTTCTTCGGTGGCATCGATGGGCAGAAAGGCATTATCCTCATTCTTTATAGCCCTCAAGTAAGTACACTTCACTCAAATTGCATTTAACTTAACTAAAGCCTTTATCATCTTACATATATTGCCAAAGTAACCCATCGTTCAATAGAAATATAATGTCAGCCATGTACACAAACTGTGTATGTAATTTGAAATTTTCTAATAGCCACATTAAAAAACAAATATAAGAGATAAAATTAGTTTAAAAAATATACTTTATTTAACCCAACATATGCAAAATATCATCACTGCAACATGTAGTCACTGTAAAATTATACATATATATAAATGAATGATATACTTTACGTTGTTATGTTTACACTAAGTCTCTGACATCCAGGGTGCATTTTCCACTTTAAATAATCTCAGTTTGTACCAGCCACATTTGAAGAGCTCAGTAGCCACATGTGGCTGGTGGCTATGATATTGGACAGCATAGCTCTGACTGGTTTCCCTGCCTGCAGACTCTCCCCTTCTAATTCATTCTCCCCAACTGCAGCCAGTGTGGCATATTTGATTCTATCACTTCACTGTTGAAGGTCCTTGATTGATTTTGCATTGCATAAGCTGTCAAGACCCATGATAATAGCTGTACTTACCTCTTGAACCTCATTTCACTCAACTCCACTTTAAGCTCCATACATACCGATCTCTTTATGGTTGTTTCCCAAAGATATCATGCCTTCTCTCCTCTAGGCCTTTGTACATGTTGCCCTCCGCTTAGAATTATCTTCCCCAAATATTTTGCCAAATGAACTATTAAGTCTCAGTTCTTCCAGGAAATCCTCCCTCAATGCAAAAGTTTGAATAAACTGCTACACCTATGAACTCTCATTGTATCATCTGCTTACCTAATATTAGAATTTATTGCAGTGTGTCTTATTGTATCCTCTGAGGTAAACTCTATTACAGTTTATCTCTCTTGATAGACTGTGAGCTCCATGAAGGTAGGTAGCAAATTGTGGTTCATTTTTTTTCTCATAGACCAGAGATAGTCCATGGCTGGTGCAGGGACTCAAGAATGTTATTAAAAGATCAAACTTCTCCCACTCAGCCATTCTTAAGTGTCAGTTTATCACCACATGCTCACAAGAATGCTACTGCAGCTCCAGATGCTAGACTCAAGTGCAAGGCAGGAAGAAGAGGAAAGGGAGCTATGACAGCCATGTCTGTCCTTTTTATGAGGAAATCAAAAGCCTCCCCAGAAACCCCCAGTACACTTCCCTTTAGAGCTCATTGGCTGCTACTGTGTCACTTGGCCACATCTGGCTTCAAGGAGGCTGAACAAGGTAAATACTGACTACACAGTAGAAAGCGGCATGGAGAAAGGAAATAGGAATACCTAGTGAGCCAGTTAAACATAAATGTTTGCTCTAAGTACTTCTTTTGAAGTCTTTCTCTCTCCTCAACCCCTAAGATTTGGGGAGTGTTTGTGCTTTGTGTGTTTGAGATATTTAAAGTTATATGACAAGGTTGTAGGTGTATGTTTGAGATATTTGAAGTTATGTTACAAGGTTGTAGGTCTATTCTAAAGCCAGAGCTCAACAGTGTAGGGGAAAAGGAAATGCATTTCCTTCCTTTTTACTAAAATTGCAAAGTGAATGAAGTGGGAACTGGAAAAATACACTCCAAATTTTACTTAACAAAATAATACTGAAGCAAGAATTTAGTTTTCTTGGCTGGACCTCCAATCTGCATGAAGTCAGTGACTCCATGGGGTAGAGATGAACACTTGAGTCACAGTGCATTAAGTCCTGGCAATTAATGCGTAAACAGAGTCACTCACTCTTTGAAAAAGCACAATAAGAATCATTCCTTTGAAGGAGCAAAGTGTCAGCTTATATATGAAACTCTCCTACTAGTATAGTGACAGCTGATTCTGCTGGCTAGGTGATCCCAAATTGCTGAGCCTTATTTCTTCAACCAGAGATAGGATCAGAAATGAAGATGAATAAAAATTGATCTAGAATGTAAAATAGTTGATCCAGCCAGAGCAGACTGCTTCTCAGTGGCAGGAGTGCTATTCTGCCCATGGTTCTGCTTTATAAGGCAGCCTCTCTGGCAGCAAGCATCAAGTAAGAGTATGATGCAAAAGCATCTTTTGATCCTGCCAGCGTCTGTTGAACTAACATGATTCATTCTTCAACACTCACTTCCTGATAAATAGAAACAAAGTCAGAATGATCGAGTGCCTTAAAAGGGTCAGTGTTTCTGGCTCTGGAAATACACTCTGCTTTGCTTCCCCATTTATTTCTCATCAGTGGATTTGCTTCAGATGTTATCTAGCAGCAGGGAGACCATTACTGCGTGGACATGTCCTGTTACAGTGACATTCATTCAGTTTCCTAAAGTGAAGCATGGGCCTTGGACTGTCTGGATGCCTCTAAAAATATAAGACAAGAAGCTTATGTTTAAATGGTGATTAGACAGTTAAAAATTTGGAAAGCTTGAGCTTATGCATGTTTAATGACAGTGTTAGCTAATTTTTCATTCTTTGAGTTAAAAGGCTTGGAAGCATCAAAGACCATTAAAATTCCTGGAAAATTTCCAAACATTATTTATACTAACATATGTTCTTCAATATTGTTTCCTTCCAAACTCTCATCAGAACTGCTATGGAGTTGCAAAACTGATGCTGGACCTCAACTTTCTGCCTCTCTACAGGCCCAGGAGAGAGTAGCAGTAAGTAGCAAATAGGGAAAGCCCATCCAGTAGGAGGGGGAAAAAAAAGAGGAGAAAAAGAAAAGTGTCTAAATAATCCCCAAACTCTATAGTCTATCACTGAATTATCTAGGGTCAACTATTTCCCTTAATTAGCATTTGTAATTGTAAACAGATCTGCTCATCTGAATCTTTCTTTCTTGAGCCAGCATCATGTGTGACGTGGCATTCTCCAATTATGCAAACAAAGGCATTGATTTTTAATTGATGTGGAAAGTGTTTATAATGAGCTTTTATGAAAAGCAATTACTGCATTGGAAAAAGATCTAAAGAGTAGTTATTCATCTTTACAAATTTTGATTTGGGTGTAAATGCATCTGATCTCTAGGGTTCAATAGTGGAGAATGAATTTACCTGTTAGATCCACATTTATGTCATTTTTCCAGATGTCAGATTCCTGGTGCATTTGTAGTTTTTACCTAAACAAATGTTAACTTTAGCCTTGGTTTAGCTTACTTCCTTCTCAATATATTGCAGCTTTTTTTCTTCCCTAAGTGTACTTGAACACATTAGCAGAATTTTTGCTTCCATGAGTACACTTCACCTTCCTCAAGCAAGGTCAGAGATCCTGTCTGCAAGATCTTTATAAGTCTGTAACACAGCACAGTACCTGGCTCATAGGAGGCATTCAAATAAAAGTGGAAGGAAATGAATTTAGCCTAAATAAATGATTTGAGACAAATAAAATAATCTGTTTGTCTGCCTTGCCTTATCTGCAAAAGAGGCAAGTATTTTGATTTATATCACAGGTATATTTTGAGAATCAATATACAGTTGTAGGAGAGTAATCATTCAGAGGATGATTGTTGCACAAAAATCAAGAAAAAAAATCACCCTGCCGTTCTCTGCTGTTATGTGTCTACATAAAATCCTACTCTCCTTGATTTGCTGATATTGCAAGTACCTAAGCAATTTGCTGTTTCCACCCATTCCCAATCTAAATAGTATTCATGCTTTGCGAGTCTCTCATTTCCATTGAATAGCTGCTCTTCCGATTTAGTATAATCTCAAAATGTAGTTAGCAATCAGAGCAAAGGTCAATTGGTGGCTCACTGCATGCACTGAGAGAAAGAGTGAAGATGATTACATTTTTGCCTGATGCCCATTGCTGATCTGAAAGAACTCAAGTTCTTAAGAACTGAAGCCAGCAGTGGTGTGAAGCCAGATGTCTTTACCCATCTGCAATTCCTGATAGCTGAAGCTACTTCATCAACATTGATTAATATGCTCCGGCAGGTGCAGGTCTTTAGAAATTAGTTTAAATTATTAAACCCCTTGCTTATGCAGAGGCTTCTAGAATCCACCCCAACTTTACATCTTGTCCATGGTCAGGGATCATGAGGGGACTGGACCATGATGTGATGCTTCTCACTGCCATCAGGATTTGAAGTTTTATTTAGAGAGTCTCAGGCTGCCTTTAATATGTTTTTACCCTCTGACCCAATAATTCTTTCTTTTTCCTTTTCTTTTTTTTTTTTTTTTTTTTTGAGACAGAGTCTTGCTCTGTTGCTAGGCTGGAGTGCAGTGGCATGATCTCGGCTCACTGCAACCTCTGCCTCCCAGGTTCAAGTGATTCTCCTGCCTCAGCCTCCTGAGTAGCTGGAACTACAAGTGCCTGCCACTGCACTTGGCTAATTTTTGTATTTTTAATAGAGATGGGGTTTCACCATATTGGTCAGGCTGGTCTTGAACTCTTGACGTCAAGTGATCCACCTGCCTCGGTCTCCCAAAGTGCTGGGATTACAGGCGTAAGCCACTGCACCTGGCCTGACCCGATAATTCTACTTCTGGGAATTTAATTGAATAAAATTGTCAGAGAGCTATTCAGATATTCATATATATAACATTTGCAATAACATGGTTATAATATCAAAAACCTGGAAACAGTCCAATTACTTAAGTAGGAGATTACATAATGATACAGCCACACTGTACTATGCAGCTACTAAAAATCACTTAACAAGATTGGAAAATGCTCATTATATACTATAAGGTGAAAAAGTAGAATGCAAATATAGGTATATAGTGTAATTTTGTAAAACAAACTATACATATATATGCCTATAATTTTAGAAAATATATTTGTATTAGTAGGATTATAGATATTTGCAAATATTTTTCCTATTTAAGTCAATCTGTATTGTCCAGGTTTTCCATCATTTTATCAAAAATAGTTAATTTTCAATAAAAAATTAGTTCAGCTTTTTTTTTTAATAAGTGATCATGAAAAGGCAGTGGTTCACATACAGAAAAGTGCAGGAACATCCTTATGAAGCAACACATTTAAAGGTGAGAAGCAGAGACACCAAGATCAGCAGGGGTCAAGGTGCCAGTGTGGGAGAAGGAGCACTTACAATTTGGGTCATCCTGACCTGGGGATCTCTAAGAAAAATGAAAATTCCATGTGAAGTTCAATAAATACAGAGCTCAATACTGATTTCAGATGATAAAGTATTAACACATTGTTGATGATAAGGAATCAGCTACACTGGCTCTGTTCACTGCAGCAGCATGGCCAGGAAGAGTGATGCTTGAGTCAGGAGGTAGAGCTGCCTCACTGACTAAGGTCGAGTCTAGAAGCAGAGATGGAAGAGCAGAGCCTGTTGTTGGTTGTGAGGGAGAGGAAGCGAGCCCAGCAGGCAGAGCAAGCATAAAGTTTATTGCCAGGAACACAGCAATGGAAAATGCAAGGGTGAGTAATATTCAGAGATCCAAATTCAGCAGCCAGAGGGAGACTTTAAAAGTTAAGTCTAATTTGTCATTCCTCTGCTCAAAATCCTCCAGTAGCAACTCATTTCACCCGGAGTAAAAGCCATAGTCATAAAATCTAAATTTAAAAAATGTGCCGTTGGAAATCAGCTTGAGGCATCGTGTTGTTCTTGGACTGTAGAAGGGGGGCAGAATCTCCCCAGTAGCTGTCAGCCACACTGGCCTTGGCTTTTTTTTTTTTTTTTTTTTTTTTTTTTTCAGTTCCCTAGGACCTCTAAAGAGCCGTAACAACTAAATTTGCAAGCTTGGAACCTACAGCAGATTTCATCCACAAGGGGTCCCAGGAGAGGAAGCCTTGATACACAGATGCAAGTTGGAATCTAGGTCTGAGGGACTGTGGGGAGTGCAGTGAAACTGCCGATTTGGGTCTGGAACATAAAGTGTCATTGTGCTCTTGGGGCAACTGCAGTTGTGCAGGGATCAAATCCTCTGCTTCAGACAAACCAACCAACCACCAATGTGCTCAACTGCTTCAAGCAGGTTTAAGTAATAAGACTATATATGAGGCTCACCTGCCTGCATTTATTTGTAACCCCAAGATCTAAAATGATGCCACAGTCATCATGGAAAAGTAGCATGGGGAAAGAGAGGAATGTGGAAGAGAAGAAAGGGGAAGGTAGTCCCTGAGAAGCCTGGGGAACTGGTCAAGATGGTGTATGGCTGTACCATGACCCATTCCATCAAAGCAGAATCAAAAGTGCTGCTGTGAGTTTCCAGAAAAGGAGAAAAACTCGTAGGATGCACACATTCCAACTGTGCACTGTGGAGCCTTTAGTCTAAATCTAACCCAGCTTTCCTGAGGTCAAAGGCTGAGTCAGTGAGAGAGCTGAGACTAGAACCCCTGAGCACCTGAGGCCCGCCTGTGACCTAGCTGTTAAACTAGGTGTGTGCACACAAAGCATTTTTTATTATTACTAATGGGAAGGGGGGCTTACCAAGTTTAGAAACTTCTTTGAAACTAGAGGTTCAGTCTTTGCAACCTGCACACTGACAATTACGTAAAACATATATTTCCTTTTCTTCCTAGTGAAAGGGACTTTTTCAAACAATAAATTAGAGGATTCAAAGATGTTTTCCTAGACATGAATGGTTGTTTAAAAGCAGCACTTTTTTTCTTATTTAAATGTAAATGAATCTGAATGGGCTGGATTTAAACTGTCACATGCATCTCTAAGTCGCATTCTCCTCTACCTGTCTGCGCCAACACAGAGAAACATAGCAATGAAAGTCTGTGCTCAAACCTCATCATAAACACAAGCCAAGGAGCTCCATGCAAGGAACAACTTCTTGATTCCACCTGCCCGTTTTTGCTAGACCTTGACTTTGAGAAGAAAAAAAGGCTTGCAGTGTAGTTTTGGGGCTGCTCCAAGCCATGCGGGTTTCCCAGGTAGGCTAATTATTTTGTGTACCCACAAACTGTTACTAAATACATACTTTTTAGGCTAAGTGTGGCAAGGAGTAAGAGGACTTTTGTGACAGCAGTTGGCATCTCCTATCCTATGCTATCTAAAATGGTAGCCATTAGACACACTTGGCTCTTTAAATTTAACTGTAAATTAATTAAAACAAAATACAATTTAAAAATTGGTTATTTACCAGCTACTCATACCAGCTACATTTCAAGTGCTAAATAGCCACCTGTGGATAGTGGCTATTTTATTAGACAGCACTGATATGCAGAAAGCTCTACTGGACAGTACTGCTAGTTCCCAAGTAATTCAGATTCCAAATATATGTGCCCCTTAGTGTGCTCATCTACTGACAAGGCAGTTTAATGGCAATCTGTTATATTCTACTATTCAATCATTCAGCATATATTGATTGAACACCTACTATACTTCCTGGCTTCGTTTGCCTATGGGCCAAGTAGGTACCTGTGGCTTCAGATTTCAAAGAAGGCTCCAGGGCAGAAAATGAAAAGACTCGTGGTAATGTTTGATGTGAGACTGTCTGTATAGAAAAAACTCACTGTTTTTCACCCTCAGTAATTCACTTCTGATACTGTGTGTGTGTATGTGTGTGTGTGTGCGCCTGTGTGTAAAGTTTCCCACACCAAGTGATTCTGCAATTCTCTACAGACAGCAACCAGGTATCCTAGAATTCAGTTCAATTTCATACACTCATCAGAGTTAGCATCGACTCCTACAATTCGGACACTAATCAGAGTTAGCATCAGATTCCACAGGTCAAGGATTTAATCCCACAAAACTGCTCCCAATTCAGATGCCAATCCCAAGTCCAGGTTGTCACTCATGGTTCGGACCAGCCAACTATAAATCAGGCTCTCCACAACCCCCTCCCTAGGTGAATCATTTGCTAGACTAGCGCACACAACGCAGGAAAAAAATTTACTTACTAGATTACTGGTTGTTATAAAAGACACAACTCAGGAACAATCAGATGGAAGGGATGCATAGGGCAACGGATGGAGAAGGGGTACGGAGCTTCTATGCCCACTGCAGTCACACCACCTTCCCAGGACCTCCAGATGGTCACCTACCCTGAAGCTCCCCAAATCCTGTAGTTTAGAGATTTTAATGCCGGCTTTATTATGCAGGGATGATTGATTATTAACTCAGTTTCTAGCCCCTGTTTCCTGCCCAGAGGATGGGGGCTGCGGCTGAAAGATTCAAGCTTCTAATTCTGGTTTGGTCTTTCTGATGACCAGCCTCCACCCAGGAGCCCACCAATGTTTGCCTCATTGGAACAAAACACAAAAATTCCAAGGTATTTGGAGCTCTGTGTTAGAAAGCAAGGTCAAGGACCAAATATTAGAGAAAAGATATGCACTTAACAAAACTGTTGTTCAGGAAATTACTCTCAAGAGCTCTGTGACAGGAACTGAAGACAGAGATCAAATGTGTGTTTTTGATTATGTCATACTGTCCACTGTCACGGGAGATCAGAAATGGGCTTAGGGTAAATGACCCAGGGCACCAAAATTGTGCACTTTGTAACTCTAACTATTTTTGCCTTCATTTAAAAAAATCACTGTTATTACAATTTAAAGTATTTTTAGTATCCAGTAGTAATACCATCTAAGCATTCGTTTGAAGGTGGTCCAAATGATGCTGCTAAGAAAATGGTCCTGAAAATCAGTATCTTTGGAATAGAAGCTAGACATGCTAAAATAAGACCAAACACCCTGACACACTGGGCTGTACATTTTGAAGAAAGCGTGCTATGAAATATTAGAAATAATCTTGAAAAAAATAAAACAACTATTAAAGTGAAAATCGGCAAAAATCGTAGTAGATGCATGTGCTATGAGAATCCATCCCTCCCTAGTTTCCATTTATGCCTACAGGAAAATTAGGCTGGAATTATGCAACACTTAGGGAACACAACCCTCACATGAGCTATCCCTGAATAACTTTCTTCATCAAGGTACTTTTCCAGTGAAAACTCTGTATAGATTGGCAGCCAAGGAAAGTGCTCAGCAAATTCATCCTGTTGTTTAGCTTCAGTCTGGTACACAAGAGTGAAAAACATTGTGGTTGCACACACAACATCCGTTTCACCCTCTTACTTTGGGTAGAAACTATGTGACTGTTCTCTCCTAACTCTAGAGGTGGATTCTCACTAGTCTAGGCCTGGTGGTTGCTGGTTTAGATGGGCTCATTTCCCAGGTCTAAAATTACTGTGACTTCCTTAGCCATTCTAATTTTTTTCAGAGGTGAGAAAGTTCAGTCAGTGGGAAGCTTAAGAATTTGGTTTTATGGTTGGAAGGAAAAGGAACCCCTTCTTGCCCCCAGTGCAAATGAGAAAGCATTTAGCCCTAGGAGCTGTGAGTAGCCACCTTGCTATGGAAAGCCAGCCTAAATAAAAAGCCAGTGCAAGAAGGAGAGCACAACCAAGGGAAATGAACATTTAAAAAAAAGGAACAATGACCCTGATGATAATATTATAAACCTTTGGCCCAAAGTAACCCTAAAGTTTGCTCTCTAGTCTTTCTAGTTATGTGATTCAATAAACTCTCTTATTCTCTGAACCAGTTGTTTTGTTTTTTGTTTTTTTTCCCCTGAGCTGGAGCTTTGCTTTTGTTATCCAGGCCGGATTGCAGCGGTGCAATCTCGCCTCACTGGAACCTCTGCCTCCCGGATTCAAGCAATTCTCCTGCCACAGCCTCCTGAGTAGCTGGGATTACAAGCGCCCACCACCACGCCAGGCTAATTTTTGTTGTTGCTGTTGTTGTTGTTTTTAGCAGAAACGGGATTTCACCCTGTTGGCCAGACTGGTCTTGAACTCCTGACCTCAAGTGATCCACCCACCTTGGCCTCCCAAAGTGCTGGGATTATAGGCATGAGCCACCGGCCCAGCCCTTTGAGCCAGTTTTAGTTGCGTTTGTTCTGCAGAAAGCTTCCTAACTGATAACAGACACTTAGA
This sequence comes from Rhinopithecus roxellana, assembly GCF_007565055.1. Classification (NCBI taxonomy): domain Eukaryota; kingdom Metazoa; phylum Chordata; class Mammalia; order Primates; family Cercopithecidae; genus Rhinopithecus; species Rhinopithecus roxellana. The sequence continues at coordinate 35,264,112 of NC_044550.1, read as the reverse complement.
AATAAATATTCCTTTCCCTTCCCGTCCATCAGTAGTGTCATTAAAACGATCAAGACTTAAAACAGAAAGTCAAATATGAAGACAATAAAAGACTATGTTTTTTTCATGACCTAAATCACATGCCATTTTTTTTCCACTCAAACTTTTTTTTAGCATAACCTTATTATTTTATTATTAGTCCCTAATCTCTGGCAATTCCCTTCTAAATTGACTTACATTGCTTATAAAGTGAAACGTCATCTACTACTCAGTTTAATTACTAAATTCTGATTGCTTACATAAATAAACAGCTCTCTGCATGTGACAGTCTGGACATTGCTGACCTCAGATTGGTCAAATTCACTTGTGGTCCCAATGGTGGTCAATGATGTGTCTGTGAAGGAGTTCCGATTGTAATAATGCTCTGGTGCAACAAAGTAATGTTTCATAGTTTCATATTTTACAAAGTACATTATTACTTCCATTTGTCCTAGATATATATCTAACAATGTCTACTTCCACAGATTCTGCAAGTTATCTCCCAATAGAAATGACTGAAAATATGAAAACATTACACAAAGTCATTTGTGTAAATGAAATGTATATCAGTTTGCACTCTTTCTATTGCTAGTGATGGAAGACCCAACTTAAACTGGTTTCATTAAAGAAGGGGAATTCATTGACCCATGAACTGAAAAATCCAGGGACTTCATTTAGGGCAGGATTTGAGGCTCAAACAATGCTATCAGAACTCACCTTCTGTTTGTCTTCATTTTTGAGCTCTGTTCTAATGCATTGACTCCATCCATAGCTCCAGGTTACCCCATGTCTCTAAGTCCAACAGAAAGGATGGTACTCTTCCTTGAAAAACCCAAAGAGAGGTCCTAGATCTCAGGATTATTGGTACTGATTGGCCTGATTATTGTGATCAAGGGATGGAACACATAGATTGGCTTAGACTTGGTCCTATCCTCAACCCCTGTATTCGGCAGCAGACATAGTTCACTGGGACCACAGCCAAACCTACTGAAGGTAAGAGAAATCCTAAATATGTATATATTGTACAGCTGACCCTTGAATAATGAAGGGTTAGGGAAGCTGACCCCATGCACAGTCAAAAATCCACATATAATTTTTGACTCCCCCAAAACCTAACTAATAGCCTACTATTGACCTGAAGCCTTACCGATAACATAAAGTCATTTAGAACACATTTTGTATGTTATAGGCATTGTATACTGTATTTTAACAATAAAGTAAGCTAGAGAAAAGAAAATCATAAGGAAGAGAAAATATATTTACTGTTTGTTTAGTGAAAGTGGATCATCATAAAGGTCTTCTTCCTCATCGTCTTCATGATGAGTAGGCTGAGAAGAAGAAGGAAGACGAGGGGTTGGTCTGGCTGTCTCAGGGGTAGCAGCAGAGGCAGGAGAAAATTTGCCTTTAAGTAGACGCACACAGTTCAAACCTGTGTTGTTCAAGGGTCAAATGTACATTCTTATCTAAAAAAATAGGGTTGTGGGTGGTGGGAGGTGAAATGGCAATGAACCATCAGAAAGTGAGGCCATATACCATTCTTGCCTTTGGTCCCAGGAATCTGTGGTGGTCTGGGTGAGGCCTTTCCCATTTACTCTGACTTTTCATGTTCAGGTTCCTACGCAATCACCAAGTCTGACTTTTAGTGGGCTTCTTTGCCTTTCTTTCTCACCCTATTCAGGTCCCATCTAAGCATTAATTTCTCTGTGAGCTCAATTCTTGTCTTGCCAGTCAAAGTTAATGTACAAGGCATTGTTAAAACCACATGAGCAGCAGCTCATGTCTATAATCCCAGCACTTTGGGAGGCTGAGGCAGGTGGATCACCTGAGGTCAGGAGTTTGAGACCACCCTGGCCAACGTGGTGAAACCCCATCTCTATTAAAAATAACGAAGTTAGCTGGGCGTGGTGGTGCACACCAGTAGTCCCAGCTACTTGGGAGGCTGAGGCAGGAGAATTGCTTGAACCTGGGAGGTGGAGGTTGCAGTGAGTCGAGATCTCACTTCCATACTCCAGCCTGGGCAACAGAATGAGACTCTGTCTCAAAACACAAACAACAACAACAACAACAACAACAACAAACCCACTGACTGGGCCAGGTGCAGTGACTGATGCCTGCAATCCCAGCACTTTGGGAGACTGAGACAGGAAGATTGCTTGAGCCCAGGAGTTCAAGACCATCCTGAGCAACACAGTAAGACCCCATCTCTACAAAAAAATTAAAATATTGCCGGGTGGTGTGGCTTATGCCTCTAATCCCAGCACTTTGGGAGGCTGACGTGGGCAGATCACTTGAGGTCAGGAGTTTGAGACCAGCCTGGCCAACTTAGAGAAATCTCGTCTCTCCTAAAACCCTATTTCCCATTTTTTCCCTCCTAATTCATTCTCATTTGCTTCACAATATGATTTATGAACACAGACAATGGCTAGGAAAAGAAGGAATATTCTGGGTGATAGGTTCCAAGGTAGCTGGTTAATTGATTTTGATGGATAGAAAATAACGAACTTAGCTGACGAATTTTGATAAATAGAAAATAAGTAATCTAGAAGAGCAGGGAGAACATATTGCTGACATCCAATATGAAGCACAGACTTTGTTTTTTTTCTAGAAATAGTTGAATTGGTTCTGATCTATTTGGAGGCATTTGGGTACTTCTAGATGCTCTGTCTTGGGACCAGTGTCCTGAAGAGGGATAGGTTTCATTTTTAAAGAGGGTAGCGGAAATACGAGGACATTTTTGGAAAACTAAAATTGTCCACTAAAAAATTGGCTGAGTTTCTAATTTGTCTGTTAATCAAACAATCTAAAAATAAGGGCTGCTTTAAATAAAAGACCAAAATAAATAACTCATGGAAAAGTCCCGTATCTGTTCCTGTCCAGCAGTCCAATTATATCATGTAATCACTTATTCCCCTTTCAAGCTAACATGATTGCACTTGGTCTTTTCACTTAATAAATATGGACTTCCCTTTTTAAGTTATTTGAAGAACTATACATCTCCTGCTTTGCCTATTAAGAAAGCACATTTTAATTTTTTTTTCTCTTGCCAAGGGAAATGCTACATAGGGTGAATTCAAGGAGTCCCAAAGAAGAATCTGAAATCATGTGAGGCAACTGGGAGGTGTTGAGAAAAAGTATTAAGCATGGATTTAAAAAGCTGGAGTTGAAATATAGTACAGCCATTACTGTGTTACCTTGGCCAGTTTACCTAACCTCTGTGAGCATCATTTTCTGAAGAAAACAGAGAACAAGAGGATCCAAAGCAACATAGTAATGAGACCTTATGTAAAGCTGGAAGGAGTCTTAGACGGACTTCAAGTCTACTCTCTAATACTTAAAGCATTGGGGGTAGATGGATGTTCATTTAAAATTATAACAGGAATACCTTTGATTTATGTAAATTTTACTCTTAAAGATTTTTTTCTAAAAAAGAAATAATTTATTCTAAGAGATTCGATATGACTAAAATAAATGACATGTCTTTATATCTGCCAGTGTTTTATTATCATAATGTTACAATGGTAAGCATTAAGTTCTGAGAACTGGATGTAAGCCACGTACTGCTAAGATCATTGGTTCTCATAGATACAAATCTAAGTCTATTTTGGATCATACCCAGGAATTGATGAACCTTCCACCCAGCCTTAACATGAAGATAGAGAAAGGAATACGACCAGCTTGGGAGGAGAAAGCATTCAAAGTGCTAAGTTGAGATGTTTTGCATTCCAGGTCCCAAACTCAACATTTTAAAATTAGCCTCTCTATTTTAAAGAAGAGCAGGGTTTTTCTGACTCCATTCTATGGCTCTTGCTCTCTCCTATTTCTTCAAATTTCATATCATTCATTGGGGTTTACATGAAAGAAGGGAAAATTTGATAAATATTAATTCCTCCCAAAACAATATTTTTTTTACCCACCTGAATTTAAGCCAAGCCAATCTAAACTTCAAACCTGAACCAAACAAAAAGGAGAAAAACAAAAGAAAACCTCAAAAACATTTCTTTCAAGCTAGCTTTCCTTTCATTAAAAAAGTAAGTTCTCCAATTCCATGATACTGTTCCAGGTACCCACTACAACTGCTGCCTTTATTACATCAGGAGTTTGCGTCAATATTGCTTTAGGGCATATGTGGTCATTTTTCACTCCGTTATTGTTGTTTACCTGGTATATGGGGGTTGTAATGTTTATCTCACTCCTTGAATGATTTCTGAAGACACAGGGCCTTGCTCTGTTGCCCAGACTGGCTTTGAACTCCTGGGATCAACTGATCCTCCTGCCTCAGCCTCTGAAGTAGTTGGGAGTACAGGCCCATGCCACCATGGCAGGCTGGACATGTAAATTTGAAGTGGATGAATAAACATGCAGCTAGTTGAAAACAAGGCAGATCAGTAACAGAAAAGCTACAATGTGTTTTTGAAACCATAAAGTGAATGGTTTCTTGGGAAATATTGTGACTTTGTATATCCATTGTTGAAATCAGTGTTATATAGAAATACCACTTTGCAATGTTAATCTGTTTGGATCTTTGGAGAAAGTGGTTTCATTATAGGTGCATAATGCACTCTCATTATTTTAAACAAATTGTTCACTCTTCCATTTAAGGTATAACGGTTTCTTGTATAAAATGGCTGGATGTGTATAAAGGAATTGTGTTGTCTTGTGCCTTTAACCCAATTTCAGTAATTACTATAATCTCATGTTTATAATAGTTTTGTTAGGTGAGAGGACCAAATGAAAGTATTTTATGTTTTCTCATCACTTTAGATTTCATCATTCAGTAAATTATTGGGTTTTTAGCATTTCCTAACATGAATTTTTAATCATTTTTAAGTATACATAATTTCTTCTGTACCATTTAAATAAAATATTATTATAACTTAAAAAAAAGTAAGTTCTGATTTTGTTGGAAACCTTTGCATGCCACTTATCAATATAATCCTAGCTTCTCCTAATGATCCAAATTAAAACAATAATTTCTAAGCCTTTTGGAGTTGTAACAAGTAAACATGATTAATTCTGCAGTCCTTCCTTTCTCCTTGTTTCCTTCCTTAATCGTATCTGTTTTTCATCACACCTCACATACATAATATTAGTATGACTTATTTTATTTTTAAAGTTAAATGTATGTTATAACAGCTTTATTGAGATGTAATTCACGTGTCATACAATTCACTCTTTTAAAGTACACAATTCAGTGGTTTTTGATAGAGTCACAGTTGTTCAGTCATCACTGCTATCTCATTCCAGAACATTTATATCACCCTAAAAAGAACTTTGTATCCATTAGCAGTCACTCACCATTTCCTCTTTTTCCCAGCCCCTGACAACCACTAATCTACTTTCTGTCTCTATGGATTTGCCTATCATGAACATTTCACAGAAATGAAATCATACTATCCGTGACCTTTTGTGTCTGGCTTCTTTGATTCAGTAGAAAGTTTTTAAGCTCCATCACATTGCAACATGCATCAGTACTTTCTCTCTTTTTATTGCCTAATAATATTGCATTGTGTGTATTTACTACATTTATTTGTTAGTTCATCAGTTGATGGAACTTAGGTCATATCCAGTCCTAGGCTATTACAGATAATGTTGCTATGATTATTTGTGTATCAGTTCTTGTGTGAGCCTGTGTTTCCATTTCTCTTTGGTATATTCCAGGAGTGGAGTTACTAGGTCATATGATAGCTCTATGTTTAACTTTTTGAGGAATTGCCATCCTGTTTTCCAAAGTAGCTGCTCCATCTTATAGTCTCATAAGTATTAAAAGAGGGTTTCAATTTCCCCACATCCTTGCTCAAAGTTGATATGGTCTTTTTGATTATAGCCATCCCAGCAGGTATAAAGTGGTATCTCATCGTAATTTTTTGTTTAAATGTGTATTTTGATTTGTAATTATATTTTCAGAATTTCATGATGTACTTTGTGTTTAGCAGCCACAGTAGCAATTTATCAAACACTGTTCTAAACAATATCTAATTGTGTGGGTATAATGATTCCCATTCTACAAAGAAACCAATGTTAGGAAGGTCGAATGCTATTCATGGTTCTAGTTAAGAGTGGAGCCAGTGTTTGCATCCAGGTCTGTCTGACATTTAGCTCCTTATTGTTGTACAAATTCATTATATTGTCATGGAGACACACTCCAAACTTGCTAGTCCATAAACTTGTAGCCTATAATTTCTAATCTGAGACACCAAAGCCCAATGACCTATTCGTTTCACTAGAGAGACTAAGGTCTTTGGGAACACCCCACAGCATCCTGGTCCTGAATCCTGGAGGACCAAAAAGAGCCTCACTCAGTTCAGGGGCAGTCATCTCGATTCTTTTCTCCTTTCCTGATCCAATAGGTTTATTCTAATGTTTTGAATATTCAGCTGCATGATGTAGCACTGACTTCATTATGGATACTAAAAGTTGTTATGTGCTACTACACACTTATTAGAATGACCACAATCCACAACACTGACAACATCAAATGCTGGCAAGGATGTGGAGCAACAGGAACTCTCTCTCACTGCTGGTAAGAGTGCAAAGTGATACAGTCACTTTGTAAAACAGCTTGGTGGTTTCTTACAAAACTAAATATATTTTACTGTATGATCTAGCAATCACACTCTTTGGTACTTACCCAAAGGAGCTGAAAACTTACGTCCACACAAAAACCTGCACACAGATGTTTACAGTAGATGTATTTGTTGCCAAAACTTGGAAGCAATCCAGATATCCTCCAGTAGGTGAATGGACAAATAAATGGTGGTAGATCCAAGCAATGGAATATTATTCCACACTAAAAAGTAATGACCTATTGTGCCATGAAAACACATTGAGAAAACATAAAATGCACATTTCTAAGTGAAAGAGTAAGCTGCGTACTGAAAAGGCTATATACTGTATGATTTTAACTATACAACACTTTGGAAAAGACAAAACTGTGGAGACAAGAAAAACATCAGTGGTTTCTAGGGCTCGAGGGAAAAAGGGATGAACAGGTGGAACACAAAGAATTTTTAGGGCAGTGAAACTACTCTGTATGATACTATAGTGATGTATACATATAATCATAAATTTGTACAAACTCACAGAATGTATAACACCCAGAGTGAACCCTAATGTTAATTATGGACTTTGGATGATAAAGATGTAACAATGTAGATTCATCAATTGTAACAAATACAGCGCTCTGGAGTGGGGTGTTGATAATGGGAAGGATATGTATTTGTGGGAACAAGGAGTATATGGGAAATCTCTATAACTTCCAGCTCAATTTTGGCATGAACTTCAAACTGCTATTAAAATTAGTCTTTTTTTAAAAAAAAAGTTCTTATACTGATGTAAATAATTTAGATAATTGATTACGTTATCTGCTTGATAGTTCTTTAGAACCAGAAAATCTTGCACTGTGGGAGGAGTAGATCAAATACCTTAGAGGAGAGCTAGAGATCTTGTAGTAACAGCTGCCCTCGAGATATTGCCCTTGTGAAGGGGTGGCCTGCCCCTCCACACTTGTGGGTGTTTCTCGTTAGGTGGAAACGAAAGACTTGAGAAAAGGAATAAAACACAGAGACAAAGTGTAGAGAAAGAAAAGCGGGGCCCAGGGGACCGGCGCTCAGCTTACAGAGGACCCACGCCGGCACCGGCCTCTGAGTTCCCTTGGTATTTATTGAGAATTATCTTAGTCATTAAAAGGATAAGGGAGTGGCTGGACAATAGGATTATTGTAGGGAGGAAATCGGCAGTAAGACATATGAAAAAATCCTTGTAATATGAATAAGTTTAAAGGAAAATGCTGTGCCTTGAGATGTATATGAGACATCTCCATAAACCTTTTAGCAGTATTGCTCCAGCAAGTCCCACCTTATTCCTAAAGGCGGTTTCTCCTCACTCAGTAAACAAGGCACACAATGGGTATTACCTGGAGATGTTCCATTACCCAGGGAGGGGCAGGAGACAAATGTTTTTCTCTTTCTTAAGATTTAAGAGAATGGTGATGACTTTTAACCACAAGCAGCCTTTAGGCACTTGTTTAACAAAGCACATTCTGCACAGCCCAAAATCCTTTTAACCTTAAATCACCTTCGCACATGTCTCTTGCAAGGACAAAGTTGAAGGTAAGGTCACAGATTAACAGCATCTCAAATACAGAACTAAATGGAGTCTTTTATGTCTACTTCCTTCCATATAGACATGGTAACAAGCTGATCTCTCGTTCTTTTCCCCACACCCTTGTTTCTATGACTTCCTATCTTTCCAATTAACTTGACCTTATAGGCTTTATGTTGACTATGACTTAAAAAATAAGTTCATTCTATCAAACACTTTGCTGTTTGTCTTTCAATCTATTTCTATCTCCCTACATAAAATTTTTATTTACTTAATACTCTTCACCCTATTGATTCTACCTTCACCTCATTCTGTAGAGTCAATCCCTTATAACACATTTTTGGTATTACTTCTGTGTTATTAAATATGCTTCTTCTATCATTGCTTGATTTATTAATTTTAGACATTGTTGCAGGAAGTCAGAGACCCCGAATGGAGGCACTGGCTGGAGCCATGGCAGAGGAACATAAATTGTGAAGATTTCATTTTAACATGGACATCTATCAGTTCCCATATAATACTTTTGTAATTTCTTACACCTGCCTTACTTTAATCTCTTAATCTTGTTATCTTCGTAAGCTGAGGATGTACATCACCTCAGGACTACTGTCATAATTTGTTAACTGTACAGATTGATTGTAAAACATGTATGTTTGAACAATGTGAAATCAGTGCACCTTGAGAAAGAACAGAATAACAGTGATTTTAAGGGAACAAGGGAAGACAACCATAAGGTCTGACTGCCTGAGGGATTGGGCAAAAAGAGCCATATTTTTCTTCTTGCAGAGAGCCTACACGTGGACGTGCAAGTAGGGAAGATATCACGAAATTCTTTTCCTAGCAAGGAATATTAATATTAATACGCTGGGAAAGGAAGGCATTCCTGGGGGGAGGTCTATAAACGGCTGCTCTGGGAATGTCCATCTTATGCAGTTGAGATAAGGACTGAGATATGCCCTGGTCTCCTGCAGTACCCTCAGGCTTATTAGGGTGGGGAAAAACTCCACCCTGGTGAATTTGTGGTCAGACCATTTCTCTGCTCTCAGACCATGTTTTCTGTTGTTTAAGATGTTTATCAACACAATACATGCACCGTTGACCATAGACCCTTATCAGTAGTTCTGCTCTTGCCCTTTGCCTTGTGATCTTTGCTCTGCTGTTTGCCCTTTGAAGCATGTGATCTTTGTACCTACTCTCTGTCACTCCTTCCTCTTTTGAAACTCTTGATAAAAAACTTGCTGTTTTGAGGCTCAGGTGGGCATCACGGTCCTACCGATATGTGATGTCACCCCTGGCAACCCAGCTGTAAAATTCCTCTCTTTGTACTGTTTCTCTTTATTTCTCAGCTGGCTGATACCTACGGAAAATAGAAAGAACCTACATTGAAATATTGGGGGTGATTCCCCTGATAAGCCATTATCTGAATTTTCATCCTCTATAATAAATGAGAAGTAAGTTATCCATTCAGTGATGTCATCCACTACTACCCTGGCAACTCTAAGAGTTATTATCACAGCTTCATTTATCAGTCATCCACTACTACCCTGGTAACTCTAAGAGTTATTATCACAGCTTCATTTATCATTTTATCAATGATAGGTATTATCCTTGATTGCCCAGCTTGTAAGATAGGATGTAAATGCCTCTATCCTTCCATCCAGTTCTTCTTCCTAACTTCTAACCTCTATACTTTCTCTTTTGCCTCTCCAAAGTTGATAACATTTTATAATTTATTCTGCAACCAAAATATAGTATTACGTACATTGCCTATAAGTTGAAAAGCAGGGCTGGGTGTGGTGGCTCACACCAGTAATTCCAGCATTTTGGGAGGCCAAGATGGGTGGATCATCTGAGATCAGGAGTTTGAGACCAGCCTGGCCAACATGGTGAAACACCATCTCTACTAAAAGTACAAAAATTAGCAGGGTGTGGTGGTGCAAGTCTGTAAGCCCAGCTATTTGGGAGGCTGAGGCATGAGAACAGCTTGAATCCAGGAGGCGGAGGTTGCAGTGAGCTGAGATTGCACCATTGCACTCCAGCCTGGGTGATAAGAGCAAAACTCCATCTCAAAAAAAAAAAAAAAAAAAAAAAGTTGAAAAGCGGTAAAATACTAACACTGTGAATTTATAAACATTGCAAATTGACACAATATTAAAATATGATTATGCTTTTCCTTGTGTAGCTTTTTTCCTCATGAATTTTTAAAAGTTCCCTCTTTGTTTCACTATTTGCCTTTAGTATAGTCCTGATTATTATTTTCATACTCTACAGAATTTCAGATATGTTATTGAGTATTTCCTTTTCTCATCAACTAAGACCATCCATCCATCTTCTCCGATCTGAGCTGCTTTCAAGACTTGATACACAGCTGTCATCCTGGGGTCTCCCTTCACCTTCTTGATTTGTTTGCAAATTTTACTGGAACACATCTTTAAGAAGTTTCCTAAGACATGGTATATGAAAGGTAAAGTTTCTAAGTTGTTGTATATGAGAATGAGTCTAGTTTACACCATATTTGATTGATAGTTTGGGTGGGTACAGAATTCCAGGTTCAAAATTGTTTTCCTTTAGAACCTTAAAAATACTATTCCACTGTTTTCTGGCAACTCATATTATCGTAGAGAATTGGAATGCTATTTGATAACATTGCTATGTTGTTTGTTTTTTAGGGAAGATTTCAGTGTCTTTTTATTCTTCACATTGACAGTTATCTGTATGGATAAAGGTGTTTTTTCATTGCATTGTGCTGAGGAGTTGGGAATATCTTAACATAAAGACATTGTCCTTCATCTTTAGGAAATGTATTTATTTGAAAATGTCTTTATCTCCACTTTTTCTGTGTTTCCTTCCTGAAACTCCTATTAATTGGTGTTGGATCTCCTAGATTGATCTTATTCCATTTCTTTAGGAAAGAACACTTTTCTTTAAGGTAAATGCTAAGAATTTTTCAAGAGGCCTAGAGAGGTGAACTCTTCTGAATATATACTAAATAATCCCTTTGTTTTTACTGCTTAATGTCATTATTTGTTGTACCTGGTATATCTGTGTCCTGTGCCTCTCCTGCATTCTTCAGATTGTTTTTGTCCTTAGATGCAAATGTCCTGCCCCTGTCCTTAATACTTACACACACACACACACACACACACACACCCTTTTTCTCTCCCTCTAGAATGAGGTTTCTTCCTTCTTACTTCACCAACAGACACCTCTCTATCAGCTCTCAGTCTTCCAGAAATTTGGCATAATCTATTATTCACCAACGGAGCCCTTCCTTTTTGCTTTTTTTGTATTAAAATTATTCCTTTTATATTCTGTTTCTGTGATTTTAATTTAATCAGGAGGAAGAGGTGTGATTGTTCCACAATACTGAATGCTGTGGTTTAAATGTTTGTGTACTTCCAAAATTCATGTGCAATGAATCCCCAATGCAATAATAGTAAGAGATGGGATCTTTAGGAGGTGATTAGGTCATGAGGGCTCCACAATCATGAATGGGATTAGTGCCCACATAAAAGGGCTTGAAGGAGCCTGTTTGGCCCTTTTGCCTTCCTTCAAGTGAGGATGTAGGAAGCAGATGCCATTTTGGAGTACAGAATAAGCCTTTACCAGATCCTAAATCTCTTGGCATCTAGATTCTGGACTTCCCAGCCTCCAGTTATAAAATAAATTTCTATTATTTTAAAATTATTCACCCTAAGGCGAATAGTAGCCCAACTGACTGAGACATTGACCCCTCGAACAAATCAAGCTCTTTATTAGAACCTGCTGGACTTCGCTCTCCCCAGGACCCCATCACTCTGATATGGTTTGGCTGTGTCCCCACCCAGATCTCACCTTGAATTGTAATAATCCTCACGTGTCAGAAGTGGACCAGGTAGAGACAACTGAATCATGAGGGTGGTTTATCCCATACTTTTCTCATAGTAGGGAAAAAGTCTCACAAGATCTGATGGTTTTATTAATGGGAGTTCCCCTGGACAAGCTCTCTCTCCTGCCACCATGTAAGACATGGCTTTGCTTCTCCTTTGCCTTCTGCCATGATTGTGAGGCTTCCCCAGCCATGTGGAACTGTGACTGCATTAAACTTCTTTCCTTCAAAAATTATCCAGTCTCAGATATGTTTTTATTAGCAGTGTGAAAAAAGACTAATACAGTAAATTGGTACTGGGAGTGGGTGCTGCAATAAACGTACCTGAAAATGTAAAAGTGATTTTGCAACGCGTAACAGGCAGAGGCTGGAACAGTTTGGAGAGCTCAGAAGAGGACAAGAAAATACGAGAAAGTTTGGAACTTCCTAGAGATTTGTTGAATGACTTTGACCAAAATGCTGATAGTGATATGGACAATGAGGTCCAGGTTGAGGTGATCTCAGATGGAGATGAAGAACTTGGGAACTGGAATAAAGGTGACTCTTGCTATGTTTTAGCTAAGGACATTTGGACCCTGCTGTAGGGATTTGTGGAAGTTTTAACTTGAGAGAGATGATTTAGGGCATCTGGCAGAAGAAATTTCTAAGCAGCAAAACGTTCAAGCAGTCACTTGAGTGCTATTTTTTTTTTTTTTTTTTTTTTTTTGAGACAGAGATTCACTCTTGCTGCCCAAGCTGGAGTGCAATGGTGCGATCTTGGCTCACTGCAACCTCTGCCTCCTGGGTTCAAGCGATTCTCCTGCCTGAGCCTCCTGAGTAGCTGGGATTAGAGATGCCTGCCACCACACCCAGCTAATTTTGTATTTTTAGTATAGATGGGGTTTCTCCATGTTGGTCAGGCTGGTCTCGAACTCCTGACCTCAGGTGATCTGCCTGCCTTGGCCTCCCAAAGTACTGGATTTACAGGCATGAGCCACTACATCTGACAGACTTGAGTGCTATTAAAAGCATTCAGGTTTATGTATCCACAAATATATGGGTTTGGAATTGTAACTTATGTTTAAAAGGGAAGCAGGGCATAAAGGTTCAGACAATTTGCAGCCTGATGATGCAATAGAAAAGAAAAACCCATTTTCTGAGAAGAAATTCAATCTGGCTGCAGAAATTTGCATAAGTAATGATTCCTCATAAAACAATGGGGAAATATCTCCAGGGCATGTCAAAGGTCTTCAAGGCAGCCTATCCCATCATAGCCCCAGAGGCCTAGGAGAAAAAAATGGTTTTGTGGGCAAGGCCCAGGGCCTTGATGCTTTGTGCAGTCTCGGGACTTGTTGCCCTGCATCCCAGTCATGGCTAAAAGGGGCCAATGTAGAGCTCAGGCCATTGCTTCAGAGGGTCCAAGTCCCAAGCCTTGGCGTCTTCTAAATGGTGTTGGGCCTGCAGGGGTGCACAGAAGTCAAGAATTGAGGTCTGGAGCCTCTGCCTAGATTTCAGAGAATGTATAGAAACACCTTGATGTCCAGGCAGAAGTCTGCTGCAGGGGTGGAACCCTCATGGAGAACCTTTGCTAGGTCAGTATGGAAAGGAAATGTGGGGTTGAAGCCCCCACACAGAGTCCCCAAAAGGGCACTGCTTAGTGGAGCTGTGAGAAGAGGGCCACCATTCTCCAGCCTGCAGAATGATAGACCCACTGACAGCTTGCACCGTGCACCTGGAAAAGCTGCAGACACTCAGTGCCAGAACTTGAAAGCAGCCAGGAGTGGGGCTATACCCTGCAAAGCCACAGAGGTAGAGCTGCCCAAGGCCATGGGAGTCCACCCTTTGCATCAGCATGACCTGGATGTGTGACATGGAGTCAAAGGAAATCATTTTGGAGCTTTAAGATTTGACTGCCCCACTGGATTTTATACTTGGATGGGGCCTGTAGTGCCTTCATTTTGGCCAATTTCTCCCATTTGGAACAGGTATATTTACTTGACTCAATTACTCAGCTTTGCCATCATTCTTCTTGGTACAGACCCATTCCTTGATATATTACAAGAGAATCATTGCCTAGTGTTCAGGACTTGTAATTTTTTTCATCCTGTGAACTATAATCCAACATTAGTAAGATTATTATTTCCTCTCAGAGAAGTGAAAGCAATGAAGAAGTTAGCTCTGTGTTTGGGGTGGGGCATAGAAGAAAGAGAAAGAAAGAAGTACTGTCAGAATTTTCTTCAAGTACAGTCTTTAGAAGGTTACTAAAGAGGATGTGAAACTCTTTTACATCTTCAGTAAAGTTAGTCAAGAAGAAATAGGTTTAAGTTGCAACATGAGAGGATTTTGGAAAAACTAGAAAACATTTATGAATAAGAAAGAATTCCTGTAGGAAATTGTGTACTTTCTTTTCCTAAAGTATTCTTAAAAACAGGAAAGGGACTCATTTTGTTTTATGTAAGTATTTAAATGTGATACAAATTAGAAGTGGGAGGATGGACTGGAAAACCTACCTAGCTCCTTCTGTTCTAGGGTGATGATGATAAATAATAATAATGATAATAGCGACCATTTATTGAGTGCTTTTTATATGCCAGGTTCTAGGCCAAGTACCTCACTTACCTATATCATTTAATTTCTACAACAAGTCTGTGAGGTAAGAAATAATACGTCTACTTCACAGGTGAAGAAACCCGTTGTTCCAGAGCCTTAAGGTAACAGATTCAGATCTGGGCCAGGCGCAGTGGCTCATGCCTGTAATCCCAGCACTTTTGGAGGCTGGGATGTGTGGATCACGAGGTCAGGAGATTGAGACCATCCTGGCTGACACGGTGAAACCCTGTCTCTACTAAAAATACAAAAAAATTAGCAGGGCATGGTGGCGGGAGCCTGTAGTCCCAGCTACTCAGGAGGCTGAGGCAGGAGAATGGCGTGAACCCAGGAGGCAGAGCTTGCTGTGAGCCGAGATCGCACCACTGCACTCCAGCCTGGGCGACTGAGTGAGACTCCGTCTCAAAAAAAAAAAAAAAAAAAAGATTCAGATCTGAATTTGTTTGACAATTAGATCCATACTTTGAATTATCATGCTGATATATATCTTCAATGATGCCATAATTTACATCTTCAAAACCAACATCTTTACCTAGGACCACTATGCCTTTCCTTTTCTAGATAATATTTGTGATAATTGTTGGTTTTGGGTAATTTAGTCTTTGCCCTGCACTGCAGCATCTAGTCAGAGGGAGATGATGCCTCATTATTCCTAGGACTTGATCTAGTTTTCCAATGTTATAAAAATGTGCACCTCCAAGGTGTTTTTCAAAGTCAGATTACCTTTTATTATCCACACAGAAGACCCTTCAAATTCCTTATCCAGTCTGGAGTTTAACTGCTGCTCTGAAGGGACTATTTCAGAATATGGCTTCATAGCACAGCCCCAGCTTGCCAACTCTTAACAGCCTTAGGGGATGCTGGCAGGCCCCTAAGCAGAGCGCAGGAGCATCTATTTCCTCCTAAGAACTATCTTCACCTTCATCTTTTAAAATTGTAGCTGCTTCAGATAGGGTAAAAAGTTACTGGTTAAAAGAAAAATTTTCTTCCCATAGTATGGACAGTTAATTTTATATGTCAACTTCACTGGGTGAAGGGATGCCTCTATAGCTGGTAAAATATTATGTCTAGGTGTGTCTGTGAGGCTGTTTCCAGAAGAGATTAGCATTTGAATAAATGAATGGAGTAAAAAAGATCACCCTTTCCAGTGTGGGTCAGCATCATCCAATCCATTGAAGGCCTGAATAGGACAAAAAGGTGGGGAGGGGCAAATTGGATCTCTCTTCTTAAACTGAGACATCCGTCCTATGTTGCCCTAAAACTCTGGAGCTCCTGGTTGACTTGGACTGAATTATACCGGCTTTCCTGGTTCTACAGCTTGCAGACAGCAGATGATGGCATCTCTCAGCCTCTGATATAGTTTGAAAGTGTGTACCTGCCCAAATCTCATGTGGAAATGTAATCCCCAATGCTGGAGGTGGGGTCTGGTGGGATGTGATTGGATCATGGGGACTGATTTCTCATAAATGGGTTAGCACCATCCTTTTGGTGCTATCCTTGCAATAATGAGTGAGTTCTCACAAGATCTGGTTATTTAGAAGTGTGTGGCACCTCTCCCCATCTCTTGCTCCTGCTTTTGCCATGTGATGTGCCTGCTCCCCCTTCACCTTCTGCCATGATTTTGAGTTTCCTGAGGCTTCCTCAGAAGCTGAGCAGATGTCAGCACCATGCTTCCTGTACAGCCTGCAGAACTGTGAGCCAATTAAACCTTTTTTTCTTATAAATTACTCAATCTCAGGTATTTCTTTATAGCAATTTGAGAATGGCCTCCAGAATCATGTGAGCCAATTCCCATATTAAATCTCATCTTATGTCTCTATTATATCCCATTGTTTTTGTTTCTCTGGAGAATGCTGACTAATAACACAGAATCTCCAAATAGAGTCTATTTCACTCTCTAAGCCTCAGCTGCATGTGTGATCCTATTCTTGTTTGCTCTATTGACCGTGAAAGAGTTGTTTGCCCTTTTCCTATTTATCCATCTGAGTGAATGAAAGGTACATGCTTATAAAAAACCCACTTAAAAGGCACCAAAATATTTGGTGAAAAAAATAAGGAGGAAAAAAAATAACATTTGTCTTTTCTCTCCCGCCATAGAGGTCAAGAGAAATCCACTGGCAACAGATACCTAAGATAACATAAAGAGTTAATTATACCCTAAATGAAATTGCGGCAAGTAAAACACATTCTCACAGTTGCAGTTTACCTAGCACATGATTGTTACTACAAAGGAATTCTGTAGTCCTTTAAGTGTTTATACCTGCTTTTTGGGGTTTGTTTTTTGTTTTTCCTTGGTAGTATTCATCCTGGAGATGACCGAGTAGGACTCCTGCAGCAGCTGCTGGCTGGCATCTTCTGTCTACTGCTCTCCCTGTCATTCCCCTTTTCTCTCTCCTTCTAAACTCAGTTTGGCCAGGATTGTCGAAAAAATGCTGGTGGAGGCAATAGAAGTGACTAAACAAGTTTTGTCCATAATCTTCTCTTTCTACTCACTTCTCTGTTTATATTTATTGACCACCTTCTTCATCCAAGAATAGATGATGCTATTGGTCACACCTTCATCATGAAACTTTGCTTCATGTAACTGCAAAGTACACACTGCTATGCCTTGGGATGTCACTGTCACATTCTGGACCTCAGACTCTTAACTTGAAAATAGGATGAAACTGACAGGCACCTACACCAGCTAAAGAGGTCATTCTAATCACATTTATATTGTGTTTTAAACAGCCCTGTTTCACAAATGAGTTTCTCCTCCTTTATGGAGCAGGATTATGAGAGTTCTCCATATTATTATCATCATCACCACAAGCCTCAGGAATAACAAATTTCCCAATCATAGGAGAGTAGAAATAGAAAGTGACCTCTGTATAGAAACCATCTAAAGTGCTATAACTGCACTTTGGAAAAAACACAGAAGCCTAAGAAGTTTATTGATTGAGACTCAGCAGATATTAAAACTGATAATAAAACTACAGTAATTTAGCAAGTACAGAGTACAGCAAAAGACAAATAAAGTAATGTAACAGGAAAAGAACCCATCTTATATAAAATTTTAATAAATGCTATTGGAAGACATGACAAATTAATCAAAAAGGGCAAGATTGTCCACTAAATGGTCTGGAGAGATGTGGTTATTCAGAAAATAATCACTTTCATTTTCATTTCACAACGTTTGTGGAAATTTATTCTAGATGGACTAAATGTAAACTCTTAACAAATAGAGACTAAAGTGACTCTGATCTCTGAAAGAGAATGGGCTTCTTCACATAAGAGCAAAAGTAAGAATTATAAAGTAATTTATCAGCATTTGACTATATAATAATGCAAAACTTCTATACATCAAAAAAATTATGACAGAAATAGCTAATTTCTTTTCTATATAAAGAGCTTATACAAACAGACTAATAAAACAGTAATATCCCAGCAGGAAAAATGGGCAAAGAACATCACAAAGGAGGGAATTTCAGAGCCTAATAAAGATATTAAATAAACATTAGACCACATCTGTAATCAAAGAAGTGCAAGTAGAATAATGAAATGTCTCTTTCCCCCTTTCTTTTTTTTTTTTTTTTTTTATTTTTTTTTATTTTTTTTTTTATTTATTTATTTTTTTTTATTTATTTTATTTTTTTTTTATTTATTTATTTTTTTATTATACTTTAAGTTCTAGGGTACATGTGCATAATGTGCAGGTTTGTTACATATGTATACTTATGCCATGTTGGTGTGCTGCACCCATCAACTCGTCAGCACCCATCAATTCATCATTTATATCATGTATAACTCCCCAATGCAATCCCTCCCTCCTCCCCCCTCCCCCCTCCCCATGATAGACCCCAGTGTGTGATGTTCCCCTTCCCGAGTCCAAGTGATCTCATTTTTCAGTTCCCACCTATGAGTGAGAACATGCGGTGTTTGGTTTTCTCTTCTTGTGATAGTTTGCTAAGAATGATGGTTTCCAGCTGCATCCATGTCCCTACAAAGGACGCAAACTCATCCTTTTTTATGGCTGCATAGTATTCCATGGTGTATATGTGCCACATTTTCTTAATCCAGTCTGTCACAGATGGACATTTGGGTTGATTCCAAGTCTTTGCTATTGTGAATAGTGCCGCAATAAACATACGTGTACATGTGTCTTTGTAGTAGACTAATTTATAATCCTTTGGGTATATACCCAGTAGTGGGATGGCTGGGTCATATGGTACATCTAGTTCTAGATCCTTGAGGAATTGCCATACTCTTTTCCATAATGGTTGAACTAGTTTACAATCCCACCAACAGTGTAAAAGTGTTCCTATTTCTCCACATCCTCTCCAACACCTGTTGTTTCCTGACTTCTTAATGATTGCCATTCTAACTGGTGTGAGATGGTATCTCATTGTGGTTTTGATTTGCATTTCTCTGATGGCCAGTGATGATGAGCATTTTTTCATGTGTCTGTTGGCTGTATGAATATCTTCTTTTGAGAAATGTCTGTTCATATCCTTTCCCCACTTTTTGATGGGGTTGTTTGTTTTTTTCTCGTATATTTGTTTGAGTTCTTTGTAGATTCTGGATATTAGCCCTTTGTCAGATGAGTAGGTTGCAAAAATTTTCTCCCATTCTGTAGGTTGCCTGTTCACTCTGATGGTAGTTTCTTTTGCTGTGCAAAAGCTCTTTAGTTTAATTAGATCCCATTTGTCAATTATGGCTTTTGCTGCCGTTGCTTTTGGTGTTTTAGACATGAAGTCCTTGCCCATGCCTATGTCCTGAATGGTACTACCTAGATTTTCTTCTAGGGTTTTTATGGTATTAGGTCTAACATTTAAGTCTCTAATCCATCTTGAATTAATCTTCGTATAAGGGGTAAGGAAAGGATCCAGTTTCAGCTTTCTACTTATGGCTAGCCAATTTTCCCAGCACCATTTATTAAATAGGGAATCCTTTCCCCATTTCTTGTTTCTCTCAGGTTTGTCAAAGATCAGATGGCTGTAGATGTGCGGTATTATTTCTGAGGACTCTGTTCTGTTCCATTGGTCTATATCTCTGTTTTGGTACCAGTACCATGCTGTTTTGGTTACTGTAGCCTTGTAGTATAGTTTGAAGTCAGGTAGCGTGACGCCTCCAGCTTTGTCCTTTTGACTTAGGATTGTCTTGGCAATGCGGGCTCTTTTTTGGTTCCATATGAACTTTAAAGCAGTTTTTTCCAATTCTGTGAAGAAAGTCATTGGTAGCTTGATGGGGATGGCATTGAATCTATAAATAACCTTGGGGAGTATGGCCATTTTCACGATATTGATTCTTCCTATCCATGAGCATGGTATGTTCTTCCATTTGTTTGTGTCCTCTTTGATTTCACTGAGCAGTGGTTTGTAGTTCTCCTTGAAGAGGTCCTTTACATCCCTTGTAAGCTGGATTCCTAGGTATTTTATTCTCTTTGAAGCAATTGTGAATGGAAGTTCATTCCTGATTTGGCTCTCTGCTTGTCTGTTGCTGGTGTATAAGAATGCTTGTGATTTTTGCACATTAATTTTGTATCCTGAGACTTTGCTGAAGTTGCTTATCAGCTTAAGGAGATTTTGGGCTGAGACGATGGGGTTTTCTAAATATACAATCATGTCATCTGCAAACAGGGACAATTTGACTTCTTCTTTTCCTAACTGGATACCCTTGATTTCTTTCTCTTGCCTGATTGCCCTAGCCAGAACTTCCAACACTATGTTGAATAGGAGTGGTGAGAGAGGGCATCCCTGTCTTGTGCCAGTTTTCAAAGGGAATTTTTCCAGTTTTTGCCCATTCAGTATGATATTAGCTGTGGGTTTGTCATAAATAGCTCTTATTATTTTGAGGTACGTTCCATCAATACCGAATTTATTGAGCGTTTTTAGCATGAAGGGCTGTTGAATTTTGTCAAAAGCCTTTTCTGCATCTATTGAGACAATCATGTGGTTCTTGTCTTTGGTTCTGTTTATATGCTGGATTACGTTTATTGATTTGCGAATGTTGAACCAGCCTTGCATCCCAGGGATGAAGCCCACTTGATCATGGTGGATAAGCTTTTTGATGTGCTGCTGAATCCGGTTTGCCAGTATTTTATTGAGGATTTTTGCATCAATGTTCATCAGGGATATTGGTCTAAAATTCTCTTTTTTTGTTGTGTCTCTGCCAGGCTTTGGTATCAGGATGATGTTGGCCTCATAAAATGAGTTAGGGAGGATTCCCTCTTTTTCTATTGATTGGAATAGTTTCAGAAGGAATGGTACCAGCTCCTCCTTGTACCTCTGGTAGAATTCAGCTGTGAATCCATCTGGTCCTGGACTTTTTTTGGTGGGTAGGCTATTAATTGTTGCCTCAATTTCAGAGCCTGCTATTGGTCTATTCAGGGATTCAACTTCTTCCTGGTTTAGCCTTGGGAGAGTGTAAGTGTCCAGGAAATTATCCATTTCTTCTAGATTTTCTAGTTGATTTGCGTAGAGGCGTTTATAGTATTCTCTGATGGTAGTTTGTATTTCTGTGGGGTCAGTGGTGATATCCCCTTTATCATTTTTTATTGCATCTATTTGATTCTTCTCTCTTTTTTTCTTTATTAGCCTTGCTAGCGGTCTGTCAATTTTGTTGATCTTTTCAAAAAACCAACTCCTGGATTCATTGATTTTTTGGAGGGTTTTTTGTGTCTCTATCTCCTTCAGTTCTGCTCTGATCTTAGTTATTTCTTGCCTTCTGCTAGCTTTTGAATGTGATTGCTCTTGCCTCTCTAGTTCTTTTAATTGTGATGTTAGAGTGTCAATTTTAGATCTTTCCTGCTTTCTCTTGTGGGCATTTAGTGCTATAAATTTCTCTCTACACACTGCTTTAAATGTGTCCCAGAGATTCTGGTATGTTGTATCTTTGTTCTCATTGGTTTCAAAGAACATCTTTATTTCCGCTTTCATTTCGTTATGTACCCAGTAGTCATTCAGGAGCAGGTTGTTCAGTTTCCATGTAGTTGAGCGGTTTTGATTGAGTTTCTTAGTCCTGAGTTCTAGTTTGATTGCACTGTGGTCTGAGAGACAGTTTGTTATAATTTCTGTTCTTTTACATTTGCTGAGGAGTGCTTTACTTCCAATTATGTGGTCAATTTTGGAATAAGTGCGATGTGGTGCTGAGAAGAATGTATATTCTGTTGATTTGGGGTGGAGAGTTCTATAGATGTCTATTAGGTCCGCTTGGTGCAGAGATGAGTTCAATTCCTGGATATCCTTGTTAACTTTCTGTCTCGTTGATCTGTCTAATGTTGACAGCGGAGTGTTGAAGTCCCCCATTATTATTGTATGGGAGTCTAAGTCTCTTTGTAAGTCTCTAAGGACTTGCTTTATGAATCTGGGTGCTCCTGTATTGGGTGCATATATATTTAGGAGAGTTAGCTCTTCCTGTTGAATTGATCCCTTTACCATTATGTAATGGCCTTCTTTGTCTCTTTTGATCTTTGATGGTTTAAAGTCTGTTTTATCAGAGACTAGGATTGCAACCCCTGCTTTTTTTTGTTCTCCATTTGCTTGGTAGATCTTCCTCCATCCCTTTATTTTGAGCCTATGTATGTCTCTGCATGTGAGATGGGTCTCCTGAATACAGCAGACTGATGGGTCTTGACTCTTTATCCAGTTTGCCAGTCTGTGTCTTTTAATTGGAGCATTTAGTCCATTAACATTTAAGGTTAATATTGTTATGTGTGAACTTGATCCTGCCATTATGATATTAACTGGTTATTTTGCTCGTTAGTTGATGCAGTTTCTTCCTAGCCTCGATGGTCTTTACATTTTGCCAAGTTTTTGCGATGGCTGGTACGGTTGTTCCTTTCCATGTTTAGGGCTTCCTTCAGGGTCTCTTGTAAGGCAGGCCTGGTGGTGACAAAATCTCTAAGCATTTGCTTATCTGTAAAGGATTTTATTTCTCCTTCACTTATGAAACTTAGTTTGGCTGGATATGAAATTCTGGGTTTAAAATTCTTTTCTTTAAGAACGTTGAATATTGGCCCCCACTCTCTTCTGGCTTGTAGAGTTTCTGCCGAGAGATCTGCTGTTAGTCTGATGGGCTTCCCTTTGTGGGTGACCCGACCTTTCTCTCTGGCTGCCCTTAAGATTTTTTCCTTCATTTCAACTTTGGTGAATCTGGCAATTATGTGTCTTGGAGTTGCTCTTCTCGAGGAGTATCTTTGTGGCGTTCTCTGTATTTCCTGAATTTGAATGTTGGCCTGCCCTACTAGGTTGGGGAAGTTCTCCTGGATGATATCCTGAAGAGTGTTTTCCAACTTGGTTCCATTTTCCCCCTCACTTTCAGGCACCCCAATCAGACGTAGATTTGGTCTTTTTACGTAATCCCATACTTCTTGCAGGCTTTGCTCATTTCTTTTTCTTCTTTTTTCTTTTGGTTTCTCTTCTCGCTTCATTTCATTCATTTGATCTTCAATCGCTGATACTCTTTCTTCCAGTTGATCGAGTCAGTTACTGAAGCTTGTGCATTTGTCACGTATTTCTCGTGTCATGGTTTTCATCTCTGTCATTTCGTTTATGATCTTCTCTGCATTAATGAGTCTAGCTGTCAATTCTTCCACTCTTTTTTCAAGATTTTTAGTTTCTTTGCGCTGGGTACGTAATTCCTCCTTTAGCTCTGATAAGTTTGATGGACTGAAGCCTTCTTCTCTCCTCTCGTCCAAGTCATTCTCTGACCAGCTTTGATCCGTTGCTGGTGATGGGCTGCGCTCCTTTGCAGGGGGAGATGCGCTCTTATTTTTTGAATTTCCAGCTTTTCTGCCCTGCTTCTTCCCCATCTTTGTGGTTTTATCTGTCTCTGGTCTTTGATGGTGGTGACGAACTGATGGGGTTTTGGTATAGGTGTCCTTCCTGTTTGATAGTTTTCCTTCTGACAGTCAGAAGGACTCTCTGTTGGTCTGTTGGAGATTGCTTGAGGTCCACTCCAGACCCTGTTTGCCTGGGTATCAGCAGCAGAGGTTGCCGAAGATAGAATATTGCTGAACAGCGAGTGTACCTGTCTGATTCTTCCTTTGGAAGTGTCCTCTCAGGGGTGTACTCCACCCTGTGAGGTGTGGGGTGTCAGACTGCCCCTAGTGGGGGATTTCTCCCAGCTAGGCTACTCAGGGGTCAGGGACACACCTGAGCAGGCAGTCTGTCCGTTCTCAGATCTCAACCTCCGCGTTGGGAGATCCGCGGCTCTCCCCAAAGCTATCAGACAGAGTCGTTCGCGTCTGCACCGGCTCCCGCTACTTCCCCTGTTGGTCTTCAGCTGTGCGCTGTCCCCAGAGGTGGAGACTACAGAGACAGGCAGGCTTCCTTGAGCTGCTGTGAGCTCCACCCAGTTCGAGCTTCCCAGCGGCTTTGTTTACCTACTTAAGCCTCAGCAATGGCGGGCGCCCCTCCCCCAGCCTCGCTGCTGCCTTGCGGATAGATCGCGGCAGACTGCTGTGTTAGCAGTGAGGGAGGCTTCGTGGGCGTGGGACCCTCCCGGCCAGGTGTGGGATATATTCTCCTGGAATGCCTGTATGCTTACAGCGCAGTATTGGGGTGGGAGTTACCCGATTTTCCAGGTGTTGTGTGTCTCAGTTCCCCTGGCTAGGAAAACGGATCCCCTTCCCCCTTGCGCTTCCAGGTGAGGCGATGCCTCGCCCTGCTTCAGCTCTCGCTGGTCAGGCTGCAGCAGCTGACCAGCTCCGATTGTCCGGCACTCCCTAGTGAGATGACCCCAGTACCTCAGTTGAAAATGCAGAAATCACCGGTCTTCTGTGTCGCTCGCGCTGGGAGTTGGAGACTGGAGTTGTTCCTATTCGGCCATCTTCTCCCCCTTTCAAATTAGCAGAGTTTCCATATCGGTTGGGTCCTCTGGGAAGCAGATGCCGAGGTGGAGTTAGGAATACAAAGGTTCATTTGGGAGAAATGCCTCTGACAGATAAAAGAGGGAGGAAGCAGGGTCTGACAAAGACCTAGGTATGTTATGAATATTCTATAATACTATGTGACAATCTTTCCAGGAAAATAGAGAGATAATTACTGCTAATAACACTCAAATATAAATGCCTTTAATCCTCATGACACCCTAGGGCATGCACTTTCTTGATCCCTATATTAGAGATTAGGAAACTAAGGGACCAAGAGAACAAGGAAAATGCCCAAGGCAGAGTTGGAACTTGAATCCAGGCAACCTGGCTCCCAAGTCTTTTGTCTTAAGTCTTATATTACAACTATCTCTTTTTTTTTTTTTTTTTTTTTTAATTATACTTTAAGTTCTAGGGTACATGTGCATAACGTGCAGGTTTGTTACATATGTATACTTATGCCATGTTGGTGTGCTGCACCCATCAACTCATCAGCACCCATCAATTCATCATTTATATCATGTATAACTCCCCAATGCAATCCCTCCCTCCTCCCCCCTCCCCCCTCCCCATGATAGGCCCCAGTGCGTGATGTTCCCCTTCCCGAGTCCAAGTGATCTCATTGTTCAGTTCCCACCTATGAGTGAGAACATGCGGTGTTTGGTTTTCTGTTCTTGTGATAGTTTGCTAAGAATGATGGTTTCCAGCTGCATCCATGTCCCTACAAAGGACGCAACTATCTCTTAAGTAAAATGTGGACTTTTAAGCAGTTTTAAAAATGATATTAAGAAAGCATGTTTACCAAAAAAAGGGAAAGAATTTTAATCATATGGGGAAATGTTTATGGTATAAAAATAATTGGAAAGAGCTGAACTCAAAATTGTCTACAAGATAAAATCTAATTACGTATAATATGCATAAAATAACAGGTGAGAAGAGAGTAAATTATTAATAGTAACTATTGAGTGAAAGGTGAAGTGCAGAGTAATCAACTCATCTTGGCTTTTTCCTGGACTTTTCTGGTTTTAGCATTCAAAGTTCCATGACCTGGACATTCTTTCAAGTCTTGGACAAATGGATGATTGGTCATCCCTAGTGATTTTAATTATCGTTTAACATGACTTAGATTTTCTTTCCACATTCTCTAAAATGAGCATGTATTAATTGGGTAATTGGGGGAAAAACATGCCCAAACAACAACAAAATGGTAAACTCTTGGGAGAAGTAAAGGAAGCACATTGGCTGTATTTTGGATGAAGAGAGATCTGGAAGAGAGGAGGGACATCCAAAGGGATTGAACAGGTAGCAGGAAATTTTAGTTTATTTTCTCATTTATTTAACTCAATGTGAGGCCCTCGGGATACAGAAATGATGAAGATAGTAAGTCATTTGCTCTCAGGAATTTACACTCTAGTAGGTTAAGACATTCAATAAACACATTATAATATTATTCATCATGATGAGTGCTATGCAGGAAGGAACTGGGGTGTAATAGAGAGTAATGATATGGGGACACTCCAGAAAGGACGACTAGGGAAGGCCTGTGTGGATTGGTGACATTTGATGTGGAACTGAATGAGAAGTGGCATTATTAATGCAACTTTAAAACTACACCATGGGGAAAGAAAATTTTTAGCAATTCATTTATTCCGAGACCTGGGATTAACACACACTTCTGAAGACAGAATTCCTTGGTACTATACATTGTACTCACATGAATTATAACTTAAAAATTACCTTTACATTATTTCAAGTATATGGGAAATTGGACAAGTTTGCAAAAATGGAAATTTTTAAGGGAAAATTCATAACGTATCTAGTTAACAGAGAATATATTTTCTAAATATACTCTGAAGAAGTAATAAAACACCTTCAATCCATGATGGTTCACAAAAATAAAGACCTTTAAAATCAGACTATGCCATTTTCCTGAATGATATTTTAGTGTAATATTGCTTAGAAGCAATACAAATGTTGAATGAGTAAAAAACAGCTTAGTGGAAGCTGCGATCTCCTTGTCTTCATTTAGCAACTGCCCAACTCCTTAAAATGAAGACTGAGCATACAGTTTACTGGAGAGAAAAACAAAAAACACCCCAGTCTTGCCAAAGTCAACAAAATTTTGTTGGAGTCACCAGACTAGCAAAAGTAATGTCTTCTTACACATTGACAGGCTGTTATGTAAAGAGTGCTAACACAACAGAGCGCCAGTGAGTTCACAGGACCTTCTTGCCTTCTCATCAAGGCAGAATGACAAGAAGCAGAAGAAATTACTCAGTAAAAACAAAGAAGGGTCACACTGGAACAGGGAAGGAAATTCTGGGAACAAGAGAGTTTTTCGTTTTGCTTTTAAACTAGAAAAGCTTGATATATCCCTAAAGTCTAGCCAGGTAAAAAATTAGAAGCCGAGGGTTAGTATAGATGATTTTAGATCACAGTTCTTATAAAACCAGTCCTAAAAAGGCTGTAGTATTTTTTTTGAATCTCACATTCCTCTCATTTCTACCTTTCTCCCTTCTGAAAATGCTCTTTAGGAAAAAATTGTTAAAAATGCTTATTAAACAATTTTTATGCTTTAAGCTGATTATGAGTTTGGACTTTAAGAAAGAAAATAAGTAGTAGAATAAATTTTTTTAAATCCTCAGAAAAATTTCTATGGAAAAGATGCTTTTTTAGGGGTGGCAGTCCAGGTTGGGTATCAGTGTCTGCTGGTAGGCTTATCGTAACTGAGAACACTGAGCTGTTCTTAAAAAAAATTCCTTAGCTAAATGCATAATTGAAAATGCTGAGCTATTAGAACTTCAAAGATTAATTTCTCCATTAATGGCACAAGGTGATAGAGAAAAACAATCAGGCTAAAGAAGCATAATCAAGCTAAGCCAACTGGAGCATTTCATCTGATATTCAAAGTCGCTGGGCCAAAACTTTGATCTCCTTCAATTTTGTTTGAGAGAGTTTTAGGTCATTTAAAACTACAGGAAACTTCTTTCTGTGGAACTCAGAACTGTATTCTGATATATATAGTTTTCTTTTAATCCCTTCGGGTAATAGGATACAAAGTGCTATTTCTGGGCACTGTGAGCTGCGAGATGGTTATTTAATGACCAGTGCCAGACAGTCCCAAAAGGCCTTGGGTATATTTTCACTGTGCTTACTTGATAGCTACAAGTCCATTCAGTTATGTTAAACTTGGAGGCAGACCATCTTACTTTGCTAAAGAAAGAACAATGATGCAACAAGAAGTCAGATGGCAAAGACAAGACACATGTGTTCTGAGACTAACCAAATAAGGCAGAGCCGCCACAATTAGGATTTGAATAACAGAGATGGGGTGAATTTAACTTAAAAACTTCCTTTTAGTAGCCAATTCTGTCGGTAACGGATATATTCTCCAGCTGTATAGCTAAGAATAAAGAGGTTAGCTTATAATAACGCTGGGTAAAATACATTATCTTTGTCTGTGAAGTTTTCATACAAGCCTAATTTGTACCATCTTCATGCATACTCATCAAGATTATTCCATGGTGTGGGACTTTCTGAATTAGAGACTGTAAATCAGATTATTACAACTATTGTTGTCACCAATATCATTGACAAAAACAGCACCATAATATGAAAAAGTGTATATTATACAGAGCTTCTGCCCACAATTATTTAGTTCCTGTTATATCTGAGGCATTGTTTCAGGCCCATTTAAAACATCTTCTCTATTCCTTACAACTGTCCCTGCAAAGTAAGTACAGTTGTGTTTGTGAGTTTCCCATCCACGAATTCGACCAACCATGGATGGAACATTAAAAAAAATCACAACAAAAAATAATACAAATAAAAAAACACTACAACTATTTACATAGGATTTACATTACATTAGGTATTATAAGTAATCTAGAGATTATTCAAAGTATGCAGGGGGATGTGCATTGGTTATATGCAAATACTATGCCATTTTAGATAACAGACTTAAGCATCCTGGGATTTTGTATCTGCTGGACATCCTGGAAACAATCCCCCACAAATACCTAGAAATGGTTGTGTTATTAGTCACATTTAATACTTGAGGAAACAGAGTTTATGTAACTTATCCAAAAGTTACAAATGTATAAGTGGTAGAACCAAGACTCCAATAACAACTTCTTTGACTTCAAAACCCAAACTCCATCACAATCACTGTTTTTCCAAATTTTATACTGATTTTCCTTCAGAATTAATGAATGGAGTGGTTTTTCTGGCCAATGTCACTTACTTGGAAGCAAACCTCTTCTTCCTTTCTTTGCAGTAAGATTGTATCTACTGAGTATTTACCATTTACCATTTTTCAGTTCCACGGCCTTCTAACTAAGGAGAGTAAAACAGACAAATCATGGTAGAGGAGGTAAAAGCATCTTCACTGTTGAAGATAACAAACCAGGCACACACCATACCTTTAACCCTAGTACTTGGAAATCTAGTGAGATTAGTTCCACGCACAAGTCCCATCTAAGTTTTCCACATCTTGGTTTGCAGAAGAACTGTTAACATGGAACAGTGACCTGGCTATGTCACAATAGCCAGCTCTTTCCAGGTATGAGGCACTTCACATTGATTACCTTGTTTAGTCAAAACGTCAACTCACGAGTTTGGTACTGTTGTTATTATCCTCCTCATATTACAAATAAGTGACTCACATAGCGTCATTCATTTATTTATTGGTAAAACAGGGATTAGAACGGATGACTCCTGACATAAAAATACTGTAATTGTTTATATGATACTTAGCAAATCTTTAGGTTAGTTTTTTCAAGTGTTTTGACACTGTGATGTATTGTAATTCTCATTCTAAGTAATTTGTAATTAAAATAAAATATTGACATTTTGAAATAGTTTACCTTTTTTGTTAGCTAGAGAACATGCAATGATTTCTTTTAAATACCATCACTCTCTACTGTTTGCATTCAAATACATCTTTTGTATAAGAGAAATGTGTGACTAGCAACCAACATGCAGGAAATTGAACATGAGGATAACCCTGTTTGTTATCCATCGGGCCATTTTATCTGTTTCCTAGCTTATCTGGCTAAAAACCTATCTTGGGTCTTCAAAGTTGTCTAGAGACTTCCCACCACCTAGATGACCTAACACAAGTCTGTCATTACACAAAGCAGAGTGCAGTGAAGTTTTGCTAAAAGCATGGGAGTAAGGAACAGACTGGTTGAAAGCACAGATTAATAGGGTTGAATTTAGGCCTCTACCACTTACCAGCTTTGTTATATTAGGTGGGTTATTTACCCTCTCCAAGCTTGGTTTTCTCATTGAAGAAATAAGGATAATAATAATATCTAACTCATAGGCTTGTTCTGAGGATTAAATAAGATAAAGTAGAAGTGTTTAGCACACTGCCTAGCTTGCCGTAAGTGTTCAATAACATTATCTGCTATTCTGAAATTGTTCTTCTTCCCCCTCCACCTGGACTCAGTAAAGTCTAGTTAGATGGTAACCACATAAAACAAGGGGCTATATCTTTGCCTTAAGGATGAGCTAAGTAAATCTGGGCCATATAAATGGATATGTAACATTTGATTTATTTTATTAGCAATACCACGTTATAAGGAGAAGAAGGAAAACACAGTCAATAAGTAATTCTGGGAGGCTTAATGAAATATTTATTCTTTTCCACATGACCTTGTAAACTAGTGAGCATGATTTTTAAGTCTTATTAAAAACAAGGTTGCATCCAACATGATGAAGAATTGTTATGTTGAGAGGCCTTTAATCATTCTTGGCTAGTTGTTGATTTTTTAAAAATGAATCAGTAACGTAACAGAAATTAGTGCATTTTGAGTTCTTACAGAATTTGTTTTCTTCTTATATGTGACTTGAAAATAGCTGAGGCGATCTGCAGAGTTAAGAAAATATCCACACAGATGCGGACGGACTTGGGGATAGCACCAAGTAAAAGAAACCAAGTGTGCTTGTAGACTGCATAGTAGGAAATATCAGGACTAGAGCAAGGTCCTGATTCAGAAGGAACCTTCAATGAAGATGTCGTTAGATATTACCTGCTGCGATGTAGCAGTCAGCACTATAGACTCACTCGTTTTCTTGATATGTTGTTCTGTAGTATGATAAAATATTGATGATATCTCTAGGTTAAGTTCTATCTTCAACCAGTGCTACACAGGTTGCTCATATTTGATCATATTCAACAAGTATTTTTGTCTCCAAGTCACATCTCTTAATACTTGCTGCAGTAGAGCAGCAAAGAGATTTCTCATCTTAAAGATGAAGAGATCCAGATTGTGCCCTAAATGTTTTTTATGCACAGTCTTCTCTCCCCAGTTTCTTTTGTGCCTACCACTTTGCCACTTGAGTGTCCAGCACAGCCCTGTCTGTCTAATGAGTTGGCTGAATGCTTATTTATTGCCTGTTGTTATTCTTGTTTCCAGCAGGAGGAGCATAATGATTAAGCTGGCATAAGCCTTCCTTCTTTGACATGTTAAATACAAAAAGGACTTTAGAAACAGTCAAAAGATGTGAAAACTTGGAAATAATAAAATTGGAGAAAGCAATTTTGTTTTTATTGTTCTAAAAAAATTAGAGAAGGCAAATAAAGTGAATGGGAAAGGCTATTACACAAATTGTTTCTGAAGAGGAAGACTGTGATAAAGTAAAACAAATACACAAACTAACAAAAGACAAAAATTGAATTTTGGTGGAAAAATTTGGCTCCTGGTTTTAATCTTGCCAACCACTAGCTAGATAATTTGAGATAAGTTATTGAACTTTCATAGAACATAATTTTCTTATGAGTAAAGTTAGAGGATTCTTACAGATATTCCGAAAGGCCTTTTACAACTCTTTGTTGTTCTAAGATGAATAAAAACCAACATCCCCAGTAGCAATTTACCAAGAGATGATCATGAACCTATCTCTAAAAATCAATGCTATAGTGTTAAAAAATGGTTTAATTCTACCCAGAGGATTTTAAGATGAATGGACATGAAATAAATGGAGGCATTTCAGACCAAAAAAAGGCAGCAGTGGGTTCTAAATTATTATAAAAATACAGATAAGTAACTTAGCAATAAAAGCAAGCAACAGAACAAAAATTAAATATTTAAAACCCAAAGAACTATTGGTGAAACTTCTTTGAATTCTTCTAGATTTTATTTATATTAATTTTTAACACTGGAAGTTTTCCTTTATAAAGGATAATATCGACTTTCATTTTTGGGCTTAGTGGAGTAATTGTTACCAGACTTTTTCTTCCACTGTAAAGAGCTTAAAAAATCAACAGAATACATGAAATAGCTGTTGTTAAACATTGGTCAATAGGCAGTACAGTAACGTGGTCCCTGAGAGAAGGCAAACAAACTGGTTCCTACATATACAAGATATGAACTTACAGGCAATAACTGTGAAATATACATACTTTACAAGTGCATATGGAAAATCACCAATATAGACAATATGTTGCTCATAAAATAACTTCAATAAATTGCAAAGGATAGAAATCATATACAGTCTGTTTGCTGATCAGAATGGAACTATACTAGAAATTAATAGCATAAGATATCTAAGATATCACCAAATCTTGGTAAATTAAATAACACATTTCTAAATAATCCATGAGTTAAAGAGGAAATCATGTTAGAAATGAAAAGTATTTTGATAACACAGCAAAATTTATGCCATAAAATTTAGATGGCCTGGATAATCTTTTGAAGATACAAATCACCAGTACTGGGCACAAGAAGAAGCAGAAAATCTGGAATCTTAATATCTGTTTCAGAAGTTGAATCCATAACGAAAAGCCTCTCCAAGGAAAAAAATTCAGGCTGGTGAATTCTAGCGTTTGTACTAATTTACACTCCTATCATCAGGAGTTGCTTGTTCCACATCCTCATCAATATTTGGTATTGTCAGTCATTTTCATTTTAGCCATTGTGATGGCTGTACACATCGTGGTATCACAATGTGGTTTCAGTTTGCATTTCTATGGTGACTAATAAAGTTCAACTTGTTTTGTATGTTTATTGGCTATTTGAATATCCTATTTTGTGAAGAACTTGTCTTTTACTCATTCTTCTATTAGATTGTCTATCTTTTAAAATAGATTTTAGGAGTTTGTTTTAAAAAATTCTGGTTATGGGTCTTTTTCAGGTGTATGTTTTGTGAATATCATCTCCTACTCTGTTGGCACAATACATTTTGAAGAAAATATCATCACATAACCGTATGCATATGTGCTACATGGCCTTAATACCTAATTTACAAAAGTTGATGTGTTGTTAAGTATATTATAAACAGAAATGCATCATTTATTTTCTTTGTCCAGTTGTATGACCTTTTCCAAAGAAAACAGCATGTCATCTTGACTGAAACAGGAAGTCCACATTGAGGAAGCAAAGGGTTTCCTAAAAAGTTACTCTCTATGATGAAGCACACCAAAACAAAAGGCATATTCATTTAAGTGAACTTCCACATTTGTAGGCTTTCTCAGCATGGGTAGGAAAAGAGGGCTGAAGTGTTTTTTTTTTCTTGATTCCCATTCCTTATATTGCTACTGACAAAACATGTAAATCTGAGATGACTCACTGAACTTTTCCGTGTTTGTTTCTCCTTTGGTGAAAAAAAGTTATGAAAAATGATAAAAACATTCTGTAAATTGTTGTCTGCAAGATCTAGAGAAGTAGTTTATGAAAAATATCAGTACTCAGCTGGGCTCAATGGCTCACGCCTATAATCCCAGCACTTTGGGAGACTGAGGTGAGTGGATCACCTGAGGTCAGGTGCTTGAGACCAGCCTGGCCAACATGGTGAAACCCCATCTCTACTAAAAACACAACGATTAGTTAGACGTGTTGGCATGTGCCTGTAGTCCCAGCTACTCAGGATGCTGAGGCATGATAATCGCTTGAACCTGGGAGGTGGAGGTTGCAGTGAGTCAAGATTGTGCCACTGCACTCCAGCCTGGGTGACAGAGTGAGACTCTGTCTCAAAAAAGAAAAATGAAAAATAGTACTAGCAAATTTGTTTTCTCTAGTGCATATTTAAGAAAACATGTCACGTAAATACTCAAACTCTGTAAAATATTTGAAGAGATTTATTCTGAGGCAAATATGAGTGGCCCTGGCCATGACACAGCCCTCAGGAGATCCTGAGAACATGTGCCCAAGGTGGTTGCCCTACAACTTGGCTTTATACATTTTAGGGAGACATAAGACATCAATCAATACATGTTAAGATGTACATTGGGTTCAATCCAGAAAGGCAAGACAACTGGAAGTAGGGAGGCTTCCAAAGTCATAGCTAGATTCAAAGATTTCCTGATTGACAATTGGTTGAAAGAGTTAAGTTATTGTCTAAAGACTTAGAATCAATAGAAGGGAGTGTCTGGGTTAAGATAAAGCATTGTGGAGACCAAGGTGTTATCATGCAGATGAAGCCTCCAGGTAGCAGGCTTCAGAGAGAGTAGACTGTAATTTCTTATCAGATTTAAAGTGTGTGTTCTATCAGTCTTAGAGTCTGTGTTGATGTTAATGCTGGTCAGCTTTTCCTGAATTTCAAAATGGAGGAGGATATAATGAGGCAGGTCTGCCTCACCCCCTTCCCATCATGGCCTAAACTAGTTTTTCAGGTTAACTTTGGAATGCCCTTGGATGAGAGGAAGGGTCCATTCAAATGGTCAGGGGGGCTTAGAATTTTATTTTTGGTTTCTACATGGAAGAAGACCACTAAAAACACTTAAAAATTATTCCTATTATTGTGAGATAATCTGTTGTTTAGAAAAAATATACCTTAAAAGATAACACAGTAATGCTCACTGGAAGCCTGGGCACATGATGTTGACCTTGCACAGTTATGTAGATGTAGAATTTATCAAATAATCATTATGTTGATGTGTGTCATGTATTAGTGATTGCTTGTCTGGGTTATATATACCTACTTTGATAATTTCAACACTTATTTTTGTTATTTTGTTCATTTCAGCCTTTAGAAAATAAAATTACTTAATATCTTATTTTTAGGTTCTGTGTTAAAGAGTCTCTTTTTGACCACATCTAGCAGTGATTATTCTGAGATTTTAAAATTTTTACTCTTTATTTTCATCTGAGTGTGCACAGTGCTGCACATGTGCCATAAATATATTACACTTCTAAATAGTGTTATGAGATCAAGGAAATTTTGGAGGCTTAAGATATATGCATACTATAGTTCATTCCAATTCTAAAAAGTTATCTTTCCTTGATCGAAACCAAGGGTCTACATAAAGATGTTCTTTTTTTTTTTTTTTGAGATGGAGTTTCACTCTTGTTGCCCAAGCTGGAGTGCAATGGCTCAATCTTGGCTCACTGCAACCTCTGCCTTCCGGGTTCAAGCAAATTCTTCTGCCTCAGCCTCCTGAGTAGCTGGGATTATAGGCACACACCACCACGACCAGCTAATTTTTTTTTTTTTTTGAGACAGAGTCTCACTCTGTCGCCCAGGCTGGAGTGCAGCGGCATGATCTCTGCTCACTGCAAGCTCTGCCTCCCAGGTTCACGCCATTCTCCTGCCTCAGCCTCCCGAGTAGCTGGGACTACAGATGTCTGCCACCACGCCTGGCTAATTTTTTGTATTTTTCAGTAGAGACGGTGTTTCACTGTGGTCTCAATCTCCTGACCTCATGATCCGCCCACCTCAGCCTCCCAAAGTGCTAGGATTATAGGCGTGAGCCACCACGCCTAGCCACTAATTTTTTATATTTTTAGTAGAGATGGGGTTTCACCATGTTGGCCAGGCTGGTCTCAGACTTTACAAATGTGTCACCTCAGTGTCTGTGGGAAGGCAATAATATCCAGAAAAATCATGGGTATTTCTGGTTTAAAAACAGTGGGAAAATTGGGGATTGGATAGGGAGTTTGATTCTCTGACATTTTATTCCATTCTCTCAATAATTTACCCACTGTCCAATGTACAGTACTCACCTTTTGACTGTTGGCTTTGAGTTCTGCTTGCTTTAAAAAGAAAAATGCCAGCTAACAAAGCTCTAATAACAGATGATTGTTGCTGCTGATTTTTGTGTGATTTCCCACATTTTGCTTTTTCTTCCCATCTCCATACCAAGAACCGTAGAGTCAGATCTGTTATTCACATTTTGGTAGAGTTATGAAAGAGTTGGTGGGCAAAATTTAAGGTTCTGGGTAAAAAAGGAAAAAGGTGACACAATTGTGTCACCTTTTGTGAATGTTGTTGCCTCCCCCACTTCCTGCTATATTGTTGTGCATATGTTTCTTATTCTTTTCAAGGTTTCTAAGCTCTATTTGACTGTCTTAATTAACCCTTAATTCCCATAAGATTGTCTTAAGGATTAATTCAAAGCCCATTTCTGCATGCAGGTATCAGTCATTGCTAGAATAATCAGGCATGATTCTTGCATGGCATACTTTACAATTTGAGATATTGTCCAGTTCCCTCCTCCCTGCCAGGCTGGGCTTCTGTGCAGTTTTTTTGTTTTGTTTTTGGTTTTTGAGACAGAGTTTCACTCTGTCTCCCACCCAGGCTGGAATGCAGTGGTGCGATCTCAGCTCACTGCAGCCTCTACCTCCCGATCCAAGTGATTCTCGTGCCTCAGCTTCCCAAGTAGCTGGGACTGCAGGTGTGAGCCACCACTGCATGGCTAATTTTTGTATTTTTGGTAGAGATGGGGTTTTGCCATGTTGGCCAGGCTGGTCTCGAACTCCTGACCTCAAGTGATCTGTCTGCCCTGCCCTTGCCTTTGCCCCCCAAAGTGCTGGGATTACAGGTGTGAGCCACTGTGCCTGGCCCCTGTACGCTGTTATTACTCCTCACAGAACTCCCTTTCACTGGTCCACTGACTCGCCTAACTGAGGCAAGTCAACGTGTCCCTCACTGTATCAAACTCCTCCTATTTCTATTGGCAACCTTCTGAAGGTGCACTATTGCTTCTGTATCATTCCATGTTTTGTTGCTGAGCTGCAGGATGACTTTAACGGTCTGGGAGAGGGAATGCGATGTGGCAGAGGTTTAGACTGGAAGTGCACTACCACGTTGACAGAGTAAACTGTTGAGGTCTATATAAAGGTAACCTTGATCAGACTGCCACAAAAAGTATGAAGCCATATTTCAATTCATTCTCATTTGTCGGTGAATTCATACCACTCATGATATTAATAGCACTTACATGTTACATGGTTTTAAAATATCTTCTACTTATTTCTCTGTAAGAGGATTTTATATCTATGTTGTAAGTCCAATGAATGGTATCAGTTCTACATGATACATTTAAATGTATAATTTCTTCTCCACAGCACATATTGTGTTGTGTACGTTAGGTTGGTGCAAAAGTAAATTCCTGTTGCACCAAATTACTTTTGCACCAACCTAATAAATCATACATGGGCCAGGTGCAATGGTTCATGCCTGTAATCTCAACACTTTGGGAGGCTGAAGGGGGCAGACCACTTGAGCCCAGGAGTTTAAGACCAGCCTGAGCAACATGGCAAAACTCTGTTTCTACAAAAAAATACAAAAATTAGATGGGTGTAGCAGTGTGCACCTGTAGTCCCAGCTACTCGGGAGGCTGAGGTGGGAGGATCGCTTGAGCTCGGGAGTTCAAGGCTACAGTGACTCCTTATCATGCCACCACACCCCAGCCTGGGTGGCAGAGTGAGACCTGGTCTCAAAATTAAATTAAATTAAATTAAATCAACAAAAATGAAAATAAACCACACATGGTCCTGTGAGTCCGAGAGAACAGCATGAACGTTGATGGTGTTGATACTCTCTGTGGTGACAGCATGACTGCTTTCATGATCAAGAAGTTTTCTTCAGCTTTATT
This sequence comes from Rhinopithecus roxellana, assembly GCF_007565055.1. NCBI lineage: Eukaryota > Metazoa > Chordata > Mammalia > Primates > Cercopithecidae > Rhinopithecus > Rhinopithecus roxellana. The sequence continues at coordinate 35,226,870 of NC_044550.1, read as the reverse complement.
GCTATATTTGTTGATTTGTGTGGTCCCAAAACGAAGTCCTTAAGGCTCAAAGAATCAGTTTTGGCTCATATTTCTTTAAAACATTATTTTAATTTAGAGGTTCAAAAATTTTAATTTTTTGAAAGATGCTTCTTGTCAAAATACACATAAAATTTTTATATTGGTTGGTACTGGCTCATAAACTTTTTGTAAGATAGTCTTAGATGGAGCAGATATATAGGGATAAAAAATTATCTGAGGATTGATTCTCAAACCTATCTGTAGATTATCTATCCATGTACCCATGTATCTATCTCTGTACCTAATCCACCATCCATCTCCAGGCACAACTAAATAAGTACCTGTTATAATATTACCTAAAATCAGTATGAAGGAGGGATGAAACAAAAATAATTAAAGCCTAATGGATTCTTTTTCTATTTAGACTTCTGTATAATTATGAATATAAAATAGTAACTATACATTTATGCAACTCTGAAATAGTTTTTCAGTTGAGGTCCTTAATTTTTAAAAACTACATGAAATTTTGTTGTGAATTTCACATCAAAGGTTTTGGATTCACACACATTTTAGGTGCTCATAGCTGTATTACAGCTAATAAATATATTTCATATTTTTTTCTGCTTGATCTAGTCATATCTAGGGGAGGTATGTTGAAGTCACTCAGTAGGATGTAGTTTGTGTCAACTACTCTTTTTATTACTCACACTTATTTTTCTTCAATCAAGTTGACACTTAATATTCACACTTTTTGCTTTATACATTTTGATGTTATGTTGTTTGATCCACAATTTGGATGCATAAATCTTTTTGATTGGTTGTAACTTTTTATCAACATAAAATACTTCATGTGTTTAGTTAACACTTTATCCCTTTGAATTCGATGTTGTATCTTTATTGTTGCCACTTTTATTTTTTTCTTGGCAGAAATCTCTTGATATAATTACTTCTTTATTTTCAACCTTTTGGTATCATTTTGAACTAGATGCATCTCTTGTAAATAGGATATAGATAAGTCCCATTCCTTAAAATGAGCACTTATCCCTTCGTATTTATTTGTGATTACTAATATTTTAATTTTCTTCTTGCCATTTTAAACATGCTTTTCATTTATTATGTTCATTTTTTTTTCCTATCACCTTTTCTAGTATTTGCAGATTTGGTTTCTTTTGCTTATTTACTCTGCCTTTAGTGACTTGGAAAGTATCATTTGTACTGGTCTGCAGGACTTCTAGATTTGGGGTTCCTGGATCCTGGTGCCTCTTCTTTAGATTCTTTAGGAAAATTCTTCCTTCATTACATGTGGTGCTCTCAGTCCAATACCTCCAACATCACAGAGATGGGCAGGTGAGTCAACTGGCTGGTCAGGGCAGCTCACTTGTCTGGTCATAGAGATTGGATCAAGAATGAGTTCATCACTGATGAGAGCCTTCTCTGAGAGCAAAGTGCCTGTAACCTCCTCTACAATAAGACATAACCTTTGGTGTATTTTTAGTCCCCTAAAATCCCATGTTTTGTTGAAATCTTTTTGAATTTAAATTACATTTTTGAGGTTTTCATATTATGCTTATTTTATTATAATGATATTTAAATAATTCCTTATTAAGTTTTACTCATATTTACTCATATTAATCATTATATATATGTACTATATGTATTTGTATGTATCAGTAAATTTACTGGTTTTTTTTGCTCAATATTATTTCTATCTTTCATATCCTCTGTATTTTAGATAATTTATTTGTAGGATTATCTTACAGTTTTTCAGAAAGACTGAATTAAGCAGTAAAGTTTCTGAATACTTAGTTGAGCAAAAAAGTTCTCATTTGTTTTCATGTTTTAATGACAATTTGCCTTTTATGAAATTTTAGGTTTAAAATTCCTTTCTTTTATAATGTTGTAGAAATTATTCCATTGTCTTTTGCACCCCACAATAAAGATGAAAAGTATAAATCCATCTGAGTCTTGATCATTTAGGGCTTTTTTAAAAAAATGGTAGACTGTTTCCTGGAGATGGGAAATCTTATCTGAATATTCTTAAGTGTGTCCTTTTCCATTATTCCTGCTTGGGGTTAAATCTAAAGACTCTGTTATTCCTTGGCTCAAAGAAAATGTCTTTATATATACTTTTATCATTCTAAAAACTATTTTAAATAATTCAAGTTTTACATGAATATATATTTACTGTAAAAGTTTAAATACAGTAGTACACAGAATAAAAGCTTACAGTCCCTTCATGCTTCCTTTAATTTCCCAGTGGTCAGGCAGAGATGTGCCACCCAGATCCCTCTTTAAGGAAGAGCTTGTTACCCAAGTAGTCAGCAAGCAACCTTCAGTTTTAGCGTTTGTCTTAATGGCAGACAGCAGCCTCACCCAAGGGAAAGCCCTCCCAGGGTGACTCACATTTAGTAACTTGAGGTGGGAGTATAAGGGCCCCACCGTGTTTGCACAGTGTAGGTCACTTCTGGACATCAGTATGCTGCAGAAGTTGCCATTGCATTGACCCACGCTTTGTTGGGTCCCCGTCATGGTTTAACTTCTCTGCCCAGTCCTGTTTTCTCCTCCTGAAAGGATTCTTAAAATATATCGTGCCTACCAAACTCAGGCTTAGCATCTCTCGCGTCTGTAATCCCAGCACCTCGGGAGGCCAAGGCAGGTGGATCACCTGAGGTCAGGAGTTCGAGACCAGCCAGGCCAACATGAGGAAACCCCATCTCTACTAAAAATACGAAAAAAAAAATTAGCCGGGTGTGGTGGTGCACACCTGTAATTCTAGCTACTCAGGACGCGGAAGCAAGAGAATCACTTGAACCCAGGAGGCAGAGGTTGCAGAGAGCCGAGATTGAGCCGAGATTGCACCACGGCACTACAGCCTGGGTGAAAAAAAAAGAAAAAAAAAAGAGAACCCAATTTAGGAGGGTTGGTGACAGCAGTGGTATGAGAAATCAAGCAATATGATAGGGCTTTGAAGATGGATAACTCGCTGGCCAACTGGTGAAGACCCCCTCACTGGCTGTAGGTGAAGTCATTGGCGCAAGTTACAATTGTTAAAACTCTTATTGATGGTGAATGGGAATGGTATATGGAGTGGAAGGGAATATACTAGATAGTGTGATTTATCAGGCATTTGAGAAATACAAGAGAAATGGTAACTGTAAGGGCAATGGTATTTGATGGCTACTGCTAAAAGCCATTGACAACCTAGATTAATGCTTTTCAAAGCACAGCAGCTACTGGGAACTTGTGAAAAACACAAATTCTGGAGCCCGACCATAGACCTGCAGAATATGAAACTATGAAGATGGGGCCCAGCAAGCTACATTTAAATAAATACTTTCATGTGATTCTCATGTTAAAGTTCTAGAACAACTGTCATAGAAAAAGATAACGAAAAGCTGCAGGGAATTTACAGGCAGTTGGAAGCCAAGTATGACAGCCAGAGGGTCCTCCCTCTAAGCTTACAAAGAGGCTCTCATCTCCAGCGGTGGTTGCCCAGAGAAAGCTGTGGACCTGGTCCAGGGAGATAAGGAGCTGAGCTCCTGAGAATGCCAATCAAGGCAGACCTGTCATGCCAAGGTCAGGGCCTTGAGATGGGGATTTCTGAACAGATATCACCCCAGATTTTGAACCCCCTAATCCACTGAATCCTCTTGTCTTGCAGAATTAACTTACCCCATCACTTTCAAAGTGAGTGCTTCTCGTTTGCCAAAAGACAATTTAGAGCCCTCTCTGAGGCCAGAAAACATGTTCCCTTGGGGTTTGCTTTCACATCCCTTCCTGGTCATCAGGTCTATATCTTGAATTAAGTCACCCACAGTTGGGCCTGATAAGAAAGGAGAGAGACAATACCCCAAAGGAGCTGTAAATCTGGCCAGCATATACTTGCAGGAGTTACTGCTCATGGCATTGGATCTGAGGGTACTGGATCAGCGGATAGAAACACAAGGTTGAATAGTGGGGAGTTTATTGATTTGAGAGTATGCATCTGAGACATAGAGTTTAATGGGGCAAAGTCCCTAAGGGATGATATGGACTTGCTACTAGGATGGCTTCTGGAAGTGTAGAAAAAGTGATGGCCCACCCACAAATGATATGAACTTGAAATGCCAGATTGTTGTGGGAGACAGTGGAGGAAGGAATGTGAAGACCCAAGGAAATGGGAGTGAGAAAGTGGATATGCGATATGAGGACAGAATACCCTCTACAGGCTCACGTTCCTCAGGCACACCTGGAGGACACCCTCCCCCCGCCACTGCCGACCAAGGCCATGGAGGACATGCTGGCGAGAGGACAGCAACCACACTAAAATCTTTCAGTGGTGTCTCTCCTCTGTCAACCAGGCCTGATGGGCAGAGAGACTATTATAGAACCAGGCTGACAGGAACCCAAAACAATGAGGTCCAGGTGGCAGCACTTAACTGCTGGAAGCCAGGTGGATGCAATTATTGTAATGAGCCACAGGGTTGGAATGACAGCCAAGGGGACCTGACCTAAAGAGGGTTATGTAGATGGTTAATTGAACAGGTGCCCTAGGGGCAAAATAGATGAGAGCCAACTGGGTACTCAGTTTGTACCATCATAACAAATCGAGAATGAATGACCAGCAGGCTGAGAGCAATTACCACAATAAAAAGCCATAATACTTTGTCCAAATCCAGACAGACCTAAACCAGTTATTAGGCCTGGAGCACGTTGGCTGAAGAGGAGGCTGGGTTCACAGGAAGAAGGCCTGCAACACCATGACAATTAGCCTAGTAATAAGTCTCCTCATCCTCCAAAGAAATGTAGCCATTTACTCAAGTAATTGTACTCTTGGGAGAGAGGAGTTGTGGTAGGTAGAATAATAGTCCTACTGAACACCTACTATTAGAATAGTCCTAATCTCTGGAGCCATCATAATATGTTATGTTAGAGAGCAAGGGAGAATTAAGGTTGCAGATGGAATTAAAGCTGTGTCTCAGTCTGTCTGTGCTGGCATAACAAAATGCCACAAACAGGGTAATTTATAAATAATAAAAATGTATTTCTCATAGTTCTAGTGGCTGGGAAGTCCAAGACTAAGGCACCAGCAGATTTGGAGTCTGGTGAGGGCTGCTGTCTGCTTCCAAGATGGCATCTTCTTGCTGCATCATCACATGGCAGAAGGGGACAAAAAGTGACAAATGCTATGTCTTCACATGACAGAAGAGATAGAAGAGCACCTAGGGTGCTCCCTTCAACTTTGAGGCTGCTAATCTTATTCATGGGGACTGCATCCTCATGACTTAATCACCTGCTAAAGGTTCAACTTCTTAATACTATCACATTGGTGGTTAAGTTTCAACATGTGAATTTTGAGGGACACATTCAGATCATAGCTTGTGACTATCAGCCAACTTTAAAATAAGGAGATTATTTTGGATTGTCCATGTAAGACCAATGTATCACAAAGATTCATTAAATGTAGAAGAAACAGAAGAGAGTGTAGCAGACTGATGCAACATGAGGTAGATTTGACCATTGCTTGTTACTTCCACGGCTTTGAAGACGGAAGGAGACCATGAGCCAGGGGACTGTTGGCAGCCTCTAGAAGCTGAAAAAGGCAAGGAAATGGATTCTCCCCTAGAGTCTCCAGAAGGAATGCTAATCTTAATTTTAACCCACTGAGACCCATTTCAGACTCTAACTTCCAAAACTGTAAAATAATAAATTTCTGTCATTTAAGCCACCAGGTGTGTGGTAATTAGTTACAGGAGCAATCGGAAATGAACACATACACTAATACTCATCCATTTAATGTACAAGTCTGGCCACAAAAGATAGCAGATAAGTCCTAGAGGATTCCAGTGGACGACTGCAAACTCAGGTAGGAGCCCCATTTGCAGCTACTCTGCCAAATGTACATTAACATGATGTCAGGTGCATGGAATGTAGCCACTGAGTTGGTTAAGCCCATTCTTTTCCACTCCAACAAGGAAAACAGGATTAGAATCAGTTAACATTCACATGGAATGGGCAACAATATATAAATCTATTTACAGTTTTACCGGAGGTGTTTTAAAAATCGAATGCATTCTATAATATTGTAGTCTGTCATAACATAGTCAGAAGAAATCTGGAACTTGTGGCTCTTCCCCCTAGAATAACATACTGATCCACTATATTAAAGACATTATGCTAAGAAGGTTAGATGGACAAAAAGTGGTTAGTGTACTGGAGGTCTTGGCAAGACACCTATGAATCTGATGGTGAAAGATAAATGCTACAAAGATTCAAACTTTTATCATATTTTAGAATATTTTAGGACCTCAGTAGTCATGGGTATACTAAGACATCCCTTGAGAGAGAAAGACTATGATTGCATCTTGCACTTTCCACCATAAAGAAGGAAATCCAATGCCTAGAGACCTCTTTGGGATCAGGAGGCAGCATATTCTACATGTGGGGCTACTGCTCCAGTCCATATATTAGGTATTACAGAAGGATGCCATCACTGAGTGGGGTCCAGAGCAAGAAAGAGCTCAGCAGCAGGTCCTTGTTGCAATGTAAGCAGCACAAATGATCCAGCATATCCTATGATGTTAGATATGAGTGGTGGGAAAAGATTCTGTTTCAGCCTTTAGGGTTCTGGAGCTAGGCTATGGCTTAATAGCAGAGAATTATATGCCTTTTGAAAAATATCTCCTGTTGATCTATTGGGTTCTGGTAGAGATGGAGCATCTGTCCATGAGACACCAAATAACCATGCTTTTGGAAGTGGGTTCTGTCAGAGCCACTAGAGTGTAAGGAAAGACAGGCTCAGTAGCAATCCATTGTAAGAGGGAAGAGGTACATGTATGATCAAGCATGAGCTGGACTAAGGATACAAGCAAACTGCATGAGCAGGTAGCCCAGACCCCCATGCTATTTGCTACTGTTCCACCAGTGCTCCTCCCTCAGCTCATCCCTATGGCCATCTGGGAGATCCCTTACAACCAGCTTACAGAGGTTTACAGATGGCTCAGCTCAGTATATAGGAACATGCTGAAAAGAGGCAGTAATAGGACTGCAACATCACTGGGGAGAGGCATTGGAAGGCAGTGAGGAAGGAGTTTCAGGCAGTGTACCTGGTTATTCACTTTGTATGGGAAGAAAAGTAGCTCAATGTTAGAATATATACAAACTCGTGGGCAGTGGTAATGAAAAGATCTTGGCCACATGGGAGTGGGCACAAAGTGTTAAGATCTTTATATCAAATGCAAATGCACATCAGAGAGCATCTGTCATGGAAAAGGCAAAGAACAGTTTTGTAGACAAAATTGCTTGGCCATTTGACTTCAACTAGCCTTGGTCATTGGCCACACCAGGGCTTGCAGATGGGCTTGCTTGGAGTGGTCACAGTGGGAAAGATGAAAGCTATGCATGGTGGGTCCAATGGCATGGCTGCCTGTTTACCAAGATTAAATTGGCTACTGCTGCCATTGAATGCCCAAACCTCCAGCCAGAGAAAATAACACCGAGCCTCCAATACGTTACTCTTCCTTAAGGAGACCAGTCGGCCTTTTGGTGGTAAGTAAGTACACTGATCACTTTCTATCTTGGAAAAGCCAGAGATTTGTTCTAACAGAAAAAGCCAAGTATTCTGGCCATGGATTTACCTTTCCTGCCCACAAGTTTCAACTAGAGAGACTATCTGAGGGTTTACGAAATATCTGACCCACTAGGATGGGATCTCAGTAGGATAACATGGCATCAGATCAGAGGACCCGCTTGTTAGAAAAGAAGGCACAGAAGTAAACTCGTGCCTATGAGACTTACTGGCTGCATCAGAGATGGCACCACTCAGAAACTTTTGGCCTAGGAGAGTTTTGGTCTACCAAAGATGCAGTTTAAGCATCAGCTTGGAGGTGGTACTCTATGAGGTATCATACTATCCTATATAGCCCCAATAAAAAGAATATGTAGGTCCAGAAACAAAGAAGTGGAAGCAGTAGTGTTCTCACCACCATTCTCACTGATCCACTGGGGAACTATTAATAAAATGCCCAGTCATTTGGGCCCGGCATGGGACACCTCTAAATAGCCGTATACTCTCCAGAACTCTCCATGGGATTGGGTGATGCTAGATTGTGAATGCATTGCCCTTCAACTTCATCCTTTAGAGAATCTTGTTTCTTCCCCTCCTCTTATACAAGTCCAGATGCTTAAAAACATGCCCTACTTGCCAAATTCTGTGTCAGACTCTGTTTCTAGAGAGGTGGTTCCCCAAACTTTTTGGCACCAGGGACCAGTTTCATGGAAGACAATTTTTCCATGGATGGAAGTGGGGTGAGGGTGGGGATGGTTTTGGGACACTGCTGTACCTCAGATCATCAGGCATTAGATTCTCCTAAGGAGTGTGCACGCTAGATCCCTTGCATGTGCAGTTCACAATAGGGTTCATGCTCCTATGAGAACCTAACACTGCAGCTGATCTGACAGGAGGTGGAGCTCAGGTGGTAATGCTTGCTGGCCTGCCCCTTACCTCCTGTGGTGCCGCCCAGTTCCTAATGGGCCACAAATCAGTACTGATCTGTGGCCTAGGAGTTGGGGACCCCTGTTCTACAGAATCCAAGCTCTGGTGGCTCCCCATCTCACTTCCCTTTCCAGAGATAACTTGGTGTATATTTTGCTAGGACTTTCTGTAAATACATAGATATTTTAAATTTGAAAACTTTTCTTCACATAAATGGGCTCATAACATATATGTGTTTTTCTGTGACTAGATATGTTTTAAAAGCAGTTTTACTGACATGTAATTTACATATGGAAACATTCACACTTTCAAAGTATGTATTTCAATGACTTTTAACACATAATTAAAATATAGTATATTTTCATCACCCTAGGACATTCTCTCATGCTCCTTTACAATCAGTCCCCTTCTCCCAGCCCTAGCTCCTGATCTGACTGCTGGTCTCTGTAGATTTGCTTTTCCAGAATATCATATAAATGGAATCATACCATATGTAGCCTTTCGTGTCTGGACTCATTCTTTTAGCATAGTGCTTTTTAAATGTATTCACATTGTTAAATGTATCAATAGTTTATTCTTTTTATTGTTCAGTAGTATTCCATTGTATAGGTGTATCACAATTTGTTTATCCATTTATCAGTTGAAGAACATTTGAGTGTTTCCAACGTAGGACTATCATTTATAATGCTGCTGTAAACCTCTCTGTAAAGCCTTCGTGTGGATATATGATTTTTATTCTCTTGGAAAATTACTGAAACTGGGACTGGTGGGTAATATGTTAAGTGTATATTTAACTTTAAAAGAAACTGTGAAACATTTCAAAAGTGGCAGAAACATTTTGCATTCTCACAAGCAAGGTGTGAGGGTTCCAATAACACCACATTCTTTTCAGCACTTGGTATTTTCAGGCTTTACTTTTAGCTCTTTTAGTAGGTGTGTCGTGGTATTTAATTACGGTTTAATTTCCATTTCCCTAGTGAAAATGATGTTAAGCATATTTTTATGTGCTTATGACAGCCTTAAACAATTTTTTTTTTTTTTTTTTTTTTTTTGAGACAGAGCTTCGCTCTTGTTGCCCAGGCTGGAGTGCAATGATGTGATCTTGGCTCACTGCAACCTCCGCCTCCCGAGTTCAAGAGATTCTCCTGCCTCAGCCTCTGGAGTAGGGGGGATCATAGGCATGTGCCACCATGCCCAGCTAATTTTGTATTTTTAGTAGAGACGAGGTTTTTCCATGTTGGTCAGGCTGGTCACGAACTCCCGAGCTCAGGTGATCCGCCTGCCTTGGCCTCCCAAAGTGCTGGGATTTCAGGCATGAGCCACCGCGCCTGGCCACCTTAAACCATTTTTTCATGAAGTGTCTGTTCAAATCTCTTGTTCATTTTAAAATTAGGTATATATGTTTCTTAATATTGAGTGATGAGATTTCTTTATATAGCCTGGATACAATTTCTTACTCAGATATGTATTTTACAAGCATTTTCTCCCAGTCTGCCATTTTATTTTTTTTAAACAGGGGTCTTTCAAAAAGTGTGGAAGTCTTTAATTGGATGACATCCAATTAATCAATTGTAGAAATGGTTTGTATTTTTATAACTTATCTAAAAACTCCTTGCCTAGCCCAAAATTATGAAAGTGTTCTTCTATGGCATTTAGAAGTGTTATAATATTAACTTTTAAGATTATGTATATTATTTATTTCAAGTTAATTTCTGCATATAATGTAAGGGTAAATGTTCATTGTGTTTACTTATGGATGTCTGGCTCTTCCGGTTGGAAAGATGATTCCTTTCCCTTTTCTTGTTACAAAAATACAATTGACCACATATATATGAGGTCTATTTCTGAACCCTTTATACTGTTTCAGTGCTTTATACACTCTCTCCTTATATAAATGCCAGATTATCTTGATTACTATTGTTTTATTTTAAGATTTGAAACTAGGCAGTAGTGTGAGTCCTCAGTACATATTGTTTTTCAAAATTATTTTGCTCTCCTGGCTCCTTTGTATTTTCACATAAATTTTATGAACTTCTGCTTCTGGGAAAGGTGGAGTAACAAGGACCTGCTCTTCCTTTATACTTAAAACAACTGGAAAACTGAATAAAACATATGGAACAATGGTTTTCAGGCATTGGATATCAGGCAATGCAGGACAATATTCACTGAGACATGATAAGCATAGAAGAGCCGTGTGATTGCCCATTCTACTGCCAGGAGAGAGTTTCCAGGCCACCGTGCAGGAAGAGGGCACCCAGCAGAGGCTGACAGTCTCCATGAGTGGAGTAGAGAAAGTTAAGAGTCTTTAGAGAATAATCATCTCGAGATCCTGGGGTAGAGTACAAAAGAAGAGAGAGCTGTTAAGAGACTTCCAGAGGTCTGTTGGGTACTGATAATCTCATAAGTGTGAAGAGAGTACCTGAGTGACAGGGGCAGAGGCAATAATCCCCAGTACTTACCAAGGGCCGGAAATGCATCACGTTCTCACCAGCCAGAGTAGGAAACCTCATAATTAATAGGGAATTGTATAGAAAATTCAGAAAGTTATTGGAACCAAATTAGCCATTGGCTAAAGATTTTTCTAATTCCCACCTAACAAAGTTTGAAAAAAAGATTTGAAAGATTCAAACTGTTTCCATGTAACTTAATGAATTCAAGAACAAAGCCCCAAAATATTTTTTAAAGTGTAAGATTTTTACACTTTAGAAAGCACCCAGCAAGGTAAGATTCACAGTAGCACCCAACAAGGCAAGATTCACGATGTCTAGCATCCAATGTGGTAGGCTGAATAATGGCCCACAAAGATAGCTATATCTCAATCTTTGGAACCTGTGAATATTATCTTATATGGCAAAAGGGCCTTTGAAGATGTGACTTAAAGATCTTGAGATGAGGAGATTATCCTTAATTATTTCAGTGGGCTCTAAACGTAACCACAAGTTTCTTTAAAAGAGAGGGGAAGAAGGACATTTGATTACACAGACACAAGGCAATGTGATACTGAGGCAAGATGTTGCACTGCTAGCTTTGAAGACGGCTGATGGGGCCATGGGCCAAGAAAGGCAAAGGTTGAAGCTCTCGAGGCTGGAAAAGACAAGGAAACAGATTCTCCACTTGAGTCTCCAGAGTAAGCATGACCCTGAAGATACTTTGTTTTGGCCCAGTATAACTGATTTTGGACTTCTGACCTCCAGAACTGTAAGAGAATGTATGTTGTTTAAGCCCTCAGGTTGTAGTAATCTGTTATAGCAGCCACAGGAAACTAATACAGATTTTGGTACCAGAAGTAGTATACTGCTTAACAAATACATAAAAATGTAAAAGTTGCTTTGGAATTGGGTAATGGTCACAGGCTGAAAGAATTTTGAGAAGCATGATAGAAAAAGCATAGATTGCTTTGAACAAACTATTGGTAGAAATATGTGTGTTAAAGTCTCTGCCAGTGAGAGCTCAAAAGGAAGTGAGGAACATGGTGGAGAAGCCCTGTATTGTCTTAGGGAATACCTAGATCGTCATAAACCAATTATGGGTAGAAATTGAACATTAAAGACTTGTCTGGTAAAGGCTCAGAAAGAAATGAGGAACATGTTTTTGGAAACTAGAGGAAAGAAGATTCTTGTCACATAATGACAAAAAGCTTACGTGAATTGTGTCCATCAGTTGTGTGGCAAACAATCCTTGTAAGTAATGAGCTTGAATATTTAAAGGAGAAGGTATCCAAGCAAAGTAATGAAGGTATGGCTTGGTTTCTTCTTGCCAATTACAGTAAAATGAGAGAAGAAAGAGATAAATTAAGGAAAGAACTGTTAAGCAAAAAGTAAACAGGACTTGATAATTTGGGAAATTCTCAGGCTATCTGGGTTGCAAAATATTTTAAGAGTTACAGATTCACTACCACGCGCTAAGAAGAAAGCCAAGGGTATGGCTGGACAATGTTTTTCTAGTGTTTTGGAAGAATCAAAAGATAAGGATGTTCATTTACACAGAGGACTCTTTGAAGAGATTAAGCATGTGATTCATAGATCTCCTTGGCCATTTCAGCAGAAATCATGAATAGAAATGTGATTATTCAGGACATATATTTGGAGGAGCCTCTTTCTTAATGGCATAAATTCCCATGACATATACAGGAGACCTGCAAAGTTTTTAAGACTCTTATTTCAGCAGAAACAGTGTTGGCTTGGACTGTAAGGAATAAACACTGGATGAAACGAAAGAAGTCTGTCGATCCCCCAAAATTCTACAGGCAGGAAACAGGCTGATACAACTACTCAGCTGCAAACATGCCCTTCTCTTCTTTCAAGAAAAAGGAAGGCTGATGATGAGGGTACAGCCTTGGGCCCAGAAGGCAGAGTCTTGGGTCCAGAGGGCAGAGCCATGTGCTCAAGCGGATTATCTTCAAGCCTTTGTACCTAATAGAGTTTTCTCAGTTGCACTTTGAAATTGCTTGGGACCAGAGACCCTTTTACTTTCTTCCATTTTCTTTTTTTGTGTGTGTAGAATATCTATAACTGTTATCCTATGCCTGTCCCAACTTGTTTTCTAGTTTCACAGGTCTACAGAGGGAGGGGAATTTTTCCCTAAGGCAGATTATACTCAGGTTTCACTGGTACTTGATTTGGATGATGGGATTTGGGACTTTTGAGCTGATGATATTTAAATAAGATTCGAATCTGTAATGGATTGCAACTTTGGGGGAGATTAGGGTGGGGTGGAGCAACATGTCTCCCTTGACTGAGGTAGTTTAGTCTTCTCTTGCCTGTGCAATGGATTCCTTTGAGGTAGTTAATTTGCAGGAGAATGATGATGCCCTTTAGGACCTCCTCACATTCCCTCTCATTGCTTTTAGACCTGTGACCGGACTTGAGACCCACCATCCACTGGAAGATGAGCTATAGCGACCTATGAGGAGACGTTATATACTCCAAAATAATTACAACATAAACCCTGGCAATATTTATCCAACTGAATCCTAAGTGTGTTATATCAAGATTCCAGAAATCCTGAAATTATAATTATGTTCCTTCCCTCGTGTACAATCTCCTTGCTAAATGACACAACATTTCTTCGGGAGTCTAGAGGTACGATTTATCCTATACATTTTTTTACAGGACGGCAGGGTCCCTCCTCAAGAGAATACTAGCCTTCCCTTCATTCAAGGGGCTCTGGGTCTAGAAACTGGTTGAGGGGCCACAATTCTCTGTTGTGATTCAAGTCAGACTTCTTTTATTAGATTTAGAGCTTTTCCACTTTCACAAATCAAGTAAGCCTTTAGTACACTGCCCATCTATTTCAGTCCTGAGGGCACTGTGATCAATTAGCTGACACCAAAGATCTCTGCAGGTCCAAGCATTCTGATGACTACTTTGGTTCTGCCTACATGATAGTAACCACAGCTGCTTTGTCTCTGACAATTAGCTGCTGTCACCTTCTTCCTGCCACCCTGGCATCTCATCATTCTCATTGAATTCATAGGAGCTTGGTTAGATGGCAGCTTTTCCCATCCTGGCCTACAAATAATAGCTACCAGAGACTCTTCAAGGATATGAGGGCTCACCTTACCAACGGCAAGAAAAGATATATTTGTATCTTTTCTCTTTTTCTCTAAGTTGTCAAATCTTGGCCATTTTATTGTTTCTCCCCCCAAAATATGTTTTTGGTTTTACTGCTATGTATTTAGTTTTGTTTTATATTTAATTAATTTATGTTTACGTTTATTGCTTCATTCCTTTGAATTTCTCTGGATTTATTATTACATTTTTAATTCTATAGTTATAATCTTAACTATTTCGTTTTCAACCTTTCTTAGTTTTAATAAATTCTTTTAAGCTGCTATTATTCTTCATTTCCTTCTTCGGATACAACATTGAGCTGTTCCATATACTATTTGATAAGCAATTTTCTTTGTCATTATTTTTATTACAGCTTGAAACTTTGATTTTGATGTCCTCTTTAAACCAAGAGTTATTTAAAGGAGTGCTTTCACATTTTGAAGTGTATGTTTTATGTTAAATATTAACATAAAACCTATTCAATTCTTTTTAAGGCCTGTTTTATTGTTGCTGTTAGCAAATATGTTTTGTATGGTATTTTCCTTCATGAATTTGTTGAGATTTTATTTATGGCCTAATATATGGACAATATTTATAACTGTTCTCTATATGCTTGAAAAGCAGATGCATTCTTTACTTTTTTAGGCTAAGATGAAGGCCCAATTCTGCCCCGCTCCTTCCAACATCCACAGTCTCTCTCCTCTCTGTTTCCACTCCCAATACCAATTTCAAAATTCAGATCTTGACATTTTAGAACTAAAATACAGCAATAATTCTCACATTTTATTTCACTACTTCCTCTCTCCTTCTCCCCATTTTCAAATAAACTTTTATTTCAAAATTTCTTCTTCTTTAACCCTTTTAGGAATTTTTGAAGTTTTAATTCTCAATTATTGCTCTTCCTGGAATTATGCATTTTTAAAAATGATTCTTAGCGACACTTATTTTATACTTGAAAAATTGCATTACTATGAAGTTTTAACAGCTTTTTTCTCAGTTTTTAAAAGCTTACCATTTTTTTGTTTGTTTACCATTGTTTCTTGTATACTCAATCTTTTACTAACTTGAGATATTTGTCCTGAATTAATTTTCTCTTTGCTTCTTTGTTTTCTCAGAAAAGACACACAGGTAATATATTTTGTGATCATATAAATTTATTCACTTGTCGTTCCAAAGGGATGATATCTAGGCTGGTAAAAAATTCTTGGATCTTACTCTTTTGCCCTGGAAAGCACATAAATATATTTTTCCCTGTCTTCCACACTTGCAGGTGAGAAATTCGTTGCAATTTTCTTTCCTGTGTAAATTAATCTGTGTGTGTGTGTCTGTGTGTGTGTCTGTGTGTGTGAGAGAGAGAGGGACAAAGATTGCCTGGAAGTATGAGGTTTTATTTTTTTATCTTTGGCATTCATGGATTTTATCAGATTTTGTCAAAATGTGTATCATTTAAAAAATAAATTAGGCCTGGCACATTTTTCTCTTATTTCCTTCCTTCCTTCCTTCCTTCCTTCCTTCCTTCCTTCCTTCCTTCCTTCCTTCCTTCCTTCCTTCCTTCCTTCCTTCCTTCCTCTCTCTCTTTCTTCTTTCTTCTTTCTCTTTCTCTTTCTTTTTTATCTCTCTCCCTCCTTCCCTTCCTTCTGTTTCTTCATTTCTTCTTTCCCTTCTTTTTTTTTTTTTTTTTTTTTTTTTTTTTTTTTGAGACGGAGTCTCGCTGTGCCACCAAGGCTGGAGTGCAGTGGCCGGATCTCAGCTCACCGCAAGCTCCGCCTCCCGGGTTCACGCCATTCTCCTGCCTCAGCCTCCCAAGTAGCTGGGACTACAGGCGCCGCCATCTCGCCCGGCTAGTTTTTTGTATTTTTAGTAGAGACGGAGTTTCACCATGTTAGCCAGGATGGTCTCGATCTCCTGACCTCGTGATCCGCCCGTCTCGGCCTCCCAAAGTGCTGGGATTACAGGCTTGAGCCACCGTGCCCGGCCTTCTTCTTTCCCTTCTTCCGTTCTTTCTTCATTTCTTTCCCCTTCCCCTTCCCCTTCCCTTCTCTTATTTCTTTCCTCACATTTTCACTCTGTTGTCCAAGCTAGAGTGAAGTGGCATGATCTCAGCTTACTGCAACCTCTCCCTCCCAAGTTCAAGCGATTCTTATGCCTCACCCTCCCAAGTAGCTGAGATTACAGGCATGTACCACCATACCTGGCTAATTTTTTGTATTTTTAGTAGAGAGGGGGCTTCACCATGTTGGCCAGGCTGGTCTCAAACTCCTGACCCCAAGTGATCTGCCTGCCTCAGCTTCCCAAAGTGCTGGGATTATAGACATGAGTCACCATATGCCTGGCACATTTCTATCTGAAAAGCAGAATCTTTCTTCTGTTGTCTTTTTAAACTTCTCCTTCGTATGACCCCTTTTTACATCTTGGAATGACACTTTTTATTTATTTGTTTGTTTCAGCTCTTATGGATCTGTCCTCCATGTCTTGTGACTTCCAACTTTGATATTTTGGGGGTTTGTTGTCATAGTTTCTCTGTTTGGTCTTTCATATTTTAAATTTTGTTTCCAGAAGTATCCACTCTATTTTGGTGTTCCTCTAGTAAAGTTTTAAATTCAAGAACAATGGTTTTAGTTTTATTTTTTCAAACAAATATTTTTAGTGTTTTGAGACTTCACTTGCCAAAATCTTCTTGTATGTCATTAATTTCTTTCTTCATTTTATTAAATTGTCTTTTTTTTTTTTTTTTTTTTTTTTTTTTTTCCATGAGCGTCTAACCTCTTGGCTTCCCTGGGCCATTTTGGAAGAAGAAGAATTATCTTGGGCCACAGATAAAATACTAACACTAACACAATAGCTGATGAGCTAAAAATAAGGTCCATGCCTAATTTTTGTGATATGCGCCACCATAGGTAAGCAAAAAAGCCCTGGCATTCAAAGGATTGGACGTTAACTGCCTTAATGGGATACTGCCCTCCTGGTTTTTGGTCTTGATCTTCCTCCTTTAAGCTACTTAACACCTTAAATAATACCTGGAATCTTTTTTCACTCTCCTTTAACAGTAGCTGTGTAAGTCAGATCACTGGGATCTTTCCGTCAGTGGTGGATAGGCAAAAGATGGAATAAAAATATATGACTTTTCTGGTGCGCCAGCAGTGAGCAGAAACTTGACACAGTGTCTGTCAACTTTCTGGAGTGTGAGTGTGTGTGTGTGTGTGTGTGTGTGTGTGTTTGAGGAAGTGGGGAGAGTTGCTCCTTCTTCTGAGGCATCACAAAAAGGCGGCAGTTCAGCTTGATGGTACAATTCCTCCTAAGAATGGCCTGTAATGGTGGAACTAGAGTGTTTTCTTGCATTGGAGGCATTTATTAGGCTCAAACAGCCAGTCCTTATTTTAGTAGATGCAAAATCGGTACACATCACTTCAGTTTCTGTTAGAGTGATGGGCCTTCTCCTTGGATGTCTGGTCTTTGATCCTTCCAGCTGTGTAAATGATGTTGTACAGAAACTGCCCTAACCAGGCCAAGTAAACTGTCCCTGTAGGACACTAAATTCTAAGTAGGCCACACTTTCTTCATTTCCCTCTGCACTCCCAAGGGCCTCTCCACATTAGCTGTTTATCCTACTAATTGGTTGGGAGAGAGGGGGATGTGCGCTCAGGCCTCCATCTTCTCAGCATGAATTACTACTCTTTCTTTGATTGCTTCTTTCCCTGTGTTTTCTCTGTGTCCTCCATTGAGAGCTCTTAGTAGACAGATAATGCATCTCCTGGATCTATCTTGCTTCTTTTTTATTGCTCTAAGTTTTGAAAATGTCCTTGGTTTTATCTAACTGATTGAAGTCGTCAGCTATTTCTTTCATTATTCAGAACTCCTATTAGGTTTTTCTTATTTTGGGAATTATATACTTATTTTCCAAAACACCTTTTATGTTTTTAGCTGCTCTTTTAAAAATAGCTGCCATTGCTTGCTTTATAAAAATACTGTTCTTTCAAATAACTTTGAAGATACTAATTCAATCTTTTCAAAAATTTCCTTCTGTTTCTTCCATGATTCTTTTTTCTACTTTGGGATCAGTTATATTGTTTGTTAATCTTTACATTTTAATTTAAACTGTGTTTTTTTATTACTGTGTTTTGATTATGATCGTCTATTCTTGTTTACAAAAGGACTAAGTTGACTATTACAGGTAGCTGATGCGTACTTCTTCAGTAACTGTAAACTGTAGTTGCTTCTTCCCTGAATAATGACGATATATATTTGGAGATGCCAGATATTGGCTAAAAAGTTCGATGGGTAAATGCACATAGGCTTCCTTCCAATCACATGGGCACTGGGAAGACAGGCTAGCTGGGGACTTCTGCAACTGCTCAAGTTAGACAGGCATTACTCTGGGTGAAGTGCTTTATGCCATTAAAATGTGAATTAATTTGTCTGTTAATTAGGATGTTTAAAAAAATTTTAACTGGTATAGATAGCCACCTATGGAATCCCTATATTTATATTGAAAATAAAAATAACAGGTTATTTTTGCTGATTATGTAAGGTAGTACCATATAAACAACTTTCCAGTTCAATTCAAAGCTTAAATTTTTGAATGTACTCTGACTATAAGAGGATTTAAAAGTACAGTTGTGGATGAAAACAATTATCTTTCTTTTTAAAAAAGAAATTAAAAAGAAGTATATGTTTAGTTGTACTTTTTTCCATGGAGGGGAGAGCACAGAAAAATCATGATGTTGGATATGTACCTAGATCTTGTAGGTACATATGTACATAAACTTTGTTCTGTCCTTAGCTATTTATGAAAATAATTTCACTTTTATACAAATTCCTCCCTTTTACTTATTGGAGTGAGCTTTCCTCTTTATAGCAAATCTTTCCCTGATTAGAATACCATATATGTAAATTAAGACAGTGCATATCTACACTTTATAAAAAGCTTTGGCCTTACTTCAATGCAAGTTAGGTTTTATATACCACTGCCACGTTTGATGCATGTTGATTCAAATTCATGCTTCTACGCTTTGGTGAGGAGAAGCTGAAAGGCAGATGCTGAAGAGGGATGCAGAAGCTGACATGAGGGAGCCAACTCAAGGAAACGGAAACATTTCTCCAGGCTTGGAGGCACTTTCACGTTCCATATACTTTTTGGTTCTAAACAAGATGTGAAGGGACACAGGGTCATGGCTCTTCACTGTCTGCTTTCGCACCTTCTTTTTGTCTTGTACCCACAGGGGAAATATTTCTCAACTCTATAACCTCCTAAAAATGACAGCAGGTTTAGGACTGCCTGTCTGCCAGGGGACTCCCAAGAGAACCTATGGCCAGTTTTCCCTGTCTTTTCAAAGTCTACAATCATTTTAAGATTGAATTACTCCAGGGGCACCAAAGTCGGACTTATTGCAACTTGGCTGTTACTAGATGTTCATAAAATAAGAGAGAAAAATAGCAAAATTAAAAGCTATTGGATTAGGGCAAGCAAACATATCAGACTCACGTTGACTGCAAAAGTAATGGCTCTGGTTCTGTCATCACTGCACATGTTAAAAACAGTAAAGATACTAAGAGGTACTCAGCCTTCTTGCATGGGTCCAAGTATGATATCATCTATCCTTGCTTCCTGCTTTTCATTCGTGACTAGAGAAATATTATCATCATCATCATCAACATTGCCATCAGTTTAGAACTATCTGAATAGACGTCTGAAATAGACCTCTGGGAGCATTTTCATCTCCAATTACAACAGGATGATTATTCATACTGTTAAAATTGACCTACACATAAAAATGCCTGACCCAGCTGAAAGTTCCTAATAATAATGCTTTATACTTGCATAGTGCTCTTAATGTTTCAAAAGATTTTCATATCCATTTTCCTAATTTGAGCCTCAACACAACCAGATTTGGTAAGTAGGTTCTAAATATCATCTCCCTTTTACAGATGAGGACTTAGAAGATTTATTAATGACTTACCTGAGGTCAGTCCACCAGGCTTAAGCTTAGACTGCATCCTAGGTGTTTCTTCTTGGGCTCAGCGAGATAACACAGTCTCTTTTTCCTAGATATGTGGAGGCCAAAATCTTTGGATTGCAGTAAACATAATCTCAAAACCTTGAGTTTACTTCTGAGAAGGTGGAATATGTTGTTCTTTGTCATTTCTGTTCTGAGTTCTCTATAAAACCTTGGTGATGAAGCATGGGAAGGCCCAGGACACATTAGAGGCTTAAGTTCACCAATGCTGATTCCTAGTTGTGTTGTTACATTAGAAAGAATACCTTGAAAACAAGTTGGCTTCTGGACCAAGCTTTTCACTCTACTCAGTTTTCCCTCATAGACAGTAGATTTGGTAATGAGTACCCCCACAACCTCTTTGTTTTCTTTATAGATACATGGTTAAAAATGGTTTTTAAGAATGATTATTGTGGTTGTTTCCCCAGTACCCATTATCTTCTCTTAGTAACCACCAATTTTCATTCAGTTATCCACATCTCCCCCAGGAAGCCAGGTGCTTTGGGGAGTCCCGATTTGCTATTTTGTTGTCCTGACATAATTACTAACAGCTTTCTCTGTTGCTCTCAAAAGTATCTTGTTTGGACAACAAATTAGTCACCTTAATTTGTGGGGAAGTTAACCCTACTCTTCACTGTAGTGTCCGGGCATGTGATATAATTCAAACCTCAAGCCTTAGCTAGTAGTGAAATCTCAAATTTGGTCAAATACGTTGATTCAGGGATGAACCTGGGAGTGAATGTGAACCAACAAAACAAAAAACAAACGTTTGCTGGGGGTTCACAAGAAAATAGTTTCCTTGCTTTTCTTCAACAGCTTTGGATGAACCCTTTGCAGAATGGACCAAAAAAAGAAAAAAAAAAAAAGAAAAAGCACATAATGCTGGGAATTGCTGCCAACAATTTTGCATCTAAAAGTGGGATCCAAGTGGAAGATGAAGCTGACACAGTGGCAGGCAGCATTTGTCAAGATAAGCTAGGTTATGCCGAAGTAACAGCTCCAAAATCCCTGTTGCTTAGCCAAACCGAGTTTATTTCTCACACTAGCTCTTCAGCAAGTGTTGCCAGAGGCCTTTCCACATAGCCTTTTGGGAACTTGGGCTGACTGAGGCTCCACCATCTTACCACGCCGCCATCATCGGTTTCTGGCTGCACTGAGGCAGAGGAAGGGAATGTTGCTGTAGAGCTTTGGGCCCAAAGTAACACCGAAAGTAATACTTTGCTATTGCCTAAGAAAGTGCTGTCTGGTGGAAATGTAATGCAAGCCAGAAATGTAATAATTTTGACTATATTATTATATTTATTGTTGATTGTTTTTGCTATTATCAAAAATTTTTTTGGGGGGATAGGGTCTTGCTCTGTTACCTAGGCTGGAGTGTGGTGGTGTAATTGTAGCACACCGCAGCTTCCAATTCCTGGGCTCAGGCCATCCTCCCACCTCAGCCTCCTGAGTAGCTGGAACTATAGGAAGACTGCTATACCTGGCTAATTTTCTAATTTTTTTCTGTAGAGTCAGGGTGTCACTATGTTGCCCAGGCTGGTCTCAAACTCCTGGGTTCAAGTGATCCTCCAAGTTCACTCCCAAAGTGCTGGGATTACAGGCATGAGCCACCGTGCCTGACTGTTATTACTAAATTTGAAGGTGGTTCTTGTTTGCTAAGATTTATTTGTTTATTTATTTATTTTAATGTCTAAGGGCATAATTTGCCTATAGTAAAATTTATCCTTTTTGTAAGTTGGTGAATTTTGACAAACACATTCAGTCATGTGACTACCATTACAATCAAGATTTAGAACAGTTTCATCACCCCTCAAAGTCACCTTGTGCACTACACTTTGTAGTTAACCAGGTACACCCATTCTCACCATCTGGCAACTGCTGATCTGTTTTCTGACCCTATGGTTTTGCCTTTCAAGAAGGTCACATAAATGGAATCATAGAATATGTCATTTTTTGTCTGATTTCTTTCATTTAGCATCATGCATTTGAGATTCATCCATGCTATGATATGTATCAATAGTTTGTTCCTCTTTTATTGCTAAACAGTCTTCTATTTATGAATGTACTAGAGTTTGTTCATTCATTTCCCAGTTGAGGGACATTTGGGTATTTTTCCAGTTTTTGATGAGTGTAATAAAGCCAGTATAAACAGTCATGCACAGGTTTTTGTGTAAACATAGGCTTTCATTTCTCTTGATTAACTACTTAAGAGTGGAATAGCTAAGCCATATGATAAGTTCATGCTTAATTTTATAAGAAACTGCCAAATAGTTATCCAAAGTGACTGTATCATTTTGCATTAATACCAGAAATATATGAGTGTTTCAGTTGCTCCACACCCTTGCCAGTGCTTGATAGTATCAGTATGTTTTTTTTGAACCATTGTCCTAGGTGTGTATGTACATATATTAGCCAGTTTTCTAGTAGCCATTTTTATTTTAAAAAGCAAAAATAAACAAGTGAATTTGGTTTTAATAATATATTTTACTAAGCATAAGACGAGCAAAATATTATTTCAACATGTAATTAATGTAAAAATTAATGAGATATGTTGTGTTCTCTTTTTGTATGTCATGTCTTTGAAATCTGGTGTGTATTTTATACTTGCAGCATATCTTGATTTGGACTAACCACCTTTCAGGAGTTCAGTAGCCGCATGTGGACAGTGCAGGTCTAGATTTAATCATGTGGCCCCACCTAATTGTGAGTAGGCTAGCAGAATGTAATATCCTATGTATTCCAGAAATGTTGGTGAGCACTGGTAATGTCTGTCACAAAGGCAGAATGAGAAGAAAGAAGGAATTCATGTCCTTTATGATTATTATTAAGTTATGAAATTGAACCAAATCTGAAAGTTTTCTAAGATAAGCCTTAGTTTCTAGTTATGACAGACAGTAAATGCCACATATATTAAGTCTGCTTGAATTGGCTTATTCTGTTCTTTGAAAATCGCTCTAATACAATTTTTCATTGCACAAGTAAGTATGTGCTCAATGTAGAAAAATGAAAAAATCCAGATAAGCTAAAAAGAGTTATTAAAAGTCACCTGGAATCTCAAAGATAATATCTGGTGTATATCATTTGAGATATGTGTATATAAAGTGTGTGAAAGTACAAGTGTATAAGTGAAAACAAGGGAACTGCTATAGACTGAATCGTGTCCCCCCAAATTCATGTGTTGAAGCCCTGACCCTCCATATGACTGAATTTGAAGACAGAGCTTCTAAAAGATAACTAAGTTTAAATTAGGTTATAACAGTGGAGCCCTACTTCAGTAAGACTCTAGCCTTACAAAAGGAGAGAGATTTCCCTCTCTCTTTCCCTCCATATCCTCTTTGCCATGTGGGGACCCAGTAAGACGGCAGCTGTCTACAAGCTAGGAAGCAAGCCCTCACCAGAAACTGAATTGGCCAGCACCTTGATCTTGGACTTCCCAGTCTCAAGAATGATGAGAAATAAATTTCTGTTGTTTAAGCCATTCAGTCGTTGGTATTTTGTTATGGTAGTTGGAGCTGACTAATAACAGGAACATTCTCTATATTGTTATTTTTATCACCTATTTTTTCACTCAACAGTTTAAAAACATCTTTCCATGTCAATAAATAGATTCCTAAGATATCATTTTAAATTACTGTATGTAATATTCAATTTTATGGAGGTCTTGCAATTTACTCAACACATTCTATTATAGGTTGTCCAGAATAATTTATTGTTTAAATTGGGGCAGGAGCAGAGGTGGTGTCTATTTTGGAATACCTTCTTATTTGAAGCAAAAGCAGAGTATTTGGAAATTCTGCCTTCTTTTGCACCTCTCATTTTTACTTCTGGGCTCCTCTCAGTTCTCTCAGTTGAATAGATAGGAATATACAGCTTACATGGTATCTGGGTGATTAGTAAAACAAAAAATTTATTTCTATAAAGTTTTTGCTAATTTTTTTCTCATTGCCTTGATTGTCTTGTATTTATTACCAGTAATAATTAGGTAAGTAGGTTATTCAAGGTGTTCTAGGTGCAACTAGAAGATAATTAGTGATACAGAGAATAACAAATAAAGTTTTAAAAATCTGCAAGTAAGGATGTCATCGTAAAGCGCAAGATGAATCAGGTCCAGTCTTGTAGGACATTTATTTGAAAACAAAAGCCATTGTAAAATGTACGGAGAGAAATTGATTGAATGTGCTGAGATTATCTATCTGTTTTTCCTTTATTGGCTGCTGTGACTGTTTGGAATTTTCAGTGACCTCCAATGCTTGGCTTTCTGCTATGTGGCTATGGTAGGCACAGGGGTGATATTAAAAATATTTAACAACTGGTGAGGCAGTGGCACCAACCAGTCAGAAAAGACCCTAGCCTGAGACAACAGCTTTCGCCAAACCAGTGTGTAAGGGCTGGGTAGCTGCCCTGAGTGGGAAAAATAAACAAACGCGCACATTTAAAAAATAGCAACAACAAAAATCCTTGGACCTTTTGTTTATTTTATTCCAGGAAAAAGTTTTAGGTATAAAGCCTTCTTTTTGGTTTTAATCTTTCATGCGCTTCCTGTGACACTGCTGAGGAAATGACAATTTCCTACAAAAATAAACAGTAAATAGCTACTCCCTTTCAGCAAGGGATTATCCAAATTCAGAGAGAGGGATTAATATCCTGAATATGTGAAGAACCCTTACAGTTCTACATAGAAACAAAAAACCCACTAAAAAAGAACCCACTATAAACAGGCCATTCACACACACACAAAGATGTAAAATAAGTATACAAAAGGTGTTTCAGCTCACATCTACTCATTAGAGCAGAGAAATGCAGATTTTAAAAATACCTGTATTTTACTTGGCTAACATCTGTTAAGTGGATAACTTGAGTCAGGGACTTTTTTCTTATTTAATTCAAACAAAATTCCTGTGAGGTGGGCACTATTATAATGTCCATTTTATAGACAGGGAATCCGAGGCTCAGAAAAGTTAAAATGCCTGAGGACACAGCTAATAAGTGGTGTGCAGAAAAGTGCTATTTTATCTTTTGCAATTTGCAGAGTAAATGATACATATCAAAATGATAAATAAACATGCTTTGACCCAGCAATTTCACCTACAAAAGTTTTTATTCATGCTTTGACACAGCAATTTCACATACAAAAGTTTATTCCAGCGAAATAAATTGGGTAAGTACATGAAGGGCTTTTATAAGGACATTTAGTGTTGTATTGTTTACGGTGGCAAAAAATTGGAAACAATCTAAACGTTCTTCAAAAGGGGATTGGCGAAATATATAAAGACATATCAATACAATGTTAACCAGAGCAGCTCTTAAAAATAATGATATAGATCAATATGATTTGGCTTGGAAACTTGTGGCTTGCCTACAGTATAGTATATTGTTCAGAGTGGGAGGTGGGTTATAAAATAGCATGTAAGTTATAATCCCATTTTTATAAAAGGAATTATCTTTAGTTAAGCAGGGGAAAATCTCTGAATGTATATGCTGCAGTTATCCTTGTGGAGGGGCTAGGTTATAACAGAGCCCATCAATTTATATTTCTGTATTATTTGAATATTCTTTTTTGTAATAACTATTTCAAGCACAAAAAAGGCAACAAATATTGTCACATGCTGGAATGCACAAAGCAGAACAAATGCACTACGAGTACAAGAACGCTCCCAGGGCAACTGAAAGAAGATCAGAGAAGGCACACACAGGAGAAAGATGTGCTAGAAGACTCAACACACAGAGTAGGGTTATGCAGAAGAAAGGCAGTGAGAAGCAGAGGAAAGGGAGATGGGAGGGAGAAAGGGTAAAAAGAGCGAAGCGGATGAGCAGGAAAGCAGAGTAAAGGCAGACTGCTGAAACTGTAGAGGAGTTGTAACAAAGGTCAGCAGAGCCCTGGTGGCGTCAGGGAAGGTACAGCTGGGACTTTGCTAAGGACAGTTAAGATAGTTAACTGTAGGTATATCTATATATATAACTAAGGACAGTTAAGATAGATAAGAGCATGGGCGCTAGGGTAAAGCAGTACAGTTAGTGCTTTCTAAATATGTATGTGTTCCCCTATGTGTTCCATCTTCCCTTGTAAGTAGGTAGGGGTCACAAGACTCATTCTTGTCATTGGACTGTGAGAGGAAGGGCTGAGGCCCTTAAAGCTTGCAATGCCTCTTTCATTACCCCATGCAGAAGCCATGGGTGTCACATGTTTCATGATGGCCTGACTAGAAGGAGTCACCAATTTCCAGGGGCCAAGATGTGATCAAGAAATAACCTTTTGTTGTGTTAAGATACTGTGATTTGGGAGTTTGCCTGTTATGGGAGCTAGAATTTCTTGCTCTAATATGCGTTGTCATGTACTAGCTGTCTGACTTTGGACAGATTACTTAACTCTCTGAACATCTGTTATTTCATCTGTCAATGGAAATAATAATAGCACCTATTCCACATGGTTATTGGAGGATTACATGGGAAAGTGTACAGTGTTAGGCACAAAATATTCAATATGTGTTATCATTGTTGTTATTATCATTTATAGCAGGAGTTGATAAATAAATTCCCCAAAACGGGCAGCAACAAGGACAGGGAATTGTGAAGAGATGAGAGCAGGGCTGATTCAAGGAGATATTGTGGGACATATTAACAAAAGGTGTGGAATCTGGACTTGTAACTAAAGAGGACTGAAGATATAGACCCAAATATCTCTGGCTAGAGAATTGCGAACTTCCTAAGAGGAAGCATGAAGCTGTCATATGTGGAGGTTAACTTATAGAGATAAGCTAGTTATGATTAGGTGTATCTCCATAAACATGTTCACTAAATTTTCATCATGATGAAATATGTTACATTCATATAATGTCTTTTTCCAACATTTCAGTTGAAGTGGCCATAGAAGGTGTTAGATGTGCCTAATATTACAGAAATATTGGTTGACCCTTTGGTCTTCCAAGTGATCTTAGGGCAAGGAATCAGGCTGCCTTCTCCCTTGACTAATTAGGGCAGAGGGAGGACTATATGAGTGGGCCAGCGTGTGCCCCTGTGGTGGATTGGTGGTCAAGGGGGGATATTATATATATAAATCCAATAAATACAGCATATGATGAATTCAGGGTAACTTGGTAGTGCTATTCTCCCTTTATTTATTGCTTTTCCTTTTTGAAAAGTAGCATATTTGGATTTAGCAAGTATAACAGATGTCTTATTGAGAGCTGTGCCATAATTGTATGGTTATTTTGAGTGCAGTGACTATTTACAGGAGTAATCATGGTGGATCATGGCCTCCAATTCCCAAGCTCAAGTGATCCTCCTGCCTCAGCCTCTGGAGTAGCTGAGACTACAGGTGCACCCCACTGCGCCCAGCTTGATTTTTAAAATAAAATCAAATTGTTGATTTTTGAGAGAACAAACGGTTTAAGTTACTCCCATTCAGTAGCGGCTGCAAAATTAGGAGGGGGTTTAAGGGTGACAATCTGGTTGTCAGAGTGTGTTGGAAGCTGAGTTTGAATTTGCACACCACTTTACATGGAATGAGAAGATGTCCTCCACTCCCGCCCCACCTTTATTTTTGAGACAGAGTCTTGCTGTGTCACCCAGGCTGGAGTGCAGTGGTGAGATCTCCACTCACTGCAACCTCTGCCTCCCAGGTTCAAGTGATTCTTCTGCCTCAGCCTCCAGAGTAGCTGGGATTAAAGGCATGTGCCACCACACCTGGCTAATTTTTGTATTTTTAGTAGAAATGGGGTTTCACCATATTGGCCAGGCTGGTCTCGAACCCCTGACCTCAAGCGATCTGCCTGCCTCAGCCTCCAAAAGTGCTGGGATTACAGGTGTCAGCCACCTCACAGGCCCCACTTTCTAAATAAAAAGGGAGGGGTCTTTTTTTGGGAGGAGGTTAAGGCCCGCAGCTCGCCTTTATATGGCCGCTGCTCTTAGGGACTTAATATTTTGCTCAATCCATTCTTTCAACAAATGTTTAAAAAGCACCTACTATGTGCTTCAGATATTACACAAAGATAATACAACTTCTGTCCCTAGAAAGACCACAGCCCAACAGAGAGACTGATGGCGAATTGTGCAAACCCTGGGTCCTTCAAATACTTAAGATTCAGAGCCTCGTTGTCAGAGGTTCTCCTTTGTTCTGGCTGAATAGTAACACTGGCAGGGACCTGCCAGTTTCAACTTATTCCAGTTATTTCCAAAAATGAATTGTTTCAAGTGGCGTCAGTGCACCTTGGAACGTGGGCCCGCGTTATGGTGCTCGTGAAGACTGGAAACAAGTGGGACCCCCGCCAGCACCGCTCATGGAACTGCTTCTGCAAACTCCCCTCCAACACTTTCGCCCATCCCGACTCAACTGAGGGACCCGAGACGTTTCTTCTTTGGGCCAATCAGAACCCAGTCAGCATCTCTCTGATGCAACCGTTCCCTTATAAAACGATTAAACGTGGACCAGCTATTTTTATTCGGTCCTATAAAAATAGCTGCCGTCAGTCAGTCCTGGCGGCGAATCAAGGCCTCTGCTCTTCAAGTGCGTGCCCCAGTCGGCCGTGTCCTGATGTTACTTTCCCAGCCATTGGCATTTGGGGGCGCAGCTGGACCCACAGCTCCCAGACCACGTTGTGTTCCACTGACAGAGTCTCTTAGGGAAGGTAAAGGTGCATTTGCCCCTAGGCTCCGCCTAGGACACACACGCCAAGATCTTCCCGGGCTGCTGGTAAAAGCCAGGATGCGACAGCCTGAGGGTCCCAGAGCGAGGAAAAAGGATCACTCAGGTCCGCCAGACGCACTTAGTCCAGCAGGAGTGGCGTGTTGTGGGGGTGGGAGGTAGCCCCAGGGCCTTTGATGTGGGCACACGCTCCCCCAGCCCCCGGAATCGGTTCCTCCCCTAACGAGGGGTGTGGACACGGTTCATCTGCCCTCCGCTGTGTCTGAGCAAGAACTGTGCCACCTACCTCCACCCCCTCCGCCCCCGGTGTGACCACTTTTGATCCCTCCCCAGACAAAGCCAATCTGAACTCCAGCAGAATGAATAAAGGGATCAGGTTGCTCTCTCGGCCTCCCCTCACCCCCTCCTCGCTTCTCTCTTTCCCCACGTGACTCTCTGGAATCTTTGCCAAAGCTCCCAGTCTCTGGGTCCATTTTCACACCGAGCAAAGCAGAGAGGAAGGAGTCAAGGAAGGCTAGAGGAAGGCTGAACGTGTGTCCTTTAAACGCGGGGTCCAGACCCGGCGTATTTTGGGCGTTTCCAGGCTTTCTCGCCCGAGTGGCCTTGAGTTTGGGGGTCTTCTCCAGCCTCGCTGGCTTTTTCCTCCGTGCAATTAAAATTATGGCTCTTCCTCCACTCCCGTAATCACTGCGCCTCTACCCTGCAGACCAGCTCCGGGATGTTCGGCGCGGAGGTGGGTGTTGGTGTGCAGCAAGCCGCGCCCCCGCAGCCCTCCTCACCCAGGCGAGGGGCGGGGAAGAGAAAGTAGCAGCAGCGCCCCCCAGTCTTTCCTCGGAAGCTTCCGAACAGTCTGCTGCAGGGAGCGCAGCCCAAGGCGGTGCGGTGCGGCTGCAGCGCGGGCGAGTCCCGGGAGCTGCCCGCAGCGCTGCACAAAGTTTCCAGCGAGCGTCTGCCGAGCCGGGTGGCCAGATCAAGGAGTGGGTGTGGGTGGGTCTTTCGGGGCTCCCGGCGACCCGCAGTGCCGACGCAGCGCCTACGTATGGTGCCAAGCGAACTTTAAAAAGCTGCTTCGGACAAACCAGAGCCAGGATTTCTACTGTCGGGGACCCGGGAGCACAAGGGTCTAGCCCGAGGGAAATGCTGGAAGATCCCATCAGCCGGTGACCAGCAACTTTTTGGCGAGACTTTGACGCGGAGAATTGTGCTCTGCCTCCTCTTATTCTCCCAAAGCTCACGTTGCCGTCCTGCCTTGCGGGGTAGCTCGGCGCGCTCTCCGCCTGAGCAGCGAGTGAGCTGAAACCCCCGCCCGCTCCGGAGCCTCCGGGCTGATGAGTGTCGCTCTCGGCCCGTCTATCTCTTTTTCCGGGAGGTAACGGCCCGCGGTCCCCCACCCTCAGTGCGCCCAGGTTCCAGGCGCCGGAGCCAGCGTTTTGACCGAGCCGCTTCTTGGATGCTGAAGGCTGGGCTCCTCCATCGTGGGTGCCGACGCGGCGATGGGTGTCCTCAAAGTGTGCCTCGGGCTGGCCCTAGCGTTGGCAGAATTTGCAGTATTGCCTCATCATTCCGAAGGTGAGAGAGCGGTGCCGCGTGTGTGTGTGTGTGCGCGCGCGCGTGTGTGTGTATGTGTGAGTGATAGTGCAGTTTAAAAAGCTCAGCAGGTTTTATGGTATTGTGGTTCGGGTGGAAGTTTTTCTGGGGAGGGTGGGGTGGAAGTGAAACTGGAGTAGGCTTTTTCTGATAAGATTCCTACTCCTGATTGTTTTGTATTCGGATTACACCCCCGAGACGGCCTCCCTCTCTGCCCTAAGTGCTTTTGGGTGGGTGGGTGGCCGATGCAGGTGACATCTCTAAAACTGATCCTTTTTCTTTCCACCACCTACCTTTCCCCGAAGGGAAAGCAACTGCATGGAGCACAAGTGAGGAATGAAAAATTGCTCTTACCTGTTTAAAAATACTTCTGTTCCTAAGAAACGTACAATCTTTCATCTTAAAGCCCCATCGCTTTCCCGCCCTACTTACCTCAGTTAGTCTCCGCCTAAAGTCCAGTAAGGATTTTATAACTAACTGGTTGAAGCGTGTTCTGGACGTGGGCAGTTCAGTTGCACTGAAAGAAATCTCTCCAGTACGGAGAAGCACGAACCTGGCTGCTTCCCAGAACAAAAGTGGTTAATAAGAGTTTAGGTTCATTCTTTTACTTCACCCTCCGCCTCCTGGTTTTCCTCTGAGACTCCAAGCTACGTGTAAAACCCTGGAGCCGCAGGAGAGAAACGGAAGCCGTGAGAGTAGTTGTCGCCATGATATCAAAAGCAATCCGGGCTCAGCCAAATAAATGAGTCAATAAGTAAATTAAGAGTTTGGGGTCATGGGATGCCGGGCCTTGGGACGCGAGGCGCTCTGATCTCCCACCTGCCCCGAGGAACCGGGGAAGTAGCCACGCCAGTGCTTAGGGAGGGGGAAGGGAGCCGGCGGGCTGGGAGGAAGACGGCTTAATCTACAGCGCCTGGCTCTCGGCTTCCGCTCCCGGCTCCATTCATTATTCATCCAGCTGCGGGAAGAAGAGTTTACCTGCCCAGCCCCAAATCAGAGCCGCGGCTGGGCGGCGGCGGGCGCGGGGCGGGCCGCCCTCTCCGCCCTCTCCGCCCTGGTGCCTGGGAAGGTGCGCGGGGCGGCTCCCGGGGGTCGAGCTCCAGCGCAGGACTGGGGGCTGCGGGAGGCCCGAGGAGGACAAAGCTCTGCCTCGGGTCGACCTCCAGTCACTGGAGCAGCTGCCTTTTCTTTGCTGGCTTCCCAAGAGAAAGTAGGGGGCCTTGGGAATCCACGCACAGCAGTGGAGGACTCTCCCCTGGGTCCAGGTGCTGCCTTCTGCACTCTTCCGGGATGTGTGTCAAATGTGTATAATCTCCGGGAAAGGCACATCTGGGGCCTGCGTAGCCTTCTCCCAACAGTGCAAGTCCTGTAGAAATATGACTTCATTGTATATGTGCGTGTGGGCGCGTACTTTGGAGGGGGGGGGAAGCTTGTAGGGCTTGATTATAATAGTAAACCAGATGAGAGAGTCACCCCAGGCCACCCAAACCTGAACTTGGTATTTAGAAAACTTAATTTCATTTGGTGGCAGTTTTTTTGTTTTTGTTTGTTTTTTTGTTTTTTTTTTTAAATTTAGAATCCTGTCCCAGCAACTCAGAAAACGTGCTATCACTCCCGGATAGCTCACCAGGGGGCAGCTGGAATGGTGCAGCTTCTCAGAACCAAAACTCTGGAATCAACAAAAGGCATTATTATTAAGAGCCTACAGGGTGCGCTCTTTGGAAGATTGTTTGATCCAGTGGGCCAAGTTTAAGAAGTGCCGAATCTTTTGACTGGGAGGTGGGGATGGCGGGGATGCAAAGCACAGAAAGCCGGGGGCGGGGGTGGGGAGGAGGGGTGGACGGGAGGGAGAGGCAGGGAGCGGATATTACTCCAAAGAGTCTTTGGAAACTTTGCTTCTTATTGTTTTACCTTACTGTCAGAGCATTCTATAGCCATTTCACAATTGGATTGATAAATTGATAGATGTCTGAGAGCTTCCACCCACATCATAATAGTGCTTATCTTATAATGAATGAATGAATGAATGAATGAATAAATGAACATAGCCATTCATTGAGCAAGTATTGTTTGCCTGGCACTTTGCTAAGCACTTTACATACTTTATCTCATTTAATTAGTTTAATTAAGTAATATCACTCCCACAGACAGAAAACCATTTGTCATCTGATGAGACCTCTGGTTTGTTCCTCTCAAGGTTTTCTTTTTCTTTAAAAAATAAGAGCATTGATATCAAGGTTGGAAACCTCAAGGATCTTGGAAATCTCCTCAAGTTTTTATTATCAGCCTAGAGAATAATTTTTAAAAATGGAAGAGATATTCACATGTATACTTCTTTGGATGGGATGTACCTTGTGACACCTTTGCTGACCAGCTTATGGTAGAATTTGTCGTTTTCTTCTCAGTGCACAGAGAAAATAATTGTGGTTGGTATGGGTTTGGTCTTCCTCTCTTAGCTGTGTGCTTATTGAGGGGTTAGGATGGCTCCTATTAATTCTTATATCTTCAGTTCAGCTCCTAGTACACAGTAAGTGCTCAAAAAATTGGTCAGATGAACAATATTGCCAGATTATATTCTTTTGAATTAAGCTTAACTGGTGGACTGGCCTCTGATTAGCTCTTGAAATGAACTGCCTAACTTCTTTGCTCTATAGTTCTGTTATTTACTAAATGAAGTCAATTAGGTGATAGTTCTAATACTTTGGCTAACCGTCAAACATAGAAGAAAAAGAGATCAGTATTTGCTGCCTTATTTGTGGTCAATTGCAATTTTCTGGTTCTAAATTTTATTATTTTTATTTTTTGAGACAGAGTCTTGCTCTATCACCCAGGCTAGAGTGCAATGGTGCCATTTCAGCTCACCGTTGCCTCTGCACCCTGGCCTCAAGCGATTCTCATGTCTCAGCCTCCTGAGTAGCTGAGATTACAGGTGTGTGCCACCATGCCTGGCTAATTTTCGTATTTTTAGTAGAGACAGAGTTTCACCATGTTGGCCAGGCTGGTCTTGAACTCCTGACCTCAAGTGACCTGCCTTAGCCTTCCAAAATGCTAGGATTACAGGCATGAGCCACTGTGCCT
The DNA here is from genome assembly GCF_007565055.1 of Rhinopithecus roxellana. Taxonomy (NCBI): domain Eukaryota; kingdom Metazoa; phylum Chordata; class Mammalia; order Primates; family Cercopithecidae; genus Rhinopithecus; species Rhinopithecus roxellana. The sequence goes on along the minus strand of NC_044550.1, from coordinate 35,193,546 downwards.
TGCCTCTAAATTTATTTTAATTATCAAAAGAAAAATAATTGTTTACAAGCAAATTATTGGCAGTGTTATTTTATACGGCCTTATATTGCTAAACTGATAAAGTATTAATGCTATGATTTGAGAACTTAATAAAATCAAGAAGTCACAAAGAAGCTTCTAACATGGCTGCTTTCTGAATCGAAGAAACTACCATGGCTTTTTCTGGAGAAATATCTTGAGTTCTGTTGACATATGGAAGTCCTGTGAAGTTACACTAGATAAGACAGTTGCCTTTGGATAGAGAAAGATCATTGAATTGGAGGTTAAGAGAATTGAGCTTTAGTTACTCTCCATGTGATTTTAGCTATTTCCACAAACCCTGAATCCCAGGTTTTTCCTATAAATGCCATTTAACAGGTTACACTGAAGAGGATCATTTGATAGACAATATGTTTTATTTACGGGTAAGTTAAGGTAGTTGGTTCCACTCTGGGCTGGAGAGTTGTTTCGCTGAGAGACTCTATGTTTGAAACTCAATGTTAGGGAAGAGAAGACTTTGACTGGAAAAAAGTAATCTAATTCTTTCATTCTGCAAGACTTTATTGAGAGGTTATGTGTCAGGTTATGTCTGGTAGGTGGGTACAGACATCAAAACCAAAGCCAAACCCCCCTGCGCTCAAGGAGTTTGCATATCTAGAAATCGTTAATGTCATTTGGTCCCTGGTGGGTTTCTCAGTACAGAAATGTTAGATGATGGTTGTAACTTTGCATGCTTTGGCTTTTGTAATTACCTGGCAATGGAAATAAAGGGGGGTTGTTGTGGACTCTTATTTTCATCAGTTGTATTTGCATTGCCCTCTGAAGATTGGATTCTGGGCATTACTCTCCTCATATACATCCTTTAGTAAGGACTCAGCCATCCGTATTCACTGTTATTGACTTGGGTGGCAATATCACCCAACTGTCCTCACACAGATCGTCATAAAATATTCTTTAACGCATGGCTCAGAGCAGGAGAGGGGACTACCACATGTCAACGTCGGAGCCTCATGCCAAATCTTACCGTAGTTCCAAAACAGTTGGCCCGCTTTCATTTTAACTACTCTATTAATTGATCTAAATCCTAGTTGACAATAATCAGGACATGAGCTGTCCTGTCAGTTCAGAAAATGATTCTATTTTAAGTACTCCACAGTGCACACAGCCATATGCTGAATTATAACACAACATAAAGCCTGAACATTTAAATGCCAGCTTGTGGCTGCTTGTTCCTAATGAGTCATGTTTTTGTGGTACCATGCTCTTCAAATCTTTTCGTATCTTAATGGTTGTATCTGCCCCTATTTCTTTGAACTAATGGGTCTGACATTTTGTGGTGCTTGGATTTAACTTCTCTAATTTACTCAGTTTACCAATGGTTTCAGGATATATGCAAATTATATCTCAAAATTTCTCCAAAAACATTAGATTTTATACAGTCATCTCATAAAGGAGTACATTACAATGTGCAAAAGGGATTAAAAACAGACATTTACTTGTTTAACTTTTATGCAGTAACATTTTGTCTATGTGACCCGCAAGAAATGAGCCAGCCACACAGGAAAAGAGCAGCTCGGGTCTCAGCATCTGGGCTTCCTTCTTGACATTATAAAATTACTTCAACCTGCAAAACTTTATGCACTTTCTCACAGGTTGTGAGGTGTTAGAACTTAGATTACCTGGCATCTCAGCTGCCTTCTGTGCCCTGAAACTGGCATTGTTCATAGTTAGAGAACTCTCCTCCTGTTGCCTCTGGTTTTTCCTCAGTTTTCCTTTGAGGGAGGCTCATATCTCCTTCTAAATCAGCACCACCTCACAGAATTCACCTTGAGCTGGAATTTTCTTTAAAGTTCAACTAAAGCCATAAATATAAACATCAGATAGACCTGCAATTATTCTTGTACTCCTTAAGAAAAAAAAAGAGTGGAGAGAGTAATTTTGTTTTCCATATTATGTGAGCGGATGGATTAGTGAAAAGACCTCCACTCTGGCTCTTAACCAGAGGCTACGCCCAGTACCCATGTCAACAAACCCCTCAACTTCATCTGCTGGTGGGTGTGTGAGAGAAATATGCTTGCTTTGGATGCTGCATCTGGTATTGGGTAATGATAAATGTTTGATAGGACTGGGCATCACACTAGAATGCTTATTTTCTCAAGAGAGTAGAAATGAGATTTTGGAAGCGGTGTTAATGGAGGCTCATTCATGCAGCTGCCTTCTGGGTAGAACTGTTCTGTTTTAGGAAAGCTCGCAGAGGGCAAAGCTTATTTCTTCTGGAATTGTACAATACAGAGCAACCCAAATTGAATTAATTCCTTTTCCTAATGATATAATTTTTCAGCAATTATGCACCATGCTGACTTGAGTCTCCAGCAGATGCGTGGTTTGCCCGGGTATAGATGTGGTGCCACACTCAGTGCTACTTTATTTTTTTCATACTGCAATGAATTTATCATGGCTATCTAAACTTCCAAAAATGGGTTTTGATATGGGTACTTGGATACTTCTTAAGGTGCTTGATTTCCTTTGGAGCTTTGAAAAGAAATTGACTTTGGAAGGTAATGCCGTGGAGAGCAATAAAATTATTTGAGGATAGTCTTATTTTAAAGATTAAATTTTGTTTGTGTTTTTTCTAAAAGTTTTTTGTTTGTGTTTTTTCTAAAGGTTAAGTTTTGCTTGTTTATTCTAAAGTTTAAATTTTGTTAAATTGTACCTAAGTGATGATCTTTATTCTAAATTTTCTAAACAACAGAAATAATTAAATAAGTCCATATAAGTAATTTAGAAAGTGACTTGTGTTTATATATATTTATTCGAGATATATAGGATTATTTTATGTACACACATCACACACATACATATACATACACACACATGTATATACATATATTTCCTTTCTTATGACATAACATAGACGGAACTACTATGTCTTTGAAACAAGATTTCTTAAGGAAAAATTAGTCAATTAAGAAGAATTTTCCTTCAAGGTTTTATCTCAAGTTATTCTTATTAGAATGTCAGAGATATAAAAATTATTTCAATAAATTTACCCACAGAGATCTTTGATTCAAACCTAAGTGTAAATAGTCATCTCAGTTTTCTTAAAGATTGTTCTTAGTTCCATTATTGGAGGAGAAGGTAGACCATTTCTTTCCTAAGAAGTTAATATTTTTGGGACTTCATAAATGACCCATTAGAGGTAAGCACTGTGGTAAAATAATGTCCTTGTATCTTTAGAAACCAACTGTGAAGCACTGTTAAGATATGCTTCACCTTGGTGTGTATATACTGTTCAAATCTGTTTTGCAGACTCAGTTTCTGAGAGAGTAGGTGATAGCACACTGCCCATCTCTTTCTAAGTTAATTCAAGACCTGTTGTGCAGCTCAAAAATTGGTTGGGAATATGTGTATATTTTTTTAAATTAAGATTTCAGTTTTATAGTATGTGTATGTATACTACAAATACTACATATACTATTTATACTATATATGATATATATAGTATATAGTGGGTATATATCTATATATGTGTGTATATGCTATATATAGTATATAGTGGGTACATATGTATATGTATATGTATATTTGTGTATATACTATATGTAATAGTATATATGTAACAGTATATATAGTGTATATATTCTCTCTATATATGTAGTACACACACACACACATATATAATATAGTGGGATAGACTTCATCATCCTTAGAAAGGAAGTACACAAGAATAAATTCACAAATGGAGGATGTAGGCACGAAGTGCTAGGAGCTCAGAGGAACATAATCTGGTGGGCAGGAGAAGTTTCACAAAGGAGATGGGATCAAGTTTAAAGGGCTTGACTAGACAAAGTACATCTCTTGTAGGAAATGAAAATGAGCAAAGGCATTGAGACATGTAAATATATTACAGGATTCTAAGTTGGCCTCTTGGGTTGAACTGGAGACTTAGTGTAAGCAAACAGTGGCAGGGAAGCCTGAATAAGGAAATGGGATTGGATTATGGAGGCTTTGCTGACTTATCACCAAGAAAAATATTTACTGTATTTATAGCATGCCGTTATAAATACATTTATCTTAAAATTCAAGTCATAAGTTTTAATGATGCTTTTCCTCATGTGTGTCCAAGGAATGTTGTTTTGGTGTATGGGGTTATTTCCCCAGGGGAAGAATGCTCAAGCTTTTAAGATTTTGGAAGAAGCACATTTTACTGATTTTGATGCATGTAGATGCAGTTTTAGCAGCAAGCTTGCTGGGGCAGTGCCTACTGGTTTATTATGCATCCCTTTTAATTCTTGTTTTGTTTTTCTCCACAGGTGCTTGTGTCTATCAGGGTTCCTTGTTGGCGGTAGGTCATTCTTTACATATTTGGTTTCTTTCATTTGAATGTAAAATGCTTGATTGAAGTTCCTGAGTGAGTGAGTTGACCCTATCATTGTAGAATATGTTTATTTTTCTTCACAGTTTGAGGATTAGCCCTCATTCGGGCACAATGATGCTCAATTATTTAATACCTTTTCCAGAGTGAATTAGTTCCATTCGGATACTCAGGTATTGGAAGAGAAATCCAAACACTCAACACACAATTAGCATTCTGTGGCCGTTCTTTGTGTTCTTTTAATCAGAGAGAAAATTAGATCCCATCCTTTTGTCAGATACAAACTGAAACACAATTTGTTTATCTTCTGGTTGCATTTGCTTCCCACTTTGAACCCTTCTCCAAAAAAATATGATATTTAAATTAAGTAGAATAGGAAGGATTTCTGTTGTTATATTGAATTATAAACTTAAGTTTTGGTGAACAGCAAATAAATTAACATTTATTTCTGAACTCTTGACATATAGGGTAAAATTGATTTTGAATTTAATGTCAGAATGACTTGGGGGGAAAAGTTGATGTAAGTCTCATGCATTTCTTTTCATTACTAATGCACTATGGTGCATAACAATGTGTTAAAGCCTTATTGAAAAGACTGTCTACACTCCATCAATTCTAATAAATGGTGTGACAAATCATTGTTCACCACATTTTTATTTTGGTTTAATAAATGCTATAATAAAACTGAACTGAGATGGTTGGAAAGAGTTTGCTCATTTACATCACAACATGCTATTGACATGTGTGATATTAATAAGTCATCTTAGATTATCCTTGTGGTATTGAAATAGATGAGGAATATCTGAAGTATCTAAGAGTATAGATAATTGTAGATATTCACAGTAATATTCTTGAATCTGCACTTTATATACTGTAATTACTGCTTGAGAGGTTTATATTTTTTCTTTATATTTTTCTATTAAAAATTAGGAAAAAGCCATTTTTATTCTATTTGTCATTCCATATTCTGCCCTGTTTATTCTTTAATATGTTTTAGGAATCATTTGCTCTAAAATATGTTATCACTTTTGGGGAGCTATAGTAGATATTTAGACAAGTCAGTTATCCATGCTAATAAAAGAGAGTTATTTACTGTGTAGACTACTTCGTAACTTTTCCATATATTTTCATAAGTATTCATATGTCTGATAATAGACCAATGAAATAGGCAGGCCGTGTATTATTTCATACTCTTCCCCCTCTTCATGGAAAGGATGAGAGAGAGATGAAGAGATTTGCTAGAGGTAATTGACCATTAAGGGTGGACCAGAACAAGACATCCTGTCTTCTTCTGTTGTTCTACCTATATGTGAAAAAAAGTGGCTAGACCATCTTCTATATTTAACTTTGCTATGTGTTATTGTACATTCGAATATGAAAGGATCAAGTAATTGGAGAGGTCAGTTTGATCAAGTTAAAAGGAGAAAGAACCCAACCAACTTGAATTTATTAGATGACCTTGCTTCCCTCTGTACCATGCCCTAGCTCATCCCAGGGCTCATGGCTGCTCAAGGTTAGTGGGCTACACCCTCCCACACCAGCAGACTCCTCATTCCTCCAGGTGACTTCTTTGCTTACCAAGGCTCTGCTACATTTGTTTCTTTTTCTTTATTTCTTTTATTATCATTATTATTTTTGTGTGTGAGACAGGGTCTCATTCTGTCACCCCGGCTGGAGTGCAGGGATCTTGGCTCACTGCAACCTCTGCCTCTAGGGTTCAAGTGATTCTCCTGCCTCAGCCTCCCAATTAGATGGGACTACAGATGCACACCACCACACCCAGCCAATTTTTTTTTTTTTTTTTTTTGTATTTTTAGTAGAGACGGAGTTTTGGCATGTTGGCCAGGCTGGTCTTGAACTCCTGATCTCAAAGTGCTGGGATTACAGGCATAAGCCACTGAGCCTGGCCTGCTACATTTATTTCTGAACCTCTTCAAGCCTGAGATACTTATTATTGTAGTTACGCAATTCAGTCTGAGAGACAATGTATTTATTACAATAATAAAATTATTAAACAAATATTTATTGAGTGACAATTACAGACCTGCTATTCTTTTTTTTTTTTTTTTTTTTTTTTTTGAGACGGAGTCTCGCTCTGTCGCCCAGGCTGGAGTGCAGTGGCCGGATCTCAGCTCACTGCAAGCTCCGCCTCCCGGGTTTACGCCATTCTCCTGCCTCAGCCTCCGAGTAGCTGGGACTACAGGCGCCCGCCACCGCGCCCGGCTAGTTTTTTTATATTTTTTTAGTAGAGACGGGGTTTCACCGGGTTAGCCAGGATGGTCTCGATCTCCTGACCTTGTGATCCGCCCGTCTCGGCCTCCCAGAGTGCTGGGATTACAGGCTTGAGCCACCGCGCCCGGCCCAGACCTGCTATTCTATGCACTGGAATGCATCTGTGAACAAACAGATGAAAATTCTTGCCCTCATAGAGCTTGAATTCTAGTAAGTAAAATATATAGAATGTCAGATAGATGGGCTATGGGGAAAAACATTGTGGAGGTGGAAGGGATAGAAAAGGCTCAATAGGGGATTGAAGGTGGCTACTTTAGATAGGGTGATAGGGAAGGCTTCACTGAGAAGGTGACATTTGAACAAAGACATACTGAAAGAGGTAATTATAAGAACTAGCCTGGTGGATATCCAAGGGGAGAGAATTCCAGAGATAGGGAGCAGAAATGTGAAGTCGGAAGCAAGAGCTCCTATGGGCATTTGAGGCAGTGCATGGAGGATGGCAAGAGATAGGTCAGCGAGGAGGGCAGAGGTCAGAGCATGCTGAGCCTTGTGCAGACTTTAGCTTGTCCTTTCAGGAAGGTGGGTGAGCCATTGAAGGTGCCAGAGAGGAGGAATGGCAACACTGGACTTATCTACTGAAACTGCTGAAATGAGAATGTGAAAAGTAGTGTGCTTGTTTCTAGGGAAACTATATTAAATACTTTCAAAAGGCTCCATCGAGGTGAGTCACTAAAAAATTGCTGTCAAATTAAGTGTAGGAAAAACAGCTCTAAAAGATTGAGAAAATATTTCAAAACCTAGAGAGATTCTGCATTCTGGTTTATTTGTAACCGCTTTAAGTTCTCTTTCCATTTTAAGGATGATGAAACTGGAAAAGGTAGATGACGCATCCTGGACTTGGTTTATTATCTACATCATTCACTGCTGCTCTCTCTCCGCATGCCCTATTGTTAAAGAAAAGCATTATATCTACATCAGTGAAACCGGAGAGTGAATGTATGTTCATGCATTTTGAATTAAAGAGTACAAGAACATTACTATATAATTCTAGGATTCTCTGATTATACACCTTTTTGGGTGACAAAGGCTTTTAGTGTAAGAGGTGTCATTTTCAAGAGCTGGTTCTGAGAATAGTGGTTGGTGTCCCTTTTCCAAACTTTGTAGTTTTACCCACATGTTCACTGTTTTAGAGGTAGAAGTGACTTGAGAAATCTCTTAGTCCAGACTGTCCATTTTATAGATGAGGAAACTGGGGCGAGGATGTGAAATTCTTGAGGTTTGTTCATCTCCCGGGTGAGTAACCAGAAGTAGGTTATTCTGGCTGAAAATGGCAAAGTCTCAGCTTCACCCAGAGTTCATAAAGCGTATCAAGCAAATGAGAGCATGGATTTAGGCACTAGCTGCTAGTTAACTCTCAGCCTGTCTTGTGAGGATTCCTCTCACTGATACCTTTCAATCTCTTCACTCATTGCTTAGGAAGCTGCCAGATACAGTGGAACATTCATGGCCCTGGCAGTCAGACACACCTGGTTTTGATCCTTCCTCTTCTATTACAAACCAGCTCTGTGACGTAGGGCAAGTTACATCACCTCTGGAACCTCTTATTGCCCCTGATGTGAAATGAGGACAAAGAAAGCTACTCCTGAAAGGTTGTTGCAAAGAAGATAATGTGGGAAAGACACCCAGGTGCAATGCCTGGCTTGTGCTTTTCTGCCATAACACAATTTCTCTTTAGCAACCAAGAAGAACAAGAGGAAGGGACAGTTGTTAAGCACCTACTATGTATTTAATACTCAACAAACCCAGGAAATAGTTTTTTTTTTTTTTTTTTTTTTTTTTTTTTAATTTACTTTACAGATAAGGAAGTTGAGACTCAGGAAGTAGTCACTTGTCTAAAGTTACATAGTAAGTGCTAGCGGAAAAGAAAGTTCAAACCTCGTTCTGATTCTGAAGTCATCTGATCAAGCATTCTATTTCTCACAACCAAGTCAGTCCACTGGTTGTCTCTGAACACAACTAACTTACTTCACCGCCTTCAGTCCTATATGCCCACCCCCTCCCTGCCACAACTGCCGTGCAGTTGTCTCTGCCAGTCTCTGTCCCTGACCTCCTGCAAAAGCCAACTGTCCCTGGCTAACCCTTTCCCATTTAACTGAGGCTGTCCTGCACTGGTGTGCACCACATTCACTACATGATGCAAAACATGTTTAGATTGGCATGTCATCTTAAAAAACACAATACACAGTGTATTATGCACTATATATGTTTATATATGTATATAAGTATATATATATATACCTCCCCCCACCTTGTATTGTGTTGTGTTTCCTGATTTTTGACAGCTGTCTGGACTTGCAGTGACATCCTGGGGTGATTAAGTCCTAAGCATGTGTAGCTGTCTCTCAACTATGGACTGACTTCAGCTCTCTCCCTTGTCTTTCTTTTAACAATCTTCTGTAACTTTCTCTTTTTATTCCTAGAGTAGGAAATGACCAGAAGGGACTAAAATAACTCCAAAAACACTGAATAACCTATTTTGGAGTGTGTTTCTTACCCCATGATACCCATGCACCCCTGGGCTCACAAGACTGTCTCTGAAGTCAGCCCTTGTGGAAGACAGTGTGACTCTTTTAAATCAGGAATCCATCAGAGGGAAACTACCTAGGTAATAGGTTTAACTGTGACATCCAGTGTGAGGAGGAAAATTAATTTTTTATTTCAAAGTTTTCACACGCCTTCTGTTCTTTTCCAACTATATCAAGTATTTAAAAAACTTTCCTTTTGTATCACCACAAGCAAACACATATCCTTTTTAAAGTTCTTCCTGGGATCAATGACTTGACCCTTCACTTCAATTTTTCTGTCTGTGAAATGGAGATGAACTATTTACTTCTCAGGATTGTCGTGAAGCTTAAAGGAGATGAACATGAAGCACCTCGTCCGGTGCTGTGACTTACAGTGCTCAATAAAGGCTGGCTGCTGTTATTGTTGCTCTACAGCAGTGACGACTGGCAAGGCTGGATAAACGAGTCTTCTTCCCTAGATCAAAAGCGTTAAGTGTTGGGATTTCTCCTACTTGGGATACTTTTGCTGAGAAATGCTGACAAAGTGAATCACAGGGCACTAACTCTTAGCAGATTTGAAAGAATATTTTTCAAGGATAATTAAAAAATGTGGAATGTTGAGTATATATAACACTGCAGGAAGATCCAGGCTTTGGAGTTTGAATCTTGGCACCACTACATACATGCTGTGTGGTCTCAGATACGATACTTTATACAGCCGGGTGTCACTTTCGTTATCTGCTTAATGGGGATTGTATTTCTCCTAGGGTTGATGTGACAGTTAACTAAGAACATACTTGTGAAAGAACCCAGAACTGTCCCTGCAAGGAACACGTACTCACATCATTCAGGTGATAACAAGATGTTGGAGTGGAAATGAGTGAGTTATAGAGTCCAGGGTCTTGGTTCAGTTTCTGGCCCTGTAATTACTAGCTGTGTAGCTTGGAGTAAGTCGCTTGAATGAAATGAGGCCTCAGTTTCTAAATTAGTAAATTAAGAGAGTTAGATTAGCTGATCTCCAAGATTCCTGAGCACTGTGTTGTGCAGTAGAGCTTTCTGTGATGATGGGAATGTTCTATAGCTGTGCTGACCAGTGTGGTAGCTACGAGCCACATGTGGTTATTGAGTACTTGAAATGTGGCTTACAATACTGAGGAACTGAGTTTTAGATTTCATTTAATTTCAATGAATTAAAGTTTAAATTTGAGTAGCCACACATAGATAGTGGCTACTATATTGGACAGTGCAACATTAGAGTTTTAAAATTCTTAACGTATTCTAGTACTTAAAATACAGCCTCATGGATGGTTCTCACCCTGGGTGGAAGCTTACTGGAGTACTTTTAGCAGTTGTGAGAAAAGTAACACAAAGTTTGTTATAGTACCTGATTGCTGTTTTTGTTTGTTTATATAATTTGAACAGTTTTGAAGTCAGCACAGTTACAACACTACTCTCCCCATATTGCTAAATACGTTTTCTTTTTTGTTGTTGTCGTGTTTTTTTTTAAACCAAGCAATTGTTATGCATCAATGATTTCTTGAATAAAAGGGGTAAAATTACAGTTAATTGTACATATTCCATTAAAAGTTTTATAAATTTCTAAACTCATGGGAGTGTTATCCATCATTTATATTAGAGCGGAAAAAAATTTGAGAACCTCTGGTCTAATCTGTAGACCTTGTTTATTAGGGCTAAGGAGGTTTAAGGGAGACCATTAGAGCTCTTCAATGTCAGAGTCTTTTTAAAAATTGGTGTGCTATAGTGTTACTTTTTAAAATTTGAAACAGTAACACAAAAGAGACAGCCCTGTAGAAATGAAAATGTCTCAGAACTGCGTTGTCCTTGTATTCATCAACATGCTCAAGAGATTTTGTGGAGAAGATAAGTGAAAAATTGGAAGCTTTTGCTATTCAGTGCTTGAAATCCCCACAAACACTTAGTGAATGGTGGCTACTGGCTGCTATTGAAACACCTTGAACTTCTCAGCAGTGGGGAGAATACTTGGTGTCCTGAGGATGCACTTAGAGGGGAAGCAATACAATCAGCCATTCCTTCATTTCCCTAAAAGCATTGGGTAATTTCTTAATACCCTTGTATTGGATATTGTAGGCTATCACCATTTTAAGTTATAGTTTAGCAAAAATTCATCATTTTTTATGCTTCTGGTCTTTATTTTAAAATACGGAATAATATGCTTTTAAATGGGGGATGCCACTCTTTATTAAAATGTATTTATTTTGTGATAAAAACTTATTTTTTTTGCAACACATCATTACTGTGCTAGGTGTTGTCATAAATTTAGAGAGGTAATGAGCTCCTTTAACTAGAGGTATTCAAGTTGAGACTAGACAGTCAGGAGTGAGATAGCAGCGGCAGGCTTTTCTGATTTGTGTTCTCACCTGTGGATAGAAGGTTAGAGGTGTGTGTTTCTGCCTAAGGAAAGAAGCCATTACAGAGGGTGAAAAAAATCTCCTGACACTAGAGTGTGCAGTGAAGGGTTTCTCCCCATTTAGTTCCTGAAAGGGAGTAACTTTGTACCTTTAGGTGTCAGGTAGTGAGAATTGGGCTCTAGCTGCCTCTGAGGATTTTTTTGTCCTTGCTGGGTTTTTATAGATTGTCCGTCATAATTAGATGTGCTGGTTTCCTATTTGGGAATTTATATGTTCTTAGAATGATTGTGTGAGATGAATAACACGAGAGATTTTGTACTTTTATTGATGAATAATCCATATGCATTTTTCTTCTTTTTCATATTCATGTGGTAGGAACAGATGTTTTAAGTTAACAAACACATTTCTTATGCTTTGTTTTGAATTTAGAAGATGCAATTGAGCTTGGAAGCCATATTAATTTGCTCAAATTATGCTACATTTTATCATATATCTCAATTTTCTGGTCAGACCATACACTTCCCTCACTTTTTTTTAAGTTTGTGGCATTTTCACACCAAATTGTCTTACAACTTGATACCTTATTTTTATTTATCCTATTTCTCCATTTATAACTACAAAGTACATACATGTATTTATTTTCTATGTGATACATTTATATATGCATGTGTATATATGTATAAATCCCCTATAATAGAACTGTCACTCATTTGTGACACCTTATGGTATTACCATGTTATAGTTTAGTTACTTTTAGAAGTCTTTGCTTACCAAGGGAAAGATAATATATAAATATCAAATGACAATTGAGTTAAGCCAGCTTATGTTTTTCTAAAGTTTGAATTACAAATGTCTGAAGAAAAGTTGATTTTGAAAATTTTAAGTGGATGACATTTTGCTTCTGTGACACTTAAACATAAAATTGGCACAAAATAAAATTAAAAAAAAATAACTGAGTAGTTTTATGTAAAAGAGGCACATAGCTTCTGGTGTCCCAGCTAAGTTCTTTTAGCAATGATTTCTTAGGTTCTCAGAGTTTATAAGCTAAATGAAAGGAAGAAGGAGAGGGACAAGTTTTCATAGTAAGAAATGGTTTTTTGTTAGTACCCAGGAGGCTCTTGAGTTTGGGCCATGACCTGTGAGTTCTTTCCTGACAGCTCCCAAGATTGGTTATTTATTAAATTTATCCCTTTCTTTCCTCCAAAGGGAAATTGAATGGGTGGGGTGGGATCAGGGAGGGGAGAGTGTCTGCATTGGAGAGCAGATTTCATTGCTCTTTGTACCTTCCATTCTTGAAGTGGTTCAGTAATAGAGAGTGGGAGAGAATTATTAACAGAAATAGACACTCATTCTTTGGTGTTCTTACTGTATCGAGTTTCCCTACAATCTAGAACAAACTTGATCTAAGAGATGAGAATTCAGGAACAGAAGAAATATGAAATTATTGGCTAAAAGAAGCCTTTCCCTCTTATATTTGCTGTAGATATGTGTAGTAGTAGTAATCCAACTGGATTCCAAAGACATTTATTGATCAAATTCTGTGTTAGATCCTGTGATTGGGTCTATGGAAAACACCAAGATTAATAAGCTATTAGTTGGAACCCAGGAACATCCTGCTTAGCCAGTAGTCCCTTTTTCCCTTTTCTATGTTGGCAGAGTCCTGATTTTGTTGCAGTTTTCCACCCTTTCCTAGTTGTGAGCTAGTCAGGAAATTTATCCCTTTGCCAGGGATCTGTTTAGGACTGAGTGTGACTTACTTGCGGCCAATGAGATATGCAGGGAACTGCTAATATTGTTGGCTGTTTGAAAGGACCCAATAAATAGCACCTTCCTTCCCCCAGTTGTGAACAAGCTGAGAAATAAAACAAATAATAAACATAGAAGTCAAAACATCATCCTTTTATCTTTTAACCAATAAGCTAAGTTGGAGGATACAGCTTCAGTTCTCTTAGCCAAGTGGGTTGCTAGTTCTGACCCCTCAGAATTGGGAAGACTTGGGCATTCACAGACAGAGCCTTGCGGAGGCAGCTTTCCCATGCAGAAGGGCTGATAAGGCAAGAGTTACTGCCTGGAGAAGCAGAGGAAAGCGTATGCTCTTGGTTGACAGGCTTGCTCCCTAGAAGAGGAAAGAAGACAGAATGGAGTTAAGCGTGCCTAGTTGCTCTTTTAAATTTACCAGTTAGACAAATCATGCCACCTTCCTGGGGATAAGAAAGGCCTGGAGTTATGTGTTGATATCCCTGCACCTCAAGGGTGGGAAACAAGAATTCTCCATTAATAGGAGATTTTGAAGCTTAGTCTTTAAGCTTTGGCACATGAAAACATGATCTCTGGAGGTGCTGCAACCATTAGAATACCTAGCTGACACACAGAAGTTGGTGGGGAGAAAGATGGGAGACTGATTCCTTGAGGAGTTGGTTATTTAATCTGCTGACTTAACCAGCACAGGAACTGACCTTCCTGGGGAATTATTGTATGAGCTCAGAAGTTCCCTCATTGTTTAAGCCAGTATAAATTGGATTTTATGTTACCGCAGCCAGCAGCAGTAGACCCAATACCCTACAATCAGATATTGAACTCAGCACAGAGCAGTTTGGGATAAGTGTCAGAAGGTAGAAGTTCAGCACCATGGTGAAGGGGCAGAGCTCCAGATTCTTGGGTTTAAGTCTGAGCTCTTCACTACTGTGTGACTCTGGGCAAGTTACTTACGTTGTCTTTAAAATAGAGATAATAGTTGTGCCTATATTACAGAGCTGCTGCAAAGATAAATGAGTAACATGTGAAAGTACTTGGAATATAGTAAATAGTTACTTGCCATTGAGAATACTCTTATTCCGGAGGAAATAATTTTTGATCTTGGCCTTGAAATATGGGCCAGTTTAGAATTAGGAGAGATGAGAGAAAGGCTCTTAGGATATAGGATCAGTATGAGTAAACACATAAGTGGCAAAGGGAGTCCAGTTTGAAGTGAGAGAAGTGATGTGATGAAACACTGAGAAGGGATTTTGAAACTCCAGATCACACAGGGCCTGGAATAAGGCATTTGAATTACATTCTGTAGGCAGTGGGGACGCTTTGAAATGGAAATCATTTGCTCTTGGATTCAGAGTCTGTCAGTAGAAACTGATTAGCATATTGTTGGAGATGAGATATCAGAGCACCATCCTCTGCTCTGTTTCTTCTTCTCCTCCTTTTCATCCATGTCCAGGTGCAGTTTATCTGCAGAGCTTTGGAGAGGGTGTGGGTGGCTCCGTGTAAGCGAACATCTTGAAAAAGAGAGATCAGTTTGCAGACATATTCCAACAGTGAGTCAGTACTAAGTTCATTATCATTTCGGCAAAAATGGGTTCATCTGGCATTATATCAAGTAGAACTCCCTATTAATAGGCATTAACCCACTCCTTTGATATTGATGTTCGTAATGATCCTCCTCACCACCCCGAGGTGGTGATGTAATCTTTTTCTTCCTCTTTATTCTAGTGAGCATTTCTCATAATTTGCCAAGATTAAATTATACTCCAGTTAGTATTAGGAAAAAGTACATTTAGTTGTATTAAAATTTTTTGTTAAAATTGAAGCCCGATTATTTTGTATATACTACCCTAAGTGTTGGAAAGCATAGTTTTTCAGTTTTTCTCTCATGCTGTACAACACAACTATATTATTGTTTGCTTCTAGAATTTTATCAGCTTTATCCATTCCTACATCTAAAATACATTTTTTAAAAGAAAGATCAAGTGTGGTCAGGTACTTTAAGGAAAAATAGAACTTCCTGAGAAACATGAACTGCTAGAAAAGATTCTTCATAGCCTGAGGACTTTGAGGAGAAGAGAGGAAAATTTTATAGGGATAAGATAACTCAAGTGCATAGGAAAAGGAGGGAAACTCATGTTAAATGGCTGCTTTGGTTGCCACTTTAGAGGAATCAAACTGCTGAAGAAAAATAAGTGTCTTTTATATTTCTTACTCTGTTCACTTATGATTAGGAGGAGAAATTCTCACTTACACCAGTCAGGAGATTAATATCAAGTATAATAAAAGAAATACTGTGAGCATCAAGGCATGTGTATTCCTGTAAGCTGTTTTTATGCAAGCTTATTAAAATCAAGGAAACTTAGTAGGAGAGACGGTATCTTTAAAACTATGAATTTGGCTTTGCATGGTGCCTCACACCTGTAATGCCAGCATTTTGGAAGGCTGAGGCAGGAGGATCGCTTGAGCCTAGGAGTTCGAGACCAACTTGGTTAACATAGCAAGATTCCATCTCCAGACATACATACACACACACACACACACACACACACACACTCACTAGCTGAGTTTGGTGGCATGTGCCTATCCTCCCAGCTACTTGGGAGGCTGAGGTGGGAGGACTGCTTGAGCCCAGGAGGTCAAGTCTTCAGTGAGCCATGATCACACCACTGCACTCCAGCCTGGGTGACAGAGGAAGACCCTGTCTCAAAAAACAAAACTAAAACCAAGCAACTGTGAATTCAATTTTTTTGTTTTATAGATAAATTGTTATTATTTATTTGTATACATTTACGGGGTACAAATATAATTTTAGTTACATGGATATATTGCATAGTGGTGAAGTCAGGGCTTTTAGTGTATTTATCACCAGAATAATGTACATCATACCTATTAAGTACTTTCTCATCATCCACCTGCCTCCTATCCCTACACTCTTCCAAGTCTCCATTGTCTATTATCTTACACTCTACATCCATGTGTACACATTATGTAGCTCCCACTTATAAATGAGGACATGTGATATTTGTCTTTCTGTGTCTAAGTTGTTTCACTTATAAAGAGAAAGCAATTAAAAAGGATAAACAGTAGTGTTTTTCAAAAACCAAACCACAAAACGCGGAAACACAATATCATTCCAACTTTTGAGGAGGAAGAACTTTCTTTTTTGTTTTTTTTTTCTAAGAGAAAATGGCCATGTTGCTTTATTTATTATATTGAAAGCAATACAGGCTGGTTCTAAAAACACCAGCAAATATAAAATAGAGAGAGAGAATGGGAAGAAAACTCCATAAATCCAAGTAATTCCACAAACAAAAATAATTAATACTAAATGTTGGATGAGTTTATTGCAGGACTTTTTGTATATGTATATTTAACAAAAAATGGCACTGCAATATGCACACTGTTTGGCTAGCTATTTTTTTAACTTAATACTGTGTAATGGATATCTTTTTATGTTCATACATAGATCCATACTATTATTCATTATGGATAGACTGTAAGTTATTTTACACATTTCTGTTTATTGGTATTCATATTAATTCAATATTTTGGTGTTGCAAGCAACACTGTGATGAATGTTCTTGCGCACTCTTCAATTATTTCCTTAGGGCACATTCCTCGGCAATGCAACTTTTGAGTCATGTGGTATACGTTTTTAAAAAGCATGTTTGTCTATACATTTAATACATATTACCACACTTGCCCTTTGGGGAAGTCAGACCAATTTACACTGCTATTAGTTAGTATATTCTCTGACTATAAGATAAGGATAAAACCTTGGTAAGAATAAAACCAACATTTAGTTTGAGAATGATTGACTTTTAAAAGTTGATGGAATAGAAGATGGTATTAACAAATTTGATGACATTTAAAAATATCTAATAGTAAAAAACTAAAAGGAAAAATAAAGTACAGGTTTTCAAAGATTTAGTGTTATAAAGACTTACATAGTAGAACTTATAAAGAATTCATTCAATAATAATTAAGAATAAAAAAGTTTTAAAATGTTAAATCTAACCAAAAATAGTTCATGTAAATATTTAAGGAACCACCAAATGTTAGGAATTAAAGTGGCTGAGAATAAGAATAGAGAGTTTACATAAGAGAAAATACAAGTAGCAAACAAATAAATTAAGAAGAATTGTTGTTAATAACCAGATAAAAACTAAATTATTAATGGGATATAACCGTATACCTGTTTAAAAAATTTAAATTATTAAACCCAGCTTTGATGAGACTTCTGGGAATTTGCTCTAAGAAATCAATTTAGAAGAAAGAAAAGTTATTTGTAAAGAAGTTGCTTTCTGGCGTTATTTATGTTATAAAATAAGAAGTTACCTAAATGTCTCTATTAGAGGAGTGGTTAAGTAAATCATCATAGATTAACTTGACATAGAACATTATGTAGCCATTAAGATAATAGATGAGAAGAGCATGTGGCCATGGAGGCACATTTCTGAGGTAATGTTAAGTGAAAGGCTGAGTACTCAATGCAAATCTTGTGATTAAAACTAATTTTAAAAATGTGTCTTTCTGTGATTGGAGTCTCCTAAGGGGGAAAAACCCCATTTTTGTCAACAAGAGGGAGAAAGCCTGTAAGTAGAGGGTAAGGAACCAGTGCAGAGAAAGGATAGAAGTTGAAAGAGTGAAGAAAACACGGCTGGAGAAAACCAAGAAGGGACCAGATAGATTGGGTGGAATCAAACCCCAAGTGGCAGGGACAACTTAGACAAGGTTCTTTCTCAAAGATAGGAGCAAAGTAAAGTAAAGTCTATGAAAATTATATTATTTAGGACTCTTAATGTGAGTGACGGAAACTCAACTCAAACTAGCTTAAGCAAAGTCTGTAATGTTTTGCTCCCTCAACCAGAAGTCTAAGGGGATAAAATTAGCTTGAGACTGAGATATATATGCATTCACATGATTTCCACATGTGTTTTTCATGCTATCTCTCTTGGCTGCACTTTCTTCTGGGTTGGCAACCTCCTTATGATGGCAACATTGATTTATACAGTTCAAATGGCTAATATTCCAAGAGAAAAGTGAGTCCCCTTCAGAGATGCCATCTCCAGCAAAAGTTCCAGAAAACACTCTGATTGTTCTGGCTCAAGCCAAGGATCATACCCCCAGGTAAAATCACACCCTCAGTGGGGAAGAAGAAACCTTGTGATTTACCACACTGCCAAGTGGAGGAGGGCAGTTCTAAAAGTGAAAGCACGCTGGCCAAAGAGAAAGGAGCAGATGTTCTCTACAAGGATAAATAGACATTTGGAGGCAGCATGGCTTGTTTACAAAGTCTTAAGTGAGAGCCGCCATCTGTCTGGTTGGCCTAATGAACGCTGCTGGAGGAAGCATCATCAGAACCAGGTCTCCTATCTCTTAACTCTCGTTTGGCCCCAAACCCAACCTTGCACTTTGGATTTTAGATTTCTGGCTTTTCCATAGAATGGTTCTACCAATTTCTACATATGGATACCTGTACCTTGTGTCCGTCTGAATCACATTTCATATATTCCAGCTACTTGCCATTGTTTCCCTAGACTAACATCCATGTTAACTTGCTTTTATCTGAAGTTGAGAAGGAAAGTTAGCTGGACATATTTCACTCTATAATAAACCTTCACTTGTTTGGAGGTAATAGCAAAACATGGGCATATTTGATGAATTAGGGCCACACTGATGTTCTTTTTGGTAATTTGGATGGGTAGGTAGTGAAGTAAATGGGTGGTAGGTTAAATGTTAATATGTTTTCAAATGGAATGTTTTATTGTTTTCTTGAAATGCTTGTTTGGAACATTTCTTGGGGTGTTTGTTTTATTTATTTTCCTTTGATAAATGATAGCAGGAAAGAAAAACAGTCTGTAATGGAGACTGAAAATGTATTGACTAGAAAGACAGAGCTCAGAGTATACAGGGCTGAACATTTTTCCATTCGTCTGAAATGAGTTTATGGCTTGATGTACAGCTTCCGTGGCAAAATCATTGTCCCTCCATGAGGAGCGAAAGCAGAGTAAGGGGGTTTCAGAAGCTTCAGGCTATTATCAGAAAGAGCTATCATTTCTAGTCCTTTTGGAGTTGCAACATCCTTTTTCCCTTTGATTCCTGAAAGCGTGAAAGAAAGACAAGAGTTTTACGATAGTAAAAGTTCAGAAGTTTGATTATTTTTCTCTCATTAGTAGCCTGTAGTGACTGTAAATTAAGCTTTTTTCCCCCTAATGTAAAGGAAATGTTCTCTAGGATATTTAATTTACTGTTTCAATTCATTGAGACCCTCAAAGACTGCTTTTAGGGAATGGAAATCAAGACTCAACTTACGTATCTTGATGTGGTTTGGCTTTGTGTCTCCACCCAAATCTCATCTCGAATTGTAATCCCCAGGTGTTGAGAGAGGGACCTGGTGGGAGGTGACTGGATAATGGGGGTGGTTTCCCCTATGCTGTTCTGCTATAGTGAGTTCTCACAATCTGATGGCTTCATGAGGGGGTCTTCCACGTTTGTTCTCTCGCCTCTCTCCTGCTGCCTTGTGAAGAAGGGGCCTGCTTCACCTTCCGCCATGATTGTAAGTTTCCTGAGGCATCATCTCCAGCCATGTAGAACTGCGAGTCAATTAAACCTCTTTTGTTTATACATTTTCCAGTCTCAGGTAATTTTATTTATTTATTTATTTATTTATTTTTTGAGACAGAGTCTCGCTCTGTCACCCAGGCTGGGGTGCAGTGGCTCTATCTCGGCTCCCTGCAAGCTTCGCCTCCCAGGTTCACGCCATTCTTCTGCCTCAGCCTCCCGAGTAGCTGGGACTGCAGGCGCCCGCCACTTCGCCCGGCTAATTTTTTGTATAATTAGTAGAGACGGGGTTTCACCATGTTAGCCAGGATGGTCTCGATCTCCTGACCTCATGATCCGCCCACCTCTGCCTCCCAAAGTGCTGGGATTACAGGCGTGAGCCACCGTGCCTGGCCCAGTCTCAGGTAATTCTTTATAGCAGCATGAGAATGAACTAATACATATCTGTAGAAGATAGAAAGTTAGCAACTCATTGTTTGGATGTGAGGTAAGTTGCATCTGATGCTAGTGCTGATACTTTGAACATGGGTTTTCTATAGTTGAAGAGTTCTTATGGCTCCGGGCTTATGGATGCCACTAAGATTCGAAGAAAATAGAAGGTGGATGGGTTTTTGTACTTTAGGCAGAAGAGTGTAGGTGGGATTGGGCAAGAAAGAATAGGACCATGAGAATGTCCTGCATGGAGGGGCTCTGTAATTTCTGTCAGTGTGGGTCCAAAATGTTTATGAGCATTCATGTAAGAGAATTGTGTGGAACCTTCTGGGGGATATTGTGGGGTGAAAGAGCAAAGAAGCAGAAATGTGAATTAAAGGGATCTTTTTGAAAAGAACTTTAGGAGCCACCATCACAACTTGCTTTTATTAGCTAGAACGATTCTTAGAAAATATGACTTTGTGGTTTGTGTTACTTATTATTGTTTTATCTCCAGGATTTTGCATGTAGATGTCAGAAGTAGCTGGAGTGTTGGTGTAGATGTTATCTTGTGTCTTTGCTTTTAGACGTGTTCTCTATCCTCAGTATTTGTCCTTTATTTTTTTGCATATGCCTCAGATTTTCTCCTCCACATTCCTCTGCACTATTTTCTCAAATTTTACCCCAAAGTGATGAATAATAAAACAGAGAGAGAAATCAGGAACTAGAACTAAGAACCTTCATTTTCAATATTCACAATTATCTCCTTACTGCACATGATAAATTTTTTTTTTTTTTTGGTGGAATAATGAAAACTATTCTCTCACTAGTTCTGTCTTGAAAACTGCTGTCTTCTGGATCTCTGAGTGGGCCCACGCTTTAATAGGTGTGATATTATGCACAACTTACACTACAGGTGGAATGGCATCTCACCTTGCGGCAAATCAGCTCTCTGGCAAACTCACTTGTTTGGAACACAGCTAAGAAACAGGAACTAACAACAAAAGGCCCGTGAAGAGCCAAAATGGATACCACAGTGCCTCTGCATCGAGGAGCCTGATTGATTTAGACAGAAGCAGACTGCTTGCTGTCTGCACTACCTTGGGCTAAAAGAGGAGGCACAATTGTGGTATTCAGAGGTGTCCGTTAGAGAAGAGGCTGGTGTGCTCAGGTGTTCAGGAGAAACAGTTGAATGTATAGGAAAGCCCTTTTGCCAAATATTTGTGAGTCTTGTTTCTTTGTAACTGTATAGATTTAAAATCATTTTTTCTATCATAGGCAAGAAGTCGATTAAAGTATCAAATCTTTTGTAAGTGGAATAGCTTTTATCTGGACCATTCTATGGCCCAGAGTTCGTGCATGTGAATAGTTGGTATGTGTCTGCTTTGAAAAATACTGTATGAAATAATATTTTCTATGCTCAGTTCTGCTTTTGCCATAAATACATAGTTTAAACTGCATACATCAATTGTACAAGCAGATACATGTAAGCATTCTGTAGGTGCATATTAAGATGCATTAATTTTGGGCTCACAAATGCTTTACCACTCCAAATTCCTTTATAGTTTTGGAATATTTATTTTCTCTTCTCATCTTCCATTTCTGTGGCAAGAGTATTTTTGTTTCTCCTTTAAATCCTTCATAGTTACATTGCCTTTTAAATCTGTCCCAGGACGTCTTACTGAATCAGACTTGAAACTGGAATATGCAGGCAAGTGGAGGTGGGCTATGCATCCTTAAAATCTATCCTCTTTCCTGTGCTGGAGAAACACAATCTATCTGTCACAGAGAGCTTGGGTGAATGTTAAACCAGTGTTTAGCTACATACCTTGATTTGTTTGGGGCCTAGGATCCCCATGGAAAAGAGCTTCAACCCTGAAAACAACGGAAATTCAGACATCTAAGGTCATGTGTTAAAGACTGTGAGGATGGGGGTGGTGTGGGGCTACAGATAGGAAAGCTAGACTGTAAAAGGCGACAAACAGGTTCTCTGAGAGAAAAGTCCCCACAAGGGAGAATATTGGCCTTGTGGAAATCTAGACCAGCAACTTTAATAGAACTTTCTGCCAGAACGAAAATGCTCCATATCTGTGTTGTTTGCCACTCACATGTGGCTACTGAGCATTGGAAATGTGACTAGTGTGAAAAAGTATCTGGATTGTAAATTTATTTATGTTTAATTAAATTTAAATAGTTATACGTGGCTTGTAGCTCCCGTGCTGGGCAGTGCTGGTATAGATTTTGTAGCAAAGCTGTGATGCCCAAAGAAAGCAATGATTGTAGGTAGTTCTGGGCTACATGTGAACTCCCCCTACCCAGCCTCTCAGAGCCATTATTTACCTGGAAAGGAGAGGGATAAGGGGCTGAAACCAAAAGAAACATATTAATTGAGTTCAGACTTTCTGAGGAACCTGGGCAATAAATTGGCAAGAACCTTATCACTAGCTTTCCCAGCCCCTCTGTGGTAGGTCCCCGCTTACCTGTTTGTCTTGGCTAGAGATAGAACCTGGGAGCCTCAGAGTCAGGAGGTAGACAGTTAAGAAAGTCCAGGCCTGAGCAGCTGCCTCAGGGCGTCGTACTCGTGGATGGATGGACAAACGCTCTCCTTACCTAAGAAGGCTTCCTTCCTCTTTCCTCTTCCCTCCTTCCTCAAAGAACCCCGGTTTGTTTTTTGGCATTCTCCTTGCTTATGGCCGTATCTTTTAGAAAAGGAGGGCTCCTTCTCAGGCTTAGTGATTAATTTTCTTTGGTTTAAGTCTGTGCTTTTCTTGTTTAAATTCATTTTCCCCTCATCTTACTCATGTTCCCCTCAAATAGTTTGAAAACCATGTACCTCCTTACACATTTAAAATATTGTATCTAACATTTTTTATAAAAGATGCATGAGTTGCAACGTCTGTAAGTTTTTGCATTTGAAAAATGACACTTTAGGATGGAACCATTACATCCCTCTCTAATGTGTCTAATAGAATCTGAACACTACAGCAATTTGATTCCCACTGGCACCTATAAAAAATACACAAACTCTTCTTTATTGAAAATATACATCCTTTCTTTTTCTTACACTTTCACTTTTGAGGCAGTTTTCCCATGGAATTTATCCTATTACCTTTATGCTTGAAAGTCTTTTATTGATCACCCTATTATACTTCTCTGCAACAAAATACATACATAAATTTAAATTGAAAGCATTTGTAATATTTCCTGTGAACATAAGGCTCAAAGTGTTAAGTAATTTCCTTTAGATTGAGTTATTACAGTTGAGCAAAACATCATAAATACATTAGCATTTTTGATAAATACTTGTTAGATGTTAGAAAGTACAGTTTCATTGGAAATGCATCTCTTAATGAGAGAATGGGGCTTTTTTTTCTTCTGTTAGTTCATGCAGGATGCCTTTTATTTATTGCTACAGGAGACAGAATTCAGCATCAGTTCTATTCTTATTTTTCACTTGTCTAGATGCAAACTTTGTGGAGTTCATTCACATAATAAGTAGATGGGAAAGGAAGGACTCTGTTATAGTTTCTTTGAACTCCTTCTGAATTATAGGCCAAAATAGATTTTGATTGATCCTTAAAAACTATTTTTAATGATCCGTTGAAAACTTAATTAGGTCTCTCTTCAATTTTTTTTTTTTTTTTTTTTTTTTTTTGAGACGGAGTCTGGCTCTGTCGCCCGGGCTGGAGTGCGGTGGCCGGATCTCAGCTCACTGCAAGCTCCGCCTCCCAGGTTTACGCCATTCCTGCCTCAGCCTCCCAAGTAGCTGGGACTACAGGCGCCCGCCTCGTCGCCCGGCTAGTTTTTTTTGCATTCTTTAGTAGAGACGGGGTTTCACCGTATTAGCCAGGATGGTCTCGATCTCCTGACCTTGTGATCCGCCCGTCTCGGCCTCGCAAAGTGCTGGGATTACAGGCTTGAGCCACCGCGCCCGGCCTTCAATTTGTTTTAAAGCAAAAATTAGTAGCCATCTGATTTGCAGAAGGATTGGTTGTGAGTTATTGTAGTAATTTACTTTCTCAATACCCCTACTGATATTTCATAATGCTCTTCTGTTTGGTGACCCTGAGATGTTAATATACAAGAACATTAGGTATATAAGGCTGCGTAGAGTCAGCACAGATGAGACATAGGTTTTTCTTTTAAAGAGTGAGAAGGGGCCGGGCGCGGTGGCTCAAGTCTGTAATCCCAGCACTTTGGGAGGCCGAGACGGGCGGATCACGAGGTCAGGAGATAGAGACCATCCTGGCTAACACAGTGAAACCCCGTCTCTACTAAAAAATACAAAAAACTAGCCGGGCGAGGTGGCGGGCACCTGTAGTCCCAGCTACTTCGGAGGCTGAGGCAGGAGAATGGCGTAAATCGGGAAGGCAGAGCTTGTAGTGAGCTGAGATCTGGCCACTGCACTCCAGCCTGGGTGACAGAGCGAGACTCCGTCTCAAAAAAAAAAAAAAAAAAAAAAAAAAAAAAAAAAAAAGAGTGAGAAGGAAGATAGCAAAAGGGTTAGCCTATACTTAGGAAAGAATAAATGTGGTAATCGGGATCTGGAAATTACTTTAAATTACCTATTCTCATTATACCCTTGAGGAGACTTCCTGCTGCAGGGGTACAGTGCTCCAGTACCTTCAGTTTGAAGGCTGCTGGTTTAGGGCCAGTTTCCATAGTTCCTGTCCTCTGACTTGTGACTGGTCGAGGCATGGCATGCGATGTGGTTCTGGACAATGAGAGGTGAAAGGAAGTCTGCTGCAGGACTTCTGGGAAAATGTTTCCTTATTCTCAAAAACAGACCTGGGAAAGAGTCAGTCTCTTTTTCCTCTGGGTGTAGTTTTATCTGGTGTTGTGAAATTGTTGCAGAAGTACTTTATCAGGAGACCTGGCTTAAGGACAAAGTGTTACCCTTAGCATGTCAGAACAGAAAGAAAGAGCAGAATTAGATTCTTCAATGTTGCTGTTGACGCATGGAACTAAAAAGCCTAGAAACACCCTACCTCTGAACTTCTTAGTTAAGAAAAAAATGCTTCGTTATTGTTCAAGCCACTTATTTTTTTTTTTTTTTTTTTTTTTTTTTTTTTTTGAGACGGAGTCTCCCTCTGTCGCCCAGGCTGGAGTGCAGTGGCCGGATCTCAGCTCACTACAAGCTCCGCCTCCCGGGTTCATGCCATTCTCCTGCCTCAGCCTCCCGAGTAGCTGGGACTACAGGCGCCCGCCATCTCGCCCGGCTAATTTTTTGTATTTTTTAGTAGAGACGGGGTTTCACCGTGTTAGCCAGGATGGTCTCGATCTCCTGACCTCGTGATCCGCCCGTCTCGGCCTCCCAAAGTGCTGGGATTACAGGCTTGAGCCACCGCGCCCGGCCTCAAGCCACTTATTTTTCATTAGATGCTCTTTTTTTTTTTGGCAAGAATCTAATGTAGATCACAAAACTACTTTGATCAAGCGGTACATGGTTGTCTTTTTTGTGATAAGAGTCATAAGTAGGGTCAGGTGTTGTCAGTTTGAAACTTGCATTGTAGAGTTACCCGTTAGCTTCTCACCTAATATTGTTAGCACCATCAATGAACATTACCTGGATCACTAATTTCATTAGAGACTGGCAAAATGTTGATACTCTATCATTGCTTCCTTGTATCTAATCCATCATTTAGATGGAGCTGTAATCCATCTAAAAGATAAAACTTTCCCTCATCAACTCTCTGGTTGGCCTAAGGCACAATTCAAGTAGAAAAGACAGGATAAACTCTTGGTTGTTTCTCCCTCTCTCCGCTTTTATTTACTAGTTTTCAGAATAGTGATTTGATTTTCTAGCATCCACCAAAAGGGATCAGTGAGATTTTCTCTTTTTACTTTTAAAAGGAGTATTACAGTAGTTCCTGCTTATTCACAATTTCAGTTCCTGTGAGGTCCCACAATAGGTGAGTATGGTACAATCAAATATATTTTGGGGGGACCACATTCACATAACTTTTATTATAGTATGTTATTATAATTATTCTATTTTATTATGAGTAATTATTAGTCTCTTAGTGTAATTTACAAATTAAACTTTATTATAAATATGAATGTATAGGAAAAAACATAGTACATATATATATAGGGTTCTGTACTATCTGCTGTTACTATTGATTGATTCCTTAGGCTGCAAGTTGGTGGTTTTGACTTATTTATCAGGATGCCTTCAAATGTAAATAACAAAAGACCACTGTGGGTCTTGTAATATATCCCCTATGGGTAAGGGGAACTAGTTATTTTAGATTCATGGACTTTAACATATTTGAACTTAATTAGTTGCCCGTAATATTCTTTGCTGCTCAGTTTGTCCCATCTTTCGATAGTGAGAACCTCCTTAAGTTTGCTGTTGAGTCCTTTAAACATGATCCCAGTAGACTCTGATAGATTCCTTGGTTTCTGGAATAAAAGATGTTCCATCTTCATCATACATTTCCTGCCCTAGTCCTAGGTTCAGCTGGTTTTTCAATCAGCTCTGGCTCCTGTAAGTAGGGAATGGTGTTTGGAGACCAAAATCTAGGTGCCTAAAGCTAACTATTGTTACTGGATTGGTCATTATTTCTTGGCCCTTACAGTGGACAGAGCTAAGAAATACATATTTCCTTTTAAAGAGAAAATAAAGCTTGAGTTTATGCCTGTTTCCATTAAAAATTTAGAATTATTTTTGTTTATAGTGCCTTTTCTCTTATTCTGAAAAACGTATTTCCCAATGACACTAATATAATTACAGATACACACTGTGCAGTCTAAGGAATCAATCAATAGTGACATTAGTACAGATACAAATACAGATACACACTGACCGGCCTAAGGAATCAATCAATAGTGACATTAAAACTCAGATAGCAGCAGTCACCCGGTGATGACAGAGCTGTAGGCAGCAATTTTGAATATCTGGAAGATCTTTTCCCTTGTCCTCAACCCTGTCTTCTGGGGACTCTTAGACACGAGACAAAGGTAGGAGACTTACCTGGAATGAATCAGGCAAGAATTGTTGATCCAGTGGCTTGGTTAGTAAGAGTATGTTAACAAATGTCACAGACTGGTGGAGCCCAAGAGGCCTTTGCATTTCCCTTGAGTTACATGTGAATCCTTTATTTAGACTGTTTTGAATTGTTTTCTTTTTGCACATTCCAAGTTTTTAATTTTTCTCTGACTCTGCAATTTAAACTCCAGGTCCCTTTGACTTCTCATTTTGTTTACCTGAAGAACACATAATATAAAACTAGCCAATTGTTCAGATGCCTTATAAAGGAATAGAAATAAATAAGAGGAAATAGAAATTGGATATAGCTCTTCGAATTTGCTTTTTTCTTTTCTTTTAACTTTTCTTTTAGGTTCAAGGGTACATGTGCAAGTTTTTTGTTATATAGATAAATCGTGTCATGGGAGTTTGTTGTATAGATTATTTCGTCACCCAGGTACTAAACCTAGTACCCAATAGTTACTTTTTCTGCTCCTCTCCCTCCTCCCACCCTCCATCCTCAAGTAGGCTCCAGTGTCTGCTGTTCCCTTCTTTGTGGCCATGAGTTCTCACATTTAGTTCCCATTTATAAGTGAGAACATGCCTTATTTGGTTTTTTGTTCCTGTGTTACAAACTTCGCCTTTTCATAATTTATTTGAAATGGGTTATATTGACAATATGTAACACACGTCACTGAAGATCCTGGCATTGCAAACTTGTGACTCAGAATCAATGGACCCTACCTAAACCTGTACTTCCTTGCTGTTCCAGTAATTGTGAATGTTCACACGCTGGAAAGACTTAAGTGTAAAAGAACAACATAGTACTCTAGCAAAACACACAAATGGTACATTTATGACCATGCAAGAGGCATGAGCCATTAAGTTCCAGATTGGAGGGAAGCTATTTCACATGGTGTAGAGAAAATTTTAAATGTTTTGAACAGTGTCTAGCTAAATGCCAATGCAGAAAGTTTTGAACACCTTTGGACTTTGAGAGCCAGTTGAGTATTCAAGACTATTAGGAAGGTAAAAAGAGTGGTCTGGAAATTATACTAAGTTTAAAGCTATTTTTTCTATTGATTTTTTTGCCTTTTTTTCAGAACCTGACTTACAAATTATTGGGGCAGATTGTCAGATCTGGTTAAGTCCAAAATTGGGCTTTGTAGGTCAAAGAGGCCTCTGTCACTTTTAAACTTAATCTCCGAGTTTGGCTGATGCTGTTCCCAAGGCCCTCAAACCATTAACTCATCTGTGCTTGAGATCACTGAAGCTATAAATCCACGCCATTCCTAAAGCGCAGCTGTGTGTTGTGAAAAATGATATTCTCATTGTCATTAAGAGAACAAATGCCACGGGATTTTTTTTTTCCTACAAGTCGACAACTGAAGAAAGGCATTTCTCCCTAGTTGATAGAAAGGCTGTCATTACACAGAATGGCCTCTCTTATCTGTTTGTGCATTAACTCAGCATAATTTTCAAATGTAAAACTTCTGAGAGGAGCATAATTCTAGAAATGGCAAGAGTATAATTATGTGCAGCATAAAGGATAAATTTGTAGTTTATAAATCATGGATATTAATATTCAGCAGGAGTTCAATTCACAGTAAAACTTGAAATAACTACATTGTTAAAAATAATTGAATTTGGGTTTTAGAAGAAATTTTAGAAGTTAAAGATTTTTTTTGTGGGGAGGCCTTTTGGCTGTCTGGGGTTCAAATTTGCATTTAGGTGGGGTTCGTTTCACTGCTGTTTGAAACAGTGGCATACATTTCAATTTGTTTAGATGCACTTTTTAAATTTCTACTACCTGTCCTCACCTCCACCATCTAGTCTGTCACAAAATCTTGGTTATGTAGCTTTTTATATATTTAGGAATCTCTCTTTCTTGGTATTTCCTCTGCCAGTCCCTTGGGTCATGCCGTCTTTGCTTTTACTTGATTTCTGCAGTGGCTTCCAACATGTCCTCTCCCTCCTGTCCTGTGCCCCTCAAATCCATGTTATGCAGCATCAAGAGAAATCTAGTTAATAAGTGATTCTCATGTTACTCCTTTTCTTAAAAGTCTGTGTCACCTCATTATCTACAGAGGTGGATCTTACTGTGCTGTAAAAGGCCCTCGTTGCTCTAGGGTGGAATGAATGGGCCAAAATGTATTTTGAGGAATTCCGAGCTTCTTCAGTGGGCCTTGGTTGTTGTGGATTTTCAAAAGGGCATCGCTTTCAAACAGATGTATTTATATACATACATACATGGGTGTGTGTGTGTACGTGTGTGTGAATGTAAAATATATATATATATTAGAGTCCCATGTCTTGCTATGTTGCCCAGGCTGGAGTGCCGTGGCTATTCACAGGCAAGGTCATAGTGCCCTATAGCCTGGAGCTCCTGAACACAAGTGATCTTCCTGCCTCAGCCTCCCGAGTGGCTCATACTACAGGTGTACACCACCAGATTTGACGAAATGAATATATTTTTAAAAATAAAAAATGCCTCAGTTTTGAGACTGGGTCTAGTAGTATGTGCCTGTAATCCCAGCTACTTAGGAGGCTAAGGTAGGAGGATCGGTTGAGTCTAGAAGTTTGAGACCAACCTGGGAAACATAGTGAGACTGTCTCAAAAAAAAAAAAAAAAAAGAGGAACAAACAAACTTGAAGTGAATTTTAAGATCTTGAAGTGTGGGTGGCTTAGAGGTAAGACCTTCTTTGGTTGGTGTTTCTGGAGCTATAGACTCTTCACATTCCCTCAGTGTTTTGGTGGTGAGAAGAGTAGAGTAGTGGAAAAAAGAGACTTTTGGGTAGACCTGAGTTCAAATCATACTTGACTGCTTTCTTAGGAAGTGATTTTCTGTGTGTTATTTAAGCTATGCACATCTCAAGTCTCTGTTCTGTAGGCTGGATTGTGGTGAGGACCGGCATGTGGAAGCCTGTATTAGTCCATTTTCATGCTGCTGATAAAGACATACCTGAGACTGGGCAATTTACAAAAGAAAGAGGTTTATTGGACTTACAGTTCCACATGGCCGAGGAGGCCCCACAATTGTGGTGGAAGGCAAGGAGGAGCAAATCACATGTTAAGTGGATGGCAGTAGGCAAAGAGAGCTTGTGAAGAGAAACTCCTGTTCTTAAAACCATCAGCTCTCATGAGACCCAGTCATGATCATGGATGCGAACAGCATAGGAAAGACCCACCCCTATGATCCAGTCATCTTCCACCAGGTCCCTCCTGCAACACGTGGAAGTTATGGGAGCTACAAGATGAGATTTGGGTATGGCCACAGAGCCAGACCATATCATAGACATTCCATAAATGGGAGTGGTGCTCTTCTTGGAGCTTTTCCATGGTCCTAGGGAGACATGGGCTTCAAGGACCTCACAGGACAAATGCTCCATAAAAAGTCTTTTTCTGTGAAGCAAAGTTTGGCACTTTTGCCACCCAGATGCATCTATAGAGCCTAGGTTAAAAGGTATTTGAAGACTTCAGAGTAACTCCTGCAAATCCTCACAAAGCTAGCAAAGGCTCTTTCTTTTCTATGTAACCCAGGTGGTCTGTGAGCAGAGTAGAAGCTGCAAATGGCAAAAAGGTACTTTATTATGAGTGATGGTTTGAGAAGGAGAAAAACTCAGCAGGCTTTAACCTTTCCTTTTTGTGTAGCTGGGTATCCACTAAGGATCACAGTAAGGTATGTGTGATTTTCATTCAAAGGTAGCTTTTGTTTGGCAACACTGGTTCACAACAGGAAAATTCTGAACCCAAGTCTGTGTTCACATTTCTGTCTTGATTCAGGAACAGCCAAAAGAAGGGAGTCACTTTCAAATGTTAAAGTATTCCAAAATGGAAAAACACCGCAAGTACCAGCTTAAAACTGGTAGAGCCAAAACTGTGCAGGTGCCATGAAAAAATAAACATTCCGGTAACGGAAAGGAGTTAACCAGGGTTCCTAGAGCTAAGATAGAAAGTGCTAAGTATAAATCGAAGTGAATCTCTATTTTTACAGCTGCTATGACTAAGGCATGTTGCTTACGTTGAAAAAGAAAAACAATATTCATACCACTATGACAACTGATTATATTTAATATCTAGTCTCATAAAAACCTTATTAAGATTTCAGAAGAGCAGAAGATTTAGTTACTAGAATTCAAATTATTTTTATCTGAAGAAAAATAACAGGTATTCAAAATCTGAACTACCAGATCTGATATATCTGGCCAGATGCTCTCCAACATTTTATTTTTATTTTTTTTATAAGGAACCATCTGCTGTAAGTAGAGGTACCTATTAACTTTTCTAGCAGAAAAAGAAATTAACATCTGAAGACACAAAGCCAGTGAATGGTGAAAGAACATAGTTATGAGGACAAAATTAAAAAATCGTCTCACTCCCCCAAGGACCAATTTAAAAGTGTTCTATTTAGAGAAACTGTGTTTGCAAAGCATATATTTTTGGTTATTTCTGTTAAGGTTACTACTTAGCAGC
Organism: Rhinopithecus roxellana; assembly: GCF_007565055.1. NCBI lineage: Eukaryota > Metazoa > Chordata > Mammalia > Primates > Cercopithecidae > Rhinopithecus > Rhinopithecus roxellana. The sequence goes on along the minus strand of NC_044550.1, from coordinate 35,161,793 downwards.
AATTTCAAAAGTTTGTTTTAATAGATTCTATATTATGTTGTACTTAATGAGAATGAGCTCTGGAGCACAACTCATCAGTTTATGAAGCTCACCTCCCTCCCCTTCCCACTTCCACCAAGTCTTGATGGCCATTCTGGGGTATTACAACGGACTACCTTGAAATCACTGTGCAGTTAGCAACAGAACATCAGTGTTGAAAGAGTAGGTAAAATTATTTTTGAATAACCAAGTTTTTTTTTTTTGCAACTGTAAAACTGAAATTACATGTTTTACAGTTGCAAAAAAGCATGTAGTAGTCCATCTTTATATTATCTATATATTTTCAAAGAACTCTAGGCCACACAACATCTCTATATTAGGGAATAGATGAAAGGTGAGGTCAATGGATTTCGGATAAATTTCAAAAGAAAATGAAAATGTTCGCAAATGCTCAAATTTAAATATTTCGATTGTTTGAAGCAGCATAGCTTTCCCCTGAGGCAAACTGAGTTTAAAGTCATAGGCAACATTCTTTTTATTCTCTCTACATTATATTAAATGTATTTTGGATTTTGGATATTTTGGATCTTTTTTTTCCCCCTCTACATTATATTAAATGTATTTTTGGATTTTAGGTGAATTTTAGCTTACCACATTCTAAAATTAGAATTTTTCTGACTTTTATCTATAATAGAATCTTAATAATGTAGAATGTTCTAATGTATATTATGTTGTAGAAACTCTTCTTTTTTGGTGAAAATTTTGCTGAGTTGAGAGCTGACCTTTCATTAAGAAAAAAGGTATAATTAATTATTGTATAGTCAATGCTTAAACTATTAAAACAGATTGTTTTCAAGAACTTTAGTAGAACCTGTTTGTATACTGGCAATTGATTACTTAATTCAGCATAAAGTACCATTAGTAGTACCTTATACCTCAGAGCCATATGATCTGAGTTTAGATCCTTGTTCTTCTGTTTAGTAGCTGTTGGACCTTGGGCAAGTTAGAATTCCTATGCCTTGATTTCCTCATCTGTAAAATGGGGGTAATAATAGTGCTTAACTCATGGGGGGGGCACTGTGGGGAATTAAGTGAGTTTATATATATATATATATATATATATATATATATATATATATTTTTTTTTTTTTTTTTTTTTTTTTTTTTTTGAGACAGAGTCTCACTCTGTTGCCCAGGCTGGAGTGCAGTGGCCAGATCTCAGCTCACTGCAAGCTCCGCCTCCCGGGTTCATGCCATTCTCCTGCCTCAGCCTCCCCAGTAGCTTGGATTACAGGCGCCCGCCACCTCGCCCGGCTAATTTTTTTTGTATTTCTTAGTAGAGACGGGGTTTCACCGTGTTAGCCAGGATGGTCTTGATCTTGTGACCTCGTGATCCGCCCGTCTTGGCCCCCCAAAGTGCTGGGATTACAGGCTTGAGCCACCACGCCTAGCCAATATATGTTATTTAATCTGTCAAACCAGAAATAATGAAGTTAATACTTCAGTCTGTGTTCTGCAGGAGAAACCTGATGTCAGATCATTACACTCTTCCCAGGACTGGCCCCATCACTGGGAAACATTTTTAAAAATCACAATAATAAAAGCAATGTAATATCAGTAAATAAAGAAATGCTTGAAACTTGTCTAGTTGACTGGATAAATCTTTATTTTGTATTTAAAAACATTGAAACTTTTCCAAGGGAAGAAATTATATGCTCAAGTGCAGTAGCTAGATCCTGCTTGGTTAGGTTTTAGTCAAACAGTAAAAACCTCATTGTAGGCAAAAAAGACTATTTCCAGAAGGCCTATTATATTGACAGCTCTAAAAGTTTATTTTTAATTTGTTTATTTGGAAATTGGAGTATATTTTCACCACATAGTTCATAAAAGCTGGCTGGATCTATTTAATTACTGGTTGGTGGAATCCCACTATTATGTTATCTTGGTTCTGATCATGGGAGCAGAGGATTGTTATGGGCTTTATTGTGTCCCTCCGAGCCCCAAATTCATGTGTCGAAGTCCAGTATTAGTTCATTTTCATGCTGCTGATAAAGAATTACCCCAGACTGGGAAGAAAAAGAGGTTTTAATGACCGTACAGTTCCAAGTGACTGGGGAGGAGGTCTCACAATCATGGCGGAAGACAAGGAGGAACGAGTCAGGTCTTACATGGATGGCAGCAGGCAAAAAGAGAGCTTGTGCAGGGAAACTCCCATTTATAAAACCCTCAGATCTTTTGAGACTTATTCACTATCATAAGAACAGCACAGGAAAGACCTGCCCCCATGATTCAGTTACCTCTGCGGAGTCCCTCCCACAACACATGGGAATTATGGGACCTACAAGATGAGATTTGGGTGGGGCCACAGAGTGAAACCATATCATTCCACCCCTGGTTGCTCCCAAATCTCATGTCTTCACATTTCAAAACCAATCATGACTTCCCAACAGTCCCCCAAAGTCTTACCTCATTCCAACATTACCCCAAAAGTCCACAGTCCAAAGTTTCATCAGAGACAAGGCAAGTCCCTTTTGCCTATGAGCCTGTAAAATCAAAAGCAAGTTAGTTACTTCCTAGATACAATGGAGGTATAGGCATTGGGTAAATACAGCCATTCCAAATGGGAGAAACTGGCCAAAACAAAAAGGCTACAGGCTCCATACAATTCTGAAATCCAGCAGGGCACTCAAACTTTAAAGCTCTGAAATGATCTCTTTTGACTCCATGTCTCTCATCTAGGTCAGGCTGATGTAAAAGGTGGGTTCCTGTGGCCTTGGGAAGCTCCACCCCTGTGGCTTTGCAAGGTACAGCCTCCCTCCTGGCTATTTTCATAGGCTGGCATTAAGTGTCTGCAGCTTTTCCAGGCAAATGGTGTAAAGTGTTGGTGGATCTACCATTCCCGGGTCTGGAGGATGGTGGCCCTCTTCTCACAGCTCCACTAGGAGGTGCCCCAGTTGGGACTCTGTGTGGGAGCTCCAAACCCACATTTCCTTTCCACACTACCCTAGCAGAGGTTCTCCATGAGTGCCCCACCCCTGCAGCAAATTTCTGCCTGGGAATCCAGGCATTTCTATACATCCTATGAAATCTAGGTGGGATTCCCAGCCCCCAATTCTTGAGTTCTGTGCACCCGCAGGCTCAATGGCATGTGAAAACTGCCAAGGTTTGGGGCTTGCACCCTCTGAAGTCATGGCTTGAGCTCTACATTGACCCCTGTCAACCATGACTGGAGTGGCTCAGAGGCAGGGCACCAAATCCCTAGACTGCACACAGCAAGTGGACCCTGGGCCTGGCCCACGAAACCACTTTTTCCTCCTAGGCCTCCAGGCCTGTGATGGAAGGGGCTGCTGTGAAAACCTCTGACGTGCCCTGGAGACATTTTCCCCATTGTCTTGGGGTTTCACATTCAGCTCCACGTTGCTTATGAAAATTTCTGCAGCTGGCTTGAATTTCTCCTCAGAAAAAGGAGAAATCTTTTCTATTGCATTGTCAAGCTGAAAATTTTCTGAACTTTTATGCTCTGCTTCCTTTATAAAACTGAATGCCTTTAACAGCACCCAACCCACCGCTTTAATGCTTTGCTGCTTAGAAATTTCTTCTGCCAGTTACCCTACATTATCTCTCTCAAGTTCAAGGTTTCACAAATCTCTAGGGCAGGGGTAAAATGCCTCCAATCTCTTTGGTAAAACATAACAAGAGTCACCTTCGCTCCAGTTCCCAACAAGTTTCTCATCTCTATCTGAGACCACCTCAGCCTGGATTTCATTGTCCATGTCATTATCAGCATTTTGGTCAAAACCATTTGACAAGTCTCTAGGGAGTTCCAAACTTTCCCATATTTTTCCTGTGTTCTTCTGAGCTCTCCAAACTGTTCCAACCTCTGCCTGTTACCCAGTTCCAAAGTCTCTTCCACATTTTTAAGTATCTTTTTAGCAGCGCCCCACTCTACTAGTACCAATTTACTGTATTAGTCCATTTTCATGCTGCTAATAAAGACATAACTGAGACTGGGCAATTTACAAAAGAAAGAGGTTTAAGACATTTACAGTTCCATGTGGCTTGCCTTCCATCTCACAATCATGGTGGAAGGCAAGGAGGAGCAAGTCATGTCTTAAATGGATGGCAGCAGGCAAAAAGAGAGCTTGTGCAGGGAAACTTCCATTTTTAAAACCATCAGATCAGGTGAGACTTATTCACTGTCACCAGAACAGCATGGAAAGACCTGCCCGCCTGATTCAATTACCTCCACCGGGTGCCTCTCACAACACGTGGGAATTATGGGAGTTACAAGATGAGATTTGGATGGGGACACAGAGCCAAACCATACAAAGTCCTAACCTTAGTACCTCAGAATGTGACTGCATTTGGAAATAGGGCCTCTAAAGAGGTAATTAAGGTAAAATGAGGCCATATGGGTGGTCCTAATCCGATATGACTGGTGTCCTTATAAGAAGAGGAGATTAAGACACAGCCACACACAGAGGGGAGACCACTTGAAGGCAATGGAAGATGGTCTTCTACAAGCCAAAGAAAGAGGTCCTCAGAAGAAACCATCTTTGCTGATACCTTGATTGCAGACTTCCAGCCTCCAGAACTGTGAGAAAATAAATTTATGTTTAAGCCATTCAGCCTGTAGTACTTTGTTGTAGCAGCCCTGGCAAACAAATACAAGGATCATGTGGTATGGAAAGAGTACAACTGGCTATATGTTAAAAATGCAAAAATAGAAGTTAGTCTTGGGTTCTCTTTTGCCTTTTTCCCCATCTCTCTCCTCTCACTGTTTTCTTGGCACTCTGGGTTCCCACTGTGACCCTTCTCTTTAATGTGGGAGTTAGGATAAATCTTTTCTTTTCTTTTTTTTTGGACAAAGTCTCTCTCTCTGTTGCCCAGGCTGGGCAAAGAGAGTCTCTCTGTTGACTCTCTCTTATGTTCTTTAACAAATGAAGATGATAACGATCTCAGCTCACTGCAACCTCCACTTCCCAGGTTCCAGCAATTCTCCTGCCTCAGCCTCCCAAGTAGCTGGGACTACAGGTGCATACCACCACACCCGGCTAATTTTTGTATTTTTAGTAGAGACAGGGTTTCACCATGTTGCCAGGCTGGTCTTGAGCTCTTGACCTCAAGTGATCCATCCATCTTGGCCTCCCAAAGTGCTGAAATTACAGGTGTGACCCACCGCCCCTGGCACCAGATCCACCAAGGTGCTCCCTGTTCCTTCTGCACCAGAGAAAGTTAGGATATATATAATATGAATGACTTTGATGACATGCACTAACCTGTGAGTGATCAATGCCCCTTAATTCCCTAAATAGGAGCTACATGAAGGCATGGACTTTGGCAACCAGTATGTTCTCAGAGTCCAGAATAGTCAGTCAAGTAATATTAATTCAATTACTATTACTGAGTGAATATCCTGTTTTAAAAGCCAGAGCTAAGCCCAAATGAATCTCTTTTGGTAGGAATTGTTGGCAGTATAAGCAAGTAGAGTGAAACGTCTCAGTACTTGGAAACGTGCTCTCTTTTTGTGGGTGGGATGGCAGGGGAGGAGTCACAGCAGAACCTCGAGCTCCTGCTCCTAGCATCAGTCTGTTGTACTTTTTACAACTTTCTCTCTGTTTCCAATTCTGCATCAACAGATTCTTAAAATCTCCTCATTGCTTTAGTTTATAAGGGCTCCCCTGGTATTGCAAAACCTAGGTCTCAGCTTTAGAGAGGAGAGGGGAAGCTGTGGGGTGATCGAGGAAGAGATGGTGGCCTGTGCATCTGGCTGATTAGTAAGTTCAGGGTGACCTCTGTAACTTACCTCACACGTGTGTGCAGTACTTGAAGTGGATGAGTGAACTTCGGCAAGGGGAACAACTAAATTTGGAATGCTTCTATAAGTGGCGCTTCCAGACAGAAATCATGGCTGTGACAGTAGGCATGTCATTAGGGAGTGACAGCAGGCTCTCTTGTTCCTGCTGCATATTCCAGTCCTCCCCTCTGCTTGCAGAATCCTTTTCGGTCAACCATTTAAAAGATGGGGGTGAAAGGGCATGTGAAATAGGAGGTAAATAAAAGAAGTGTTTATTGAATATATCTATTGAATAAACTCTTACAAACACTTACTATGTTCCTGGCACTGTTCCAGGTGCTTCACACTGTTTCATTCATTCATAATCTTACTCATAATCCTGTGAGAAAACCCTGGCCAGAGAGTTTCTTCCACTAGGTCACACACAGTGATGACATAGTAAAGTGGGTATTCACACCCAGGGAGTGTGTGGAGGGGAATTCTTGGTTTGGGAGAGGTATGTTGGATATAAATGAGGCTCAATTTGGGTAGAAATTGAGGAAAATAGCTTATTGTATTGAATGGACCTCGAGTTCATCCTGTTTTATTACAGTCATTGTTCCTTGTCCACTGTAGTGTAGCATTGTAGTCACCTTAGAGGGGGCTGGATTTTTTGAGGATCTAGAAAAGGAAATTTTTTCTGGAGGCCACAGGGGAAAGAGGCAGCCTGAGAAGGAAACTGGTGTTGGATGGGGAAGGCAGGGTTTGTTTAGTGACATGTTTGGATGTTGACCCTCTCTTACGTTCTTTAACAAATGAAGATGATAATGTCCATCCTAATTTCAAGGTTGTAATAAGATAAAATAAAAAATAAAGCCTAGAACTTAAAATTGGAAAGACTGCAGGCTCAGCAAATACGGTAGCTTTCACTTACTGTTATGTGAAAGGAATCAGACATAGTCACTCTGTTTCAAGTAAAAATGACCTGGTTGACCTCTCCCCTCTGCATCTGCACTTTCCTATTCTTGAGGGCACTCCAAGGATTCTTCAGGACACAGTTTAAAACCTTAGTTAGAAAACCACTCCTCTGAGTCAACTTCTGTTGTGAATATGAGGAAATTCAGGCCAAGAGACAGTCAGTGGCTTTCCTGCAGTTCCTCCACTATTTTTCCACTTTCTGAGGGCTGTGTCCTCACTGGAGAAACCATCCCTCCCTGGGAAAACACTGAAAAGTTAGAAGTTCATATCAAAGTGAGCTCTTTTGCTTTCAGAATACCTATCATTTATTGAATACTTACAAATACTCCGGGCAGGGACAGCTTCATAAGCGTGTGACCCATGCGGCTGCACAGGCCTTACGCTCAGAAGGGCCCTGCCTTTGTTTTTATTCTCAGTCGTGATCTTGCCATTCTCAGTAGCTTTTGAACGAGGTGCTCTGTGCTTTTTTCACTGGGCCCCACACAATTATGTGGCAGATCCTGGCTCTTGGTGTTTTTCGAATGTGTGTGTGTGTGTGTGTGTGTGTGTGTGTGTGTATTTTATATTTATATATATATATAATATATATAAATGTATTATGTATTATATATGTTATATATATAATACATGTTTTATATATCTATCTATATCTATCTATATATATATATCTTACAAACATCTTTGAGGTATGGATGTTATTACCCTATTGTACAGTCAAGGACTATGAGGCTGAGGCAATTTCCTAGAGAGCACACGTGTTGTGAAGGGACAGAATGGGAACTTCTGTTGAGAGATCTTGGCCTCAAAGCCCACTGTCTTTCCTCCTTACGCTAGTGCAAGTCTAAAGTAAAAGTGTACTGGGGAAGGGAAAAGAAGCTAATGGTAAATCTTTGTTTAGTGGGGTGGGATGGGTATGGGAGCGTAGGGGTTGCTGAAGGGCTTGGCTTCTGGCGACCATTTAACATGTATACACACCCCTTAATTTTTAAACATGGCTAACTCAATTTTTTTTAAAGACAGCTTGACATAAGACTAATTTATAAGGACCTTACCCCACAGATCTGGTGACTGACCTAACAAGTTTGATTTTGTATTCTTCAAAAAGGAAAGGCTAAAAAAATGTGTGAAGGGACAAGATTTAGTTCAGGCCATGAATTGGAGGCAATCTTAAGATTAGAACATGTTGGTGCTTGCTTTTGCTTCAACATTTAGTTCATATTTTTCTTTCTTTTTTTTTTTCATATATAAGCATGAGACAACATAGTGGTTTTGGAATTGTTTTGACGATAAAAGTTGTAGCAGTCAAAAATGCCACTACTTGGTATTCCTGTGTTCACATCAACAAAAATCCAAACTTTGTGTTTGGTTTCCTTCTCCCACCTGCATTTTCCCCATGTTTTCAAAGTGAGAGTAAATGTTTTGACATTTTTCATCCAAAGCATTTGGTAGTGAATTTTTTTTTTATTAGTTACCTATGGCAGAAAATAGGAATTTTCTCTCTAGAGAAAGTTCTCAAGGAACTGAGAATTTCCAGGCCTAATATTCTCGGACAATATTATGGCCCAATTTCTAATAACATATTGTATTTTAGAGTGCTTTTAGTCTGTAATGTGCTTTCATATTTGTTGTAGAAAGAAGGATAAGATGGCAGAATGAGGAAAAGAAAGAATTTTGACTTGACATTCTGGCAGAGCATGAAGAGCACTAAATGAGGGTTCTATAACAAGAGCAGATCAAGTACATCCATTGAGACAGGGTGATGACAGTCACAGAGTGGAGGTTTTCATTCTGCTTATGTCCATTTGTTCACTACATTTACTCAGCAAGTAGTCTTTAAGACTCTCAAAATAACAAATAAAAGCCATTCCCCCTTAACACCCCCACATTATACTGAAGAGGCCCTACCAAGACGTACAATTACAGATTGTACCTCCTCATTCGATTGATATACTTCCAAAATGTTCTAACCAATTGTACTTTGATCAAGATTGAATATGGTGATTTTTTACAAAATAAAACAAAAGGACAAGAAAAATTGGAACAAGTTTCCTTGTGTCTAAACTGTTGAACATGTTTTCTTAGAGATTTCTCAGAAAAGAAACCATTTCCAAAGGACCACCAGAAGTACTTCTACAGAAGAAAGAGCAAACAGAAAACATCCCCATTTCTAATCCTCACCTAAGTCCTTAAAAACTCAATTAGTGAAGTTCATGCCCAGAATCTGTCAGACAGGTTGTAACCAGAGAGCACTAATGGCTCAATTCTTTAGTTATCAAAATGTCACTTCATATTAAATGAATGAACTCTAAGTACCCATATGCTAATTGGATTTATTCCTTACATGTTGGCTGTGATCATTATCACACTGGGTATGAACTTTACTGAATGACTCCACAAATTCCCCTTAATTTTCCAAGTTAGGATGACCCTGGTGACCATGTTTCCCAGGGGTATTTCAACTTTTAGCTACACAGTGTATTTAAGTAGAAACTGAAAATTGAAGAGAACATGAGAAGTTGAATAATTTGTGCAAGCCAAATATATAGTGAGGGCTACTATAAAGATTGTATTACCTTGAGATTGAAGCTATCACATTACTAGAGGTTTTTCTCTGTCTCTGTCAGATAAACCTAAATTTATTGCAGTAAAGTGAGTGCACTGATCCCTGCTTCAGATCTGAGGGAAGAAGAAAGAAGGTAAAATACCTTCATCTAGAGTAGAGATAAGAGCAGAAGTTGAACACTGAGCAACTCTCCTATTCTTTAAACCAAATGAAAACACATCTAGATTTGTATCTTATTCATAGGTAACAAAACACTTTTGGAAATGGCATGGGGTGTATATGGCTTCCCCTTCCACATCTGGAGTATATCAGCATCCACCTGTGCTCATTCTGGAGCATGAAAAGAGGCAGAGGAAACAGCTCATTGCTTTCTAGTAAACTGCTCTCTCTGCCTTTCCCACTATGGCATAGAAAGGCAAGTAAGAGCATCTTGGCCTCTGGAAGTGGTTTCAGGGGAACTCTGAGGAAATCGTTAGAACCCAGCCTCAACACCATGAAGGGACTGGTATGTAGGCTTTTAATATTATCTTCAGTAGCCACTAACTGGTGGATAAACTCATGGTATTGGAAGAAGACATTTCTTAAACAATTTTAATTGTTAAATAAAGCATTTGAACTTCTTAGTATTTCCTTTTTCAATTTTTAAAACCTACCTGGAATCTCAAGAACTGGAAGTGGTTTAGTTTTCTCTTGCCCTCTGAGAGGTCTCCCTGGACGGGTGGCTTTCTGGGTCTTCATGTGCAGCTCATAACTGTTCCTCATAGTTTTCTTCCTCCTCAGAGATGGGGAGTGGTGGAAGTAGCGATCTGGGGAGAGAATGGGTGGGCCTAGCAGGGAAGTGCATTTATGAAGGGTAATGTATTATAGTTTGCTATGATTTGAATGCTTGTGTCTCTCCAGAATTTAGATGTTGAAATCCTAACTCCCAAGGTAATGGCATTAGAAAATAGGGTCTACGGGATGTGATTAGATGTTGAGGGACGAGCCCTCAAGATTGGGGTTAGTGCCTGTGTACAAGAGAGCACAGAGACCCAGCCAGCCCCTTTTACCACATGAGGGCACAGTGAAAAGTCATCGTCTGTGAGAAAGTGGGCCCTCACTAGACACTGAACCAGCTGGCACCTTGATCTGGGACTTCCAGCCTCCAGAACTATGAGAAATAAATTTCTATTGTTCATAAGCTACCCATTGTAAGGTATTTTGTTATAGTGGCCTAAATGGGCTAAGACACAGTTCTTTACCTTAGCTTTGCAAATCAGGAGTGCTGGTGGAATTAGGCTCTATGCCCAATTGTGCCAGATAGCAGCACCTTCCTGCACTTGGTCTGTACTGGGACCAGCTAGAGTGCAACATTCACTTGTAGAAAGTAGCCTCCACACGCTTACAGCTCACTTAGCTCAGGGCTTAGCTAGGACCTCCTGCATCACTAAGAAACTGTGGCTGTGCTTTATTTAATATTTTACTACGACTTCTTCCAGGAGTGTTTGTGGCATAACTTTGATACTCAGCACAAGGCAAAAATATATGTTTAGAAAATAAATCTGAACAGGAACTTCTTGAGGTACTGCTGCTAATTTCACATGAACTAAGTTACCACCAGATTCACTACAGTTCCTTTGGCAATTATAATGTTAACATGTTTGCTCCATAATATGCAAATAATTTTAAAATACTTAATATAAGTCTATCAAAGGGCCCGAGATAGTAAGAAGTTAGAAAACACAACCTTGGCAGATGTGTGGGGAAGAGGGAGATCTGACACCACCCACTAAGCTTTTTCTTCCTTTGAACTACTGAGGCACATACACTGATCTTATCTGTATACAACTTAGACCATTGTCTTATTCGTTTGAATAAATAGGTCGGATCTTGCTAGCAAGATTAAATGGTTCACCATATGTGCTTTTTTGCTTGCTTTCATGTTGCCTGTTAATTCATTTAAAGGAGAAAAGTAGGTATAAATTTGTTTATTCATTCAGTCAACTCAGCAGAAATTTATTGCAGAGCTGGTATGTTTTCCATGCCAGGTGTTGGTGGTATGGAAATGAGACACGAAATGCTTGTCTTCAAAGAACTTACAGTCATCTTAGAAGAACTTTGAACTGAATGGGGAGAAGGCAGATACTTAATAGATACTCAAAAGCCCTATTCTAGAATTGTACCCTTATTCTGTATTTCAGGTCCTGCAACACTTTTCTATTAAGATTTTGGAATGTTTTATATTGTTATAATAATTTTATAATAAAATTGAACTAATCCTGACTCTCAGACAAGGTGTTCAGCCTAACCTTGCTTTGTAACCTTGCTTCCTCCACTGATTTTTTTTCTGATTTAGATTGATCATATTCATTTGTTTTCTCAGCAGTGGTTTGGTTTCCTTTCCAGGGTTTTCCTTCCTTTAGTTCCAAATTGCTTAGAAAACCTGCCGTTCTCCCAATTTCTCCTCCTGGCATCAGCTGGCTCCCTGTGGATATGCCCACCAGTCTGAAAGAATCCTTACCTTTGCTTTGAAGCCAGAATTTAGGCTTGGCTTGGTAGAGTCCTCTGAAAAGTAAATGTTTAATGGGAATACTTGCCTTCCACATCTGCTTTGGACTGTTGGTTTTACCTGACATGATATATTTTTATATGGTTATATATTGTTCATCCACAATCCTCATTTTGAAGGAGGTTAAGAGGGGATGGAGTGGTTGACAGGCATCAGGAAATTCTAGAAATTTGGCTATTCAAAGCACTCTAGATGTGCTTTTCTGTTTATTTTTTTCTCTCAATATAACTAACGGCACAATGAAAGGATAGATACTCATATCCTCAACCATGAGCTCTTTATTTGCTCCTTTCAAAGGGCCAGGGGAGGATATGAGGAAAGATAACAGGAGGGAAGATTCCTTGGTACTTATAGAGACTCATACGAATTCTCTTTCGTATGTGTTTGACAAGAGATGGGGGAGAGGATGTGTGTTCCTCACTGTCGTTTTTGAACATATTAGTCTTAACATCACAGGGGAAATGTACAACTGTTGAAAAAAGGATAAAATAAGAAACGTGACAATATACAATCTCAGTGAATAAATTGTGAAATGTAAGATGAGGTTCTATCTGTTTTGCAACAATGTAAAAGTCACGAATAGTTCACTGAGACAGAAAGGAAAAATGTACAAAATAAAAGGAGAATAAAACACATAGGAGAATAATATGAGAAAAACAGGCTTACTGCAGCCATATTACACACTTCTGATGGCATTGCTTTCAAGAGGTAGGCAAAGATCCCACATTAGAAAAACTTTTAACAATGTATGTGTTAAAAAATCCAGAAAAAAGCAATTTTTGGAATCTTTGACATGCCAGTTTTGTACTGTATTGACAATTTCTTTTTCTTTTTATAAAAAAAATTTTTATTATACTTTAAGTTCTAGGGTACATGTGTGCAATGTGCAGGTTTGTTACATATGTATATATGTGCCATGTTGGTGTGCTGCATCCATTAACTCATCATCTAAATTAGGTATATCTCCTAATGCTATCCCTCCTTCCTTCCCCCACCCAACGACAGGCCCCAGTGTGTGATGTTCCCCTTCCTGTGTCCAAGCATTCTCATTGTTCAATTCCCACCTATGAGTGAGAACATGCAGTGTTTGGTTTTCTGTTCTTGCAATAGTTTGCTGAGAATGATGGTTTCCAGCTGCATCCATGTCCCTACAAAGGACGTGAACTCATCCTTTTATATGGCTGCATAGTATTCCATTCTGTGAACCAACTCAAATGTCCATCAATGACAGACTGGATTAAGAAAATGTGGCACACATAGGCAATTTCTTTGATAATCCCCTTCACCTTAGTGAATGTGTTGCCCTTTTTTTCTGTATTTCTCATGTCCTGAATCTAAATTTTAGATAACAATTCTCCAAAGAAGAAAGGGAAAATGTCTAATTGCATGTGGTTGGCGTATTTTTATGCTTGATAAAAAGTAATAATATCCTTTTACCATAAGGTATAGAAAACTCATGTCAAAAGCTAGCTGAACAAATGAATGAATGAATGATCAATCAACAAACACGTATTAGGAACTTGGTTTTTAAAAGACTTACCAATCACTTCATACACATATTTACATTTAGACTTAACCTCTGCTATCTGTGGATCTGGAGATTCATGGGTCTATGATTTGTTTTATTATTATTTTTTATCTTAGCAGTTTGTGAGCTTTTCTGTTAGGTGACTTTTTTTTTCTGGTGACTTTTTTTGAGGTCCCTGGCTTGTGAATGGGCTTTAAAAACATTAACGTGCAACACAAACAATTAATGCAAATCATTAATATTTTGTACTCCAGAAATGGCTTGTGAAACACTCTTAAAAGATTAATATTGTGTAAGTAGTACTTGTTCTTGCCAAACAGATTTTGTACATGGCTACTTATTTCCTAGTTAATGCAGTTATGAAATGGCAAAACCAAAACAATCAAATGGCTATACTCGATAGATACATTTTTCTTTTAATACTTTTATTATATTTCTAATAGTGTCTGACAAAGCTATGTCAGCAAGTTAAGGTCAGGCATTTTATTTTTTATATTTTTGCTTATTTATTTTTTATATTTTGTATGCAGCGCTTTTGTAGAATATGTGAGTTGCAAATATTTTCTCCCAGTATAAACATTATCTTTTCATGTTCTTTTAAAAAATAATTATACATATTCATGAGGTACGTAAGGATATTTTAATACATATAATGTGTAGTGATCAGATCATGGCAATTAGAGCATCCATCATCTTAAACATTTATCATTTCTTTGTGTTGGGAACTTTGAATATCCTCCTACTAGCTGTTTGAAATATATATTATTGCTAACTATAATCATCCTACAGTGATAGAGCACACTAGAACTTCCTCCTCCCATCTAGCTGTAATTTTGTATCCTTTAACAAATCTTTCCCCATCCCTTCCTTCCCTTACCCTTCCCAGACCCTGGTATTCTTTATCCTACTTTTGACTTCTGTATGATAAACTTTATTCCCCCCACATATGAGTGAGAATATGAGGCGTTTAACTTTCTGTTCTTGGCTTATTTCATTTAACGTAGTGTCCTCTAGTTTCATCTATTTTTCTGTGAATGACAGGATTTCATTCTTTTTATGACTGAATGTTAATAGTATTCCATGGTCTATAGATATCACATTTTATTTATCCATTCAGCTGCTGTTGGATACTTAAGTTGATTCCATAGCTTGGCTATTGTGAATAGAGCTGCAAAAAACATGGGATAATAGTTCCTAATCCTGACTTTACCTTATAGTTTGCTAGGGAATGTATCAAAAACTCAGCCACGTAACACAGTTCTGAGGATGCTAATTCAGCGAGGTGAGGGTAGGGTCCTGAGTTTTACTTTTTTTTTTTTTTTTTTTTGAGACAGAGTCTCGCTCTGTCGCGGGGGCTGGAGTGCAGTGGCCGCATCTCAGCTCACTGCAAGCTCCGCCTCCCGGGTTTATGCCATTCTCCTGCCTCAGCCTCCGAGTAGCTGGGACTACAGGCGCCCGCCAACTCGCCCGGCTAGTTTTTTGTATTTTTTAGTAGACGGGGTTTCACCGTGTTAGCCAGGATGGTCTCGATCTCCTGACCTCGTGATCCGCCCGTCTCCGCCTCCCAAAGTGCTGGGATTACAGGCTTGAGCCACCGCGCCCGGCAGAGTTTTACTTTTAACAAGTCTCCTAGGTGATTCTGATACTGGTCCATGGACCGATGTATGGGAAACTCCACTTTGGAGAACATTACTAAACAAGCAAAACCTCTTGACTGACAGCTGGTGTAATTGGATGGTTCGGATCATGCCTTCCAGAAGCCACTAATGTTACTACATGGAGGCAAGGGGAACTCCTTCTCTCCTGTGTTTTCCCTGCTTGTCTACTGAAGTGAAACAGAATTGTAAAATATGCCTCTTTGTTTGCTCCTTGTTCTTTTGCCTTAATCAGATCTACGGGGAGAATTTTTTAAAGATATGAATGGATGTATCTCAGACTCTTAAGTCTTTTGTGCCTAGAACATATTTGAACAAGTTACAGTGTACTGGCTAATTTCTGTCATTATTCTGAAAACAATATTTATTTTGGAATTGGCAGCATGTTTGGTTTCTTTAAAATGCACACTGATTTCTTCTGACCAACATGTGTGCCAGGTATCTTGAATTTGAACAAATAGTTTTCCCCATAAATAACAAAACAACAACAACAAACCTTGTTTATGTGAGTTCAAATAACAAAGTAACTCCTCTGGAATGGTAGCAGCAGGGCAAGAATCATCCTACCTGTGCCAGCTTATGGGCTTACTCCATTTATGGGCTTATCTCTGAGGTTTAACTTAGAGTTGTCCAAGACATAGTATGTATTCTAAATAAGGCTTATTTCTGAGATTGTCAAAATACCTTTCATATTTCTCTTGGCTCTAGCAAATCTCTGTCAGCTCTCTCTACAGGCATGACAGTCCTGTGGTAAGAAGTTGTAAGGAGGAGAAGTCCCTCTTAGCTCTGACTTGTTCTCCATTGTACTCTACACCAGCCAGGCTCTGGAGAAAAAGGGGCCTGTGTGCAAAACTACAGCCCAGGTCAGTGTTGTTCAAGAGGAGGCCATTTGTTAGTGTGGCTGACCACAGTAAGGTCAGGATTATTTCAATGAAGCATTGAGCACACTCTTGTGGATAGCAGACTTTAGGGGTCTATCCCATAATGATTTACTGCCTGTAAGTCATAGAGTCTTAGGACACTTAAGCCCAGTTCCTAGGCTTTCTCTCCTGTAGTCTCAACTGAATTAAAATCTTGCTACAATATTTTAGTCTTGAAACCTAGGTTTGCACCAAATCCGGAGTAGTGATACAGGTGGGAGGGATGGAGTTACAGGTGGTTCTGGCATTGGCTTGATGGCTTTGCTACTTTGTGGGAAATTGAAATGTAGCTTCTTAACCCCAACACAAATCAAGGAAGAGATCAAGGCAGAGAACCAGAGATATTTAGATAGAATGGTCCTTTGATGCTTTAGCAGTTTACCTCTCTGGGCTGCCAGGTCTCTCTGAGAATGCAATGACAGTTCAGAAACCTCTCAGCCAGTCTTACTATCAAATCAGCCTTCTCAGGAACCTGAGTATTCCAGTGGTGAGCCTGATATGACCTTTCTTCTTGAACCAATAAACTGTGCATATACATTTTCGTATCATTTTAAGGATAGGAAGAGGTCTGGTTAAGATTCCTGCTCAATAGCATAGGCTAAAGTAAAACAAGTTTCTTTGAACTGTTTGGTCTGGTGCCTGACTGATTGTAGATATTTAATATTTTCTGGGGTTTAAATTTCTTAAAACAAGCCCCCCACATACTAAGAGTATTCACTGGCACTAAGAGGGGCCTCTGTAACTCAGTGGGAACCCTGATTAGGGTGAGGGGTGTTGGCACAGTGCTGGGCTGCATTCTTTCCTTTGATGAGTCCACGGGGCCCTAGTCAACAAGTAATGTAATCAAGCACATTCTGTCTATGTGCCTGTTGGCACGCCCTGGGAAAGCACTTAATATAGTGCAGGAATTAGCCAGCCCTGCCTGGGAGCCAGTCTTGCCTACTACATAGGCAAAGGATGTTTTATCTGACTTTGCTACTCTTCAGATGTATTATATAAACAGAGACGTCTTTGGTTATGCTTGAGCTCTATTTTAGACTGGACCATGTGTGTTTTACAGTAGAGCAGCTATGTTGTGCCTATTTAAAGCAGCACAGAAGACTTGGCTGTTTCTTTTTGTCTCATAGCACATATGGTGAATTTCACACAGAATAGTCACCTATTGGCAGTTGGAATAGTAATAGCTCTTGGATGGTAAATCTTGGGATGCCCAGAGGTAAGGACATTGATATGACCTGGATACATGTTTGTTTTAGGCTACAATCAAGACTCTAGATCCTTAAAGGACAAGAACTGTATCTGTTTATAGCAACTTTTATTTTTTTTTTATACTTTAAGTTCTGAGTTACATGTACAGAACATGCAGTTTTGTTACATAGGCATACACGGGCCATGATGGTTTGCTGCACCCATCAACCAGTCACCTACATTAGGTATTTCTCCTAATGTTATCCATCCCCTAACCCCCCATCCCCCACAGGCCCCAGTGTGTGATGTTCCCCTCCCTGTGTCCATGTGTTCTCATTGTTCAGCTCCCACTTATGAGTGAGAACATGTGGTGTTTGGTTTTCTGTTCTTGTGATAGTTTGCTGAGAATGATGGTTTCCAGCTTCATCCATGTCCCCACAAAGGACAGGAACTCATCCTTTTTAATGGCTGCATAGTATTCCATGGTGCATATGTGCCACATTTTCTTAATCCAGTCTATCACTGATGGACATTTGGGTTGGTTCCACGTCTTTGCTATTGTGAATAGGTGCCGCAATAAACATATGTGTGCATGTGTCTTTATCGTAGACTGATTTATAATCCTTTGGGTATATGCCCCATAATGGGATTGATTGCTGGGTCAAATGGCATTTCTAGTTCTAGATCCTTGAGGAATTGCCACACTGTCTTCTGCAATGGTTGAACTAATTTATACTCCCATCAACAGTGTAAAAGCGTTCCTATTTTTCCACGACCTCTCCAGCGTCTGTTGTTTCCCGACTTTTTAATGATCACATTCTAACTGGTGTGAGATGGTATCTCATTATGGTTTTGATTTGCATTCTTCTAATGACCAGTGATGATGAGCATTTTTTCATATGTCTGTTGGCTGCATAAATATCTTCTTTTGAGAAGTGTCTGTTCATATCCTTTGCCCATTTTTTGATGGAGTTGTTTGCTTTTTTCTTGTAAATTTGTTTAAGTTCTTTGTAGATTTTGGAATATTAGCCCTTTGTCAGATGGATAGATTGCAAAAATTTTCTCCCATCCTGTAAGTTGTCTGTTCACTCTGATGAGAGTTTCTTTTGCTGTGAAGAAGCTCTTTAGTTTAATTAGATCTCATTTGTCAATTTTGGCTTTTGTTGCCATTGCTTTTGGTATTTTAGACATGAAGGCTTTGCCCATGCCTATGTCCTGAATGGTATTGCCTAGGTTTTCTTCTAGGCTTTTTATCATCCTAGGTCTTACATTTAAGTCTTTGATCCATCTTGAGCTGATTTTTGTATACGGTGTAATGAAGGGGACCAGTTTCAGTTTTCTGCATGTGGCTAGCCAGTTTTCCCAACACCATTTATTAAATAGGGAATCTTTTCCCCTTTGTGTGTGTCAGATTTGTCAAAGATCAGATGGTGGTAGACGTGTGGTGTTATTTCTGAGACTTCCATTCTGATCCATTGGTCTATGTATCTGTTTTGGTACCAGTACCATGCTGTTTTGGTTACTGTAGCCTTGTAGTAAAGTTTGAAGTGGGGTAGCATGATGCCTTCAGGTTTGTTCTTCTTGCCCAGGATTGTCGTGGCTATGCAGGCTCTTTTTTGGTTCCATATGAAGTTTAAAGTAGTTTTTTCCAATTCTGTGAAGAAAGTCTGTGGTAGCTTGATGGGAATAGCATTGAATGCATAAATTACTTTTGGCAGTAAGACCATTTTCATGATACTGATTCTTTCTATCCATGAGCTTGGAATGTTTTTCCATTTGTTTGTGTCCTCTCTTATTTTCTTGAGTAGTGGTTTGTAGTTCTCCTTGAAGAGGCCCTTCACATCCCTTGTAAGTTGGATTCCTAGGTATTTTATTCTCTTTGAAGCAATTGTGAATGGGGGTTCACTCATGATTTGGCTCTCTGCTTGTCTGTTATTGGTGTATAGGAATGCTTGTGATTTTTGTGCATTGATTTTGTATCTGGATACTTTGCTGAAGTTGCTTATCAGCTTAAGGAGATTTTGGGCTGAGACGATGGGTTTTCTAAATATACAATCAAGTCATCTGCAAACAGAGACAATTTGACTTCCCCTCTTCCTATTTGAATACCCTTTATTTCTTTCTCCTGCCTGATTGCCCTGGCCAGAACTTCCAATACTATGTTAAATAGGAGTGATGAGAGAGGGCATCCTCGTGCCAGTTTTCAAAGGGAATGCTTCCAGTTTTTGCCCATTCAGTATGATATTGGCTGTAGGTTTGTCATAAATAGCTCTTATTATGTTGAGATACATTCCATTGATATTTAGTTCATTGAGAGTTTTTAGCATGAAAGGTTGTTGAATTTTGTCAAAGGCCTTTTCTGCATCTATTGAGATAATCATGTGGCTTTTGACATTGGTTCTGTTTATATAATTATGTTTATGATTTGTGTATGTTGAATCAGCCTTGCATCCCAGGGATGAAGCCAACTTGATTATGGTGGATAAGCTTTTTGATGTGCTGGTGGATTCAGTCTGCCAGTATTTTATTGAGAATTTTCGTATCAATATTCATCAGGGATATTGGTCTAAAATTTTCTTTTTTTGTTGTGTCTCTGCCAGGCTTTGGTATCAGGATGATGCTGGCCTCATAAAATGAGTTAGGGAGGATTCCCTCTTTTTCTATTGATCAAAATTGTTTCAGAAGGAATGGTACCAGCTCCTCCTTGTACCTCTGGTAGAATTCGGCTGTGAATCCATGTGGTCCTGGACTCTTTTTGGTTGGTAGGCTGTTAATTATTGCCTCCATTTCAGAGCCTGTTATTGGCCTATGCAGAGATTCGACTTCTTCCTGGTTTAGTCTTGGGAGGGTGTATGTGTCCAGGAATTTATCTATTTCTTCTAGATTTTCTAGTTTATTTGCATAGAGGTGTTTATAGTAGCCTCTGATGGTAGTTTATATTTCTGTGGGATCAGTGGTGATATCTCCTTTATCAATTTTTATTTTTTGTTTTTTATTGCATCTATTTGATTCTTCTTGCTTTTCTTCTTTATTAGTCTTGCTAGCTGCCTATCAATTTTGTTGATCTTTTCAAAAAAACAGCTAATGGATTCATTGATTTTTTGAAGGGTTTTGTGTGTCTCTATCTCCTTCAGTTCTGCTCTGATCTTAGTTATTTCTTGTCTTCTGCTAGCTTTTGAATTTGTTTGCTCTTGCTTCTCTAGTTCTTTTAATTGTTATGTTAAAGTATCAATTTTAGATCTTTCCTGCTTTCTCTTGTGGACATTTAGTGCTATAAATTTCCCTCTACACACTGCTTTAAATGTGTCCCCGAGATTTTGGTATGTTGTGTCTTTGTTCTCATTGGTTTCAAAGAACATCTTTATTTCTGCCTTCATTTCGTTATTTACCCAGTAGTCATTCAGGAGCAGGTTGTTCAGTTTCCATGTAATTGTGTGATTTTGAGTGAGATTCTTAATCCTGACTTCTAATTTGATTGCATTGTGATCTGAGAGACAGTTTATTGTGATTTATGTTCTTTTACATTTGCTGAGGAGTGTTTTACTTCCAACTATGTGGTCAATTTTAGATTAAGTGCAATGTGGTGCTGAGCATAATGTGTATTGTGTTGATTTGGGGTGTAGAGTTATGTAAATGTCTATTAGGTTGGCTTGGTCCAGAACTGACTTCAAGTCCTGGATATCTTTGTTAATTTTCTCTTTCATTGATCTGTCTTTTTTGTTGATGATGCTATTGCTTTCTGTTTGTTAGTTTTCCTTCTAGTGGACAGGCCCCTCAGCTGCAGGTCTGTTGGAGTTTGCTGTAGGTCCACTCCAGACCCTGTTTGCCTGGGTATCACCAGTAGAGGCTGCAAAACAGCAAATATTTCTGCCTTATCCTTCCTCTGGAAGCTTCGTCCCAGAGGGCACCTGCCCGTTTGAGATGTCTGTTGGCCCCTACTGGGAGGTGTCTCCCGGTCAAGCTACATGGGGGTCAGGGACCCACTTGAGGAGGCAATCCGCCCATTATTGGAGCTCGAATGCCATGCTGGGAGAACCACTGTTCTCTTCAGAACTGTCAGGTAGGGAAGTTTAAGTCTGGAGAAGCTGTCTGCTGCCTTTTGTTCAGATGTGCCCTGCCCCCAGAGGTGGAATCTGGAGAGGCAGTAGGCCTTGCTGAGTTGCATGGGCTCCATCCAGTTGGAGCTTCCCTGCTGCTTTGTTTACATTGTGAGCATAGAACCACCTACTCAAGCCTCAGCAATGGCGGACGCCCCTCCCCCTGCCTTGCTCCCACATCCCAGGTGGATCTCAGACTGCTGCACTAGCAGCGAGCAAGGCTCTGTGAGCGTGGGACCCACTGAGCCAGGCACATGAGGGGATCTCCTGGTCTGTCGGTTGCGAAGACCATGGGCAAAGCACAGTATTTGGGCAGGAGTGTACTGCTCCTTCAGGTAGAGTCACTCATGGCGTCTGTTGGCTGGGAAAGGGAAATCCCCTGACCCCTTGCCCTTCCCCAGTGAGGTGACGCCCCACCCTGCTTCGGCTTGCCCTCCGTGGGCTGCACCCACTGTCCAGCTAGTCCCAGTGAGATGAACCAGGTACCTCAGTTGGAAATGCAGAAATCACCCATCTTCTGCGTCAACCTTGCTGGGAGCTGTAGATCAGAGCTGTTCCTATTTGGCCATCTTGGAAGTGAACACATAGCAACTGTTTTAGCAGAATAATAGGTGTATGGTACAGGAAATTCTTGATATTCTTTGTACTGAAAATTCTTGGTTTTGTCTGTGAGTACTAGACCAGCCCACGCTACCTTCCCCAAATCTCATTCTAATCTTGTGTTTTATTTTCAATCCAGCATATCATACAATTTAAGTATTTATATTTTTAATCGTATCACATGTCTAATCATAGATCATGTAATAAGTGAGAGGACAAAGGAAGAAAGTGTTATTGATACAGAGTACCATTAACCGACTTTGCGTGTATGTGTGTACCTCTAGAATAGATTTATTTTGTTTTAGTCAAAGTTTTTGTTCCAATTACAAGCAGATTAGTGGAACCTTGATATGATAGCCTGAAGATAACAAAGTCACTCAGAATAAGCCCCAACCATTTGTGAATTCAGAAAATATTTATTTATTTATTTATTTGTTTGTTTGTTTATTTATTTATTTTCGAGACGGAGTCTAGCTCTGTGGCCCAGGCTGGAGTGCAGTGGCCGCATCTCAGCTCACTGCAAGCTCCGCTTCCCGGGTTTAGGCCATTCTCCTGACTCAGCCTCCCGAGTAGCTGGGACTACAGGCGCCCGCCACCTCGCCCGGCTAGTTTTTTGTATTTTTTAGTAGAGACGGGGTTTCACCGTGTTAGCCAGGATGGTCTCGATCTCCTGACCTCGTGATCTGCCCGTCTCGGCCTCCCAAAGTGCTGGGATTACAGGCTTGAGCCACCGCGCCCGGCCAATGTTTATTAAGCCTCTAGTATGTGCCCAGCTTTGTATTAGGCACCAGGATAGAACTTTGATGCTCTTGTTCTTTAGTCTAGTGAACCAGGCATATGTAATCCTGTGTTCATGGAACCAAGAATCTTAATGATAGAGACATGATTCAAAAAACAATTATTAAAGACAATGGGTAAGGAATGGGTGGGGGTGGGGTGAGTGTGGGAGAGAAAGAGAGGAATGAATAACATATTGGAGGAACTGGAAGGATTTCAGAATGGCCTGAATGTGGAATGGGAGGAGGGGGGATGGTAAGACATGAGCCTAAAACGATAATCCTGGGCTTGCTAATGAAGGATTGAAGCCCTTTTAAGGACTTTGGACTCTATCTCATGGAAATAGGAATTATTGTAGAGTTTTGCTCTGGGGAGAGATGAGATTAGATTTGTGGTTTTATAAAGATTTCAGTGTTCTGGCCATAGCCTGGATAACAGATTGGATGGGGCAAGAGTGAATGATAGTGGTGTGTTAAGAAGAGGTAGCACTGGGGTGGAGAGGAGGAAGGATTTGGGAGATATTTAGGAAGTAAGGTCAGTAAGACTTGGTAATTGAAGAGGAATCAAGGATGACTTTCAGGTTTCTGGACTTGGGCCAACTGGTGAATAGTGATACCATTTACAAAAAAGCAAAAACAAAAACAAAAAAAAAAACGGAACACAGGAAGAGGAGTGTTTAAAGGAACGATGATGAAGTAAGTAAGTTTTTTGTAAAGCGGCCTTTGTGGTATCTGTGAGGAAGCCTAGAGAATATGTTGATTAGGCAATTGCATTTTGGGGTAAAGAGTTGAGGAAAGAGGTATTAGATGCAGGTACTGAATTGGGCATATTGTGGTAAATCCATGGGCAATACAGAAATGATTTGAGAAGTGGCCACACCCCCCGGATATGTGAAATTGAATTAGAGAACTAAGATTTGCACATGCACAGAACAAGGTAGCTGAGGGCCAACTTGAGTGATGCAGTAAAGACTTCCAGAGCCTGGAGAAGGGAAATTCAGAACCCTGAGGCAATCAAGGGTATTTGCAACCAATATGATCCATCTAAAATTCACCTCCTCACCTCCTCCTGCCTAAAACTCTCAGTGGTTCCTCACTGATCTGAGGCTGAGGTCCAAATTCCTTAGCTTGTCGGCCAAGACCCATTCTAATCTAGTTTCTTCCCAACTCTCCAACCCTCCGTTTTCTGAGTTCTCACTTCCCACTCTTTTCTTCTCTAATTTTTCAGTCTGGCAACTTCTTGTTGTCGCTGCCCCTGGCCCCAATTTGAGGCAGCTTCTTCCTCAATGTCTCTGGCTACTCGGCTCCTGCACTGGATTGCTGGCCTGCTCATCCATACTGTGTCAGACTGGCAGCTCTGATTGATCTTCAAACAAAACTTTCCCCAGGTTATTTTCCATACAGTGCTTTACCCCCACCCTTAAAGATAGCATCAAGCCCTCCTCGCTCTTCCTCTCTATCTTGTGCTTATTTCTATGACTGCATACAGTGTTGGGTTTTTTGTTTCTATTTCTGTCATACCTTCCAATTTTAAGCTCCTTTTTAACGATCATTTTAAAAAAATTATGTACTCAGTATCTCATATAGCATTTGGCGCATACAAGATGCTTAGTAAATTCCGAGCTGGAATGACTACTTTAAGCTTACATTTAAGGTACAAATATAGGATAGATTATAGGAATATAGGAACTAACAACTGCATTTGTGTGTGTTTAATGACTTTAATAGTACTGATCACAAAGTCGGCACCACAGGCTTATTGCTAGCAATACTGGTATTAATTGAGTCTCGTCAGATCAGAACTTGCATACTTTTTAGGCTCCCTTGCCTCCAGAATCAACTCCCCCTCCACATTTTTCTGTCTCAAAAAATTGAAATTGTGAGAGTTGTAACCACCTCCAAAAGCCAGTTCAACTTAATATTCAATTATTTATTAACCCCATTCATGCATAGTCAATTATTGAATGTCTACCCTAATCCAGGCACTAAGGATTTGGGGACAGACTTGGCCCTAACCTCATGAAGCTTATAGAGAAACACTCTAAGATTCTAAGAAAGAGTTATTAGACAGAAAAGGGTAAAGTCATAGAAGAGTTGAAAGGTAAAAATAAGTCCCAAAGATAAAAGCAAATCAGTGTTCTTAGGTCTCCTACAAATTGCTCTTTTTTTTAACTGTAGCTAAAAAGTCATAACTTGTAGGAGGGAAAACCCAAATATAAAATTGGAGAAAGAGCAAACTCAAGAAGGAGTTTGCTTGATGTTTTAGTGTTAGTAGGTATTATTTCCACTAGCCATCAAGCTGTAGTACCAAATAAACCAAGTTCTTGGTTCTGATATTTTCTGACTTCTTTCAGGTATTATTAACACATGAACTAAAAATTGTATTTTTTCTTAAGATATGCACATTTTGAAAGATTTGCCACCTTCTCATCTGCTTTCATTGTGCCTTGGGGGAAATATTTTTTCAGAGGAAAATAATTCTTCTCAGCATTAAAATTCTCATTCTGAGATATACATACACACATATGTATATGTGCACATATATGTATATTTAATCACATATGATTTGAGATTTGATATAGAAGTTTAAATTTATAGGGAACCTCTTGTCGACTAGATATATTTGATCCAGGCAAGCACAGATCTACAGTATTAACCTTTTGCTTTCAGCACAGCATTCCTTGAGACTCCTCCCCTACATCTGAACTCTTTATTTTTTTTTTCCTCCTCCTCTCCATTCTCACCCATACCTATAGAGTTATGCTATTTCTTTGGATAGCAAGTGAGAAATGTGTTTGGATCTTTATGATTATAGAGGAATTATGTAGTCTGGTGGGAGGAATGACTATTGTGTTAAAAATGTCTGTGCTAAGTCTTCATAATAAAAGTAGCGTGGGCAGAAGCCAAAACTGCTCCACATTGTTGAAACCTCAATGTGTGCCACTTGGAGAAGAAGATGATATGTTAGTGTTAGGAGGGTGTGTGTCTCTCCGAGCAATTTTACAGGGCTGAAATCTATGGCTGTGCGAAGAACACTGGAGCATTTGAGCATCGTGCCAGGTAGCCCAGTGATGTTAAGTGACTGGTAGCATAGAATCAAGTGGGAAGAAAAAAGAAGTCGATTATTAATGAATTATTCAGGCATGTATCCTACAAGAATGGGAAAATCTGAAATTATTTTTGCCAGCATTAACTAGAGTTCTAAATCAAGAACTGGGTAATAGCTTCTGCATGTACTTAAGTAGTTGCTGATAAGTAGGTACCTGGGACCATCTCCATGGGGATAGTTTGTTTCATTAAATGAACTCAATAAACAGGCTGTTAAAACCCTGCTTTATTTCAGTATGGTCCCAATCTTAGCCTGTAAATGTTAAAATTCCTTTGTTCTCACTTACTGTGTGAGGTTGAGGTCTGTAAGGCTGGTGTCCTGTCAATGCTGATTTGTGTTTTTTGGTGTTTTATTGTTTTTGCCAGGAACCTGCTTCTTGTACAGACCAGGGCCCTCCTGCAGAGGATTTAGAAGTCAGGAAGGGCAGCCAGTACTATTGACTTTTACTTCAGGTTTGGCTAAGAAAATAACCACATTCCAATTCAATTGAGAATTAGGTTAGTGTTTATACAAGGAATCAGGAATCACCAATCAGGAATGACCTGATTTGGTGGTCCATAATATGCCCTTTCTTAAAACAAAAAGCAAAAACAAAACCAAAAAACTATCTCTAGCAATCTAAGCAATAACAGCACATACACAGAGCTTTCAGTCCATCAATGCAGTACTTGTCATAAGCCCATAGTGAATAGTTATGAAATGAATGCATGAATGACATCTCAATTTAAATATTACAGAATTGCAAGCACCTTTTTTGACTAAGTCAAGGAGACACACAACTGGAGGAAAAGGAGTGCCAGGAGATGCAAGAGAGAGGAGTAATTACAGACTCACTCTGGTTGTTCAGGAGACAGGAGGGGATAGATGGAGAGCAGATGCAGAGAGATTTTCCTGGGACACGAGGAGGAATGTCCTTTTCACTAAGAAAGAACAAAGATGGGATGGTGGTAGGTTCAGAAGAGTTTGGGTGGTTTTCACATGACCCTGAAAAGTTTGTAGAGGGTTACTGAAGATGGGTAGAGCCACTCGGTGGTGTGGGAGGGTTTTTAGTGTGGTTTGGCTCACCCAGGGGAGATACTGGGACCCGCATGGAAGGAATGGTTCTGCGTGTTTACATGTTTAGAGGAGCTGTCTGCTGGCCCACACCACACTTGGTTCTCTCTAGCTCCTCAGTTTCTGACTTCTCAGCCCTCCTCTAATATATAAGTTCAGCCAAATTGGAACCCAGGCAGTGGAGGTTGCAGTGAGCCGAGATCACGCCACCGCACTCCAGCCTGGGCAACAGAGCGAGACTCTGTCTCAAAAAAGAAAAAAAATGCATGCCCAGATTTGGAAGCAATCTAAGTGTCTATCAACAGATGAGTGGATAAATAAAATTGGTACTTACACAAAGTGGAGTACTATTTGGCCATACAAATGAGATTCAGTCATTTGCAACAACATGGATGGAACTAGAGGTCATTATGCGGTGTAAAATAATCTAGGCACAGAAAGACAAACATTGCATGTTCTCACTTATTTCTGGGACCTAAAAATCAAAACAACTGAACTCATGGAGATAGACTGGAAGGATGGTTACCAGAGGCTGGGAAGGGTAGTGGGGTGGGAGGGAGGTAGGGATGGTTAATGAGTACAAAAAGTTAGAATGAATGAATAAGACCTGGTATTTGTTAGCACAATAGAGTCACTATGGTTTATAATAATTTGATTGTGCATCTTAAAATAACTAAAAAATATAGTTAGATTGTGTGTAACATAAAGGATAAATGTTTGAGGGAATGAATACCCCATTTTCCATGATGTGATTATTACACATTGCCTGCCTGTATCAAAATATCTCATGTACCCCATAAATATATACACCTACTGTATACCCACAATTTTTTTAAATGCACATTTTCCTAAAAATATGCCTGTGCAAGATGAGCAAGGTAAAAAAAATGATGAGGCCAACCTAGGGCTAAAGGTCTGAAGACACATACGCTTCTGTTGCCATCACTGATCAAGTGAGTCACTTAATTTTGCTCTTTCTTTGAAAGCACGAAGGAATCATGGGCCTTGAAAGGATATTTTGGGTCATCACCTAATCCAAACTTTTTACTTGACTGTGAATCCTCAGTATATACCTATGGTTTTAAGAAAGGTGAGGGAGCTGAGATGGACTATTTTTGTTGTTGTTGTTGAGATGGACTCTCGCAGTGTCTCCCAGGCTGGAGTGCAGTGGCCTGATCTCAGCTCACTGCAAGCTCTGCCTCCTGAGTCACGCCATTCTCCTGCCTCAGCCTCCCGAGTAGCTGGGACTATAGGCGCCCGCCACCACGCCCGGCAATCTTTTTTGTATTTTTAATAGAGATGGGGTTTCGAGACAGGTTATTAACAGTAGTTTACAAAAACATAAAAAGGGTCAGAAAAGGCGAGCTCCGCTTCCTCCCATGTTTTGAACCTTATCGGGGTTTGTGTTCATCTGACACTTCTACATCTCTTTAAATGTGCCTTGGGACCTCCTCTTGGTGCAGATTTTGGCTTTAGAGGTTTTTTTTCTTCATCTGCTGTCCATTTACTGAAGTTTATTTTCCTGCCACTTGTCTCTTCCTCTCATGTCAATGAGATATCACTGTGGCTTCTAAGTGCTGGGCCTGTAATCACATCATTTTTATTTGTAGGATTAGTTTTGGTTTCTGGAAAGTCATTGATCCATTACCCGGCAACGGGAGAAGAAATGCGGAAAGCCTGAACAACTCAAAAGAAAATTGCTGTTCTCTTTTCTTTCTCCTGCCTGAATCACTCCTTTCATGATAGATAACCCAGAAAGTGTTTCTGTGAGATGTGTTCCGTGCTGTGGTTTTACCTACAGATTTAAAGCTTCCAGTAACCTAGATCTGTGTGTGATTTATCAATTATAATATCATATTGGTAAATAATAATTTTAATATCCTAGGTATGGTATTAGGTACTATATATGCGTTATCTCATTTAATTTTCCAAACAGCCCAATGCAGTAGGTGCTATTATTTATCCTTACTTTACAAACAAAAAATCTGAGGTTCGAAAGTTAAACTACTTACTGGCAGCCATCTAGTTAAGTGATATGGATAAGATTTGAACCCTCATGCCTGACTGAGTTCAGAAGTTTAATGTTCTTTTTTTTTTTTTTTCAGTTGGAATCCTGACAGGCTCAAAGGACAATTGCATCCTGGCAGGGTTTAATTGTAGGAAATTTTTATATCATCAGCGATGCGATGGGGCTCACTGTATATTTGAGATATACAGTAGCAAACCATATTACAAAAGAGAGATAAGCCAAAAACTTCCCCCTGCACTTGCAAATTAAAAATAAATCTTTTTTTTTCTTTTTTTCTTTTTTTTTTGAGACAGAGTGTCGATCTGTCGCCCAGGCTGGAGTGCAGTGGCTCGATCTTGGCTCACTGCAAGCTCCGCCTCCCGGGTTCACACCATTCTCCTGCCTCAACCTCCCGAGGTAGCTGGAACTACAGGTGCCTGCCACCGCGCCTGGCTAATTTTTTTGTATTTTTAGTACAGACAGGATTTCACTGTGTTAGCCAGGATGGTCTCGATCTCCTGACCTCGTGATCCGCCCACCTTGGTCTCCCAAAGTTCTGGGATTACAGGCGTGAGCCACCGTGTCCGGCCTAAAAAGAAATCTTGCTTGACCTTGATGATGCCTTTCTGAAGTAGTATTTATTTCTAAAACTCTTGCCGTCATAGTCAATCTTCCTCTTTCATTCTTACATCTTTTCTGTTTTTCCTTTTACTTTTCTCTTTTTCTGGCCTCTGTGTTCCTTCTCCTTTCAGTAAATCTCCCAGTATATCTTCCTAGTAGGAGTTTCAGGTGCGTGCATGAATTATTTATTGTTACTGGCCTGTGTTTCTGCAGTGGATTTGTGGAGAACTTTCTCATGGGGGCATCATTTGAAATTATTAATGACATTTACAAACTGATCTGCAGAGAAAGCATGGAAATACTTGGGCTGTTTCTTGCAAAATTCAAAATACTTATGTAAGCTTAAGAGGGATGGAGGAAAGGCATTTCAGGAGAAACTCAGGTTCCTGAATGGGTTTGCTCATGTCAGGAGTCTAGGTCATGTGCAATAATTTCATCATGAGTGCTAGAAGAGTTTTTTATTTGGAATATGCTAAGGATAGACATTTCCATTTTGGTTTTCTCCCTGTCATCCATTTCAACAAGGTCATATCTCAAGTACAGCACTCCTGCACATGGTTGGGCAGGTTGTATACTGCACAACTCTAGGGTGTGTCATTTACATTTCCACATAATTGTATGTGGAAGTCCGGACTGAGGGTGTACCGTCAATTCTCATTATGTGCAGTAGTCGTGTTCTGTAAAGTTGCCACAAACACTGAATTAACAAACACTGAACTGTTGCTCCTAGGGGAAATATAAGCTTAGGACCCTCCTGTGAGCCTCTGATCTCAACATTTCCATCAGCTGATCAATACCTAACTGTGTTTTATGTGTGCTTCTGTTTTAAGACACCTTACTTAATATATATGGTTGATTCACACCTTTGAACTCATGGCCAACAGCACTATAACTCATGGCCGAGTGAAGCATAGCTAACACATGCATTTTTTCTGTAAGACATATCACAGGCTTCTTGCACTTAGGAACAGTAGACAGCACCGCAGCACTGTGTGCATGGGCCATTTTAAGAGTGAAGTCACACAGAAAGCACAACAGTGTGAAAAACAGCACACTAAATAGACTGTGAAAAGGAGACTTGTCTACAGTATGGGAACTGAAATGGGAGAACAGAGTATTGCCTTGTTTGACCTCTGCTGGGAATGTGTGCATTTAGGTGACTCAACGATTTTGCTGCTCCGTGCATGCCCATCAACGACCGTGAAAGCATTATAAATATTAATTTGGGGGTTACAAATAAATTGTGGCCACTAGGAGAATTCTCAATTATGGAATCCACGCATAGTGAGGATCAACTGTATACTTTTTAAACTAATAACTTGGGGCACGCAAGGGGAGGTGTTGGGCTGAGACTGATAATAAGGAAAATAGGATTATAGCACATTACAGTTGGAAGCAACTTTAGACAGCAGGCAGTCTAATCTCTCCAGTTCTTGAATGAGGAAGAGGCTCAAAGAGATTATGGGACATGTTGAAGGCCGCACAGATAATGAATGGCAGAGCAGATGTTTGAGCCAGAATTCAGGAGAACCCAAGTCTTGGACATACCACCCTCATGTCCTGCTCTTTTGTGTGCCATTGGGAGAGTTTCCACAGGACTTCTTAGAGCCGCTATGCTGACATTGAAGCACAGTGGAGATGATGACACTAAATAGCTCTTCCAGTTTGAGCTTCCTCACCCTATCAATTTAATTCCTCATGCCAGAAGTACTTTTGGCATACCTACTGTGCGCCAGCACCGTGCTCGGTTTTGGGATACAGGGGTGAATAAGACTTCATGAGAAGTCTTCACAGTGGAGTGGGCGCCAGCACACACAGGGCCTGAGGCCACTGGCCCTGCACTGTCTGAAACAAGTCCCTCCTCAGCAAGAAAAGCTCTTGATAGGAAATAGACTTAATTCTATGTCTCAAAATCCTCACCTAAGAATCACCCACCTGGGTGTTTTTTACTGGACCTAAAAGGGCTGGACGTTTCTTACATGGCTTTCATAGTCCTTTGATTCATTTTTTTCCCTCAGGTAAGGAAAAGATGTGAAACTTATGATGGTCTAATGCCAGCTCCTACATGATCATTGTAATTGTCCAGAGGCTCTTTATAGACCCTGTTGATTCCAGGGAATTATTTGAATAATTCTTGTTAAATGTTAAGTAAAATAACTTCTATAATTATATATGTATATTTCTGTGTTGGTGAATGTATATAAATATACATACATGTATATTTTTTCTCTTAGGCATAATGAATGGAAGAGAATGGTTGTATAGATTTTCTGTTGAAGATTATAGACTTTTTATTTTTTAAAAAAATTACCATCTTATGTTAATAATGTCATAGATTATTCATTTATGAGTGCTAATAATGCTGTCTCTCAGAAATGGATGTGATTGACAAGGGAAAATTCAAGTACTGCCTGGAGAGGCTGCATTGGGCCCTGAAAGGGCCCCACATCTGGTATGTCATCTTGGCATTGTTGGGTGTCTCTTCACTTACTCTGTGAAGGAGAGATGAACTTGAACATCTGGATTTGGGTGTGTGTGTGTGTCAATGTGAGTCATGGTTAATAGCATGTGCTTTGGAGTTAGGATGCACTGAATTCTAAGCCTGTCTCTGTGTCACCTTGGACACAATACTAAGGCTCTCTATGCTTCTGAATTCTTATATGTTAAATATGGATAATAACATGGCGCTTGCCAGATTGCTTCAAGAGTTAATATAGACAATAGTATGAAATGCTTAGTGCAGTGCCTGGCACATACAGAAGGCAGGATGAATGGTATTTATTGGTAGTAGCAAGTGGGCAATAGGTTCTTGTTATTAGTGGTCGGGTGCACCCAGTGTGCACTGCTTTAATCTAAGATGGGAGCTTCCAACTCTGGACTCCCCTGCTAGGAGCTTGTCTTTCTTCTGCAGGTGGTTTCAGGCCGAGGGGTGGGTCTGCCTCCAGTCCCTTGCCTGCAGAAAGCTTCATATCCAATGGCATTGGAGGCTCTGGTGCCAAATTGCCCATCACCTAAGTTTTGCAGTTGCTCTCATTTTGAGTAGTGATAGTGATCAGCACATCTAGTAAACAGCACGTTAGTTCATAGTCCTATTTTACCCAAATGTGGAGCTTAGCTAAGAAAAGAGAGATGGCCATAGAGAGCATTTAGGTCTAGGACAAGAACTCAGTTGTTTCTGGAGCCTAATGCCAATATCTGGTGAGGGTGTGGTCAGAAGATCAGGGAAAAGTAACCTAGGGATTAGCAATATTACTGATAAGCCTGGACTTTCATCCAGGATATGTGTAGGGAAATGTATCTGGAGGGTTATGCAATTTCTCTTAACTATATATTATTGCTGCCTGTTTTCATAATCATGACTGCTTTTCCAGCCTTGATAAGAAGATCACAGCTATTAATAATAATTCCCTACCACTTACCATTGTGTGTTCCTGGACAAGTGACTTAATCTCTCTTAGTCCCAGTTTCTGTGACGATGAATGACAGGTACTTCAGTATCTCTACCCTAGGGTTGTTCTGAGAATTAAATGAGATAAATCTGTGCATGAGAACATGAATGCATATGAGATAAGATGGGCCCCTCACTTAGCACAATGCTTGCCTTCGATCAGAGTAAGCATTTGACAAATGTTAGCTGATATTATGTAAGTGGCTATTATACTGTAGCTTTAATTTTTTTTTAAGTTGATCTTCCTTAGTCTTAAATTAGTGAACATTTATTGAATCCTGAAGCTCTCTCTAACTTCTGGCACCTGGGATTAATAAGCACTGCTCTTTGCGTGTGTGTACATGTGCTCACAAGCACGTGCACTGCAGCTGTGCACATCTGTGTATTTAAATTAGAATGATCCAGCTTACTGAGAGCTCACAACTTTGGGCTCATAGATTTGCCTCATTTGGGAATATCCTACCACATTATTTGGGGGTAAGTGTCCAGCCCCTTCTGAAATAATATGCTGCCTGAACTCAGTCAGGCAGTCACTGATAGGGGGACAGGGGGAGTAGTACAGTGCCAGCCTTGGGCAGGCTGGCAGGCAGCTTTTGACATTACGGGCTGAGGAGCAGGACCTTGGGATGTGACAGTATAACAAGCAAGGACACAGAGGAATAAAGAAACTGGGCCATAGCCAAAAAATGAACCTTAGCAGACTATTGATTGAGCAGGGAAAATTTGATGGGGTACATGATAAAATCATTCTCCAAAGTTTTTCTCCAGTGTTATATTTGGGCTTTCCCTCCTACAAATTATGAGTTTTTAGCTATTGTTAAGTATAAAAGAGCAATTTGCAGGTGACCTAAGGACACTGATTTGTTTTTATCTTTGGGACTCCTTTTTATTTTTCAACTCTTACTTTCATCAGTTTACCTTTTTCTCTCTAATAACTCTTCCTTAGAATCTGAAATACCCCAAATATAGCCGGTTCTCCACAGTGGGATGCTTCATTAGTGGAAAAGAGTCTGGGTTATAGAATATTGGGAATGTGCTAAGCGCTGAATTTTGCATTAGCATAAATAAGATAATTTCTTTAAGATGTTAAAAAAGACTCTGTGAACAATATTATTAGCACTTGTGTGATAAAATATACAACAGGAGATTGAATTATGCTAAATAATGCATCAATTCTCCTGCCTCCATTCAGCTTACCTAGTTGTCAGAAGTTATTACTTAAATTATTTGGACTACTGGCTGAGATTTGTTATCTAGAGATATTGGTAAACTATACTGTTATAATTGGATTTGACCTTCAGCCTCCTTTAATTCATTTATTTGGTAACTTTTTTTTTTTGATTAAGGGAAAAGCCCCAACTTAGTTGAACTTTTTGTGCATGACATTTCCTTTTAAATGTTTTCTTTTTATTATGGGAAATTTCAAAAAAATATAAAAGAATAGTGTAATGAGCCCTCATGAATGATCACTATCAATTCACGGCCAATTTATTTAATCTGCACACCTACTTTCTTTGAAATAAATCCTAATAATATCATTTCATCAGTAATTATTTTAGTGTGTGTATATAAATGATAGTGACTTTAAAAAATATAACCGAGAGAACATTATCACATCTAACAAATAATGAATTTTTCCTTAATAACCACATGTATTTAGTCACATTCAAATTTCTGACTGTCCTTGTTTTTTCCTTAGTTTGTTTGTAAGGATTGGTTCCATTTTATTTATGTCTTTAATAAACTTCTTTCTGAAGTTGCACTTTTATTTTAGATCTCTAGTTCAGATGCCCTGAATGTGAACTGGATTAGTTTTCTAGTTCCTCCAGGAACTTGTTGTATGACAATGTGCAAATTATTTCACCTCTGAACCACAGTTTCTTAATTTGTAAAATTATAATGCTGAGCTAGAAGATCTTTAAAATCATCTACAGTTCCCAAATTTTGTAATGATATAAACTACTAACAAAAAAGAGAGGATATTTTGACATTTTTCTTTTGAGAGAGGAAATGGCTTTTAGAATAGTCACAAGTCAGAACCAGTGATAAAAGGTGGGTGATGGGCTGGGAGATTCTTTCTGAGTTTTTTTGGAAGACATTCTACTCCTATAGAAGTTGAAATTTGGCTTATTACTTTTTTTTATTATTATACTTTAAGTTCTGGGGTACATGTGCAGAAAGTGCAGGTTTGTTGCATAGATATACACATGGCATGGTGGTTTGCTGCACCCATCAACCTGTCATCTACATTAGGTATTTCTCCTAATGCTATCCCTCCCCTAGCCCCCACCCCCTGACAGGCCCCATGTTCCCCTCCCTGTGTCCATGTGTTCTCATTGTTCAACTCTGGCTTATTACTCCTGGTGTACACGAACTATCCTTGTCACCTTTCTTTTAACTGAATATGGTCCCGGGATAAATTGAAGTGGGTTATGAAAAGAATGTTTATTTGAGATTTCATTTTAAATACTTGTTAAGTGGGGGAGTTCTCTCTTTTTGACAATGGCAGACTATGTTATTTTGAATCAACTCTCCCACTAAAAACAACTAGAAAATATGGACAAAATATGAAAAATTTTCTGCTTAAAGGCATAAGAAAGTTATTAAGATAGTAAGAAATTACAGGACCAAGATCCAGGAGAGGAAAGGTCCAAAAGCAGTAGTTGAGAGACTCAGAAACTGAGCATAGCTTTTAGTGCAATAATGGGGCTGATGGAGGATTGAAATGGGACTAGGCATTATTTGTAAAAGATACTTGCACACTCATGTTTATAGCAGCACAATTCACAATTGCAAAATCTTGGAACCATTTTTTTTGATATCCACTTTATCCAACAGTTGGATAAAGTAATTGTATATATATATAAATATATATATATTTATATAATATAGCCATAAAAAGGAATGAATTAATAGCATTTTCAGTGATCTGGATGAGATTGGAGACTATTATTCTAAGTGAAGTAACTCAGGAATGGAAAACCAAACATCATATGTTCTCACTGATATGTGGGAGCTAAGCTATGAGGATGTTAAGGACTAAGAATGATACAATGGACTTAGGGGACTGGGGGGAAGCATGGGAGAGGGATGAGGGATAAAAGACTACAAATATGGTGCAGTGTATACTGCTTGGGTGTTGGGTGCACCAAATCTCACAAATCACCACTAAAGAACTTACTCATGTAACCAAATACCACCTGTACCTCTCATAACTTATGGAAAATAAGTTTTATGGAAAAATATAAAAATGGGACTAGGGCTTACTTGGGAGAGGGGCTGGTAAATGCTCTAGACTTTCATTTGAGAACCTGAAAGACTGCATCCTATGAGTAAGAGAGAGCAGGAAATAGACTAGCCTCATAAAGACTGAAGCTGTTATCAGTTAGGTCAATCCAATTGGATTAAGATAGTTTGGAATTACTGGTGCCCTTCAGCTACCTGCCAGAAGCCAAATTCTTCCTCTCTGGAGGAAAATAGCATCATCCAGAGCCTCTAATTATCTCTGATACCTTTTCACTTAAAATATTCTGCACTCAAGCAGAAATAACCAGGCATATGAGTAGACAAGATGTTACTGAAAACCAAAAGAAAAAATAGGTGATACAAAAAGATCCATCAGGTTTGCAGATAATGAATGGAGTTGTCAGATATAGTCTTTAAAATAACTATGATTAATATGTTCAAGCTCTCAGATGGAGGCTCAGAGATACAGGAAAGAATGAAGAGCAATAAAAAGTGTAAATATGTAGGTAAAGCTAAATGATTATTGGCTATCCAAAAATAATTCAAAATATATATAACATTAAAATACACAACAAAAATAGTTCATAATTTGGGAGGGGGTTAAATGGAGGAAATGTGTTCTATGGTCCATGCATTGTCTAAGAAGTAGTAAAAATATGAATTTAGATTAGATTTATATAGGTCAAAGATGCATGTTTTAATGGCTGGAGTAACAACTAAAAGAATAATTAAGGAATGTGCAACTAACAAGCAAATAAAGGGGGGAAATAGAATAATAAAAATTAGTGATGAATCCAAAATAAGACAAGAAGGAGAGAAAAAGAAACAAGTATAAAGCAAACAGTAACATAGAAGATTTAAACTTGAATACATCTTTAACTCCATTACATATAAAATAGTCAAGCTTTCTTTCAAAAGACAAAGGAAACCTAACAAACAAACAAAACCTAACTATATGGTGCTTAAAAGAAACGTGTATTAAAAATAAGGATTCAGAAATGATGAAAATTAAAGGTTGGCAAATGAAATATCATGCAAACACTAACCAAAAGAAAGCCAATATAGCCATTATGTCTTAAGGCAAGAAGAATTATTAACAGTGGTATTTCATAATGATATAAGAGTCAATCCACTAGGAAGATATACTACTTTTAAATATGTATACACCTAATAACATGGTTTAAAAATATATAAAGCAAAAAGTAACAGAACTATAAGGAGAAATAGACAAACTCACAATTACAAAGTGGATTTTAATATATATTTCTCAGTTATTTGTAGATAAGTAGACAATCAGAGGACGTAGACTATTTGAACAAATTAATCTACTTGACCTAATTGATGTATAGTGTATAAAATAGTACATACAACAACTGCAAAACACACATTCCTTTCAAGTATATGTTGCACAGTTGCCAAAAATGAATGTATGCCAGGCATAAGGCAACTTTTAATTTCCAAAGATTAAACTCTAGCCAGGTGCAGGGGCTGACGCCTGTGATCCTAGCACTTTGGGAGGCTGAGGCTGGCAGATCACTTGAGCTCAGAAGTTAGAGACCATCCTGGGCAACATGATGAAACCCTGTCTCTACTAAAAATACAAAAATACAAAAATACAAAAAAAAAAAAAAAAAAAAAAAAAAAGCCAGGTATGATGTTGCGGGCCTCTTGTCCCAGCTACTTGGGAGGCTGAGGTTGGAGGATTGCTTGAGCCTGGAGAATGAAGGTTTAAGTGACCCAAGTTAGTGCCACTGCACTCCAGCCTAGGTGATACAGTGAGACCCTGTCTCAAAAAAAAAAAGGGTTAACGTCTAAGAAGTACACTTCTGAGCACTGAGAAATTAAGCTGGAAATAATCACAAAAAGTGCTTTAAAATTTCCCAAGTATTTTAGAGAAAAATATTTTCAGCAGAATGATAAAAATACTCTAAACTGCAGCTAAAGCATTGACTAGAGGGGCATTTATAACTTTAAAATATACATATAAATAAAAAATAAAGACAAAAATCTCAAGAAGTAAGAAAAAAATAGTAAATGCAACTCAGAAAAATGAAGGAAGAAAATAATATAGGAATATATATTGATTGAATAAAAGCATATAATACAGAGCATCACTTTCAAAAGTTAATGTCTTTGGAAACATTCAATTGATTAACCTCTGATGAGACTATTATGTGACTTTGGAGAATTATTGTTTGGACCAAAAAACGTATTTCAAGGTCAACATTGCTGTTTAACCATCATCCTTTTCTTTTTCCACCTTCTCATTCTTCTTATTTTAAAATGTGTGTGTGTGTGTAGGTGTGTTTTGATTGTATTAATTTTAATGTTTTTAAAAAGGTACAAGTACTTTTGTAGCTCCTGTATTTGTTTACATTTTTTATTGTAAAGTGATATACATTTATTGACAAAAATATAAATATGCAAAAAGAAGAAAATAAGATTTGCTTGAAAAAATTAAATCCCAAGTAACAATTGTTATTGTTCTATATTTTTGAGCCTCTTTCTTATAGATTCACATACATCTACAAAAATTTGATCAGTGTGTATTCTGTTCAGTAATTTTGTTCACTTAACACTGAGTATTTTTCCTTGTCATTGAATATCTTTCTACAGAATTATTTTAACAACCACATAGTATTTTGTTGTATGCATGTTCCATAATTTATTCCAGTGTACCAGTTACCAAGTGGATATTTAGTTTTTTTGTGACTTTTTTGCAATTACAAATAGTGCTATAATAAACATTCCTATAACTAAATTTTTGTGTAAATCACTGATTTATTTTCTTAGGATAAATACCTGGAAATGAAATTGCTGGAAGGAAACAACATTCATTTCTAATGCTTCCTATATTATTGTTAAATTGCCATTTAGAAAGATTGTGCCAATTTATAATCTCATCATCAACAACAGCGTATGAGAGTGTTCATTTCCAATACTTCCTCCAACATTAGGTATGATCTTTTAAAATAAGCATCATCTAAATCATCTTAACCTGTTCTGGAAGCACTGAGTCAGTTTATAACAGGATGATAATTGTGGGTTTCGAAGTGAGAGGACTTTGCAGTATGTCTTACTCTAGGTAGGCCACTCACAGAAGGGGCAGTGATTGGAGTAAGAGTGTTTATGTTCAGTGTTTTCCACAGTTAATTTCTAAGATGCTGTCATGGTCAGGAGTTATATATATACATATATATATATATATATATACACATACACACACACACACACACACACACACACACACACACAAGCCAAGAGAGGTGGAAGCATGGTTGTTTTTTATTCAGCACTTTTCTTATTTTTATTATTTTATCATGATTATTATTTTTATTTAATTTTAGTTTTTATGTTCACATAGATATCTCAAAATCATTTACCTGAGAGAACAACTCTGAGGTGAGCTCATTGAAGGAAGGGTTAGAAAACCTAACTGAGCTATGAGAAGCTTGGAATGCACACTGTGGCTACATACACACAGCAAACACAATTTATAAAATACTTTCAAGTTTACAAAACTTTCAATATTTTTCTTATTGAAAAAGCTGTATAAGAACTACATCAAAAGAGATTCATAAAAAGTACTGATATGGTTTGGCTATGTCCCCACTGAAATCTCATCATGAATTGTAATCTCTATAATCCCTACATGTTGTGGGAGGCATCCAGTAGGAGGTCATTGAATCATGGGGGCGGTTTCCCCCATTCTGTTCTTGTGGTAGCGAGTGGGTTCTCACAAAGTCTGATGATTTTACAAACATCTGGCTTTTCCCTTGCTGGTGCTCATTCTCTCTCCTGCCGCCCTGTGAAGAGGTGCCTTCCACTACGATTGTAAGTTTCCTGAGGTCTCCCTGCCATGCAGAACTGTGAGTCAATTAAAACTCTTTTCTTTATAAATTACCCAGTCTCAGGTATTTCTTTATAGCAGCATGAGAATGGACTACTACAAGTACCCATAACCCGAACATTGTAGCATACTGTTTTTTTAATTGCTGTGTTCATCTTTTTAAATCAAAGGAATAATGTACAGACTCTTAAATTTCAAGTAGCAAAACAAGTCTTGTAGTGAAAAACAGCAGTCCCCTATACAAGCTCGTCCACTCTGCAGAAGCAACTACTTTTAATACTTTTAGCTCTTTCTTTGGGCATTTTCTTCCACATTGCAAAATAATATGCTTATTTATACTGCTATTTTCTTGATCTTTTTAGTTACAGATATATATTGATTTTCATAGATGACATAGTCCTTTTATAAACTTTCTGCACATACCCCATGTATCTTTTTTGTCTCTTCCTTTATATTCCATAACACCTTCCTCCCTCCTCTTCCTATCCTCCCAATATTACTTTTTAGAGCTTTTTATTATTGAAAATTATACCCCAAAACATAGTGAGAATAGTACAAGGAACTCCAATGTGTCCATTCTCTAGCTTCAACAATGATTTCAGTTATGGTCAAACTTATTTTGTCCATATCTGCTACCTTCCCATCCCTCACATTCTTGTATACTAGATATTTTGAAGCAAATTCCACACATCCTGTCATTTCCTCTGTAAATATTTCAGTAAGCAAATGCTCCTAATATAGTTATATCACAGTTTTCTGTTAAATCAGTTTTTAGTGTTGACTTTATTATGGCCACATAAATATTGATCATAGATGTATCACATTGTACCTTATAATTTTATTGATTTCTTGTGTCACTTTTAGGTTTTTTTGGCGAATTGATAATTGCATGTTTTTTGTTTGTTTAGTTTTCTATGTGTTT
Source organism: Rhinopithecus roxellana (assembly GCF_007565055.1). NCBI lineage: Eukaryota > Metazoa > Chordata > Mammalia > Primates > Cercopithecidae > Rhinopithecus > Rhinopithecus roxellana. The sequence continues at coordinate 35,120,928 of NC_044550.1, read as the reverse complement.
TCACAATTTATTCCTAAACACCCTGACAAGATTCTAATGTTGACCCCAGACTTTAACGTTTAGGTAATCTGTCAGCTTCATATTTTTTTTTACCCCCAGGAGACATCTACACAGCAGTTATCCAAAACCCTGCCCCATTCTTGGATGTTTTCTAGGCTAATGACCCAGCTGTTACTCTGTCTTATATTATGTGTTCTCCTGTATTCAATTCCCAGAGTCTGGAATCTTTTGTTTTCATCTTTCTTTGTTTATTCCCTAATTTTAGTGGAGCCATATTCTCTACTTGGCTTCTGAATAAAGGGGCAATGAGTTTACAGTCTCGCAGATTCCCTCTTTAAAGAAAGAAAGGTATGATGCATTGACAAAGCAATTTCACATGTTCAGGGAATGAACAGTTATGGAGCTGAGTTCCTGGCAGGGAGGTCATCTTCCATAATGAAATCACATAGGCTTCAGAATCAGTTAAACTTGGCTTTAATTCTAGCTTTGCTGTTAGTAGTTTCTGAGGGGAAGCCATCCTCTCTGAGTCTCAGTTTTCCCATCTATAAAATAGATATAATTATAGCACTTGTCACATACTGGTTTAAATGTGGTGACACATGTAAAAGGCCTTAGCCTTAGACCTGGCTCTGAGGAAGGGACCGATTAAGGGCAAGTGGAAGCCTGTAAGGAGAGTGGAGACTGTCCAACAAGGAAATGAGCTCATCCTCCAGTTCCGCACTTTCTAGCTATGTTTTCTTATGTTTAAAACTAGGACATTATGTCTGTCCTATTGAGTTGCTGCAAGGATTATGTGGAATGGGATAATGTGAGCAACTCTTGTCACTAGGTATGTTTTAGATAAACATTATGAAGATGTTGGGGATCCCCTGGGGACCAGATTGCAGGGTGAGAGTGTGTCCAAGAAAGGCTGAGCATTAGTTGGAACATTTGTGCTCAGTAAAGGGTTGTGGGTTTCTGGAAAACTTAAATCTAATTGCTTATTATGAGAATTTTTCTGACATATGGAGTTAGTTCAATCTGGAAGTGACCTTGGAAATAATTAAAAATTAAAAGCAGCTTTGTTGTCTGGAATAGTATGTGAAGAAAATGTCATGTGTTCACTCTAATTCTCAAGGTCTTCCCTTCTAGAAAACATGAGAACAGCTTCTAGAAATGAGGAGTTATTTGGGATTTTTGATTTTTTTTTTAGAGGAGTAGAAAAATGACTGATTATTTCATTGGTGAGTAATATGCTACAGAGACTCATAGAATCATACACTTTTGGAGCTGAAAAGTAGCTTAAGGACCATCTGATTAAAATTTTAAATTTTATTGATGAAGAAATTAAGCTCAAGAAAGGCTGTTACTTGTCCAAGACCACAGACGTATTAACTATTGAAGATTGAGAAAACAGCCAGTCCTCTGTTCAAATTTCAGCTGAAACCACATTGTATAATAAAATAACTCAATGTAACATTACAACAGAATACTCTAAACTCTTTCTAGTCAGTGGCAACTTAGGGTAGGGAAGTTCCAAAGGGATTTTTAAACAAGTTTGTTGAAATTATGTAAGAAAATTAACTTCATCAGTGAATTGAGATTTAGTAAGCATTCTTGAGTTTCTAAATTAACACATCAATTTTTATATGCTACAGAGCTATTAATTATGTATCTGATCTTAATTACTTATGTCAAAATATATCTAAAGCATCAAGTTCCCCTGTTTTAAGAATTTGGGAGATCATTGCTTCTTACTGTGGACCAGACTCATTGATATTCAATAACCTGACCAACTCCTCAAGGTCTTTTGGTAGGTACCATTTTTCAGTGGATCCATCCTACTTTTCTCAGTAGTGTTTATTATTGTCAATTATTGTGACTGTGAATATACAAGGTTTCTGAAAGTACTGTGAAGATTCAGAGAGGCATACATCAGCAGAATCCATGTGACTTTTGTTTTATCAAGTGGAAATGAGGCATTTTCCTGATTGGCAGCAGAAGGACCCCAACCTCCTGTGAATAATACTTTCTTAGTTTGAAATCTGGGTTTGAGAAATAGTCTTCTTTTAAGAACTTTTGGACAAAGACTGTAATTCATAGTCTTTCTTTTGGGAGAGCTATTTCAATATTGCTGTTTCTTTGTGTGCTGAATAAAGCACCAGACTTGAAACTCTATTGCCCTTTCTTTTGTGTTTTGGCTTTCCCCACAATCCCTTTAGAAGACAGCCACTGGTAATAGCATGATCCTGGAAATGGCAGAGCTGGGACCGTACCCACAGAGTGAAAGGCCCACAGTGAGTGCCATGTTTTGGTTACTGGACCCAGGGCCTGAGCATTCTTGGCAGTGAATGTGCAGTTGGCTTTTGAATATCTGATTTTTGTGTGTGTGTTTATTGGTTTCTTCTCCATGTTAAGTTTTATTTGCTGAGGACTTGACTTTTCTCAGTCCTCTGGTTGTATTATAAAAATTATTATAAGGCCAATACATACTCATAGTAAAAAAGTTCCAACGGAACAAAAAGTTATACAGTGCACTATAGACTGTCCCACTAGCACCAGTCTCACTCCTCACAGGAAACACCACCTATTGATTCTTGAGTCTCCCTCTAGACATTTTCCATGTGAACACATCCATATATGTATACATGTGTATATTTTTTTTCTTGAATGGGAGTATAGTATGTGTATGTTTTAGCCTTTTCACTTGCTAATCTATTTTGGAGATCTTTTTGCATTACTACATACAGTTAACTCATTCCTTTAAATGGCTATTCCATTCTTCATTGATTTTCTCATATACTTTCCTCTCTTTCTCAGACAACATTCCTCAAGACAGGCATTTAGTCAATCTCACACTTCAGCTGGTCTTACCTGGAGGAGGCTCAGTTTTGCCCTGGGAAAGCAAGCTTGTGAGAGCCTGGGAATACAGTTGTCTGTCACCATCTGCACCTCCCTTCAACCTCTTGGCTATGAGGGGTGATATGTGTTTTTCTGTTCACCAAAGTCAGAGCTGCAGTGGTGGCTCCAAGAGGCAGTGGAGCATGGACAAGTGAGTGGGAGGTTGGGTACATCAGTGGTGAATCCTTAGATTGGACATAATGAAGCAGAAAATCAAGATACTGTGCTGTCAAAATTTTCAAGGTCAGTAATGCTGCTCGCTCTCTCTTTATGTCAAGTTAGCACAGGGGCTGATTCCAGCAGCTTTGCCTGTTCTCTCAGGCAGGAGGAAGGCCCCAGAGCTTGTAAAGCCCATCTCAGGAAGAGCCTGCAGACTCCCAAAGGAAATTGAAATGTCAGTTTTAGCCTGACTTTAAGCAAGAGTGCTAAACTTTGGACAAGATAAGTAGTTTTCAAACTTCTTTTAGAGGGGGAACCTATTTTTCCAATGAAATCTCTTACTATTCCCTGTATATAAAGGAGATAAAAGTGGAGCTTTTTGGTCCACTTTTGGTCTTTACCCAACAATTCTAATCACTTGGCATCTTCTCAGAACACAGATTGTAAAATAACAGTCTAGACAGCATATCTTTTCAACCGATGTTATCTTTTTTCGTCTTTAAATAGAATTTAGACATTATGAAGGGTTTCTCCTTGGCATATAATTTCAAAGCGGAAATACCTTCCATTTGTCCTGTTTAAAAGGGTCTGCTTTTACTTTACTAAGTCAAAGGGCAGCCTGTTGGTTGAAGATAGGACGGATCACTTTGGTTAACTTTTAGCTACAGAAGGAAAAGTTAATAGTATCCAGACTGGGGGAAACTAGCTTGTAAAGACAGCAAGTCTTTATACAAATTCCAAAGCCTGTGAGATTGATTGCTTTTAGTGTTTACTACAGCCGAATGATTAACTAGAACTCTGACACTGAACCCGTATGAGAAATGATTTATGCTCTGAGTGCAGAAAGATGTTTGCATGTAACCACTGGATTTCTTATTGAGTCTTCTAAACATTGTGGATCTGGGGACACCCACTGCTTATAGAATTTTTATTTCATTTTGCATTTTATTGTCTTATGCCAGAGGCCAAGGCCAACCTTATAGTATTTGTTAAGTTTGGTTGGTCAGGACTTCCTAGGGGATTCCACTGAGTCTGTGGAAGAGAGAAATGCTTCAAGCTGTCTGAAGTGAAGATTGCTCTGAAATTTTTCACCACCACTAATGAGATAGTTGGTTTTATGATTAATCAGTTTTTCTAACTAAAGATATACCATGCTCACAAATACTGAATTATACTGTATTTATTTGGGATTTCAAAAATGAAATGTATGTTGATCAAAGCTGGAGCCAACTTTCATGGAGTTTTTTTTTTTTTTTTTTTTTTAAACACCTCCGTTATACCTTACAGTTTTATTGTAGATGAAAAACTCCCATTTCCCCAAGTTGAAATAGGATACTTTGTTCCAAAATGTTTATTGAGCATCTACCATGTGCCAGTCATGGTTCTTGGTCATTGAGATATTGGTAGTAAACTGAGCAGACACAATTCCTGCCCTCAGTGGACCCTCCGTCTCATCATTAGTAGTCAGTTGTTAAACAATCTGTGAAAAGTCACTTGCCCCACCATCCACAAAAGATGTTGTCTGAGGGAGGCAGTATGTTTCACCCAAATGAAACCCACCATTTTGGTAGAGAATTTCATTTTCTATGCATTCAAGTTAAGGCTAATGGAAGTCGAAGATCATGGTCTTGCCCTGAGTATAAGATAGTAACAAACAAGTTCTCAAAATGTGCTATTATCTACCTGCAGGTGGAAAAGTAAGACCTTTTCTTAAACATACACATTCCTCTAGGTGTAGTGCATACTTACAAAAGAAAAAGCATTCGGTTGCAATTCTCTAATAGAGAAAATCAAGAGATTAGAAGAGTAGCTGATGAGGAGATGCTTTCCCTGGCTCCCCAGAGCTGTGAATTTCTAGAGCCTTCATCTTTCTTATCTTTCTATTATAACTAGCAGAGTGCTAAGGCCTAACAGGTAACCTGAGTAGTTAAGAATTCTTACTCTTTCTTAGGGAGATATTTTAATTTTTAAGGTAGTGCATGCCTTTGCTTTCTTTTGTAATAATCATATTAGTCTGTAGATGGAAGGAATCAGACTTGGTCAACTACTGTTCCGAACCAGGACTGATTCTAAGTGACAGCTCAGATGCTAAGTCAGTATTTGCCTAGTTGTATTCTGTGTCATGTCGTGCTATAATTTGTCATACTATTATGCTGTATTTTAGGAAAATAAATGTCAGTGTTGCCATTAAGAAAGGTTGACGTCTGTGAATAAATTTGAATCGGTGTCTTTCCCTGTGGATTCATGTATTTGGAGTGCCATCTTCTCTGTGGTTTTTAGAAAGTCAGGGTGTGTCTTAAGGCACTTTTCCTGCCCTGTTCACAGGAAAGATTGAGGTGCAGGTAGGAGAGTGAGTGGCTTAAGGCAGCTGAACATATGGGAGTCAGGTTGAATTTCTCAACAGTGTGCCTTTGTTTAGGGCCATAGTCTGCTTATTCTGGGCTCCCAAAGAGACTAAAGTACTTGCTGGTTTTAAATTGGTACAGGCTTTAATTCACACCTAATTGCTGTATCAAGTTGTGTACACGTATTTCCTCCCCAACTAGAGGCAAGCATTTTGAATTCAATAAAATACTCCTTTTTCCACTTTTGTGTGTGTTCTTCATTTCATGTAGGCTGCTTTTTATTTATTTATTTATTTTTTGGTATGTAATATGATATTTGTTGATTGATTGAGAATGGCCCAGAGCTAATAACTTATAGATCATGACAGATTCAGTTTTGGAGAATTCATTGACTCATTCCACAGACACTTGTTGAGGTCTCACTGTGTGCTGAAGCACAAGTGAGAATAAATAATTTGCTCCTTTGGTTGGATCTAAATCTGTCTGTCAGCAGTAATGTATTGCATATGATGTGACTATAAATGGATAAGCATTTCCCTGGACAATCGGTCTTATTACCTGCAGTCATGTTCCATCAACCCTCGTCCTACTCAGTTTACTGCCTAAATGTAGCACAGAGCTCTCCCTTTTTTCCTATCCTCAGTGACCTGGCCCGAGCTTGAGCTTTTGTGATTGCTTGCCTGGATTGTCGCTGTAGTGTAACAGCTCTCTTTCTATCAATTTGTGTTCCTGTCCCACCCATCCCCATTTTCCAGGCTCTTCCACACTAATGCTGCAATGATCTTCCTGACTTAAAGACTTATCTTATCCCTAGAGGATTTTGTCCATGGCATACAAGGCTTTCTGATAGCCTTCCAGTCTTCATTCCCACAACGCCTCACCCTCTGCCTACTTTGGGTCTGGGAGTGTCCAGCGTCAATATCTACCAGACTATGAGCTCTCTGAGGACAGGGTCCATTCATGCGTATACCTCTTTGAAATTCTGGGATCCAGAATGGGGCCGAGAATACGGTGGGGTGGTAAAAACTTTTGTGGAATTGAATTGAATTTTGTACACCTTCTGAAACTAACAAGATTTTAGCTTGTTAACAAACCAGATTATATCGGCTTCTGTCTAAACACTTAATTCTTATTTGATGGGTTCAGCATTGTTTGTCGAAGCACCCTGTGAAATGGAAAATAGATGGCTCTTTCCTCTGACTGCTCAATAAACCTCCAGAAGTATATTTAGAACATTTGGCACTTGAAGAGTGTTAAAGACTGTCTGTATATTTCATAAGGCTGTCCTCCGCCTCATCTGATATGAGGAGGTGGTATTAATTTCTAAAAATAATAGAAAGGCAGAATAAAGCCAAGAGAGTCTTCAACACTGTGTTCTTCAAAGTATCTTTTGCCTTTTGGCTATCTTGAGAACAGAACATGAAATAATATAGCAGATTTTTCAGTGTTTCTTGAATCTGCTTTAATTTTCATAATTCTTCCCTTGTCATATTCTGTGAATCTTTTCATATTCTTTATAACATTGATTTTAGCATTTATCCAGTGATGTTTAACCAAAGTGTATGGATTCAGTGTTATTTCAAGATGTCTCTTGCCCAATGCGATAAAATCCTTTATACTTTTTTTCAGAGTCTTTTGTTCAGCAGAAATTTTTATTTCTAACAAAATTTGGATTGCAGATTGTTCACTATGATTTGTTGTCTTTACAGCCACTTGTAACTTATAGTTTTTTTTCTTTTTCCTATTTCATGAGGCTAAGAGACTGCAGGCAGATGAGAAGCTAATATATGGCATGATCTTTATATTCAGAAATGACCCTACTCACTATTGGGGTTGGTGTCTTGAGTTGTGTTTCATGGACACACACAGATAATTTGTTACCTACAGTCTCTGTTGATCTCATTCTCTTGGAACTAATGGTACACACTTTGGAGGTAACTGTATTGTCTCTGTGTAAAGAATAGGACATTGAGGTTTAATGGATTTAAGTAACTTGCTCAGGCTAACCTTGGTCTGTTTGTCTAAAACCCATTTAAAATATTTTTATCATGGAATTTTGTTCTTAAAAGGAAAAATAACATTTTAAGGAACTGTCATATACCCACCACCCACCTTTTAACACTATTAATATTTGCATGTTTTAAGGCCCAGTCTTCATCACTGTACTGTCTTTACACGTAACAGGTTCTAAAGAAACTCAGTTGACACTGGGGAGATCAGAAAGTATTACATTTCTTTTCAGGCTCATTTTAATTGGATTCATGTAACCATTTAAAATCATTCTTATTGTGATTATTTTTAACATCCACAAAACTAAGAAAATCCATTTTTAATCCCTGGAGGGAAAAAATGCAAAAATAAGCAAACTGGAAATCTTAGCAGATGGGTAATGAAAAGCAAACAAAGTAGAATTATCCGAGAGTTACTATGTGCAGTTCCATATACTAAAAATGGGAGATTAAGTATGCCTAGTCCTTGACAATCTAGCAGCAGATAATTGATTTTGTCTCTGGACCTTCTCCACTCTGTGGTCTCCTGAGCTTCCTTCTACCATTTTCCTGACTCAGCGAGGGTTAGAGGCAGTGGAGTAGCAGGAATGACCCCATGTGACAGTCTCTCCTTCAATGATGGGCATTATTTTTGAGTCAGGCATAGGATTGCTTTGGTTATTCACACCACTTCTCTGTTAGCTTCACACAGATAATAAAACATTGATTCAGATAGCTGCTTTAAACTATAAAATTCTAAGGCCATGGGTTGGCCATCTTTGTAGTCCTAGCACCTAGGACAGGGCCTGACATCCAGTAGGTCTGCGGTGATGTTTGTTGGCTGGAACAGAACCACCCTACGATGGTATGTTTTTGGTTAAGAGCCTACATGTGGACTGCTTAACTTTTAAGCTGGATTAACATAATCTAAACAATAATTTTTTGGGCATGCATTTAATGCAAGAAAAAAGATTGTTATTATTTTGAAAACAAACTGAAAACTGAAAACAATTAAACTGATCTATTTTTGCTCCAAACACATTGCCAAGAATAAAGCAAACGCTGTAAATTGTGCTGACATGGGAAGGAAAGGAGACAAAATCTAAAGGGAGAGAAACATGATAGCTAGAAAGGAAAGTTATTTTTCAGAACTATTATTTCTGTTGTGACCTTTTCTTCAAGTTAACTGATAATACATCAGTGAGTTGCTTTTTCTAATATAGAAACCCATGGCATTCTAGGAGCTTGTTTATAACCCCCTGTGAAGAGCAGGCAGTGAGGAAAAAAGCTTCATTATGCTTTTTAAACACTGTGCTTCGTGTGGTCAGATGAAATGTTATTCTGCTTGTACTGTGGTATCTTTTACGTCTGAGCAAACATACCTGGCTTACTTTCCCCAACTTCCTCCTCTCCTTTTTCTCGGTTCAGGAAATCAATTTGGTTGAATTTCTTGTGTGGGGTGAAATCCATGGACTTGTACAGAGTTGGTGAGTGGGCCATCAATGGGATCTCTGTTAGCTCATTTTTCATCAGGGAGATACATTTCTTTCCAAAAGCTGTGATCTAGGAGAGTTGCCAAGCAGCTAGAGTTAAAAAAAAAAAATACACAAAAACAGCAAACAACGTAATTCTTTCACATGGCGATCTCTCCTTTGTGCTCATTATGCTTGCTGATCGCTGACCAGTTCTAAAATAGAGTCCATGGGTTCTTTTGCCTTTGGCTGTTTCTAGGCTCTTAGACATTTAGTCTCACAGCTTGATTCCAAATAATTGTCCACTGACAGTATTCAAAGGGCAGAAGTGCAAGACTCTCTTTTTGAAAGGTGGGACTAAATTGGAAAACTATTGAAATTCATGAAATATTTCTCAGGCTTACTTTTGTGAGCTTAGCACATGTAAAACATTTACAAAGCTTTAATGTCCATAACTGAACATGTGTGCTCTTTTAATAGAAAGTCCTCATTTTTTTTTTTTTTTTTTTTTTTTTTTTTTTTTTTAGATACCTGCCTATCTCTTTGACAGGATCTATAATGGTGGCTTAAAACCCAAATGTGGTCTTTCTTTTTGCTCTCCAGATCTTTGGCAGGGCTAGTATGAAACAATCCAATTAACACAACTTGGTTTCATCTGCTTTATTTTGTGATTATCTCTTGGTGACCAGAGCCAGCCCTCTGGACCAGAGGAAGCAATGATGCCCACGTGGTCATTGGGGGTTGTTTTAGTTGTGAGTACTCAAATTTGTCTTGTGTGTAAGATTCCTTAAAGAGGCTGTTGTTTTCCTGTGATCTAAATAAGACACTGTTCCCAGGTAACTTTGGGTCTAAAAAATGACCTCTTTCTTGGGGCATTTCAGATGATTGAATTGAATTGACTGATTCTAAGTGTTATGCAATTAGCAAAAGATGTCTAACAATCACTTTGGGGATCTGGACCAAATGTGGTCTCAGTTCAACTGTGTTCCTATCAGAATACCCCTGTGGTGACTCCCTCCTACTACATCGGTTCCAAAAGGGCAGGATGGAAGACCCCTGCTGTGGCCAGCACTGCTGTTCCCTGTCCTTTCCAGTGTACCATCCCCTCTGCTGCTCAGGGTCAGGATGCCCACACACTCCCCTGCCCGGCCTCTGAGTCTCAGTCTCCCCTTCTAGGTCACCTTTGCATCTGTGCTCTCTGCTTGCTCTGTGGAAGTTTCTCCTTTAAGCTCTGTTGAGTGAAAAGAGTGATCACTAGTTATGGTGCTCCAGGAACATTCGATAAAGTAAATTCTCAGGACTATGTTGCAGTCAAGAAGCAAAATATTTCTGTTTTGCCTTGAAATTATAGCATGTGTTATACTTTTCGGCTTGCTGCAATAAATAGGCTCCAAGCAAATGGCACTTGGGTTCTTTTGATTTCAGGGTTTTTTTGTAGCGAAACTAAGTTTTCGTTTATTGTTTCTCCTATGACCTCTTTACCCAAAGTAGGCTGATCTCGGATTCTCTGGTCTGTTTAACTTTGCCACTGCTGTTCCGTCTTTACATCTCCTGTTGGAGCATGGCTGTTGCATTGACATGGTGACAAAGCTATGATCACTGTGTTTTTGGTGTGGGTGTCCAGTAGTGATGAAGAGTAGCCACATATCGTGATTGGAATCAATAGACATTGCCTGGGATCTTTACTGTACTTCACTGCCAATTAGACACTAGCAGGAAATCTTTGATATCAAGGGCAGCCCCCTCAATCATGTCTCATGGCATTCAGGCAGCAGTGCCATGTGTCGCACGTATTTGTTGCTTGTCTGATCGGGCAGAACTCATTAGTATGTGGGTGGGCACAGACTCTTTGGGCCCTCTGCCCTCTGAAGAAAGAAAGTACAGCACTCAGTGGATGAATTCTTCAGAGAAAAGCTATCAAACTGGAATATAAACTAACTCCTTTGAAGTTCCACTGGAGGGGAACTTGATGTATTGGGAATATGAAGGATGGGCATGGAAAATACAGAGGAAGTGACCAAGGAAAGCAGATAGAAAAAGTGGGATGGTGTGGATACAAGAGTGAGTCTTTCTGGAGTAAGAAAATGAGTGGCTCCAGTGCATTGTGCGTTGTTTGAGAATAATATAAGATAGGGCTTTCATGTTGCTAGGGACTCTATTGTCGAACTCCTTGGAACAATTGTAGGAGATGCTAAAGAAAATGGAAATTCTTGTAATTGTTACATTGTTCTTGACCATGTGAGTCATGACTTTGTAAAGTTTGCAGTAATGATTCCAAAAGCTTGATACGATTTACCTTTAAAAATCACCTAGAACTGGCCAAGCATGGTGACTCACACCTGTAAAATTCCAGCACTTTGGGAGGCCGAGGAGGGCGGATCACTTAAGGTCAGGAATTCGAGACCAGGCTGGCCAACATGGTGAAACCCCATTTCTACTAAAAATGCAAAAGTTGGCCAGGCATGGTGGTATGTGCCTGTAATCCCAGCTACTTGGGAGGCTGAGGCAGGAGAATCACTTGAACCTGGAAGGCAGAGGTTGTGGTGAGCTGAGATCATGTCACTGTACTCCAGCCTGGGTGACCGAGTGAGACTCCATCTCAAAAAAACAAAACAAAAACAAATCAAAGCCTAGAACTAATTTCACGATTCTTCCTATATCTTATTACTCTCATTCAGAAACATTTAGAGTGTTTTCCCTCCGTGGGAGAGAAAGGGTGTTCCAGGGAATGTACATCATCTCCAACCTCTTCTCTGTGCTACAAGTCAGAGTGGGTATCTACTGCTGTGAATCAGTGTGGCAATTATCATTTATTTATAGTGCCTGTGATTTGTGATTTTATAGTTTTTAATTTACCCATAAGTAAATTTTTAATAAGGAAAAAGGCAAGAATAGATGAAAAAAGTCTAAGTAATGTGTTTATATATCCATGGAACATGAAAAAGAAATATTTTTTGAATGTTTCTCTCAGTAAGAATGCAACAGTTCCATAAGTTACAGACTAGAGGACTACAGGTCAAGCATGTCAAATGCAGCCTGCAGTCCAGTTTAATTGGGCTCTCATAGTGTTTAAAAAATTTGGAATCTATTGCCAACATATCAAACATACAGATTTCATAGGAAAATCCGACTTTCTGATTTCTCTTGAATAGTGGGAACGTTTGGAAACGTTAGGCCTGTATGTTCATCAACTGGATGTGTTTAGTAGTTTTGCTCATTGGACGGGGCATATGCACCTTTGTTTGCTGGTGCCCCTACAATGCTGATTTTGTAAGTACTGGCTGCTTTGTTTAGGCATTGGAGTGTATGATTCCTAAATAGATCACTAAATCGAAGGTAGACAGAGTAATAGAATTTTGACATTTATAATAATCCTGTTAATAATGTTAAACACCTATACATGCTATGTATTATAATTTTAAAAAACAATAAGGTAGAATATATTTCCATAATTAGAATATTTTATTTTCTTATAAAGCCTCCTTTTTAAAATCTTTCAATGGCTTAGTTTGCTACCCAGATGCAAGCATAAAATGACATAAGCCATTTAAAGATCTATAAAAAGATGGGGTGGGCTCAGTGGCTCATGCCTGTTAATCCCAGCACTTTGGGAGGCTGAGGCAGGCAGATCACCTGAGGTCAGGAGTTTGAGACCAGCCTGGCCAACATGGTGAAACCCCATCACTACTAAAAATACAAAATTAGCCAGGACATGGTGGCGGGTGCCTGTAATCCCAGCTACTATGGAAGGTTGAGACAGGTGAATTGCTGGAACCCAGAAAGCAGAGGTTGCAGTGAGCCAAGATCATGTCACTGCACTCCATCCTTGGGAGACAGAGCAAGACTCTTTCTCAGAAAACAAACAAACACGCAAACAAACAAAACAAAACAAAAATATAAAAGTATAAAAAACTTTCCTTAAAAGAAAAGGAAAGTAATAGGATTATTTTAATTAAAAGACATAATCACATTATGTTTAATTGGAAGTTATCTTTTTCAGATCTCTAATCCATAGGTCATATTAGCAGTGTGAGCTAGTTTACATATGTAAACCCTACTTTATTGTTTTGTATGACAATACATATAATTTAGGCTCATGGCGAAGATGTTGGGTTTGGATACTACTCTGTCACATACAGGCTGTGTGGCCTGGGCAGTCAGAGCTTCTCTATGCCTTGATTTTCTCACCTGTGATGTGGGAATCATTATAGCACCTCCCTTGGATGATTGTTTTGGTGATTAAATGGAAAAATCTAGACAGGGCAGTTGATTCAGTGTAAGAATTCAATAAATATTCAGTCTTATTATTTCTAAAAAAACAGTCTAGAAATAGATGTTATCTACTTTGTCACAACTTTTAATATTATTTGCCAAAATCTTGGTGCAATATTGGGAGTATGTTGGGCATGCCTGCATCTTCTGTCAGCAGCAAGGGTGTTAAACTGTGCTTTATTGTGCTATTGCACTCCAGCCTGGGCAAACAAGAGCGAAACTCTTCCTCAAAACAAAAAACAAACAAACAAGAAAAACCAAAAAAAAAAAAAGAAAGTGCTCTCCTACAAAATCCTAACTTCTAAAATTTCATCTAGTGCCTTATGCCTTCATCTGCAAAATGAGGAGACTTCTCTTCACCATCCACCTTGTAGCATAAGGCAAAGTAGAAATTTTGTAGTGATAATTGAGACTATTCATAGGAAGCTGTTATGAAGACTTTGCCTTCCCTAAATAAATATGATGAAGATAATTTAGTTACCCACTTTCCAATTCCCAACTCTATGCATTTTTCAAGCTTTGGTAATCGAATATAAAAAAGCATACATGGGGGGCGGAGCAAGATGGCCGAATAGGAACAGCTCCAGTCTCCAACTCCCAGCGCGAGCAACACAGAAGACCGGTGATTTCTGCATTTTCAACTGAGGTACTGGGGTCATCTCACTAGGGAGTGCCGGACAATCCATGCTGGTCAGCTGCTGCAGCCTGACCAGCGAGAGCTGAAGCAGGGCGAGGCATCGCCTCACCTGGAAGCGCAAGGGGGAAGGGAATCCGTTTTCCTAGCCAGGGGAACTGAGACACACAACACCTGGAAAGTCGGGTAACTCCCACCCCAATACTGCGCTTTAAGCAAATAGGCACACCAGGAGAATATATCCCTCACCTGGCCGGGAGGGTCCCACGCCCACGGAGCCTCCCTCACTGCTAACACAGCAGTCTGTGGCGATCTATCCACAAGGCAGCAGCGAGGCTGGGGGAGGGGTGCCCGCCATTGCTGAGGCTTAAGTAGGTAAACAAAGCCGCTGGGAAGCTCGAACTGGGTGGAGCTCACAGCAGCTCAAGGAAGCCTGCCTGTCTCTGTAGTCTCCACCTCTGGGGACAGCGCACAGCTGAAGACCAACAGGGGAAGCAGCGGGGGCCTGTGCAGATGCGAACGACTCTGTCTGACAGCTTTGGGGAGAGCCATTGATCTCCCAACGCAGAGGTTGAGATCTGAGAACGGACAGACTGCCTGCTCAGGTGGGTCCCTGACCCCTGAGTAGCCTAGCTGGGAGACATCCCCCACTAGGGGCAGTCTGATACCCCACACCTCACAGGGTGGAGTACACCCCTGAGAGGAAACTTCCAAAGGAAGAATCAGACAGGTACACTCGCTGATCAGCAATATTCTATCTTCGGCAACCTGTGCTGCTGATACCCAGGCAAACAGGGTCTGGAGTGGACCTCAAGCAATCTCCAACAGACCAACAGACAGTCCTTCTGACTGTCAGAAGGAAAACTATCAAACAGGAAGGACACCTATACCAAAACCCCATCAGTAGGTCACCATCATCAAAGACCAGAGACAGATAAAACCACAAAGATGGGGAAGAAGCAGGGCAGAAAAGCTGGAAATTCAAAAAATAAGAGCACATCTCCCCCTGCAAAGGAGCGCAGCCCATCGCCAGCAATGGATCAAAGCTGGTCAGAGAATGACTTTGACGAGATGAGAGAAGAAGGCTTCAGTCCATCAAACTTCTCAGAGCTAAAGGAGGAATTACGTACCCAGCGCAAAGAAACTAAAAATCTTGAAAAAAGAGTGGAAGAATTGACAGCTAGACTAATTAATGCAGAGAAGATCATAAACGAAATGACAGAGATGAAAACCATGACACGAGAAATACGTGACAAATGCACAAGCTTCAGTAACCGACTCGATCAACTGGAAGAAAGTATCAGCGATTGAGGATCAAATGAATGAAATGAAGCGAGAAGAGAAACCAAAAGAAAAAAGAAGAAAAAGAAATGAACAAAGCCTGCAAGAAGTATGGGATTATGTAAAAAGACCAAATCTACGTCTGATTGGGGTGCCTGAAAGTGAGGGGGAAAATGGAACCAAGTTGGAAAACACTCTTCAGGATATCATCCAGGAGAACTTCCCCAACCTAGTAGGGCAGGCCAACATTCAAATTCAGGAAATACAGGGAACGCCACAAAGATACTCCTCCAGAAGAGCAACTCCAAGACACATAATTGCCAGATTGACCAAAGTTGAAATGAAGGAAAAAATCTTAAGGGCAGCCAGAGAGAAAGGTCGGGTTACCCACAAAGGGAAGCCCATCAGACTAACAGCAGATCTCTCGGCAGAAACTCTACAAGCCAGAAGAGAGTGGGGGCCAATATTCAACGTTCTTAAGGAAAAGAATTTTAAACCCAGAATTTCATATCCAGCCAAACTAAGTTTCATAAGTGAAGGAGAAATAAAATCCTTTACAGATAAGCAAATGCTTAGAGATTTTGTCACCACAAGGCCTGCCTTACAAGAGACCCTGAAGGAAGCCCTAAACATGGAAAGGAACAACCGGTACCAGCCATTGCAAAAACATGCCAAAATGTAAAGACCATCGAGGCTAGGAAGAAACTGCATCAACTAACGAGCAAAATAACCAGTTAATATCATAATGGCAGGATCAAGTTCACACATAACAATATTAACCTTAAATGTAAATGGACTAAATGCTCCAATTAAAAGACACAGACTGGCAAACTGGATAAAGAGTCAAGACCCATCAGTCTGCTGTATTCAGGAGACCCATCTCACATGCAGAGACATACATAGGCTCAAAATAAAGGGATGGAGGAAGATCTACCAAGCAAATGGAGAACAAAAAAAAGCAGGGGTTGCAATCCTAGTCTCTGATAAAACAGACTTTAAACCAGCAAAGATCAAAAGAGACAAAGAAGGCCATTACATAATGGTAAAGGGATCAATTCAACAGGAAGAGCTAACTCTCCTAAATATATATGCACCCAATACAGGAGCACCCAGATTCATAAAGCAAGTCCTTAGAGACTTACAAAGAGACTTAGACTCCCATACAATAATAATGGGAGACTTCAAAACTCCACTGTCAACATTAGACAGATCAACGAGACAGAAAGTTAACAAGGATATCCAGGAATTGAACTCATCTCTGCACCAAGCGGACCTAATAGACATCTATAGAATTCTCCACCCCAGATCAACAGAATATACATTCTTTTCAGCACCACATCGCACTTATTCCAAAATTGACCACATAATTGGAAGTAAAGCACTCCTCAGCAAATGTACAAGAACAGAAATTATAACAAACTGTCTCTCAGACCACAGTGCAATCAAACTAGAACTCAGGACTAAGAAACTCAATCAAAACCGCTCAACTACATGGAAACTGAACAACCTGCTCCTGAATGACTACTGGGTACATAACGAAATGAAAGCAGAAATAAAGATGTTCTTTGAAACCAATGAGAACAAAGATACAACATATCAGAATCTCTGGGACACATTTAAAGCAGTGTGTAGAGAGAAATTTATAGCACTAAATGCCCACAAGAGAAAGCATGGAAAGATCTAAAATTGACACTCTAACATCACAATTAAAAGAACTAGAGAGGCAAGAGCAAACACATTCAAAAGCTAGCAGAAGGCAAGAAATAACTAAGATCAGAGCAGAACTGAAGGAGATAGAGACACAAAAAACCCTCCAAAAAATCAATGAATCCAGGAGTTGGTTTTTTGAAAAGATCAACAAAATTGACAGACCGCTAGCAAGACTAATAAAGAAGAAAAGAGAGAGGAATCAAATAGACGCAATAAAAAATGATAAAGGGGATATCACCACCCACGCCACAGAAATACAAACTACCATCAGAGAATACTATAAACGCCTCTACGCAAATAAACTAGAAAATCTAGAGGAAATGGATAATTTCCTGGACACTTACACTCTCCCAAGACTAAACCAGGAAGAAGTTGAATCCCTGAATAGACCAATAGCAGGCTCTGAAATTGAGGCAACAATTAATA
The DNA here is from genome assembly GCF_007565055.1 of Rhinopithecus roxellana. Classification (NCBI taxonomy): domain Eukaryota; kingdom Metazoa; phylum Chordata; class Mammalia; order Primates; family Cercopithecidae; genus Rhinopithecus; species Rhinopithecus roxellana. Next base: position 35,103,761 of record NC_044550.1, on the reverse strand, counting down.
GCCTACCCACCAAAAAAAGTCCAGGACCAGATGGATTCACAGCTGAATTCTACCAGAGGTACAAGGAGGAGCTGGAACCATTCCTTCTGAAACTATTCCAATCAATAGAAAAAGAGGGAATCCTCCCTAACTCATTTTATGAGGCCAACATCATCCTGATACCAAAGCCTGGCAGAGACACAACAAAAAAAGAGAATTTTAGACCAATATCCCTGATGAACATCGATGCAAAAATTCTCAATAAAATTCTGGCAAACCGGATTCAGCAGCACATCAAAAAGCTTATCCACCATGATCAAGTGGGCTTCATCCCTGGGATGCAAGGCTGGTTCAACATTCGCAAATCAATAAACGTAATCCAGCATATAAACAGAAGCAGAGACAAGAACCACATGATTATCTCAATAGATGCAGAAAAGGCTTTTGACAAAATTCAACAGCCCTTCATGCTAAAAATGCTCAATAAATTCGGTATTGATGGAACGTACCTCAAAATAATAAGAGCTATTTATGACAAACCCACAGCTAATATCATTCTGAATGGGCAAAAACTGGAAAAATTCCCTTTGAAAACCGGCACAAGACAGGGATGCCCTCTCTCACCACTCCTATTCAACATAGTTTTGGAAGTTCTGGCTAGGGCAATCAGGCAAGAGAAAGAAATCAAGGGTATCCAGTTAGGAAAAGAAGAAGTCAAATTGTCCCTGTTTGCAGATGACATGATTGTATATTTAGAAAACCCCATTGTCTCAGCCCAAAATCTCCTTAAGCTGGTAAGCAACTTCAGCCAAGTCTCAGGATACAAAATTAATGTGCAAAAATCACAAGCATTCTTATACACCAGTAACAGACAAGCAGAGAGCCAAATCAGGAATGAACTTCCATTCACAATTGCTTCAAAGAGAATCAAATACCTAGGAATCCAGCTTACAAGGGATGTAAAGGACCTCTTCAAGGAGAACTACAAACTACTACTCAGTGAAATCAAAGAGGACACAAACAAATGGAAGAACATACCATGCTCATGGATAGGAAGAATCAATATCGTGAAAATGGCCATACTGCCCAAGGTTATTTATAGATTCAATGCCATCCCCATCAAGCTACCAATGAGTTTCTTCACAGAATTGGAAAAAACTGCTTTAAAGTTCATATGGAACCAAAAAAGAGCCCGCATTGCCAAGACAATCCTAAGTCAAAAGGACAAAGCTGGAGGCGTCACGCTACCTGACTTCAAACTATACTACAAGGCTACAGTAACCAAAACAGCATGGTGCTGGTACCAAAACAGAGATATAGACCAATGGAACAGAACAGAGTCCTCAGAAATAATACCACACATCTTCAACCATCTGATCTTTGACAAACCTGAGAGAAACAAGAAATGGGGAAAGGATTCCCTATTTAATAAATGGTGCTGGGAAAATTGGCTAGCCATAAGTAGAAAGCTGAAACTGGATCCTTTCCTTACCCCTTATACGAAGATTAATTCAAGATGGATTAGAGACTTAAATGTTAGACCTAATACCATAAAAACCCTAGAAGAAAATCTAGGTAGTACCATTCAGGACATAGGCATGGGCAAGGACTTCATGTCTAAAACACCAAAAGCAATGGCAGCAAAAGCCAAAATTGACAAATGGGATCTAATTAAACTAAAGAGCTTTTGCACAGCAAAAGAAACTACCATCAGAGTGAACAGGCAACCTACAGAGTGGGAGAAAATTTTTGCAAGCTACTCATCTGACAAAGGGCTAATATCCAGAATCTACAAAGAACTCAAACAAATATACGAGAAAAAAACAAACAACCCCATCAAAAAGTGGGCAAAGGATATGAACAGACATTTCTCAAAAGAAGACATTCATACAGCCAACAGACACATGAAAAAATGCTCATCATCACTCGCCATCAGAGAAATGCAAATCAAAACCACAATGAGATACCATCTCACACCAGGTAGAATGGCAATCATTAAGAAGTCAGGAAACAACAGGTGTTGGAGAGGATGTGGAGAAATAGGAACACTTTTACACTGTTGGTGGGATTGTAAACTAGTTCAACCATTATGGAAAACAGTATGGCAATTCCTCAAGGATCTAGAACTAGATGTACCATATGACCCAGCCATCCCACTACTGGGTATATACCCAAAGGATTATAAATCATGCTGCTATAAAGACACATGCACACGTATGTTTATTGCGGCACTGTTCACAATAGCAAAGAGTTGGAATCAACCCAAATGTCCATCAGTGACAGACTGGATTAAGAAAATGTGGCACATATACACCATGGAATACTATGCAGCCATAAAAAAGGATGAGTTTGCATCCTTTGTAGGGACATGGATGCAGCTGGAAACCATCATTCTTAGCAAACTATCACAAGAACAGAAAACCAAACACCAGCATGTTCTCACTCATAGGTGGGAACTGAACAATGAGATCACTTGGACTCGGGAAGGGAAACATCACACACAGGTTCCTATCATGGGGAGGGGGGAGGAGGGTGGGACTGCATTGGGGAGTTATACATGATATAAATGATGAATTGATGGGTGCTGACGAGTTGATGGGTGCAGCACACCAACATGGCATAAGTATACATATGTAACAAACCTGCACGTTATGCACATGTACCCTAGAACTTAAAGTATAATAAAATAAATTAAAAAAAAAAAAAAGCATACGTATAAAGTTGTGGCCAAAAGTTATGTGAACTACTAATTTATTGATATGAAAATATACTTTGTTCTTGATGTGTGTATTGTCTTGTAATTTTAATATGATTTTTCCTTGTGTTGATGTTGACTTCTTGCTGGAAGAAAGGAGGAAACAGATTTTATGTTTCCTATGCCTGAAAGGATCCACAAGAAAAAGGTTTTTTGATCAGTATACATGGGATATAGCAGTAACCTGGGGAAGATGCTGCTCATCAATAGAAATTTATGATTATGTGTTTCCATCTTGTTGTTTGGTCTCCCAGAAGAATTTGGTTTTAAGTGGGAAGAGATAGAAACAGTACCACAAGAACTATTTCTTGGATTCGAAATTGCTGTTTTCTTGCACTGCAGGAATGCCACATTGCTGAGCAACCACTGTCCTTTCTGAGGAAACAGAAAGCAGTAATTCACTGTTGTAAATGAAGATTGAGTGTGATGGGTTACATTTGAGGAAAATGTCCTTTTAAATGATCGCAAGAACACAAATCTATCTCAGCTGTAGGATTTTCAGTGTAGAGACTCTTGTAAATTTTGCCTGGCTGCCATTGTCATTGTTGTTACATTTATTCCATTTCTGTCACTGCCTGTTAGGTGAATGTTTTGCTTTTATCTGATAACTTCGGAAACAGGGAGTTATTTCTCTTGAGGCTGTAAGGCAGGAGTGTCTTTCAGGAGCTGGTTCATTCTGAAGTATGAAGCTGTTTTTCCTGAAAAGAAGGTAAGTTGTTAGACATGGTTTTAGTTCCCTGCTGTGTCAGTGTAAACCATCCTGTACTGGGGAAAACAATAAAATGGAATTATCTATAGACAGGAAAGTTCAGAAAGGCATTCCAATTGTTTTTATTGCTAACTACTAGAAAACAATTTGTTTCTTTCTCTCTAACCTTTTCTAGACCTGAGTATGTGGGGGTTGGAAGCCTTCAGTGTTTGAAGTGGTACTAAACAAGATGCAACAGGCAGATGACACACAGTTGTTACTGTTTCACATATTACTGTTCTCTAGAAAAATACACCCAAACCTCAGATGACAAAAGAGACAACAAAGACATTGTTCTTTTAGTGGAGGCTGTTGGAACATTGCCAAACTCTTATAAAAACCATTTTATTCCATGTTTTCACATTCCATTTTTATTCACCTTTTTGTGAGTAAATTTACATGTATAGATTGTAGATATACAACTCCACTTAATTTATTTCTCATTCTTTGAAAATTTTGGCTTTTTCTCCCTATTAGAAAAGTCCGCAATATTTCACAGTGTTAAAGAAAAAAAAAATCCTCTGTTTTAATTAAATTTTGGGGTCAAAGATTTCACATATTCTCAGGCCCAGTTAATTGAATTACCTAATTATTCCAAGAGTGGGTAATATTTAAAATGGTTTTATTAGTGGAGATCCACAACTTACGGACTGGTTTCCTTCTAAGTTATGAGCACTTTCTAAAAGTTGTTTGGGACTCAGAATGCCATCCCCTGCCCTACCCCACAAAGAAAACAATATTTTAAATTATGATAAATGAAAGTTAGTTTTCCATCCTAATCCACAAACCTTTGTAACCCACACTGGGGCTGATCTATAGTGCTGTGGTTTCCTTTTGCTTCTTTGGAAAAATTAATGCCAAGTCATAACGTGACATATGACTTCCTTCATAGCTCCAGTGTTGAAAAAATAATATTTTGTTTTCCCTTTGCCTTGGACTGTTAGAAGTTTTTCTCTCCTTCTCCTCCAACAGAAGCAGTGTAAGGAGTTCTGATTCATTTTTCTCTTTTCAGTGCAGGGACATGAAAGGAGTTGGGCATGGCCACATCTGACAAAGATGGCAGCAGAAAGAGATTTTTTGCTCTACTTGTCAAACCTCCCATGCCCACTGCCCCTACCCACTGCCCCGATAGTGAGGATCACATTGGCCACCTGGCCCGAGCAAGAGCTGGGTTCAAGAAGCTGGCGATGGTTAGGTTCCTGCGCTAGGCGTAGAAAGCTAGAACGCAGGTCAAGACAGAGTCCCTGAAGACAAGCATTAAGTGAAATGGTTTGTGATAGATGTTACAGAGCAAATAGCGTAGTATTAGGCAGAAATGGGGTCCAATGGTAAGTAGGTAGGAAACCCTTTGTGTGGGATGCTCAGGAGTTTCCACTGGAAAGAGAGGGGTAGTATGCGATGCTTGCACCTCTGTGGAAAGGATATTTTTAAAGTGGTGTACTTGTTAAGTCCAGAGCCACCCATAATGCTTTGGAATAATAAAAAAATGGAATCAGTACAGATTAAGGAATATAATATAAGGAATGGAAACCACATTTATGATCAGTTAATAAAAATCTTTTTAAAATTTCATGAAATGTTAAGAAAAATATAAGAAAATATTTAGAAAATTTATCATTTTATAAAATGCTGATGTAAATTTAGTACTTATAAAAAACACTAAAATTCTTCTAAAGGAAAAAAATCTCACCTGAGATAATGTCTTATATAAATGTAAGTCATTATGATATAACAGCTTCCCTACGGAAAGAACCTAAAGGTTAAAGCATGTTAAAAACATTTAAAAAAAATATGTTGATCATTTTAATGGAGTTGCACTTAGATATAGGTACAACTTAGTTAATATCTTTTTCCTTTTTAAAAAGCTTTATAATATTTTCTTTATTCCTTTCATCATTGTTTTCATGAATGTCTTTTAAGAAGTAACATCTTACTTTCTGGCGTCATTAGCCTAAACCCAGTCTAAAGTTTTTTCTCAAAACTTCCATCTTCTTGAATCTATTCCTAAAGTTTTCCTGAAGATCAGGCTCTGCTTAGCATCCATCCTGTTATTTTTTCATTCATTCAGATTTAATGCTAGGCTGTGGGAATATAGTGATTAAAAAAATTCATGATTTTTGCCCTTCAGACTTTAGTCCTTTAAGTCAGATTACAAATTCAAAAGATAAATTTAGAATGATTCTCTTGTTGCCCTACGAATGAGCATTAATTACACTGGAATTCAGTCCCCCACTTTTTTTCAAAGACTGGTTAATGTCCAGGTAAAAGTGAGAGCTTTCTGAGCTAAAGGTATGATAGAGCTGACCCAGTGACCTTTGTGTAACAATGCAAAAGTTTATAGAAAACACTTTCATCATTGCCTCTGGCATGTAGTAGGACATCTTGCTTTTAAAATAGTGCTTTACAGTGTGTTCCAAACAATCTAATCTCATGAAAAGGTCTAACAAAGTTTTGTCTGGTATTCTTCAGGGTCCCATTGTGTTTGTGCTGATTGAAAAACCTGAGGATCTTGCAAGTGAAACAGTATGATTTCGTGGATGGCACATCAAACTGCTAAATTAGAAGACCTGAGTTTGAATTTTAGCTTTAAGAGTATCTAGTTATATCACTTTACTGCTCATGCCTTTCGTTTACTTTTCTGTAAAATGCAGGGCTGAGACAGATAACAATGAAGATAGTTATTTTTGTGTAACTGACCACCCCCAACCATCAGTGTCTAAAAACAATAAGCACTTATTATTCCTCTGGAGGCATCTCTGGGTCGTTTGGGCAGAACTGCCTATATGGACCAGGCTTGCATGATCTTTATTGGGTTTGGCCATTCTGCAGTCCCCTAGCAAGCTGGCTAGTGGTTGGCTCCTGTGGAACTGCCTACTTGCATGTCTAGGAGATGACTGTTGGCTGGGCAACAAGATGAGAGCATTACGTGTTTCTTGTTATCCGGCAGGCTAGACTGGGCTTATTCTCATGGCCAACACATGTATCCCCAAAGAGTGAGCAGACACATACGAGGCCTCTTGGGTTACCACATTCTGTTTGGTGGAAGCAACTCAAGCCCAGCTCAGATTCGAAAGATGGGGAAATAGACTCCAAAGTCTCATTGAAAGGTCATGGAAACAGGGAACGGTGAAGAATTGCAGCTTGTTTTACAATGTATTTACTACAGGCCCTTTTCAGTGCTTTCTCTTAAACCAGTGAGTAATCTAATTGGTTATTTGAATACCTACCAGTATACTTTGGCATTGAAAGAAATACAGCAGAGGAAAATAACCTTTGACTGTATGGAAGGCACTTTGTATTTTATAAAACCATTTTCACTTTCGAGAGAAACGTAAAATAAAAGACACCCTTGAGGAGCTGGCAACGTGGTTAAAACAAATAAGGCTCATGTGTTAAAAAATAGAAAACATTTCAATACTGTTTTTCTTGGGGGTTGCAGACGTGTAACAACTACAGGACATAGAATAGTAAGAGACAAATATGGTCTGGAATTATCCAGTAATCCTTGAAGAATGAGGTGTCAGTAGTTAGATCTAGACTAATAAGACTTTTCTTTTTGGTCATCCTTATATTTATACTTGTGAAGAAAGAAAAAGTTATTTTAATTAATAAACATTTAATTTAAATAAGCAGTTTGCTGATGAATAATCTCAAAACTTGTATTTTGCTTGTGTAAGAGAGAAATTGTATCTTTACTATAGATGTTTAGTAAATAAAAACTATTCTCACAAGAATGTTTAGTTTTCTCAAAAGTCACCAAGTATTTTTAGGTAGTAGTTCCTTTGTAAATAGCAAATAGACTTAATTTCAACCACTAGCAAAGTGCTGGTGGTTCACCAAAATCTATTTCCTGTGCCATACCTCCCGGCCTCTCTTGTGGTTAGATGTATCATTTGACCAAGTTCCATCTAATGGACTGTGAGAAGAATAATGTGTGATCCTCTCTGGCTTGCTCCATTAAGCCCCTAGGACATGCTCCTCCATGCTCATTCCCTTTTCTGGCTGACTGGTTTGGCCACACCCAGGGTGATCCTGGGAGCCATAGATTGTCTTTGCAAGAGCTGTTGTCAACCTGTGTTCCTAAATGACTGCCTGGAGCACAACTCCTCTTTCAAACAAGAGCATCTGCCCTGGATTATTAACTGATCAAGACATAAATCCTATTGTGTTTAACCCATTGCGTGGTGCATTTATTTGTTTCATTAGTATAGTTGCCCTAATAACACCAATTATACATTGACTTGAAAAATCAAGGTAGGAAAGCACAATTAAAGAGTTTCCTAGATTTTCTTTTCTGTACACAGCCATTAATCTTGGTGCAAAGTATCTTTCAGCAGTTACTGACTTTCTTCTATGTACCAAAGGCTGAACTTATTGCTGAAGCGAGAGAGGAATAAAACGATTCCTACTTCTGGGAGCTCACAGTCTGTTAACAGATAACTATGTAAGCAGATTATCGCCATAGAGTATAGCAAATCTATCTTGAGATACAGGCTTAATGTGTCATAGAGACCCCAATATTCAGTGAGTCAAACAAGATAGAACATTCTTTTTCTGTAACAGTGCAGAGTTAGGTGAGCAATTCAGGATGGGTAGGCAGCTCTACTCTAGAAAGCTACTAATAAGAGTAATTATCATTGATAATATTGATTATTATTATAGGTAGCATTAACTGGCACTTACTATGTGATAAGCTCAGTTTCAAGTCCTTAGGTGTAATAACTCCTTTAATTATTAGGCAACATTTTTAAGGCACTGTTTCCCCATTTTAGAGATAGGAAAACTGAAGCACAGATTGCTTAAAGTTCACATTTACCCAAGTTCCCATAGCTAGAAAGTGACTCAACTGGGCTTTGAACCCCAGCTATCTGAACCTGTGCTGCTAACTACCATACTATACTTAGATAAGCCAGTTGACACAGTGGGTAGTCATGGTTGTTATAGGAATATCACTGATTTGCAGATCTGGGTGGACATTTGATACCTTTAAACTAAATTCTTTTAGCTCATAAACTAAGGTGATATTAGTGTACTTGGTGCTTATGGTAAGGCTCCATTGCACTTTTCTTATATAATTTTGTGTTCTATATGTATCAAGATTCATTGAAGCCATTCTCCTAATTTTTATGTGTCTCTGTTTTCTTCTGTATTCAATAAAGGGAATACCAGTTCAAAAAAAATCAGTGATACATGTGTTATCCTCCCAAACTGGCTTTTTGTGGGTCTTCAGCTTACTTAGAATGTGTAATACTGACACTTGCCCACACTAAGTGCTTGTTAAGTGGCTTCTTGCTGAGCAAATATAGAATAATGCCCTTTGTAGAGCTCCTCTCTCTTGAATTCCCGTGAGACGCATAGCGTATGGTTCTTCTTGTTCTCTGCATTTGCCCTGCTGCTCTTACTCAGACTGAGATAATATCTGAAGGTTCCCTTCCCTCAGCTGCTCCCTGAAGAAGGCTGGATTTACCAGAGAGGACAAAAGATTTTTTTTTTTTTTTTTAATGTAGTATTTTTGCTTCCCCCCTCCTCACTGCACCACCCCTGTAAATATAAACCTAATCTAAAACTTCAATTTTTTTTCCTTGAGTAGGCACAGTCGGAATGTGGGAAATGCCATTTTTATTATTGTCTACTATATTTTCTCCTTTTATCAGAGCATTGGATCCTTTTAGGCTTACACCATGTCAGTTTTCTAGTGGGGATAATTTTAGTTTTTCTCAAAATATTGTGACTGTTGTCCTACTTTTCTCCCTCACTTGTGATGATTTTTTTCCTATAGAGAAGAAAAATTAAAAGATGGTGGATGGGAGCAGATTCCAAACATTCTATCAGTTGCATGTAGAATGCCTCTGGATTTTGAGCCAGCTGTTTAATAAAGAGGCTAGGCAGGTGCTAAAAGATTCTTGGAGATATTTTCTTCTTGGAGCCATTGTGTCTGGTTAATTCTCAACCTTGTTGGATTGTATGAGGGTGCTTTGTGTGCAAGATGTCTGACGAGACAGAAGAAAAGAAGGAACTGGGCAGTATCAATTTACTGAAGTTGGAAAGTCTTCACTGGGAAACTGAAAAGTGAAAGTCTTCACTAGGAAAACTGAAGCACAGATTGCTTAAAGTTCACATTTACCCAAGTTCCCATAGCTAGAAAGTGACTCAACTGGGCTTTGAACCCCAGCTATCTGAACCTGTGCTGCTAACTACCATACTATACTTAGATAAGCCAGTTGACACAGTGGGTAGTCATGGTTGTTATAGGAATATCACTGATTTGCAGATCTGGTGCAAATTGTGATCCAGGCTGGGACTACTGCATCCAGTACAAGGAGGATTTTAAGATTCCAACTGGCCGAACAAAGGGGAGTTGTAAATTGCAGGCTGCCCTCTTGTTCCTTGAGTACAATTGAGTTGAGCCATTCAGGAATGAGTTAAGTAATTTTTTTCAGCCATCATGCATTCATCACATTTGCTCCAACAATTTTCCTGAGGTCTGGTAGTAAATGGGGAGCAGAAATTTCAATTTCCTTGACTGGGTCTACTTTTCATTAACCATGTTACTTCTGGCAAATTGTTTTACCTCTGTTCTCTCTCCCTACAACAAAGCTAATTATGGTTCATGGAGTTCATGGGCTGGCTCAGGGGATGGCATTGTTAGTGTGCTGTAATGGAGCTTGAATCTCAACTCTGCCGCTTATCTGGTGTGGCCTTCGTCAAGTTGCTTAACGTCTCAGCTTTAGATGCCACTTCTCAAATGGAGACAGTAATGTGCACCTCACAGGGTTGTGGCAAGGATTAAATAAGGTATTGCATGAACATCACCAACTGCAATGTATAGCACATAGTAGGTGCCTATTAAATTATTGTTGTATTTTATTATTATTCTTATTATCCAGCCCTCAAACTGGACGAGATGCTAGCAAAATATCAACAGAGGTGCAAAGAATGTTTTTTTGTGAAAAGATCTTGACCATTGCTACTTAGCAGCACCATTTTTCAATGCAGTAGTAATTGTTATATTGGCATCAAATGCTTTCTTCAGAGGATTATTTTCACAACTGAAACAAGAACTTGGGACACCATCTGAACTGACAGTGTAACATAGTGGAAAGGGCATAAGTTCAGGAGTTACACAGATTTAGCTTTGAATTCTGATGCTGCCATTTACTAAGTTAATTAACTTCACCAAGCCTCAGTTTACTTGTCCCTAAAATGGGGATGAGATAGTAATATTGATCTAAGTAAGGCTTATTTTGAGAATTTGAGCTAATACATAAATTTAATAAAGTCTTGCACATAATATGTGATTAATAGAACATGACAAAATGTTGCCATGTGCTTTCTGAGGGTGTTTTTAAATGTCATTTTGAGCTTCCAAGGTCCCTCAATTGGGTCTCTTGTTATTCTTTTTTTAAAGCAACTCATTCGTTTCTTTCCTAGCACTTAGTCACAATTTGCCTTCATACCCTTATTTGTATGTTTGTTTGCTATTTATCTTCTTCCCCTATGCTGAGGTTGGGTTTGTGTCTGTTTTGTTCACCATTATGTAAATAGCTACAAAGAGTCTGACATATAGTTGGTGCTGAATAAATCTTTGCTAAATGACTGTATGAAAGGTTAGCCAACAACCAGTAGTGATATTTCTCCTCTGTAAGCACATATAATTTACTTGTCACTTCATTTCGTATTGCATTTTAACATCACCTGTTGTCTTGTTAATTAGCTCTTGTAAAATGGCTAATTATTTTCATATACCCTCCAATAGGTTGTAAGCCCCTTAAGTGCGGCCCCCATAGATGAGATTTGCATCCCTCACAGGTTGTACAGTGCTTTGCATTGTAATTATTTGTTGAATAAATGAACCAGCAAAGGAAAGGAAGAAAACCCATCCTGGGGATTTCACCAAGGATTAAACTTTGAGGAAATGCCTGAATGCATTCAGAACACTCTGATTGTCGTTTTCATCTATTATATGGTAATGGTGATAGCTGATGATCAACGAGATGAGATGGAAGGTCAGGATCACCTCCGATACCATCCTCATTATTCTTTTTTTTTTTTTTTTTTTTTTTTTTTTGAGACGGAGTCTTGCTCTGTCGCCCGCCATTCTCCTGCCTCAGCCTCCTGAGTAGCTGGGACTACAGGCGCCCGCCAGGTCGCCCGGCTAGTTTTTTGTATTTTTAGTAGAGACGGGGTTTCACCATGTTAGCCAGGATGGTCTTGATCTCCTGACCTCGTGATCCGCCCGTCTCGGCCTCCCAAAGTGCTGGGATTACAGGCTTGAGCCACCGCGCCCGGCTCATTATTCTTTATATGCCATCCCAGTAGCTCTATCTTCGTGCCATGGGTAGCCCCACAGTCACACTGCATCCTCAGGTGAAATTGCTCTGCCTTTGAATTCCTTTCTCAGGCCACCTCCCTCCTCTCTCATGAGGAGCTGCTCTTTTGTCTTCCTTTGGCTTCTGGCATCCCATTCCACTCTCTCTCTCTCTCTCTCAGTTGTCATTTTCATTTTTAATGTCTGTCTTTATTGACCAGTCTTAGGCACAGTCAAGTTCACAGTAAACCAGCAATTTTAGGGTTCGCGAATCTCTTCGTGGGCCTTCCTTACCTATGAGGTGCCTTGTCTGTGATTGGTTCTCTTTCTGCTCTGAATTGATGCCTCAAAAACTGTGAACTCTAACTTCAGCTGGACCTTCACTGCTGGTAAGCAATCTTTTGTTAATTAAAAAAAATAAAGGAACTGCAATTCCACATCAGTTCTGCTTTCCTCAAGCTCACCCTCCCTGCCCCTCTCAGGGTGGTTCAGTAATTTGCCCCAGGCCACAGACCTATGTCTGCCAGAATGGAGATTTGAACCTGGGCCCTGTAGCTCCAGAGTCTCTTAATCACTATTCTCTACTGCCTCTTTACGTGTTTTACATGTGCCCCCACAAAATATATAGTATAATGTTTTTATGATTTTCTTTTACATAAATATAATATACTATGCTTAGAATTCTTCAACTTGCTCTTTTTCATGCAACAAAACACTTTGGAATTGGAATTATTGTTAACTCCTGCCCCCATCCCCCACCTGCCGCCACTTCTTGCCACATTCAATGCTTTACAGCTTCCACGAGGACTCCCTTTGCAGCGTCTCTTACCACTCTTTCCATGGCTGGGGCCGCCACCATCCTCAGACTCTTTGCCTAGCCTATGAGTGTTGCTTCCGGGCTGGAGAAAATAAAATCAGCACCTGCTGTGAAACCACCCTCTCCTGCTGCTGGCTTGCTCTCCAGTACATCGCTGTAGCCTTTTCTCACAGTCAGACTTCAGCCCTCTTTCCTCCCTCCTCACATAATACGGTGGCTCCCTGTTTCCTATCCACTTCAATATAGGCTCGTTGACCCAGCCCTTAAGACCACCATCATGCAGCCCCACCCCATCTTGCTAGCTGTATCTACACCTACCCTAAAAATTTCTCTATGCTGTTGCATGACCATTTCTTTCTTCATGTCATTTCTCAAGTCAAGAATAGCTTCCTTCCATCTTTACCTTAAATGCCTTTTCCAGTATTTAAAATGGACCTTGACTTCTGACCTGACCTCTCATTTAGGTGCTCTCCTGCTACCACCGTCCTTCTCTCTCCCTTCTACCACATCCTCCGATGCGTTTCCTGCCTCACTGTTTCCCTGTAGTGTCTGCATCTGCGTGCTTGTATTTGGCCTGTTGCAGACTGCACATTCCTTGCCCTTCTGGTTACAGATTTCATCTCCTGGCTTAGTGCACCAACAATAGTAAAAGCTGTATGCGTAGTTATTGGTTTTAATGAAACAGAATCATCCAAGAAAAGTTGTTCTATTTAATGTGTGTTATTTACCAAGATGGGAAAAGACAGAGAAATACATTTTAGAAACATTTGCAGTAAGATATGACATGAACAGTGTTTGTGTTTAACCAAAAATTTTCATTTAATGAAACAGCATAGACTTTGTAATTTCTGGCCAATTGACTGATGAACACTTTTTTTCTGACCTACCCATACCTGTTAACACTTTGGAAATTTGTTTGTAGTTAGTTTCTAATCTTGGTAGATAAGCTGAATTTTGAAAACTAAAAATGAAAATATAACAATGTCAGGATCCAAAGAAGATGGATTATCATATTTCACTCTGACACTAAATGACTAATTTTAAAAAGTAAGATTTTTTTTTTAGTGTGGGAATAAATTCGTTTTCTTTCAGTTTTACTTTTTAATATTATTGTTACAATAATACTAAGCTTATCTAATTTTTAAAAGTCACCATTTTTTTTACATCACCTCTTTCCATTAATTTTATTAGCCTGAAGAACATTATTCTGTTGAGATGATTTTGTGGAGTTCTTGATTGAAGAGCTCTTTGGGACCCCTTTATATTTTAAAACTGCACTTTTCCTGAAAGTCTCATTATTTTGGATTGAATTTAGAGGTGACCATATGATAAAAATAATGCCCTTGTGGTCTCTGTGTTGGCAGGAGTATTTTATCCATGACGTCCAACAAAGAGAAACACACTGTGAAAAGTTATTTTAGAAGATGGGTGCAAATCTTGGTCCACAGCTCAGGTGTGCTCGAAAGGCTGACTTCGGTTTGACAACTCTGCTCAGTTTCTGACTTTGTGTTTCCACGCTGTCAGATGTGCAGAACAATACCCTTAGTCTTTCTGATGTATCCTTTAGTCTTCCTGGGGTTTTGTCACAATCTGAGGTCTTACACAGTGAGAGGTCTTCTAGGTCTTTAAGGAGGTGGCTCATCTCTCTCTTGAGTCCGAGCCAGTTCCCAGCAGATACCTTTGTCCCATACCCCAAGCCTCTTGGGTTCAGGAATCTGCTACTTCCGCTCCACCCTGGAAACATGGGAATCTATCCTGACACTGTTGTCTCCTGACACTGTTGTTCCCTCCCTGGGGTGCTATGAACATGAAATGGAGGAGTCTTGTCACCTCCCGGATGAGATCCTTTACTCTCCAGGTGCCCTTTACTCTCAGGACTCCCTCACTTGCATCTCCTCCCCCTTTACAATTACTGGGAAGCTCCCCCATTGCCAGTCCCATTCCCAAGAGCCATCCTGCCTTCTACACGTGAGAGGCAACTTGGAATTGAAACTGAAAAGCAAAATATCTTTTCCAGTTATTTCATACAGGTATTTTGACTTCCGTTGAGTGCTTCACTCATTCTTACTCAACTCATGTCTTTACATAAGGTGCATAAAGTTGGGATTGTGTTTACTGATTAGTGTTAAGAACTAACAAATCTTAACAGGGGGCACTACATGATTTTTCAAGACATTCTCATTTCTTATTGGGAGGCTATGGAAAAAGTGCTCCTCATTTAAAACACAATTTTAGAAAACCATCATGGGTAAAAATGACAAGGCTGGTTGAAGTAATAGAAAACATTTCTATATGTATTACACTGTTATTCTCAAGGTGCTTAATATTTCTTACTAATGCCTATCATCAGTTACTGTGTGCATTCAGCTTCACTGTACAGATGGTGTAACTGGGTGCTACGTGACTGACTCTTGATTGCCAGGTCCCTTGGTGTCTCCTCTGTCTCCCGTGTTTCAACTGAACACAAAACTGAATCTGGGAGATCAGAATAGCAGCTTCTTTTATTTTTAGGACCAATCTCTGATGCTTTGACTCTCTGAATGAGCCTCTTGTTTCCCAGGAACTCTCTATACATTAAATTTTGCTGTGTTCACTGCTTCAACTTGGAAATGTGTTGGCTCATGTTCTTGACAACAAGAAATCACAGTCCACTTAGGTCACATAAAAAACCTTACTATTAATTTAGGGCTTAGCAAACATATCTATGTCCCTGCATCTCTTCCATATTTGGCAGGATCATGGAAGACTTGAATGTCATTTGAATATACAAGAGGATTATGTGTCTGAGAAGAAGATAGTGAGATGTAACGCTTCTTACCAATGATGGCAGCACAAACACAAGCTCAAACTCCCATCCTGCTTCACAAGATCCTTTGTTTTCTGGTAACTAGGAATAGTTATCTACCTGGGATATAACCAGTGTGGAAGGGAGGGAAAGGATAGAAGGGGTGCACTCACTCAGCTCTCTCAAAAATGCTGAGCATACCAGTTGCACTGGTCGTCTTCATGTATTAAAGTCGCCTGGAATATAATTTGTCTTGGGGATAAAATGACAGGATTATAAATCTTTAACCAGGCTTTTTAAAATCTGGTAAGATGGGAAGCTAAATTAGGTCAGAAGTCTTAGGCACGAGAACACAGTCTAAATCTTGAGCCATTTGCTTGCAGTGGGAATACCTGTGTAGGAATAGTTGTTGGGATGAATGTTTTCATTTGGAAACAAAACATAATCCCTAAATGTAAATCACTGAATTTTCTTCTAGCAGCATCAGAATAATGCATTACATTCATGCACAGGCTGTGGTTTTATTGAGGCAGAAAGGCATTACTGTATTCAGTAATGTGCTGTGAAGATTTTCATTATTGCATCTCAGCAGGCTTGGTTCTAGGCAGAAAGATGAAGTGGGTGAAATCAGCCTTTGCTACTTCCTGCAAATGCAGGCTGGCTGCTCTCCATCGGCCCCATCCTGACACTGCCCAGCAAGCTCCTGGCTTCTTATCCCATCACCTGGAGGCTACTTTTTGAGGGGAGGGCAAGATTTACATTTGGGCTCTTTCGGTATTTATACTCCTGGCTCCCATTAATTAACACATTTCCTAATGAATTGACTGTGGTCTCCTGCTACTGTCTAATTGCCTTTACTGTTCTTTTCTTGGTCAGACCAGCACTACTGGAGAGACTCCCAGGAGTTTCTCCGGGTGGCAGCGTCTCCCACCTGTGTTCCCCAGTAAGGAGGGACATACTTACTCTGCCATTGAACGCGCCCTCAGTGTATTGGCCTTGACTCTGGTCTAGCTGTGTCAGCTAATGCTCCAGCAGGAAAGTCTACAGACCTGAATTGGGTAATTCGAGGAGAGTTCAATAAAGGGACTCTTTTCAGAGGTGAGGGCAGGGCATTGTATAGGGAAACCACAGGAATAGTGCAATATCCCAGGGGTAGTTACAGCAGGGAGCTAATATTAATTCTACATCTGAAAGGGAAAGGAAGAAGAGCATTTATGGCAACCTGGAAGCAGAGCCAGATCTGTGGAGAGCATCACCTTACAGGAGTTGTGGCTTCAGATGAGAAACCTGGCCAGATCATGATACACAGCAGGAAGGGAGGCAGGAAGGAAATGGCCACCCTTTCCACCTTCCCTCTGATCTTCTGCCAGTCCTCCTCTTTGGCCAAATCCTTCTGGAAGCCTGCTGACATGGTCCATGCAGGCCAGCCTGCCTTGGCTGAGAGCATGGGTAAATGGAAATGTCCAGCACAAGGGCTCTCAAGCATGTGACACCATTACACCCCTAAGAGATGCTAGGTTGCTCTCTCTTGGTGAGTGTCATTTTGCAAATCAGTTGGATTAAGATCTCAGCTGCTCAGACATTAGTAAATTGAATGTCAAATATGACATTGACTATTGGGGAATTTTTATGTTGATGCCCACAAATTAAGGGTAATAATACCTGTAGTTGGTTATACCCTAGTTCAGAAATGAGGTAATTTTTCTTTTGCAGGTACCTTTGTATTATATGTGAGATATCATTACTTCATGTATCAACATCTATGCAAATTGGCAATTTAAGAAAAAGGACTGAAAACTAGGAAACCTAGAATGTCATAGAATCTTGGACTGAGAATACAGCATCCCATTTGTTCTCCTACTTAGAGCAGAAATCCCTTTTAAAGTGCCTGCAGTGATCATTGCGCCCCTCCCATTGTGAGTATGAGGACTCGCAATTCCGCCCGTTCCCATTGCTATCAGGTGTAAATGTTATAAAGAGTTTCCTTACGCTGGGCAGAAATCAACTCACTGTTCCTTTCACCAGTTGTTCTAATTTTTTCCTGAAGAGCTACATTGCTTAAATCTCATCATCCTTCAAATATATGAAGACAGCCATCATTTCTCCCTGACACCTTCTCATTTCCAGGCAGAACATTCCCAGTTTCTGCAACCTGTCCTCATAAGATATGATTTAATTCAACAAACATTTTTTGAGCCCCCAGCTATCGGCAAGGCTCCAGGCAGACACACCTATGAAGCTTACTCTGCGGCTGGGGAGAGGAATGTAAACACTTAACTGCAATACAAGATAGAATGGAATGTGTTGAGTAGAAGTTTAACTCACTGACTTCTAAGTTTTCATACAAGTTGTTAGTAAAAATGTTAATAGGAAAGAAACAAGGAAGGGGCCTTGTAGCATGTCAAGAAAGAGCCTTCTTTAGGTTGAGACCAATTAGCTAACTCACACAATGGGGACTACCATTCAACCTACTCTTGGCTTTGGTCATCTTATCTGTCCCATCAGAATATCACAGGGACCTTTGACATGCATTGCTGAAACCAAGATTCATCATGTCTATCCCAACAATTGCCAACAGGCGGGTTACATATCTCCATGGTGGGAGTGTGTTAGAACCTCAAAGGGAGGGAGAAACAGAGTGATATGAAATGTTTTATATTCACCAGAAGAGGGGACATGGCTTGAAATATAGTGGAGAAACAAATAATTATACTTAAGTGTTAAAAATTATGAAAGCTAAATGGTAGTACATAGATATTCTTTATGTTATTCCGAATGGTATTTTTGAAATACCTCAATGTTTATGAAAGGAGGAAATAAACACTGCCTTGGTCCATAGTGGAACCTTAATGTTGTATAGTATGGCCACGGGCAACTCATGAGTTGCTGAGACAAGTGGTTGGGGACATTGGTCTATGGTTAGCATTCCCTTGTTGTACCTGTTTAGTTTCATTGTTAAAATTGTTCTCTCATTGAGCTAAAGCAAAATAAACAGCCATCTCTAGGTGAGATCATTTGGGAGTCTCTGGGTCCTGAATCACTCCTGGTGGGTGGGCACTGCAGGGGCAGCCGTAGGGAAGGCGAATCTGCCAGCTCTGCTTGAGATTATGCTTCCAGCACCTGTAACTCCTGGTTCATCATCATCAACGCTAAGGCTGAAAATTGCAGCCCTGCCTCTATCTCATACACCTTCTTCCTTTCGGGTGCCTCTCCACCTTTTACCTTCCCTCCCCTTACATATGGATATGGATTGAACACTGTGTATTACTTCCTGAGTTACTGAATACCATTGATCCACAGTTTCTGTCAGTGCAATGACAGTAATGATACCTAACCTCTTAGGATTTGTATTAGTTTCCTGGGCTGCCATAGCAAATTTCCACAGACTGGGTGGCTTAAAAAAATAGAAAGTTATTCTCTCAAAGAAATTTTTTCTGTCTCTGGAGGCGAGAGTCTGTAATCAAGGTGTTGTCAGGGCCATGCTCCCTCCCAAAGCTCTATGGGAGATTCCTTCCTCGCCTCTTCCAGCTTTAGACAGCTCCTGGCCTCCTAGGCTTGTGGCAGCATCACGTTCATCTCTGTCTCTGTCTTTTTGTGTCTGTTTTCCTTCTCTGTGTATGTGTGTTCTCTCCTTTTTTTAAAAAAATAAAGATACCAGTCATTGGGTAGAGGCACTTTACCCAATGATTGGCATTTTTATCGAAAGAATGATTACTGTAGGCACCTTAAAAGGAATTTCTGCTCTAAGTAGGAGAATAAGGGGGATATTCTATTCCAGGTCCAAGATTCCATGACATTCTAGGCTTCCTAGTTTTCAGTCCTTTTTTTTAAATTATCAATTTGTACAGATGTTGATACATGAAGAAGTGATATCTCACATGTAATAAGAAGCTACCTGCAAAAGAAAAATTACGTCATTTCTGAACCAGAGTATAACCAACATGTATCAATTTGGTGAGCATCAACATAAAAATTCCCCTGATAGTCAATGTAGTATTTGACATTCAATTCACTAATGTCTGAGCAGCTGAGATCTTAATCCAATTGATTTGCAAAATGACACTCACCAAGAGACAGCAATCTAGCATCTCTTAGGGGTATAATGGTATCACATGCTTGAGAGCCCTTGTGCTGGACATTTCCATTTACCCGTGCTCTCAGCCAATGACTGGGGATTAAACTAATTACCTCTACAAAGACCCTATTTCCAAATGAGATCACATTTTGAGGTTCCAGGTGCACATAAAATTTGGGGAAACACTATTAAACCCACGACAGGATTATTTTGGGCTTTAAATAGGATACTATATGTGGAGTACCTACATAAGGTGAGGTAGGTAGGTATTCAATAAAGGGTAGTTCATACCCCCTAATTACCGCTGATGCACAGATGTTCAAGGGGGCAGCCATGACTATACATTCCTCTTGGAATTGCCTGTGGTTTGATCTTCAGGACTCTTCAGCATCTCACTGTTCACATCTACAACAGTAGCGCTACTCACGTATCAGGAAAGTGTATAGAAATACACAGAATGATGAAGTATTTTTTTCATTTCTCATTCTGGTGTTCCAGTTGTGGATATATCAAAGGAAAACTTCTTGAGAATGTAACTTAGAACCAGAAATTGGAATGGAATGGGAAAATGCCATTGTTCTCACTGACTGGAAGTGTATCTTCAGTTGAGGCCCCGTTGGATCATTTACATTCTTCTCATTCTTTCAGCCTTGCAGCCTTTTCTTGACATCTGGCTCTCCACAGAAAAAGCACCTGTGGTGGCCTCTTCTTTTTAATATCACGTGCCAGCAGGTAGGCAGGCAAGTTATGCTGAGACATGGCTCACAATCTCCTCAGGCTTTGGATGAAAGAAAGTGGAATTCCCCTGAATGAGCAGGAAGCGTTTCATTAAAAATCTGAGTTATATAAAACTCTCTAAAATATGGAGCTTTGAAAAGCCATTCCTTCCCTGCTCCAGAAAATATATTCAAAATGACATCTCTATAAACTTTGAGCATGTCTTACGTACAGAAATCCAAAGAAGGTGAATAAAGGAGGGATTCCAGGTACTTATTTCATCCAAATAACTATGTAAGGGAATTGACTTTCATCTGGAGGTGGAATAAAGCCGTATGTGATTAACAGACACCTGTTGTATGTCTCTAGGCATTTAAGGAATGGAACTGTCAGCCACTTGTGAGACAAATGAATATGACTGTCCCACTGACAGACCCTGTGAATAGGAGCTACCCAGGGAAATGCAGGGAGTTGGGCAGCTGGTGCAAGGATGCTGTGGCAATCAGTGGGAGCCATAGAGAGAAGTGGCTGAAAAGGTTTGGTTAACAAACACTCTTATATATACGAAGCTTGCTTTTTGACTGCTGATGATATCACTATACTTACATTAACGTATTCAACCAACCGACACTTAGCATGCTCTCACTGTGTACTAGGTGCTAGGATATAGAAATAAAAATCAGTTCCTACTCCTATGAGGTTCCTAGTCTAGTGGAAGAGATACACAGGTAGACATGCATTCATTCAACAACTAATCGAGCATATATGGTATCTCAGGCTCTGGGTGTGCTGGATCTGGTGACCAGGATAGATGGTGCCTAATGGTATGAAAGCTTTGATCTAGTGGGGGAAGCAGATATTTAATAATTTCACAAATGACCATAGAATTATTTTTGTACGAAATGCTATAAAGCAAAAGCTCAGGATGCCATGAAAGTTTAGAACAGGGACAACCCCATGTTGTGGTTATATAATGATACCATGTCATATGTGCTGCAATGGAAATGTACACAGGAAGCACCTGGGGGCCTGGAAGGGGAGATTCACCCAGACTGAGGCCAAATAAGGAAGAGTTCCTAAGAGAAGCAGAGTCTGGATCTTAGAAGACAAGTAAGAGGTGACCAGGCAAAGAAGAAGGATGGGCTCCTAGCTTTCTGCTGTTTTCCTGGGTGGATGATGATACTATTCAGCAAAACAGATTGCAGGAGAAAAGTAGGTTTAGGGATAGTGACAGCTTGATTTGGGTCATTTTAAGTCTGAGATACTTGAGGAAATCTAAGTTAAAATGCCCAGAGGGGCTGGGTGCAGTGGCTTACACCTGTAATCCCAGCACTTTGGGAGGCTGAGGCAGGCAGATCGTTTGAGGTCAGGAGTTCGAGACCAGCCTGGCCAACATGGTGAAACCCCGTCTCTACTAAAAATACAAAAAAATTAGCTGGATGTGGTGGCGCATGCCTGTAATCCCAGTTACTTGGGAGGCTGAGGCATGAGAATCGCTTCAACCCAGGAGGCAGAGGTTGCAGTGAGTCAAGATCGAGCCTGGGTGACAGAGTGAGACTCTGTCTCAAAAAAAGAAAAAAAAAAAAGCCCAGAGGACAGAGAACTGTGTGGGTCTGGAGCTCAGCACAAATTTAAGGATGGATGAGAAAGGGAGAAAAACAGGAACTCAGGCTTAGAGGAGGTACACAGCAGAAGAGCTGGAAAAAGAGATAGAAGGAGCAGCTTAAGACAGGAGGAAAACCAGGAGAGAGCAATGCCGCAAAAGTCTCTGATGTTGAGACAGGGTCGAGAGTGTCCAGAGTTGTACTGGGTCAAGCCAGATATGGACTTGCACAATTCTTTTTTTTTTTTATTTTTTTTTTTGAGACAGAGTCTTGCTCTGTCGCCCAGGCTGGAGCGCAGTGGCACGATCTCCGCTAACTGCAAGCTCCGCCTCCCGGGTTCACACCATTTTCCTGCCTCAACCTTCCGAGTAGCTGGGACTATAGGCACCCACCACCACGCCCGGCTACTTTTTTGTATTTTTTTTTTTTTTAAGTAGGACAGGGTTTCACCGTGTTAGCCAGGATGGTCTCGATCTCCTGACCTCGTGATCCACCCGCCTCGGCCTCCCAAAATGCTGGGATTACAGGCGTGAGCCACCGCGCCCGGTGGGACTTGCATAATTCTTGGTTTGGCATGGGGAGGCTGTTGGCATCTTCCGTAGGTGCAGTTTCATGGGCTGATGAGAGCAGTAGGTGGAATGATGGGTGTGGACATGGAAACAAACATCCTAGTTTCTGAAGTCTTCATCTTTAGGGAAGGTATTTTAATTCCCAGGAAAGCAACATCTCCAACCACAAGAACAAAGCTGTTATCATGAAATATTAACAATCACCAGGTGAGGCAGAGTGGAGATTGCTAGTCTCTGCACAGGACTTATTTTGGCGTCCCGGGAAACCACACCATCTATGCAGATAGGTGGTCCATCTTCCAGCAGCCCTGCTTAGGAATGTGCTCGCAGTGCCCAGGAAATGTATTGTATTGTTTCCGTGTTGGCATTTGACTGTGTGTGTTTTGGACATAATAAAGAGTGACCTTGCCTTACTTTCCTGTCAAATTATCTCTTTAGTCTTGGTTTTGAAGTGTGACTTCTACCAACTGGGCTAAAGAAGTGCAGGCTTCTGTGAGTAGTCCATAGTTCTGGGCATGAAGTATGGGAGGGCATTATTTAGGATTTATCTTTTTTCTCCCTGTTTTCATTCTCCGTGTGTAAGTGTGTGTGTGTGTGTGTGTGTGTATGTGTGTGTGTGTGTGTTTAAATATATTACAGCCATCCAGAGTTCTAGAAGGTGGTCAGCACATTATATATTTAATTAAATTAATTAATTGAAAAGTTCAAAACAACGACAAGAGAAACCTGAAAATTTTAGGGGCAAAGAGGTAGTGTTGGGGAAAGGAAAGTAGCATTTATTTAGTGCTTATTATGCTCTAAGACAGCTCTTCCTGGTCAAACTGTGTCCACTGACCAGTGATGTTAGTATCAATTGGGAGCTTGTCAGAAATGTGCACTCTAAGCCCCACTCAGAGCCACCTACTCAGAATCTACGTCCCATATGATTGTACACACACTAGAGTTTGAGAAGCACTGCTCTGGGTCGATTGTAAACTGTCCCATTTAATCCTCATAGCAAAGCTATGAAGTACAGATAGTTATACCCCAGATCAGTCAGAGTCACTGGAGAAACAGAGCCAGCGGGAGATAATATTAAAATACTTATTACAAGGAATTGGCTTACATGATTGTAGGGGTTGGCTAAGCAAGTCTCTTACTGCAACTACTCTGCCACTACAGTGGGAGCACTGTCATGGATGATATGTAAATGAATGAGTGAGCTGGGTTCTCAGAAAATACACTGAAATTTGAATTACATAAAATTCTCATGTGATACAAAATATTATTTTTTCCCCTAACTATTTAAACTTGTAAAAACTGTTCTTAGCTTATGGGCCAGACATGTACAGGCAGTGCATTGTATTTGGTCCACAGGCTATAGTCTGCCAGACCTTGATCTATAATTTGTACTTGGGTACTTAACTGCAAATATGAACTAAATTCTGACTCGTCCACATCTATAGGACAGGCAACCAGGAAGACTGTGGGCAGTCTGCAACCCCTGGGCACGAGCCGAAGCTGTTCTCCACAGGGAAGTCAGGAAGGGATGATTCAGTGAAGGGAGAGCAATTGTAGACCCAGGTGCTGTTTGGAGTCTCATTGACAAGGAAGAGCCCAGTCCTTTATAAAGGCCCACCTGATTAGGTCAGGCCCATCAGAGATGATGTCTCTAGCTTAAAGCCAACTGATTAGGGATTTTATTAACATCTGCGAAATCTCCTCACTAATCTAGCAGCATCTAGATTAGTGTTTGACTGAATAACTGGGAAAAAGTTTATGTGTGCTACAAATGGCTCTGCCCCTCCTTCTGTGCTCATATTTAGCCTAGCCCTGTTGACATGAGAAACCATCACATCTTCATTTTTCAGCACACAGAGGTCATGTGATTTACCTTGGGTCATAGGCCTGGTAAGTGGTGCCCTGGCATTCAACCCTGGGACTGTCTACCATGATGCTTCCAGAAGTATTATCACTTTTCAAGGTGTGTTGATGAGACCAATACTTGTAGAATTAATGCTGCATGTCAGTTGGTCAAAAATTATTTGCAGAGCTCCTGTTGTATCTTGTATAGGAGCCTGTGGTAGGTACGTGCTGTGTGTGTGCTTAGTTGAAAGCAAATAGAGTGAAAGGCAAGTCAACTGACTGAAGGGGTTTATGGCATGTAGCTGTTTTATTGACTTGAGCTTTGTTAAAGTAAACTTGATTTATCAAGATTATTGTCTTGCAGAGTTTAGATGGAATGTATTTGTGCCAGAGTTTATAGATTGCAAGTTAGTTGTTAGCCTTTTCAGATAAAACTGCAGATGCTGTTTGAATCCCTGTGCTCATGGGATTGTTTTCACTTTAGAGGCCCTTTGTAACCTTAGGTTATTGGCTTTAGAGAAGACTTACATATGAGTATTTTTTAAAAAATCTAACAAAGTTATTTGCTTTTCTTGATTGTTAGAAAAAAAGCTCCAGCAAGTTGTGACCAGACGCCTTGCATTGCTGACTGGTTGATTGTCATACAGTTTTATTTTTAGAACATGCAGTATTTTGATTAGCATGTAAAAATATCTATATTTGATGCACATCAGAACAAGCAAAATCTTTGAACCATAGACAGCTAATAAGTGCAATTTGCCTACTTCTTGAAAATCATCAACCTTGGCTTTGACTCTTGTCTCTTTGTGATTTCTGTGTCTTTGTTCTGAGACTCTCTTGTCCTGTCCTAACAACCTATGCTTCAATCAAAGCTTAATTTGGCATTTTCTATTCAAAATGTTTTTGTGGTTCTTTTTGAGGCCATCCTCTTTGCTGACCCTTTCCTATGAACCTGCTGAGTCTCGTTGCTTTCTTGTGCCTCATGACTCCAAAAAAGATTTAATGTTAAGGTCGAACATTCCACAGTTGTCATGGGAAAAGTGCTGTGTGTAAGACACAGAGCTCTTCGGTAATATCAGAAACTTGGGGCTTTCAACGTACATAGGTCAGGAAATTGGTAACCTATGGTTTAACTTGCAAAAGATTCAGATTTTACTTTTCCCACAAACAGTTTTGATGAATGTCTGATTTTTTTTTAGAGAGGTGAGAAACAGCTGTTTGGGAAATTAAGATCTTGCTCATACTTTTTTTTTTCCTCCAAGAATCATGAAATCTTGATAGGAGCCTGGGCCAGAGAATACTAAATGGTGATCAGTTATCAGGGATATCTATTATAAATGCCATCTGTTCAAGGCTTCGCATATATTTAATAGCATTTTTGCTGAAGTACTCTATTTATCATAAAGCCTGTCACTTGTGAACTATGTGGAAGTCTGTATTAATTTGGAGCCACCGTATTAAGTTTGAATCACATGAGGCTTATTAGCATTTGCCAGGTCAGGACCTGCTTGGATTCTTGCCCTGTTCTTTTATATGGATATAGTTTTAAGACAAACTTACTGGTTTTTTTCATGTAAAGCTTGTCACCCAGACCACAGCAGGAATATGCAACGTGACACAAATGACTGTACAAACGATTGCAGCCATGTTCTTAAGTAGACAACATCAAAATTGTGTTCTGATTAGTTATTTTCCAGTGGCAACTAAATACATAAATAACAAGAAGATCTTAGTGTGATGGGAGTTTCCCAGGGTTTGTAAAAACCCTTAGTGGGTAATGCTGTTGCTTTTCTGTTTTTTGTCTTCTTTTCATTCTGCTGCTCCGCTTTATCTAACTATGCCTAAGCTCCTGCAGAAGTTTTATTTGTATATTTTATGGCAACATGTATTATAGTAATATATGTACTTAGCTTCTCTCCAAATCTTTGAGCCCAAAATCTGGTCTGATTTACTTTAGTTTTTTCCAAAGCACTCAATAAATATTTTTGACGGAATACATGCGTGAATGAGAATGAAAGTGTTGCTTTATTTAAAGAGAAACTGTGGTCAACTCTCTATACAAATGGTAGAGAGGAGAGCTGGAAGGAACATATTCTAGAGTCCAGCTTCCTTTCCTGGTGTTTGGAGGTTCAAACAGAGCTGCAAAGCTACTTGTGTGTTCTTCACTGTGTTACTCAGTTGGAGAAAATGAATCTTTTAATCAAGTGTGATATTTTAGAAGAGGCACCCATGGAGTGATGAAAGGGGAGAGGGCCCTTAGCCTTGTCCTGATCACCTGGGCAAGCAGAAGCATGACATCACCCTCACACCTGCCTTTCTTATTGGGAGAGATGATGATTCATAGACCCCGTTTTCAAAGGTGAGGAGGGGTGATAGCTGACTTTTGCTCTTTCTAGAAGTTATTCCTCAAACTTTGTCCCCATAGTTGGCAGCCTCAGGTGTCCTACTATCTGCCCAGGCATTTCTGGGGGAGAAGTCAAGGAACTAAACTCATAGAACTAAAATTAAGACTATTGCCCCTCAGAAAGATATCTGCCCTCATGGTGAGACATAGCCTATAAATGCTGTTGCTATTCTTTTTTTTTTCTTCTGAGACCGAGTCTCACTCTGTTGCCCAGGCTGGAGTGCAGTGGTGCGATCTCAGCTCACTGCAATCTCCGCCTCTCGGGTTCAAGCGATTCTCCTGCCTCAGCCTCTGTAGTAACTGGGACTACAGGTGTGTGCCATCACACCCGGCTAATTTTTTGTATTTTCAGTAGAGACAGGGTTTCAGTGTGTTAGCCAGGATGGTCTTGATCTCCTGACCTTGTGATCTGCCCAACTTGGCCTCCAAAAATGCTGGGATTATAGGCATGAGCCACCGTGCCTGGCTGCTGTTGCTATTCTTAAAGACAGCATCACTATTCAATTTTATGCCTCTGTTTTGGTACGTCAGTATCAAGAGAGGTGCTGTTGGTGATGCAATTAAATAAGACCTTAAGAATCTGGTACTAAAGTTAAATTCACCAAGTGTAGGGTGCATATGATTAATGAGAGGTAGAATTTGTCTGAGTGGAGTCTTGGTCAACTGTCAACAGTTATCTGCCCTTTACCTTTTCCCCTTTCCTTCTATGGATATAAATACTCTTTAGCTGTAGTGGTATGCATTTGCATAAACTTGATTTCTTCCTCTATGGAGAAAAGGAAGGTGTCTTATCAGCCAGGGTTCTACCAGAGAAACAGAACCAGTAGGAGATTCTATCTATCTATCTATCTATCTATCTATCTATCTATCTATCTATCTATCTATCTATCTATCTATTTTTAGGTTGGTGCAAAGGTAATTGAGGTTTTGACCATCACTTTTAATGGTAAAAACTGCATCAACCTAATATTTGCATCAACCTAATATTTCAGGGAATTGGCTCATCTGAGGATGGGGGCTGGCTAGGCCACTGGACCTTGCAGTCCACAGGTGAAATTTCTTCCTCCTCAGGGAAACTTCAGCTCTACTCGTAAGGCCTTTCAACTGTTTGGATCAGGCCCAACCAGAACATAAAGGAACATTGCTTTTACTTAAAGTCAACTGATTGTAGATGTTGATGACGTCTATAAAATTACCTTCACAGTAATGCCTAGATTAGCACTTGATTGAATAACTGGGGACTGTAGCTTAGCCAAGTTGACACATAAAACTGACCATCACAGAAAGGTTTTTGCACATTGAGCTCCAGATTTTACACGAACTCCGTAAAGGGGAACATTCTGTCTTATTCTAATGAAGGGTCACCAATACCACCATCACTGGTTTAGTCCTTGCATAGACAGTGGGCATCACTCTACCCCTTGTCCTCATGCTATAAACGGCCATAAAAGGGCAATCGTATGGATGGACAGTCATAAAAACACCATCATGGGTGAAAAACAGCTCAAAGTATGTGTCCTGCAGACGCGGTTTTATTTCCAGCTATTATCTAATGAATTATGTCCAAGTGAAGAGGCAGGTGGCACTACTGCCAAATTGTAGGTGAGACCAGAGTAAGGCAAAAGGTTTGCCCATGTTAAACGATACAGTAACTCATTGGAGGACTTGCCTGGAGATATACATCATCTGCTTCTCATTCTGACGTATTTACCTGTAAGCTTTGCCCCTCCTGACTTATCTGACCACATGTATGATTATATTATGTCTTGTTAAAATGCACAATTGATCACTTGGACACAGGAAGGAGAACATCACACACCCGGTCCTATTGTGGGGAGGGGGGAGGGGGGAGGGATAGCATTAGGAGATACACCTAATGTAAATGATGAGTTAATGGGCACAGCACACCAACATGGCACATGTATACATATGTAACAAACCTGCACATTATGCACATGTACCCTAGAACTTAAAGTATATAAACAAAAAAAGATGTTTTCACCACCCCGTTAGCAAAATTCATTTACAGACTAACAGTCAAAGAATGTCAAAAACATATAAACTGCATGGAAAATAAAAAAAAAATGCACAATTGTACATAATATTTTCATTAAACTTAGTTTTGACTTCTCAAAACTGGAGGATAAAAGAAATACTCCCTGTTTAGCTGTGTTGGAGATGAGTGGACGAGTTAGTGCATCCCTCTTGGTTTCCTTCAGTTCAGACTGGACGGCCATAGTCATTTTCTCTGATATTCCTATAACGGGCTTTCACTCTCTTGATCACTTTCATTGAACTTCCCTGTATCTTCTTGCATTGTTCTTGGAATACTGAGGCTGGAAACATGTACTCAGCTCTTCAGGTTCACAACATGATATGAGCAGAAGACAAGGATGTATTTCTATCATCCCAAGGATGTTTATGCTGGCTTCTTCTCCTTTAAAAGTTGGTGTGTCCCAATTTCTGGAGAAGTAGACCTTCTTCTCTCACTATAGTCTCTTTCCAGGTATCCTCATTCAGCTCTATGGTTCAAATATATCTGTACTGACTTGAAAATTCTTCCCTCTAGTCCTGACCTCTCCCATGGCAGACACAGATGGCAAGTCTCTATTTTACTTTCTGTTTGCATATATATTAATCCTCGGATTTCACAAGTTCAAAAAAGAACTCTTTATTCCATATTTCCTTCCCAACCAATTTCTTCCAGTTTCCCTTTATCTCATATAATTTTTGGCTAAGGCCAAATATCTCATAGTTGTTTCTAATTCTACCCTCCACATCCAATGATCATCTCCTTTAAATTCTACTTCCTAAAATAGACCCTCAAACGTATTCCAAAAATTTTTCATCTTTTGCCTACATGGATGCATTAGCCTTCTAACCTGGTTTTGTTGTTTCTCCTGTTGGCCAACTACATCCTTTCCTGGCTGCAGAAAACCTCAGCTTAATGTAGTAAAATCAGATCAGGCCCTTTCTTTTGCATAATTTCTTTTGATGCTTTTCTGGTGCACTTAGTCTAAAGTGCACACTCTTTACCTTGGTCTGCATCTTCCTGCCTCTCTCTCAGACCTCAGCTCAGATTCTTAACCTTATGACCCACTACAGCACAGCCGCTGTGACTTCTTTTCCTCACACGTCAGTCAAACTTGTTACCAGCCCAAGCTTTTGCACTTTCAGTCAAACTTGTTACCAGCCCAAGCTTTTGCACTGTTTAGTTTTTCTCCCTGGAATACTCCCTCCGAAACCCCACACGACTGGCTCCCCCTCCTTCTTCAGATCTCATTGTAAAATCACTTCCTCAGAGAGGCCTTCCCTGTCTATGCTCCCTGAACTGGTCATTTCTCCTACCTCACTTCTTCATTTCCCCCATTCCTTATTTTTTTTTTCCCTCCCATTATTTGATCATTTACTCTTTATCATCATCTGCTAGAATGTACTATTGTGAAGGCAAAGTCTTTAGCCCTTCCCACCCACCTATCCTCTTTCCCTCCTTCTCTCCCTTCTTTCCTTCTTTCTTTCCCTCTTTCCATCCCCCATCCCCCTACCTCACCCCTCCCCTCCCCTCCTCTCCTTTTCCCTTCCCTTCCTTTCCTACTTTCCCACAGCACAAGATAGTACCTGACACAGAGAATTTGCTTGGTACATATTATTTGAATGGTTACACAAATGGTTGTTATTTTATTGTGCTTCTGGTATGTAGCAATATACTAGGCTGACAGTTTCAAGGGGTTCCATGGACTGAATTGTTTACACTGCCAAATTCATATGTTTAAGACATAACACCCAATGTGAGTATATTTGGAGATAGGGGCTTTATAGAAGTATTAAGATAAAATAACAAAAGATGTAATTAGGGTTAAATGAGGTCATAAGAGTGGGATCTTGATCCCATAGACTTAGTGTTATTATAAGAAAAGGAAGAGAGACCAGAGTTCATTTGCAGTCTATACATGCACACTGAAAAACACTCAGTGAGAAGGTGGCCATCTGCAAGCCAGGAAGAGAGACCTCACCAGAAAATGAATTGGCTGGCAGCTTGCTCTTGGACTTTTCAGTCTCCAGAACTGTGAGAAGAAATTTCTGTCGTTTAAGCCACCCAGTCTATGTATATTGTTACAGCACTCTGAGCAGACTAAGACAAGGAGTGATCTACGGTGACTGTCAGGTTGCTTCTGTAGGTCTTAGCACATGTCTGGGTCTTCTCACCTTTCACATGTAATTTAGGTGGAATTCCCCTAAATGTGGTAACATTCTCCCATTTAAAAAGATCTACCAATTGTTGGCCTTGTCATCTAACTTCTTGGATCTTCAGTTAATCTGGCATTTTATTGCTCTAGGGAGTTAGTGTTATTTCATGAATTAGAAATTCACCAGTATGTTAAAATATATTAAAGTAACATGAAAAAATGTTTAAAGAAAACTGTTCCCACTACCAGATCCTTGGGATTTGTTTGCATTATTTTCATCTAGAGAAAGTCTCATTTATTCTTATTCTTTTTCTTTCTTTTTTTCTTTTCTTTTTTCTTTTTCCTTTTTTTTTTTTTTTTTGAGACAGAGTCTTGGTCTGTCACCCAGGCTGGAGTACAGTAGTGTGATTATGGCTCACTGCAACCTCAACCTCTGAGTTCAAGCGATTCTCCTGCCTCAGCCTTCCAAGTAGCTGAGACCACAAGTACACATCGCTATGCCTAGCTAAATTTTTAACTTTTTGTAGAGATGTTTGGTTATTTACTGTTTATCAGCATCTTCTAGAATGCACTCTTGTGAAGGCAAAGTCTAGCCCTTCCCACCCAGCCTTCCCATGGCCCCACACAACATGGGGTTTTGCCATGTTGCTCAGGCTGGTCTTGAACTCCTTGGTTCAAGTGGTGCTTTTACCTTGGCCTCCCAAAGTGCTGGGATTACGGTGTGAGCCACGGTACCTGGCTTTTCATTATTATTACTTTTTTTAACCTGAAGGCAGATTTCTTATTTATTTATTTATTTATTTATTTTGAGATGGCGTCTTGCTCTGTTGCCCAGGCTGGAGTGCAGTGGCACGATCTCTGCTCACTGCAAGCTCCACCTCTTGGGTTCACGCCATTCTCCTGCCTCAGCCTCCCAAGTAGCTGGGACTCCAGGCACCCGCCACCACATCTGGCTAACTTTTTGAATTTTTAGTAGAGATGGAGTTTCACCGTCTTAGCCAGGATGGTCTTGATCTTCTGACCTCGTGACCCACCCTCCTTGACCTCCCAAAGTGTTGGGATTACAGGCATAAGCCACCAGATTTCTTATTTATAACAAGTTATTTCTTATTTATAACGTTATTTCTTATTTATAACAAGATCACATCTTATTGATTGTAGTATCTCTAGCATCTAGTACAGTAAAACATCTATTCTAGAACATAGAATTGGTTTAAAAATTTTATGGGGTAAATAATGAATTTTTCTGGACCCATGCTAATTTGTTCTTAAGTCTTCGGTATAAAACCTTACTAGAGATCTTTAGAAAGATTGAAAATTATGTACTTTAGAATAATCCATATTTACTCTTATTATGCCTGTTTTTTATCCTTCATCTTGGTGTTCAAAATTGAAGGCATGAACTAATTTAGATAATATTTTTTTTTTCCTCAATTGGTTTCTTTAACTTGATTGTAATGGTGTCTGTGGGCATATATGCCACAGTGTTTCTGAAAGTGATTGAGTATTGTTTTCACTCTAAGATTTCATATATTCTCTGTTCCTCAGAAGTATTGAAAATAAAAACACATGTGAAGAATTTGGAATAATGGCCTCTTTATCATAGAAGAGACT
This sequence comes from Rhinopithecus roxellana, assembly GCF_007565055.1. NCBI lineage: Eukaryota > Metazoa > Chordata > Mammalia > Primates > Cercopithecidae > Rhinopithecus > Rhinopithecus roxellana. Next base: position 35,071,354 of record NC_044550.1, on the reverse strand, counting down.
TGAGAATCTCCAACTTCAATTTATGGGCCTTGAATGAGATTTTTTTTCCTCTGTAGAGTTTAAATGAGAATCATGGGATTCCATAAGTGTCGTTGTTTATAGTTCTTTTGAAACTGAAGTTGAGAATGAGCAAAAATTGGTTGCAATGCAGGGAGGTATGAAAAACAAGAGAGAGAAGTGGAGGGGAGATTGGGACAAAGTAGAACAGAAATGTGGGTGAGATTCCAGGGTTAGTATGTGCTGCATGCTTGAGGTGAAGTTTTGCAAACATTTGTAAAAATTCCTTTCATCCTTTCGCTTGTACAATTCATTTTTTTATACCTCAACAATGATGCTTATCATTTAACTATAGTTATTTTATGTCTACTCTTACCCCACACTTCCTGTAAAATTAGTCTGGGCTCCGAAGTCACGCTGCTGGGGTTCAAATCTGGGTTCTACCACTTAACATTTCTGTGACTTTGGGCAAATTAACTGAATTTCTGTATGCCTCAATGAAGTAAAGACACATCTGTAAAGTGGGATAAACAGTTCAAAGGATTGTCATGGGGATTAAATGAGTTTATACATGGAAATGACTGGCATACAATAAGATATCACAATTGGTTGTTTTTATCATCATCTTCATCCTCATTATCTTTGTTTCTCTAAGGGAGCCTACAATGTCAGTATTTTATTAATTGAATTATCTTCTCAAGTGATGCATGGCCTCATGAAAGGATTTTAATGCAGAAAAGCCCCAAAGTCGGGCAGTTTGTTGGATAGAAAATGTAGCTTGTTTCAGATACATAGAGAAGGTTGGGCATGGAAAAAGTAGTGAGACAAGGGAAAGAGGTGAGAATAAAGAGTGGACTGAATGCAAAACTTTTATAGCAGGACTGTGTAGCAGGTGGTTTTGATGCTTTCCATCATATCTCCTCTGCCCACCTCTGAATTCAGCTCCTTATTTTGGGGGTTGCAGGAGAGTGACAGTACTATGAGAGGTCAGACTCTCTCTGACAGAGCCCCCACCTTAACCACAAGGCGACCTCTTTTCACTTTCAATCTCAGGACCTCCTCAGACACCACTGAAGTCAGATTGGCCAGTGGGCAAGCATGGCTTACAAGTGTAGGGGGAGTGAATCCCCCCTGACAGCCTTCAGCCAGTTACTCCAGCCTCTAGCCTTGCAGATGAACATTCTGGGAAGCATTCTCTTTTCCATTTAGAGGTCCCGTGGGCATACAGCCCAGTCGACTATGATTTTGTATGACAAACCTTTGTATTAGCATTTCCTTTTTCTTGGTCTCATTCTTCTCTTCCACTTACTCATGCTTTCTGAGACATCTTCCCAAATGAATTAAGTCTTGACTGACCTTGTCTCAGGCCCTGCTTTGAGAGGAACCTAAACAAAAAGAAAAAGAAAGAAAGAGTATAGGAACTTGATAGGTAAGCATTCAATTGGAATGCTTTTGCTGCTCTCTCTAGTTCTTAGCTTGCTGTTGAAATATCTTGGAGATATTGTAGTATCGTAACTTGTTTCAACTATAGTTTACCCTTGAACAACATGGGTTTCAACTGTGTGGATCTGTTATCATGGATTCTCTTCCACCTCCGCCACCCCCGAGACAGCAAGGCCAACCCCTCCTCTTCCTTCTCCCCTTCCTCACCTATTCAACATGAAGATGATGAGGATGAAGACCTTTACCATGATCCATTTCCACTCAGTGAATAGTAAATATATTTTATTTCACTTATGATTTTCCTAATACCACTTTATTTCCTCTAGCTTACTTTATTCTAAGTATACAGTATATAATACATATAACATACAAAATATGTGTTAATTGACTGTTTATATTATCAGTAAGGTGTCCAGTCAACAGTAGGCAATTAGTAGTTAAATTTTGGGGGAATCAAGAGTTATACGTGGATTTTTGACTGTGCAGGGGTTGGCACCCCTAACTACTGTGTTGTTCAAGGGTCAACTGTATATTGAAACTTTATTGAGAGCAGGAACAATGTTTACATGTATTTTATGTTCCCCACCTGCTGTCACTCAGTAGTGGGCATATTTGTTGATAGATTGGTTTTCTAGTTGAATCTCATTCCTCTGAGGACCGCAGTTTAGAGTAATCTAGTTTTACCAGCAGAGAGACAGTGGAAAATGACAAATGAGTTCTATTAGTTTGGGGATTTGAGTTTTTAAGAACAGTGGCTCAAGTGATCTTTATAGCTGAAGAACAACTGTGGCCTCTGCAAGTAATTATCTCTCCAGAGACGATCACCTCTGTGGGCTGCCCCTTTTCTTGATGGGCCTTCATATAAGAGTGAAGCTTTTTGGCTTTCTGTTTTCAATCTATTTTTATGAGAAAGAAATTAGCCGGGCGCGGTGGCTCAAGCCTGTAATCCCAGCACTTTGGGAGGCCGAGACGGGCGGATCACGAGGTCAGGAGATCGAGACTATCCTGGCTAACACGGTGAAACCCCGTCTCTACTAAAAACTACAAAAAACTAGCCGGGCGAGATGGCGGGCGCCTGTAATCCCAGCTACTCGGGAGGCTGAGGCGGGAGAATGGCGTGAACCCGGGAGGCGAAGCTGAGATCCGGCCACTGCACTCCAGCCTGGGCGACAGAGCGAGACTCCGTCTCAAAAAAAAAAAAAAAAAAAAAAAAAAGAAATTAATTCTTTGGGGGTCGGCGGATACTAATGTAAGGCATTTGTCTACAGAGCATGAAAGCAATTTTTCCAAATTAGTAATTAAACAAATCAGTAAAATTGGTCAAAATAAAGTAAAACCAGTCAGTATTTTGAAACAATTAGTATTTCTAAAAGGTCAATTTATCTTTTTTGGCCTTAACTCATATTCTCTCAAAAGAGATTCATGAGAAGACCTGCCGACTGGCTTGGTGTCCAGACTTCCACCTCCTAAGAGGTGGAACATTGATTTGATTAAGAAAATAAATAGTGCGTTAGGATCAATGATGGGCCGTGTGTAACCACGCCCATGAGGTAATAAACATAGGCACTGTTTTAATAATTTAATGCATGGAAAGTCCTTTGAATTGTGTCTTGGAACATAGTGAGTCAGTACTCAGTAAACATTAGCCCTGATGATGATGGATGAATAAAAACCATAAAAATAGTGGAAGAATAGCTCTAATACTTTAAACTTATATTTTCCCCTTGTGATTTGGGATTATAGGGTAGAAGATACCCTAAGGACAGGCAAAAATAGTTCCCTGCCTTTGTGAAATATGATTTCTGTTCAGAAATAGATATAGGTAATAAGAACCACCATCACCACCCTAACTGCCTGCTCATTCAATATGAAGCAATTGAACCCAGGTCTTGTCTAATGGCTGCAGTAATGTGAATCTGGTTCTGGATGATGAAATGTTACTATTGACAGTAGGTTTCTAGCCCTTGTCAGAACCTTATTTTTGCTATAGTTGTTACTACTGTAAATAGATGTCAAGTTAACCAAAAATGAAAAAATCTCTATTCCTGATCACAGCATGTGTTTAACCACAAATAGTTCCCTCTAAGCTTCTGGGATACATGAGCCTGTGCCTGAAATTTGAACACATGCATGATATAGAGCTCCTGACAGATAAGGCTACATCCCTGTCATAGTTATTGCTGACATACTTCTCCCAAAGCAGCACTGCTGATTATTATGAAAGCAGGGCAAGCTTGAGTGAAGAAAGGATGTGCTTCAGTTGAAAGAAAATAGAGAGCAACTTCTAACACATACTTGGAGGCTGTCTTTCACCTTTTTCTCTGTTATTTTGAAGCAGGTAAAGGGATTGATGCAATACTGATGTGATCAGTCTATTCAAGAAAGTAAAATATCCAAGTTTGTTCTGGGCCCTGAATTGCATTTTTTTCCAGACAATTAGCTACCAAAGAAGTCAGTGTGGCAGCGTGGCATCAGTTCAATGAAATGTCTACTAGTAAATTGTCATTTATAATTATTCGGTATATTTACCTGCATAGTTATATATTTCATCACTCACAGTAGCTGTACTTCAAGGGAGATGTCTCTGCTTATGAAGAAAGTGATGAGAATGTTGTAGCTTGATTTTCAGCATGCCTTGAATATATATATATATATACACACACACATATATATATGATAAATATATATATTTATCTTCAAGTATGGAAGGCCAAAGTGATAATCTTTTTCTGTCTTCCCCAAATGTTCTGTTTTCAAGCATTCCTTTCTCTTCAACATAATGAGTTCTCAGTAATGATTTGAACTTTGTTCACACTTTTTTGACCTCAGAGGTATTCTTATTGCATTTGCACAGGGCATATATTTCATTGTGGCTTTTATTATCTGCCTTTGTGTCTGCCTCTCCTCCCTGGGGTCAGGGATTATGTCTTATCCTTTTCTGGTGTTGGTGGGAAGAATGGTGCTTTTCACAAAGTCGACACTCAAGAACTGTTACTTTGATGAAATGCTTATGTAGTAAATATGAGGATTGTATAGTTATTTTATTAAGTACCAATTCCAAAAGCATGAAGTTTTTGATGAATTAGAAGTTAGGTAAAGAACAGAATACTAGTTAATTGGAACCATAAGATTTCAGAAAGTGTATGGAATTTTAGAGAAAATTGAGACTTTAGCCCAATCTTTTTGTTTCACAGATGGGGAATCTTGACTTGCTTTGGATAAGAAACCCGTGGGTCATGCCCTTCCATCTTTCAGTGCTTTGACTAGAGAGCTGAGGAACTGGCCTATGAGAAACCTGTTGTCAAGTTAATTCTCAGAGGTTTATAAGGCTCTGAGCTCTCACTCCATATCCACCCCTTCACACAGGATGTGCATGAATTCTGATGCTCGACTCAGCCAATTGCTTCTGAAAATTGTAATATTAAAGACAAAATAAAGTTACCTTTGTAGCCTAATGCCTGCTCATTTTAACTGACTACAAAGCCAGGATTTAACATGTCACTGATGAGGAAAAAAGGTGTCAAAAATGCAAACAGCATTGAAGATATTTTTGCAAACTTCTGGGGCCTCTCTTATGAGGATTCAGTGTGAGTTGAGAGAAAAGGGGGAAGAAATAAAAAAGAAAATAAATATTTATTTATAGGTCATGTTAGGGGGCATGACCACATATCCATACCTTGTTGCGTTTATTAGGTCAACAATCCTTTAAGACCCTGGGTCTCAAACAAGGGATGACTTTGCCCAACAATCCTTAAAACCAGTGGGTTTCAAACAGGGATAGACTATCCAACCCACCCTCCAGCCTCCAAGACTTTTGGGCAATGTCTGCAAACATTTTTGGTTGTCACAGCTGGGGTGTTACTTTTGGCGTCTAGTGGATAGAAGCTATGGATGCTACCATACACACTACCGTACACAGGACAGCCCCCACCACAGACAGTTTTCCAGCCCCAAATGTCAATAGTGCCATGGTAGATTAACCCTGTAAACTAAATATCATATTGTCTTCATAGTTATAGATGAGAAAATGGAGGCTCATGAGTGGATTGAACTTTTAACCCCTGATTTCTCAACTTTTCCAAACTCATGCCCCCTCGTTAAGCCCACTCTCTGGATGGAGCAGTGACTCCCAAACCTGGGTTTGCATAAGCGTTGACAGGGAGCTTCTTAAAATTAAGTTCTTTAAAAGTCAGTTTTCTGGGCTGAGTGCCATGGTTCATGCCTGTAATCCCAGCACTTCGGGAGGCTGAGGTGGGTGGATAACTTGAGGTCAGGAGTTCGAGATCAGCCTGGGCAACATGGTGAAACCTTGTCTCTACTAAAAATACAAAAATTAGTAGAAGGAGGCACATGCTTCTAATCCCAGCTACTCGGGAGGCTGAAGCAGGACAGTCTCATGAACTGGGCAGGCGAAGGTTGCGGTGAGCCAAGATGGCACCATTGTACTTCGACCTGGGTGACAGAGCAAGACTCTGTCTCAAAAGAAAAACAAAAAAATCAGTTTTCTGGATCCACCTCTGGGATTCTGTTTTAGTTGGTCTGGTGTGGAACATGGAACCCACATGTTTCATCAAACTCCTGAGCTCCCACACCCACATGTTAAGCACTGCCTCAGGCAAAGGGGTCACTATCTATGTACTGATTGGCCTTGTGGCCACGATCTAGTGTTTGGCTACTTCTGCTTTGCTCTGGTTTCCCTCCTCTTGACCATCACATCTCCCCTGCTTCTGGCTGTGCCTGGGGTAGTGAGCTGGGCTTTCTTAGTTGTGGATGTGAATGTTCCAGAACATACTGGGTGAACCAAGCTATCATTTAAAAAAATTAAGAGTGTTGCTTGGTACTTAGGGTATTGAAAATAATAATAGGCCCATTTCATAATGCCAATTTTGGGAGAAATGACAAATTTCCTGTAGGGTCAGTCAGACTGGTTTGATTTATTTAACAAATGTTAATTGAGTGCTTCTTCTGTAGCCATTGGGAATTTCATCACACTATTTCCAGGCAATAGTGTATGATAAAATGGGGTAAGTGTGGGTGGCTGTTAGGAACTGGGAGCCCTCTCAATGAATGATGGAGGGACTTACAGGTAACTAAGGGATAAAGAAACTGAGGATAAAAGATGGTACAGCCAATCCTCATTATTTGTGGATTCTGTATTTGCAAATTTACCTACTCAACTAAAATTTTTTTGTAACTCCCAAATCAATATTCACGGCACTTTTGTGGCCATTTGTGGACATATTCAACATAGGGAAAAATTTGAGTCTCTTGAAACACTCGTTCTCAATTGAGGTCTAACAAAGTGGCATTGTTTCTTCTTGTTTCAGCTCTTCTCTCTTCTTTTTTTTTTGGATGGAGTTTCGTTCTTTTTGCGCAAGCTGGAGTGCAATGGTGTGATCTCAGCTTACTGCAACCTCTGCCTTCTGGGTTCAAGCTGTTCTCCTGCTTTAGCCTCCTGAGTAGCTGGGATTACAGGCACCTACCACCACACCCAGCTAATTTTTTGTATTTTTAGTAGAAACGGGGTTTCACCATGTTAGCCAGGATGGTCTTGAACTCCTGACCTCAGGTGATCCGCCCGCCTCGGGCTCCCAAAGTGCCGGGATTACAGGCGTGAGCCACCACACCTGGCCTCTTCTTGTTTCATACTGTAGACAAGTACCCTTTCTGTGGTCCATTTTGTGCTCTAACTTTTCACATCTTCGTTAGTGATCTTACTGTTTAAAATTGTCCCCAAAGATAGTGCTAAAGGGCTGTCTAGTGTTCCTGAGTACAGAAAGGCTGTGATATGCCTTACAAACACTTGTTAGGTAAGCTTCATTCAGGCATGAATTATAGTGCTATTGGCCATGAGTTCAAAGTTAATGAATTGACAATATATATTAAGTAAGGTTCTTTAAACAGAAGCACACATAAAACAAGGTTATATATTGATCAGTTGATGAAAATGTTGTGATCAGAGAGAGGCTCATGGAATCCCAAGCCTATATTTCCCCTAGGAGCAGTGGTTCTGTATTTGTTAAGTCAGTGTTTGTGGTGACGTTTTAGAATGAAAGTACCATGAATAACGAGAATCAGCTCTATATGGACTAGCTAAACATCTGTAGAATGGAGTACTGTGCAGTCATGTTACAGAACTGTCAGGGAAAGACTTTCATTTGCCTGAGATAAAATGAGTGGTGCTTTCTCAAAGTAAATGTAGCTAATCTCCATTCCTACAGAGATTGCAATTATAGAGTAAGAGAACTGCTAACTAAAGGAATAAATTACAGTAAAACTTTCTCTTTTAAAGGCATTATTATCAAAGAGATTTAAGGGCTATTTGGTTCATTTTCAAGAACCAATATGAGTGTCTGGACTGATTTTTGGGATCATTATTATGAAGCTTTATAAATCTTGCCCTGGCTTTTACCAGGGATATTTCCCCTTTTCATAGTCCACAAAGTGTACCATATGGAGAAGACCATTTATATTGACTAACTTTGAACTATTTGGATTATGTGTTCTTTAAAATTCAAAATGTTATGTCTGATTTGGAGTTTTTAAGTGAAAAGAATAAAAGACATCACTACAATGAAAGCAAATTATGGGAAACTTCTAAGCACAACTTGATATGTTTTGAGCCGTGTCTTCTTCTTTACATTTTTCACTTTTTTTCTATATTTTTGGGGATCAGCGACAGATACTAGTTTCCAGCAGGGCATAGTTGTTAAGGAGACTCTGCTTAGGAAGTCCCCAAATGCACGATGAAGGGCATTTGCATTTTGCTCTGTTTCCTAAGCTCCAGGGGACTTGCTGGGGGGTGGAGTTTGAGGTGGGAATAGGAGTCCCTGACAATAGTCAGATGTAATGTTGAGTCCATGAGTGACAAGGGATGGAGCGCCACTGAAAAGAGAAGAGCAGTTAAAAGGGTAGTCATCCCAACCAGTTGGATTCTTCCTCTTTCTTTCTTTCTTTCCTTTTTTTTTTTTTTTTTTTTTTTTTTTTTTTGAGACAGGGCCTTTCTCTGTTGCTCAAGCTGGAGTGTAGTGGTGTGATACTGGATCACTGCAGCCTGGAGCTCATAGGCTCAAGCAATTCTCCTGCCTCAGCCTCCTGTGTAGCTGGGACCACAGGCATGTGCCACTACACCCAGCTAATTTTTTGTAGAGAAAGGATCTCACTTTGTTGCCAAGGCTCATCTTGAACTCCTGGGCTCTAGTGATCCACCCACTTTGGCCTCCCACAGTGCTGGGATTATAGGCATGAGCCACTGCGTCCAGCCTAGACTCTTTCGATGTGATAAAACGTCTCTCTGAAAGAGAAATGTTCTTTCAAATCTGTATGTGAATTACTTGAATCAGCAACTCTAACCAATGTGTAACCTAGTTACTGCTGAACTGTCAGGTTGGGAGTAGAAAAGAGAAATTTTAAAATAGCGCAGAAGGCTGGCCCAGTGGCCTGGAGAACTTGTGATGATTAAAACCTAAGCTTCCACTCCGAGAGGGGGGTCTGGGAGCAGCAGCAGGAAGAGGGGAGGGGAGAGAACAAAGGCACATTTTGCTGCCTTTGCTGTGGCAAGTCTGGCTCAGACTGCTAAGACTACTCACTGCAGTCTGGCCTCTCACTGTAACTGAATGACGCCTGTTTCACCAAGGCAGTCTCTGCCCCTCCTGCTTGAGAAGAAGCCTGAGAAAGGAAGAGGAAAAGGGTCTGCCGGGTTCTTGGACAGACCTTTCATCCACTGTATATGGAATTCTAAAGGCAGTAGTTAGCGGACAACTTAATATTTTCAAACTGAAAATCACAAACATGCTACCTGTGACAGGCTGAGTAATGGCCCCAAGTTGTTCATATCTCAATCACATAGAACAGTGTGTAATTCTTATGTGGCAAAAGGGACCTTGCAGATGGGATTAAGATAAGGATCTTGAGATAGGAGTTAGAGTGTCCTGGATAGTCAGATGGGCCCAGTCATGTAATCACTAGGGTCCTTTAAGGAGGGAGGCAGAGGGAGTTATACTACAGAGGAGAAGATGATGTGATGATGGAAGCAACGACTGGAATAATGTGCCATGACGATGGAGGAAGGGGCCATGAGCCAAGGAATAGAGGGGGCCACTTGGAGCTAGAAGGGCAAGGAGACAGGTTCTCCCCTTGGAGCTTTAAGAAAGAACCTGACCAGCCGACACCTTGACTTTAGCCCAGCTAAACCAATTTCAAACTTCTCACTTCCAGGACCATAAAATAATACATTTTTTGGTGTTTTCAGCCACTACATTTGTGGCAATGTATTCCAGCAACCTTAGGAAACAACCACGCCATCGCTAAGGGTGTTTTTATAATACTGTAGTTATATTATTTCCCTTTAGAAAAGTTAGTTCACATAATATTTGTGAGAATACATCTCTTGTGCAAATGTTCCCTCGTATTTCATCTTTTCTTTAACAGTAACTAAACAATCAACTTATTTAAGCATTTTAAGAGGAATGGCTGGGAAGAATCCTAAAATTGTGGCATTCAAGGGGACCTGGGGAAATTTTAGTCGAACCCATTTTATAGATGACTTAACTGCGTGCGAAGTCTTGGCCAACTGACTTCTAGACTAATGGAGTAGAAGACAAAGCCTGGGACCTGCTGTCCCTCTTTCTGCTCTTGGGAATTTCCTGCTTCCTTTGTGGAAATGGTTCCACCCTTATCAGTTGCTGCCACAGGTGATTGTGACCTTTCTGAAAGCGCTGGCTGGCGGCAATGGGGCCTGGTTATCCTGAGGTGTGCTCAGGTGGAGCTCTTTTTAAAATAGGCACCAGTTGAGATAAAGCTACCTTTAAAAATTATGCCAAATGCATAGTTATCACCAAAGGACTGCAGTGAATACTATGATGTTTAAAGCCTTCATTGAGAAATGGAAGGACTTTTCTCTGAAGCCACCCATTAAGCCTTGTAATCCAATCCTTGCAAAGTCTGGAAATGAAATGGAATGTCCTACACTACTTCAGTTAAAACTTTTTCTTCTTCTTTTGTTGTATTCTTTTGGAGACTAATCCAAGGAGAATAAGAATGCAGCAGAAGTCAGTCTTGCCAAAGTGACTATAATACTCCCAAATCTGAGACTTAATTAGAACCTGTGATTACTTTTAAATTGCTGTCTCAGATAAATTAAAGTTTGTAAGGAATATTTAGGGCTACAGATACAGGAAAGCTTTTAAAGCAAAGTACTTTTTTCCATTTAGATGAGAAAAGTATAATCATGGTTCCTCTACATATTTCAAAAATAATGTAGAAATACTGATCTAAAAGTTCTTGTTTTTAAAGGGGAAGAGGGAGATATAGTAATGATAGATACTTGCTTCTAGTAGGCTCCATAATCCTCTCAATCATCTATGAGGCAAATATTATTATTTTATTTCACTTGTCAAGAAACTGTAATAGGTCAGTGAGCTAAAGTAATTAGCAAAGTTACAGGGAGCAGTTTGAAAAGAATCCAGGTCTCAGGATTACAGATTGAGAAATCAAGCTCTTGTAACTTCTTTGAATCTGGTGTTCTTTCCTCTGCATTCAAGGTCCTTTGCAGGGTGAGTAAATACATGAGGCAAAATGCGCCTTCAAGCCTTCCCAATTCAGGTCTTTTAGAATGAAGACATGATTTCATGGATACATTTTTGATCATGGCGGACGGCAGGCAGGACTAGATTGCAACTCCCACTTGGACAGACAGAGCTGTGTGTGGAGACTCGCACTGTGAACCTTCGCTCCAGAACTACTACAGGAAGAAACCAGGAAAGCCGAGAGAACCCACATACCCTCTGAAGGAAGTGGATAGCTCCTGTAGGACCCAGAAGACACCGCAAATATGCTGGTATCCATGGCTGAGAGACCTACAGATGGTTCATATCACAGGATTCTGTGCAGACAAGCCCCAGTACCAGCCTGGAGCCTGGTAGACCAACAGGTTGGGTAGACCAGGAAGAGAGATAACAATCACTACAGCTTGTCTCTCAGGAAGCCACATCCCTAGGAAAAGCGGGAAAGTACTACATCAAAGGAACATCTCCTGGAACAAAAGAATCTGAACTGCAGCCTTGAGCTCTAGATCTTCCCTCTGACGTAGCCAACCCAATAAGAAGGAATCAGAAAAACAAATCTGGTAATATGACAAGGCAAAGTGCTTTAACACCCCCTCAGAATCACACTAGCTCACCAGCAATGAATCCAAACCAGAAGAAAACTGTGAATTGCCAGAAAAAGAATTCAGAAGGTCAGTTATCAAGGAGGCACCAGAGAAAGGTGAAGTGCAATTTAAGGAAATAGGAAAAATGATACAAGAAATAAGGGCAGAAATTTTCAGTGAAATGACATAAATAGAAAACACTCAAAACTTCAGGAAATAAAGTACATATTTAGAGAAATGCAAAGTGTTTTAGAAAGTCTCAGGAATAATAAATTTTTATTTATCATTAAATAAATAGTAGAACTGTTTTTCAAAACTTCATTGTTTATTTACTTATATTAAATTTTTTCTACATTATAATTTATCAAAAAAGTAATACATGCTTATTGTAACAAGTATTCAAGATGATGTTAAAACTTTGCATATTTTTCCATAACTTTTCCTAAGTTCATACAATATAGAATTCTAGGGATTGTGTGTATCAGATCACACCTGTAACCCCAGCACATTGGGAGACCAAGGCAAGTGGATCGCTTGAGTCCAGGAGTTCAAGACCAGCCTGGGCAACAAAGTGAGAGACCCTGTCTCTACAAAATAAATAAATAAATAAATAAATAAATAAATAAATAAATAAATAAATAAATAAGTCAGGTGTGGTGACACATGCCTGTGGTCCCAGCTACATGGGAGGCTGAGGTGGGAGAATTTCTTGAGCCAGGGAGGTAGAGGCTGCAATGAGCTGTGATCGTGCCATGACACTCCAGCCTGGGCAACAGAGCAAGACTCCATCTAAAAAAAAACAAAAAAGACAAAGTATAATTCTTTTTACAGAAAATCCTTACCTAATTTAGGTCATACTGAAAAGAGGAAAATGAATTATAGTTTTTATACCCATTATATATGTAAGTTCATGCTCCAAAAGCACCACAAAGAGTTTGCTCTCTTCAGTAGTTAACCCTGGAGGTTGCATGCACTGGTGGGCCTCTTCCCCTCTGGCTTCCAGTTGGGCGTAAGCAATGGGAGATACCACAGGAGACTGAGGGGTGGCAGGAGAGTGAGGTAGGGATATTTATTCCCCCAGCTTGCTCCCTCTGGTTGGGTGGCTTCCTCTGTCCCCAAAAGACCACAGCTCTTTTGGGTTCTGGAACTGTTCTCCTTTACATCTGTTCAGACCTAGTAGTGCTAATGACTATCTCTGTTTGCCTGGGGCTTCCTTTACCCTACCTACACCTCTGTCAACAGTCTATCTCTTACACTGTCCTTGGGTCCCCAGTTGGAGTGAGCCATCTATTTTCTGCCCTTTTCTCTGAGGTTTGTGCATTTCTGTGGTTCTGAGGGCAGATCCTTAAACTCAGGATCTCCCTGGCTAACTCATCTATAACTGCAAGGATCATAGCAGCAGGATCATATGGAAACTGACCTTTGAAAATAACTGCTCTTAATTAAAAGGAGTATTTGATCCTGAGTAAATTGTCAAGGAGGCTAATTTCATTTACCTTCTTTACTGTTGACCTGCCTCTCAAATGAACTGACAGCCAGAGCAGCCTGTTGACTCTGCACTCTTTAGCTCCCTGTGCCAGAGTTCCTATGGTTCTCAGGCTGTGTACTGTCTGGGGTTCAACTAGCAGAGTCACCTAAGCTCTTTACTCTTCTTGACCCAGCCTCTGCTGAGCTCCTTACCTGCCTCATCTCTTGCTAGTCTCCCTCACCCTTCATGTGGTGGTAGCACACAGCACACTGCTATTCCACTTCACACCCCAGGACCTGTGTTCCTGCACTTCCTCTTTCTGGAACAGCTGCTTCTCCCTCCTTCCCTCTTTCCTAGCCCTCACAACTCTCTTTTATTTAATCTGTCTAATAGCTTCCAAGACTTAATCTGGGACCACCTCCCAGAAGTCTGTTTCCCCAAAGCTGGGTTGAAGGCCCTGGTCTCTGTTCTCATTCTAAACCACTCATATCTCGGTGATAGCCTGTATCACCTTGCATGTAAATTAGCCACTGTGATAAGCTTTGTATTTAAATGTACTGTTCATTCTCCCACCAGACTCTATCAGGCCTAGGTCTGTATCACTTTGGAGTCTCAGCACCAAATACAGTGTCTGGTGCGTAGTGAGTAGACACACATCTCTTACGAAAGTGCCCTGATTTGTAATAAATGACAGTTATATTATCAGGCTTTCCTGACTTCCACAGAGTGTGTCAGCTTTTGCTTTGCCTTCCTCTGCCCCAAGCTTTTCATATCTCAGGGACACTTGCATGTCCTGAGAAGTTGGGGCCATAAGGATGGTTCATGTGTCATTGTCCTGCCCTTGTCTATGAGAAGGATGATACAATTATGGAAAATAGGTTTGCCTGGTATGGCAGCATCTGAGACAGAGAAGGTAAGTGAATTATCTATGTCTATACAATCATCACAGAACAGGGGAATTGTAGGTGTTGGAGCTCCTGGCAGAAATCAATGGTTGTTAAGTTATAAAATCACAGGCCCTGTTAGGTGGCAGTGCCTCCAGAGAAGCAGTAAGCTACTTTCTTCCTGCTTGTGCAACGTGGGGAGTTTATGGGCACCCCATGTCCACACCCCCCGAGGCTTCATTTCCCTTTACTGAGGTGCATATGGTGTTGGACATCATGGCCTCCCCATAGGGAAAGATGGTAATTGTTGGCAAAGAAAGGCAGTGTGGATATCCAAGTGCTTACATTATAGTGAGAAGTTTCCTCTTGAAAGTTATTGCCTGACATAACTAATAGATATTTATAGAAGTTGGGGCAAGGGTTATTTCAGGAGGGGATGGGTTATAGACAGGGAAAGGACATGAAGGTAACTTCTGGGTGTTGGAAAGTTTATCTATGGAAACCTGTGTGGTGGTTGCATGACTGTCTAAATGTGTAAAAGTATTGTTGAGCCATGCACTGAAGACAGGTGCACCTATCCACCCTATAGAGAAATGCCATCCTTTGATATATTTTTAAAAAGAAGTCAACTTGTGAAAGTTTATATATGGCCATTGAAAAAGCAGGGAGGCAGGAGGCTGATTCTGACACCTAATAAAAGGGGCTATGACTAAAATGCTGCCTTGGAACTTGTGTGCTCATTGAGCTAACACAGATCTATGGAGAAGGCATGGGGAAAGCCAAGTTTGGCAAGCAGTTGTCTGAGTCCCTGTCTTCTCTAGCTGCCTTCCAAGGGCTGTTCACCTGGACCACCCAGCATGGGCCCAGGAGCTTGGGAAGTTGTTTCACTTCACCAAATTGTTCCTTGGACTTGGACTCAAGTAAAGTTCTGACATTAAGTAATCCCCTCTTTAAAAAAAGTTGTGGTAATATATGTACAGCATAAAATTTGCCATTTTAACTGTGTAATTCAATGGCATTAATCACATTCATGGTGTTGTGCAACCGTCACCATTATATGTTTCTCAATTTTTTAAATCATCCCAAACAGAATCCCTGTAACCATTAAGCAGTAACTTTCCACTCTCCCCTCCCTCCACCTCTGGTAACCCCTCATCTACTTTCTCTCTCTCTCAAAATTTGCCTATTGTAGATATTTTATAAATGGAATCATACAAGATCTGCCATTTTGTGTTTGGCTTACCTCATTTAGTATGTTTTCAAGGTTCATCTGTGTTGTAGCATGTATCAGAACTTCATTTCCTTTTATGACTAATATTCCATTGGATGTGTGTGTGTGTGTGTGTGTGTGCATTCATTCATCTTTCATTCATTCATCTTTCATTCATTCATCTTTCATTCATTCATCTTTCATTCATTCATCTTTCATCTGTTGAAGAAACGTGGGTTGTTTCACATTTTGGCCATTGGGAATAATTTTGCAGTGAATGTTGGCTAAGTAATACTTTTAAAAAGTATGTAAAATTTGAAAATTGTCACCTTTGCAAATTCTTGTTTGTCCTTCAAGTCTCATCTAAAATGTTACCTTCTCTGTGGAACCTTCTGTGACCTCCTTCCTCTTGCATTCACTGCATTTTGTGCATTACCTCTTCCCTTCCTGTAGGCCTGGGGTAGTAGGGCCTCTTGTCTGAAGATGTGGACTGTGCATGTACCCCCAAAACCAAGTCAAAGGAGCTTAAGAAAGGGAGAGGCTGGTAAATCGAAGGAGTCAGTCTGAATAGATCATCTGCACAAAGGCAATAAAGGTCTGTCCTAAGGCAAGCAGAGAATAAGAATGCAAGGATATTAGGATTTGGAAGCAAACCTGACCTTTACTTCTTTGAAAGTGGTGTGGGGCAAACCTAGGGATAGAAAAGTCTCCACAACTGCACTTATTTATTCCTTATGTTCATGCCTTTTACTATACCACATCTCACACATTCACAGGGTCAAACATGTGATGTCAACTTAGAATTTCCAATACTGAGCTTAGCACATAATAGGTACTTGAATTCACTGAAATATAGATTCTACTTACTGTGACTGAGCAAATAACAGTGGCTTATGTGCTAAAGTTGAATTCCCTGAGAAATAAGTTCTGGAATGGAAATTGATATGTAAGTGTTTTATTGGAGAGTGTTCTTGGGGAAAACACTATGAGTATCAGGGAAGCAAAGCTGAGCAGAGAGAGAAGGTACATTGTGACACAGTCACAACAGAGGCTTCAGCCAATCACATGGGAGCTCTGGAGTTGGGATGGTGACTCCTAGTTGGCCGTGCATCTAGGCAAAGGAGCCAGGGTTTTGCACCTCCTTATGGACTAGTCTGTGGATGCAGGCTGATCCAGGGAGAAATAATATTGTGGGACACAGACCTCTTCAGCCACAAGCAATTCCTCCCCCACAATCCTGGCAGCTGGGAGGAGAAGGAGTATTTTCATCCCGAAGGGAAAGATCTAAGTGGCCTACCATGATTAGAATGTGACCCCACAATTTTGGAGACCCAAGTTCCTTCTGTTTTGTAGATCCGTACATCCCTCAAGGTTGTATGATCAACAAGGTTTGTCCCCACATTTGCATTGCAAGAGAAAGGGCAGAACGTGAACATATTTCTCTTCCTTCTATCATTCCTTCAAGTGCTTTCCACTTGGGCATGACCCAGAAGTTATACACACTGTTTCCATTGACTTAGCCATTGACTAAAATGCAGTCAGATGAACACACCTGCAGCAAAAGAGGCTGGGACATCATTTCTTTATTGTCTGTCTCTATAAAACACAAGTGAAGGAAACAAAATTATAACAGTAGTTATTTGGGGTCTTTTTTCATGTCTTATTTTCTACGTTTTCTGGAGTAAGCACATAGAGCTTTTGTAATCTGGACAAATATTATTAAAATGTATAAGAGATATACTTGACTGCTAGGAGAATATGGACCCTTAAAGGGTGTTTTTTTTTTTTTTTTTTTTTTTTTTTTTTTTTTTTTAACTGGATTCTGTATCAAATATGGAGACCACAGAGAGGAGGAAGTTGGTAGACAGTTGCCCAAAATGGCTTTAAATAATTTTTTAAATTCATTAACTCTGCAAACTCAAACAGGAAAACATTTTTCTCTATTGCTTTTGTTCAGTTTTCACTGGTCATCACCTCTCTGACTTGCCAAGGTCAAAAGTTAGTCACCTTCAAGTGGGGTGCTTTTTCAAGTTAGAAACACTTGTGTATAATTCTTGGGTCTCACATGTGCACAGTTAACTTTAATAGGTGGTAGGTTCATTATTTATGGTTGCCACTGAATTTAGCATGGAGCTGTAACTCGGGAATAAGGTCTGTGCATCTTCAGGAAAGTAGTTGGTTCTGGGGAATTTGATGGGAGGAGCTGACTTTTCTGCTGTGGCTCCTTTTGTAGACTGGATTGATGTAGCTGAAAACAGCAGAGGAGTAAGAGGGTAAAAATATCTCCTTTCTTAAATCTTGCTCCATCTCCTAGCCAGTACACTTGTGTTCTATGACTTGTTTAGGCAAAGGTACTGTTACATTCTATCAGTCATAAATCTTCTTGCTTAACTCCATAGCATCTTGTTGGGTTAGGAATTATCTAAATTCTGTATCTGTCTTGAAGTTATCAACAAGCCTGTCATAAATTGTTTTGCCACATGCACGTTTAACACATAAATCAACTTTTGAAAAATGTTTAAGCAAACACAGAAGTTGAGAGAATGGCATAATGAACCGCATGTAACCTTCATCTGGCTTCAAGAACTGTTAACATTTGCCAATCTTGCTTCATCTGCCTTTCCCATTTTTAATTTTTTAGCTGGAAATTTTTAAAGCAAATTCTTCATTGTAGCTGAACATCCTACATACATCTTGATAAAAGCAGCATAGTTTGTGGGTACCTCTCAGGTTTTCTTGAGATCTGCTTGTGAAAAGTGTTTTTGATTTTACAGCAGAAATTTCCCTCAAGCCAATAGGTTGCTTGTGCCAAAGCCAATTAATTTACTCATGCATAACTGAGAAAAACAGCCCTGTACTGTGTGCAAGTGAGTTGTGTAGCTTTACCTGGCTGTTGCTGGCTGTTTATTTTAATTTGTCTCCATGCACAGAACATTTGTAGCCAGTTCTATCTTGACAACCTTGGATGAACTGAGGGGCCCTTGTCATGGAATTAGGGGACAAAAACCAGCCTTCTTTGCACAAAGGCTGTCCTCCCAGTTGTTATGATCTAGGACCATAGTCTGTGTTCCTGGAGATTAATGACTATGTCAAAGGTGCCTTTCCCTCCATCTCTAAAGCAGTCAATCAGGAGCCAGTTGGTAAACCTGCCTTTCTGGATGCTAAGTGTCAAGGTGCAGAAACAAGTGAGGTTTGGGGTATACCTGATGCCTATCTCAGACATACTGTGTAACTTCACCCTGGTCTATAAAATGTTTGTTTTCAAAACATTTTAATTGTGGTAAAATACATATAACATAAAATTTACCATCTTTTTAATTATTATTATTATTATTATTATTATTATTTTGAGATGGAGTCTTGCTCTGTTGCCAGGCTGGAATACAATGGCGCGATCTCTGCTGTCTGCAACCTTTGCCTCCTGGGTTCAACCAATTCTGCCTCAGCCTTTCAAGTAGCTAGGACTACAGGTGCATGCCACCACACTCAGCTAATTTTTGTATTTTTAGTAGAGATGGGGTTCCGCCATGTTGGCCAGGATGGTCTTATCTCTTGACCTCGTGCTCTGCCTGCCTCGGCCTCCCAAAGTGCTGGGATTACAGGCATGAGCCACCGCACCCGGCCAATTATTTTTAACTGTACAGGTCAGTAGTGTTAAGGGTATTCACACTGTTGTACAACCAATCCACAGAACTCTTCATCTTGCAAAACGGAAACTCTGTATCTATTAGATAACTCCCTGTTTCCTTCTTCCCCAGTCCCCTGGCAACCCCCATTCTATTCTCGCTCTATGAATTTGACTACTTTGGGTATCTCATATAAGTGGAACCATACAGCATTTGTCATTTTGTGACTAGCTTATTTCACTCAGCTTAATATCCTCAAGATTCATCCAATTTGGAGCACGTATCAGAACTCTCCTTCCTAAGCTGAGTGATACTCCATTGTATGTACTGACTACATTTTGTTTATCCATTCCTCTGTTGACAGACACTTGGGTCGCTTCCACCTTTTGGCTATTGTGAATAATGCTGCTATGAATGTGGGTGTGCATAAAATATTTTTTAGTGAAAACTTCTTTCCTTATTCTGGAATTTAGTGCTTCTTATAGTTGGTGTCTTTCATTGGTCGAGTCCTTTCCTAATCTGTTATTGTAGAACCTGTAATGCTATGTCATTTCTCACAGATCCTGGGCTTTTTCTTTCCCTAACATCTGTGGCCACCACTTGGCACAGTGCTTGGGACATCGAATGTGCTTGGTAGATACTTATTAATCAATGAATGAATGAATGAACACAGTAAAATTAAATGGAAGGGAAACAAACAGTTGTTCTTTCCCATGAAATGGTTTATAACTCAGACTTGTCTAGATTTGCCCCAGAATGCTTCTCTTGCAAATATCTGGCCCATGTTCCCACTTAAATTAACTCAGTATAGATGAATATAACTATTATTCTTTGCATTTTTGGTCAAGATGCACAAACACAACCCATATCTCTTTTGCTGTATTTCTTTCCATAGTTTGAACTTAGCTCAACATATATTCACTATAAATAATTAAATCAGTGCATAGATACATGCCTAAGGGAATGATTTCATGAATGAGCCAACTAAGAATATATTATTTGGTGAGTGATCTATTTCTTGGAAACCCTCACTGTTATAGATAATACGGATAATAGGGAAGGAGAGGGGAACGGGTCATAGTTTATTTTCTCATTCCACAAATATCTGCAGTTCTGGGCCCTGGGGGTTCAGCAGTAAAGTGTTCTTACTCTTAGGCCCTTATCTTCCAGGGAGTGAAGCAGACATAAACAGAATGGTTTCCAGTTGTTTTTGGTGCCATGAAGCGAAATGGGAAGCTGTGATAGAGAATAATGTGGGTCTACATTGGATAGAGCAGTCAGGGAAGACTTGGATGAGGAGGTGGAATCTTAAGAGTGAGAGAAGCTGGGTCAGGAGAAGAAGGGAGAGACTGTGTCAGAGAAAAGAAACCTTCATGGCCACAGGAGAGTATGTTCAAGGAGATGACAGAAGATCAGTATGACTAAGGACACATAAAGGATGAGGCTGGAGCAATGTCAGGGGCCTGGCAGAACTGATGAGAAATTTAAGTTTTTTAGTCAGTCCTCTCCTCTCCCCTCTCCTCTCCACTCCTTTCCTCTCCTCTCTTCTCCTCTCCTCTCCTGTCTTCCTCTGTCTCTCTCTCTCTCTCTCTCTCTCTCTCTCTCTCTCACACACACACACACACACACACTAGTTGTATTTATGTTTATATTTTACCAAATGAAATATGATAATTCTGTCCATTCTGGTTTCTCTTCTCTTGGACTTTTAAGAAATTTGATTGATTTTGGAGAATACACACATAGGGAGAGGGGAACTATCTTAGAAGGGTCTATGCTTAAAATACAGCACACTAGGCTACCCCAAAGCTCTCTTTTTGTGCATAGAGGGTGGAAAGTCTGGGGTATATCTGGAAATATGCTCACATGTGCTGTGATTTGTTCAAATGATTCTGAATTGGAGAAGAGTAGACTATGCATTTCCCAAGTGCAATACAGTTCATTATGTAAGCATTGCAGCACCAAGCCAGGAGTGGACAGTTGCAGATTGTGTGGAGATGGATTGTCAAGTACATACTGTTTGTCTTATGATATCTGATCGAAACCTAGGTTCTGACCTAGCTCTTGGATCTTGTCTAATGGCTGATCTAAGAGAACTACTCTGTAGAATATTTGGATCCACTGTCATTCTGCCCCTACTCTTGAAATTGCAGAGAGTTAGCCCCAGAATCAGTCAAACCAGTCTTCCCAGAGGTATTGAAACAAATGCTGATCCAGTACTGTTCCAAACCCAGAGCCACCCGCTTGTCACCTGTGGGAAGGGATAAGAAACCAATTGGTTTGGGAGATTAGTGAGAAGGTGACACATGTAGGTTGCTTGCATCCAAATATTCTGAGTCTGCCTTCTCTGTGTGATTTTCCAAATATAAAATGTGATATTTCTTAGAAATGATCATTAAAACAAATTCTTTATCCTTTCAATTCACAAAAAATGAACTTGAAGTTTACAAAAGACACATTTCTTTCTATTCTTATAGAGGGAACATGGTATATTTTGGGATTCATTTTTCCCTAATATGGGATTTCAGCTCCAATATAATTCAGGAAGTACTTTTATGGTAATTATATTCTTTTGCTGGTTTTTCTCTTTCTCATCTTGGAGATGATTTTATTTTTTCATGCTATAAACCAAATGCTATTTAACGTTCTTATTAGGGAAGATCTATTAATATATCAGTGAATTGCAGCTCTACTTATACATCTATTATCAGAGTTAATTACTTGTTTGCTTAAGAATGAAGTTCTACTTCATTTAAGGCCATTTTTGTCTTTTAGCAAATGAATTCTATTTGAATTTTCTTGAGTATGTTTTATTTCACACCAAAGACCTATTTTAGAAAATCGAAACATTGAAACTTTTTTAAGACAACAAAAAATGTATTATCTGCTTATAAACAGTGGAAGTAGAACCACAAATAATATATTTCCTAATTGCTTTTTCTTTTAGACATAGCAACAATTGATCATGTGTAATGGAGATATCAGCCAGTTTCTAGGGCAGATAATACATATTATCAAACAAAAGTGTATTTTTAAAAAGCTTTGAAAAGAACCACCTGCCAGACCAGATTGATTAAGCATCTAAATAACATGTTGAATTTAAAATATATTTGTGTAAGATACCTGTTTCATCCTTGAGAAACAATAATAAACTTTGTTGAGAAGGTTGAGATTTCTCCAGAGTTTACTTGAGATGTCAGGATAAGTGATTGACTTGCTGCTACAAATTTGGAACTTAACATTTTGTTGGGCCTATTTTTGCTGCCTCTCCGTAGATAATAAACTTCGTGAAGGATTTTTTCATTGGCAGACGTTAGTTCCTTTTGTTTTCTCTGCAGAAAATAACTTGCTTTGCTCTGTGATAGGCAGGTATCCAAGTACTAATACTTTTCTTTTCAGTCTAGAATCAGGTAATGAAGGCCCATTATTCTCACTGACAGTGGGGATGACAGTCTTGCTAGTCACATATCCTCTAGTGCAACTCAAGGACAGGAATGGGGGCCGGAATTTTATCAGCAGGCTGAAGAGTCAGAGGGCAGGAGTGATGTGGACTGGAGTAGACGATTAACTCTTTGAAGACTCCTCTCATTTTATCATCTCCATATTGACCAGAATCCTTAACAATGTCCTCTCATTTATCCCTTTGAATGATACAGACACAACCTATTTTGTTGATTCATACTTTCTTCTGCTTTTTCTGATGCAGTAGGTTAGATGTTTGCAGACGATAGCTTGTGGGCCAAATTTAGTCTATGACTGGTCAAATTCAGCCAAGAATGGATTTTACATTTTTAAATGGTTTAAAAAATCAGAAAAGTATTTTGTGACACATGAAAATGATATGTCAGTACCCCTAAGTAAAGGTTTATTGGAACATAGCCATGCTGATTTATTTACATATTGTCTGTGGCTTTTTCTCTACAACTTTGACAAAGTTGAGTTTGCATAGTTGAGTAGTTACAACAGAGACCAAATGGCCCACAATGTCTAAGTTGAGACAAGTCCAGGCAGTTCTCAAAAAATATGTTGTCTACTCTGAGTACAGCTATAATCTTGTTCTTACCTGTAGTGGCGATTTTTCTGTATTGTGGAAAAGGAACCAAATGGAGAAAATTTTAGCACATTTCTCATGTTCTGTATAATCTAATTTCATTAATAGAACAATCAAAACAATAAAATATTACAGTCCATTCAGACAGTAAATCTTCTAATCCGAAGGAGTGAGACTAGTACAGCCTTTGATTGTACCTACTCTCTCTAGCCATTTATTTAGCAGCTCATCCCAAGAATATGGACATTTCTTATGAATGTTACTATGAACATTTCAAGAATACTAGTAGTATTTTTTTCTTTTTCTTTCTTTTTAAATAAATTAACACATGTTTATTAAAAAAAAAACTACAGGCTGGGTGTGGTGGCTCACAACTGACTTTGGGAGGCCAAGGCGGGCAGATGGCTTGAGCTCAGGAGTTTGAGACCAGTCTGGGTGACATGGCAAAACCCTGTCTCTACAAAAAATATAAAAATTAGCCAGATGTGGTGACATGCACCTGTAGTCCCGGCTACTTGGGAGGCTGAAGTGGGAGGATGGCTTGAGCCCAGGAGGCAGGGGTTGCCATGAGCTGAGATCACGCCACTGCACTCCAGCCTGGGCGACATAGCCAGACTCTCTCAAAATAATAATAATAGTAATAATAATGATGATATATAACCAGTTATGTTTTTTAACTCAGGAAATGGTAATATAGAATTTATTATAAAGGCTAAACATATCAAATTTCTTAAATGTTCTCCATTAGTATTTTAAGATTTTTTCCTCCTCTGTAAAACATCATTACTTAAGATAAATACTGTATGTACATAAAGCTAACTTGATGGTAAACAACTTCTGGGCTGATTATTGATAGTTGAAGTAAAATTACTTGAGGGTTTTTTTTTTGCATATGTATTAGAAACTTTAAAAAATTTGCATATGTTCTGTCTTTATTTATGCAGATCAGCTAAGTAAGATGCCATTTTCCGAGTTTATAAGAGCTGTTAGCTCAGAAATAAACCTGATGGTATGCCTTAGAAGGGACCCTCATTCCCCAAATGCTGTTATTTTCTACAAATACCCAAGTATCCTCGCCAGGCTTCATTTCATTCTTTGCATTGTGTGGCTCACCATCCTCCCATTTTTAGATGGGGCTCTTATTAAACCACTCTGTGTGTGTTGAACAATGTGGTTCAGGGACACATTGTTCTACAGAGAGTTTTGCAGCAAACCTGCTTTGCTAATGAATACTTCCTCTTTCCTATATTTGACATGAGGCTTTGGGACAAGGTCACAACACCCCTGTAAGTCCCATATTATGCGTCAGTCATGGGGCCAAAAATGGATAAAGACTGAAATAGTACATTTTGGATGAAGCCCAGGAAACAACTTATAGTGTTCACTCTGTCTTTAACGGAATCATTCCTCAACTGTACTGGAAGTCTCAGGTTTATCCTCAGTGTGGCCAGATAGAACTTTCCCTGTTAACAGTGTGTGTCATTAGCCTCGTATAAGCTCTGGAAGAATATGGATGAGCAGGTTCCATGGTTCCATCTGGACTATGTATTACCAGGCTCAAGGCGCTGGTTGATTCTGCTCAGCTCTGGAAGAGTTACGGAGTTATCAAGCCAGAACTTGGGAGGACTTCTGTGGAATCTATTGGAACACCACAGTGGGATTCACTAGGATTCTGGCACTGGTCAGCAAGTTTGAATGGTCCAGTTATTCAAAGTTGCTGGCTGCCCCCCTTTCCCCTTGCTGTCCACTGTGTGGTCTCCTGCTTAATTCATGCATGTGCATTTCATGTCACCGATGAGCACGTGAACTTCCCCAGAAACTCATTGTCCTCTATTTCCGTAACAGCTAACCATTAGTGGGGCTTTGCACACAGCGACTTACCTGTAAATATTGATTGCAGGGCAGAAAGAAAGGCTAAAAGTTCTCAGGAGAATGTTTGCCTATGCATGTATATGCTGGTAATGCTAATAAGTTCCAGCTAGACCTGGCAGTGAGTAAGTTCAGGGGCATCAATTTAATTTTCTTGCTATTAGTAAAACAAACAGTAGGTGGGATGGGTGGTAAGCTTAAATATCTCTGGTGCGCCATTTAAACCATCCATCCCACCTGTGGGTTGTCTGCAGCCTACTCTTTTGTTGCGGTGGGTCTCCTAATTTGCTTTTGAGTCCCTTTCATCTTATCATTGTTCTCGAAGGCACAGCACTGCAAACCACATAGAGGCCTTTCAACTGCCCCTGCATTTTGTTTTATTCAGCCAATTGACTAGTACTGTCAGCTAATTGGAGTGGAAATGTAAAATGAAAGCTGTATTATTCAGCTGCCAAGCCTCCTCACTTGGCAGGGAGTGGGTGATGCTGGTAATTGTACCAGAAGTGTAATTGCTCTGGGTTCTGCCTCTGGATTTAACAATGAACCCTGGGAGGGTCTTCCTCTGAGACACTTGATACCTGCTTCTTTTCAGTGGCTTCCTGGCAAACAGTGAGGCTGGAAGCAAATCGAATGAAGCATTTTTGTGTTGTTAGAGAATACAACCAGTGTGTATTTTGCTGACTGCGGGAGAGGATTGCTTGGTCTGAGTACTGAGTCAGTATGTCATCCCCATCAGAACTGGCAGTTAATTTCCTCTTGGTTTGGAACGGGGATGGGATCCACATCCCTGGGGATGAAGATGCTGAATTCACATGCCAGTTGTGGCCCATCGTGCCACGGCGTTCTTGAGAAAAATAGCCAATGCAGAACAGAAGCCCATTTTGTAAACTAGTTATAAATGAGGAAAGGTTTACATGTCTGGAGAGTTGAGTAGCTTAATGGAAAAATAAGGAAAGTAAAATGTTGATGATTAGTTGATCATTAAAGTTGATCATCTTGGTGGTTTAGGCCCAGGCAGCTTTCTTTTCTTTCTACTTTAATTCATTAATCTAATGACAGTAGTGAACAACACTTTAGGGTAGATTATGTTGGCTTAGTACATGCGAACATATGGTATAGGTACTTCCATTCCTCTTCTCAGCTTAACCCTGAGCCTGCGCAGACAGCAGTAATCTTTCCCATTTCACTTGCCAAACAGAGCTTCAGAATCCTCCTCAACATAGCACTTCAGATCACTATTTTCAGGGCTGGCATGTGTGTTAAAACCTATTTTTTATCTCTGACTTAGAAATTAGATTTCTGTAATATTACATTTAATATTATATTTCTATAATATTTCTGCTTTGAACCCAAGAAATGGAAATAGAAGCAGCTAAGCAATTCTTATACTCTTCTTATTTGCCAAGATGAAAGAGGTTGATTTGAATAGTGTGTAGTACAGTTTTGTTACTATATTATTATTATTATTTTATATCATGTGGCTTTATGGAAAGCTTCCTCAAACACTTCCAGTGGAGAAACTGTTTTTATTTCCTTGGAAGCTTAAGATCTTAGGAAGATATTGAGAGTCAGGCTGCTGAGACAGGGCCGGTGGCCCTTGAGGATCCCTGGTTCCCTCCCTCCCAGAAATCCTTACCAGCTAAAAAAAGACAGGCTATAGGTAATAGTGGCAGTCCAAGTCAATCAGATCTATTGATCAGTGGCTCAAACCTGGTGAGAGCTGTTCTTCCTGAAACCAGTATCACTTTTCATTTGAAAGATCGTGGTCCTTGACACCAATCAGTCCTACGTTCAAATCCTGGCTTCACCAGTTGTGTGATAACTGTCCAGACATTCTTTATGTTCTCGTTTTATAAAACAGTAGCGGTAGGGCCGGGCGCGGTGGCTCAAGCCTATAATCCCAGCACTTTGGGAGGCCGAGACGGGCGGATCACGAGGTCAGGAGATCGAGACCATACTGGCTACGGTGAAACCCCGTCTCTACTGAAAAATACAAAAAACTAGCCGGGCGAGGTGGCGCACGCCTGTGGTCCCAGCTACTCCGGAGGCTGAGGCAGGAGAATGGCGTAAACCCGGGAGGGGGAGCTTGCAGTGAGCTGAGATCTGGTCACTGCACTCCAGCCTGGGCGACAGAGCGAGACTCCGTCTCAAAAAAAAAAAAAAAAAAGCAACAGTAGCGGTAATAACTACTTCATAGTATTTTTATGAGGATTTAATGTCACATATAAATACACATGTATATGTATGTATGCAATACATCTATGTATGTAATATGCATATTACACCAATAATATACATGTGTATATATGTGTATGTAATAATCGCTCAGTAAATAGTAGCTATGAGGATGTGTGTGGGCATATAACTTTTGTTTTTTGAGGCAGAGTTCCACTTTGTTGCCCAGACTGGAGTGCAGTAGTGCGATCATGGCTCATTGCAGCCTCGACTTCCCAGTCTCAAGCAATCCCCCCACCTCAGCTTCCCATGCAGCTGGGACTGCAGGTGCGTACCACCGCACCCAGCTAATTGTTTATTTTTTGTCGAGATAGGGTCTCACTATGTTGCCCAGGCTGCTCTCAAACTCCTGGGCCCAAGTGATCCTCCTGCCTCAGCGTCCCAAAGTGCTGAGATTACAGGCATGAGCCACTGTGCCTGGCTGGCATACAACTTTTGTAATGACATTTTAAAATGTGGCTTGGGAGATTTTTGTGTTTGATTTTAAAAAGCAGTGTCTCTATGGAGATCATATTTTGGAAGGTACTCTTTCTAACTTGTTTGCACATTAGTAGTGGTCATATACTGAAATACACACAAAGGAAGAAATCCAGTGCATGATAAATTGCTTTACAAATTCCATGCGAGGGTGTACATTGATGACCTCTCTGAGAAACAGGTCATACAGGATGTGTCTGGAGCACAGGGAAGGTCTAAGGATGGATGTCTGAGAGCCTCTGTTCTACCCTGTGAGTGCTGAGCATGGTGCTAAGGAATCTCAGATGTGTTATCTGATATATCCCCATGACATTCCTCTAGGATTGATTTTGTTATTTTTGTTCTTTTTAAGAAAAAGAAAGTGGAAGCTTGGTCAAGATACTTACCTTGCTTATGGTTCTGGAATTGTTAAGTTGGGGAACTACATTTGAACTCAGAGTTACCTGAGTTTGTAATCCATCTCAGGATTATGGACCATGTGGGCTAATCTCTAAATTTCATGGAGGAGGAACCTGAGGCCCAGGGAGGTGGTTTATCTGGTTTACCCAGCTTGGTAAAGGCAGAGTCTGGGCCAGAATCCAGGTTCTGACTCCTGGTCCACGGCTCTTTTTCTATACTATGTTCCCTCTCTAATTATTTATTTTTGCCTTGTTCCTTAATTGTTTCAGAAGTCTTGCTTCTTTAACTATATTTCCAGATCAAGAGCAGATGTAAAGGACCAGGTTCTAGTCTTCTGTATCTGGGTTAGATTTTATTCATCTATATCTTCCACATTGCTTACCATGTGACAGATCCTCAGTAAATTCTTGATGCCTTGAATTCTTCAAGAATTTAGAGTCTAAAATTCTATTTTGAATGAGGCATAAATATACACAAATACACATATTGGGGTTTATTCTTTAAGACATTCAGTTCATACTTGATAATAATGGCTCTCAATGTTACTGAATCCACCGCTTTGCCTTTATCCAGTCTGACAATGTTTATCTTTTAACATGTTCCTGCATTATAATTATTGAGTAGGTTTATATGTACCTTACTATTTGCTTTCTATTTGTTACTCCTGTTCTGTATATTTTCCCCTTTCTTTTTGTCTTTGAATCAATCCATTATTTTTTAAATATTTCCGTTTATTATTCTTAGCGGGTTAGTTAAACACACTTTTACTATTCCTTTACTGGTTACCCTAGATATTACAACATGTGTTAATCATTTTATTTACCTCTTCTCAGCCATTACTATAACCTTTGAATTCTCCGTTTTTTCATCTATCTCCTATCTTGTGTATTTTTATGCATTTTGTGTTTACACATATGTTAAATCCCAACAGATATTATTATTTTCATTTTGTATAGTTATTACTTAGATCTACCTATATATTTACCCTATTATTCTAAATTTCTTCCTACATTACTGTGTTTCTATTTAGAGTCATTTTCTTATTGCCTGGAGAACTTCCTTTCATATTGTTTTAGTTTGCGTCTGAAGGTGAAAAATTCTCACTGGTTTTATTAATTTAAAACATTTTTATTTCATTTTCATTCTTGAAAGGCTGGGTATAGAATTCTTAGTGATTGTTTTCATTCAGCAATTTAAAGATTTGTCTTCTGAGTTCCATCTTTTTTTTTTTTTAATGTGTGTGGAGAAGTTACTATCAGTTTTGGCATTTTTATTTGAAAATAATTTCCTACCCCTCTGTGGCTTTAAAGAGTTTTCTCTTTGCTGTTCATTTTTCGCAGTCTGATTCTGAAGTGCTTAGGTGGTGTTTTCTTTATTATTCTGATCGATATTCATAGCAATTCTTGAATTTATGGCTTGATATTTTTCTTCAGTTTTAGAAAATCCTTGACCATATTTTTAAAAACTTTTGTTTCCACCCATTTCTGTAATTTTGTCTTTAGAACTCAATCACTCATTTGTTAAACTTTGTAATGTGTTCCGTGTGTCACTAATTCTGGTTTCTGTGTTTTCTATCCTTTTGGTTTTTTCTGCTTCAGTTTAGATATTTTGTATTGACTTATATTCTTGTTTTCTTTAGATATAGCCAGTCTGCCATTAAGCAAAATTCATTTTATTTGTTTGACTTTCCATGTTCTAGGATTTCCATTTAATTGTGTTTGTAGATACTAGTTATCTGTGGAGATATTAGTAGTTATTTAACATGTTTCAAGATATGTATCTATTGTCTTTCATTATCTTTATTAATTTCTGAATAAAATAGAGTACAGTCTTTCCTTGACTAGTTAAGTCCCTGGATAATTCAGTGTATATTATTACATTATGATAAAGTGCTTTGGGTTTATGTGTAAAATAGAGTTAGGATATATAATCAGAGTTTTCACTGACATGCATGTCTGGACATTTGAAAGTCATGTGAAAGTGGGACAATTTTTCTTGGTGCAGTTATGTGTTACTCCTATGACATCTAGCATTTAGGACCCCTGTTCATTAAATGCTAGAATCACCTCTAAACCAGCAGTCTTCAAAGCAAAGTTTTAAATGCCTCTTGAGATGGTATAGCCTCACGTAGGAGACCTGGTTAATGTTACATCATGAGCTGAGTCACTGGCAATGAAACCTTGAACTCAGGGCCTCTGCCAGGTTTAGAAACACATTTAGTAGGATGTGACTTTAACCTAATTGAATGCGAGTGTTGGTACAACTCTCAACCATTTAGTGGATGGTCAGTTTAACTGGCCAAGGGGCTGGCTAGAGGAAGACTTAGGGATTGAGAACGTGCAGCAGAGCTTCAAATGATATGACACAGCTGTGGCATGCCAGATCACAATAGCATTGGCCTGGCATTCAGTCAGAAGTAGAGAAACTCTTTCAGAGCAAAGGTCTTGACTGAGATATTAATCTAGAAGGCAAGATCTCAAACAGCATAGATTGAAGATGGCTATTGCAGCAGCAAAGATTTTCAAGGGCAATATGTTGAACTGAATGCTGTCATCCGTGTATCCAACTTTTCAGCAATGACATCACAAAATAGTTAGCAATTCTCTAAATTGGAGAATATATGCCCATCTATCCATCCATCAACTCATTCAAAAACATTAAGTGCCTGCTATGTTTTAGTCACTACAAGAATACAAAGCTACCTATATATAAATAAATTGTCCCTCTTAGGAAGGGAGAGAGACAAGTCAAAAACTAATTATAAAATGAATGATAATGATCTAGTGGAGGAAGATGCCAAGAAAACAAATAATTTTAATATGTGAGATAATGGTATAGCTATAATTTAATTTCATGTGCAAACATTTTGAATGTTTACTTTTTTCCACCCATTTGCCTTAGGAATATGAAATGAAGTCTCTGGGAGCTAAATTAATAGAGAAAGAAAGAAATTATAAGGCCGAGGTGGGTGGATCATGAGGTCAGGAGATTGAGACCATCCTGGCTAACACACTGAAACCCCATCTCTACTAAAAATACAAAAAATTAGCCGGGCGAGGTGGCGGGCGCCTGTAGTCCCAGCTACTTGGGAGACTGAGGCAGGAGAATGGTGTGAACCCGGGAGGGGGAGCTTGCAGTGAGCTGAGATCACACCACTGCACTCCAGCCTTGGTGACAAAGCAAGACTCTGTCTCAAAAAAAAATAATAATAATTATAAGCTTAAGCTACAGTAAAATCTCCCTAATATCTGGATTACTTAAAGTGGAAAGATGAGGCAGATGTTTTACTCATAGTGGAACTTCTGTGGTTAACATCTCTAGGAATTTATAATGGTTAATCTGTCACTGGGGTTCTCTTAGATCAGGCTCCCACTATTACAGGATCATGTTACAACAAGTGGAAAACTGGGTGTAAAAAATAGAACAGTTACAGAACTGAGCCTGTATTTCTATTGCTTCAGAATTTGGAATGAAGAGGAGCACATTCTCTGGGTATTTTATTCTATATTTTGAAGATATCCTATTTTGTGTGTATGTGTGTGTACTACTCTAGAAGTACAGTTTCTATAGAACTCAGTTAGTGGAATATGTACCAACATTTAAGCAATGGAAAAGTTTTCTTCTTCTAATCTTGGAAGCTGGAAGTTCCAGCAGGGATTTTCTATAGGTCTAAATGCTACACCTACTCCCTCTGTCACAGAAACTACCATGATCAATAGGCTTAGATTGTGGCAAGTGCCCAAGCTCATAGCTAACATTTTTTGAGTGCTTCCTAAGGACAAGTCAATGCGCCAGTACAAGTACATTAGCTTATTTCATCTTGATTGTCACCTGATTGGGTCCAATCTTACTCTTAGTTTGCGTATTAGGAAACAGACTCAGAAAAACTAAGAGATCTGTGCAAGGTTCTAAAGCTAAGAAGTAAGTGAACTTGTGTTTGAACTCAAGTTTACCTATTCTGCCATTTTAGCATTGCTACCTGTCTTAGTGTGGTGTATAACCTATGTTCATAAACCAAGCCTGTGGGTATGGAGGTGGGTTTGGTGGGAAAAACATAAGTCTTAAAATCAAATGGACACTGGCTGAAATTTAGGCATTAATACCATCAGTTACAAGCTTTGGGATATTACCTAACCTCTCTGAACCTTGGTTTCCTTGTCTGTAAAATGGAGATGATAAAATCTATCTCAAAGGTTTTAGGAAGAAATAAAAATGTGAAAATGCCAAAGAATCTGGAAACCAGAAGGTGCCCTCTTTGTCCTTGTGTGTTTTTTTTTCCTATGTAAAACAAAACTGAGGGGACTAAGCCTGGCTTTGTGGAAGCAGGTGGAGCTTTAAGACATGAGGTAGGGGAATATTTACTAGGTGAAGGAGGCAGAAAAGGCCAATCTGAGGAAGTGATATTTCAACTGAGACCTTGAGGATGTGTGGAAGTTAGATTAAGAAGGGTGTGAGTATGCTGTTGCAGACATGTGAACGTACTGGGCAAGTAAGTCACTTAAGCATCACAGTCCCTTTATCTGTAAATGCAGGTAGCACTGCCCTAGTGTGTCCTGCCTGGGTAGTCTGTTAAAGTCAGAGAGTAGAAGTAAGAGAGATTTGAAATGATAAGACTGCTATACAATATAAGGCATTGTTATTGATATTATATGATAACAGCACAGAATTAAAAAAAAAAAAAAAAAAGGATGGGTTTGAATCCCAGATCTAGCCGCTCCTATTAATAGCTGAGCTCTGGACAATTCACTCTGCCTTTTCACACCTCATTCCCTCATTTATAAAATCGGAGTCATGATGTCAGTTTCACAGGACGCTGTGAGAAATGGTACCATCATGAGTATGTGGAGGACCTGGGAAGCACTTGGAGGTAGCTTGTTCCTTTCCTTCCGTCTCCCTGCCTCCACCCTTGGTACCACACTATTCTAAGACTTCTCTACCAAAGCATGATGCTAACTTACTATGCTGTTCAGCGTCTCTTGCACAAAGACGTTTTTAAGCTATAATTAGCAGCAATCTTTTCATCTGTGATTCACGCTGTTGTTTTTGTATACAAGTTGATACTCTTAGAGCCATGCCTTCAGGTTTATCATTTTAAGACAGCTGGAGGAGGAGATCAGGTACAAGCTAATCATGCCAGGATGCTGAAATGAGAAACTACTTAGGTTTTTGATATGTAAAACAAGAAACTTCTTAAGGGGGTATTATATGAAACAAGCCTTTGAAATAGGTCTCAAACAGGAAGTAGATCACAATTTTGTTTTTTAATTAACCTGTATTTGCTCCTCCTGAAAGGAGAGAATTTAATGTAAATACAAAGTCTCACATCTTTTCTTGACAATGAGTGTCCTCTGCTCCTTTTTATTTGGGACAGAATGAGGAGCTTTACATGAACTTTAAATTGAGAACAAATAGAAAAGGTATTGTTTATCTAAGCTGTCTGAAGAAGGGCACTTGGGGAAAGAATTGCACTCTAAAATAACTTTATGAAAGTTATTGATTCGTTTCTTTATGGTTCCCAGACAAACAAGGACCATTATTTCTGTGCCCGAATGGGAGCTGGGTCAAAGAACCCTTTTTTATAGATTATCTTTCCTGAAAATCAGACTTGTCAGGAAAATGAACCTCCAGAAATGGAGACATGAGACTTAGTTGAATATTGCGTCCTGTTCACTGCTTTGAAGGGCAAGTAGGAAACACTGTTAATTTTTAAAACTTTTGCTGAGTACAAGAAGGTTTGGGGATAGCTCAGGAGATTTAGATAAATTGCTACTTTTACGTATTTGCTAAGTAGTTTTTGTTTAAATTCCCTCCCCCATGACAGTTCAACTCTGTAGACCAGGGTCTATCTATCTATAGTAGGCTGGGGGAAAAAGCATAACATTTTTGTTTTTTACCTTATATTTTATTTTATTATTATCATTTTTTGAGACAGAGTCTCACATTGTTGCCGGTGCTGGAGTGCAGTGGCATGAACTCGGCTCACTGCAACCTCCTCCTCCCGGGTTCAAACAAGTCTCCTGCCTCAGCCTCCTGAATAGCTGGGATAACAGGCGCCTGCCACCACGCCCAGCAATTTTTTTTCTATTTTTAGTGGAGACAGGGTTTCACCATGTTAGCCAGGCTGGTCTCAGACTCCTGACCTCATGATTCACCCTCTTTGGTCTCCCAAAGGGCTGGGATTACAAGCGTGAGCCACCGTGCCCGGGCACCTTATATTGTAAAAGTAACTTCAAAAGATCACATAAATTATATATATATAAATTATATATCTTTGTTGTTGAAAAATGGAAAATACAGATAAGGATAAAGGAAAACAAACAAAAAAAAATCTGGAACTCACACACGGAATTATCTACCCCTCACTTACTAGTTTATATAATTCCACAGTTTGTTTCTATGCACATAGATATATTTTTATCACAAAAATATTATATTCTACATACTGTTTTGTAACTTGAAAACACAGCTTTGGGGGAGCTTTATACTTTCTTTCTCACTTTTGGTCTAAGAAGCCAAGGGAATTTAAAATGAGATGAATTAATCAATAATTAAAGTAGGGTTATTACACCATTTAGATGAAAGAAAACTTATGTTGACAGTTGATATACTGCTCTTTAGAATTCTATAAATAATTCTCCCCCCCCCCCCAGAAATTTGAGTACTGATTAAGGATATATTTATTGTTTATTTTTAGCACTAATCAAATATTCAGTAAATACTTACCCAAGTGAAGCAAGTTTTTATTTTAAAGCACCTTGCTATTACTTTGAAGTATTTGGGGAGGGAGGCATTATATTATCTGCAAGAACATTTTATTCATATATTATTAAAAATATTAAAAGCTGTTTACAATGATATTTTGATTGCTTTTTAAGCTTGTCTTAATCTAATCCTTATCTATCTTCTAGTGAAAAGCTATTTTAAGAGTATTTCTTTTGCTGAGTGTGTGTTAGATTGGAAAGGAGGACTTTAAAGTGTCAGAATTGCAATAGCAACGTGGAAAATCTGTAAAACTTAGTTTACAATGTTATTACTTTGGATTTTATGGCTTTATCCAAAGTTCTAGCTATTGAGGAACTCTAGCTTCCCTGCTTTCATAAAGCAACTTTATGTGACCATATAATTGATTTCTAAAGATTTAGACCTGAAAAACATGGCCATGTGTCCAGGCCTTGGTAAAGGACTCATTTTACTTAAAATTAACCATAATACATTATTTAGTTTCATGGAGATATTAATACAAGGAAGTTTTTTTTTTTTTTTTTTTTTGAGATGGAGTGTTGCTCTGTCACCCAGGCTGGAGTACAGTGGTGCGATCTCGGCTCACTGCAAGCTTTGCCTCCTGGGTTCACGCCATTCTCCTGCCTCAGCCTCCCAAGTAACTGGGACTACAGGCTCCCGCCACCATGCCCGGCTAATATTTTTGTGTTTTTAGTAGAGATGGGGTTTCACCGTCTTAACCAGGATGGTCTCGATCTCCTGACCTCATGATCCACCCGCCTTGGCCTCCCAAAGTGCTGGGATTACAGGCGTGAGCCACCGCGCCCAGCCAATACAAGGAAGGTTTTTGATAGGTCCAATACCTAGATGAAGAAAATTTTTCTTTAAACATAGTTTGACATCAATGGAGTAATGATATTCAACATTATAAAGATTTTGTAGTGACATCATTTAAACATTGTTTTCTGAAGCTCTCACAACCTAACTGGAGTATCTCAATTCTTATGAATAGATATTTTTGTGCAGGTAAAGAAACTCAGGGTTGATTATTAATTAATTCAGCCAACATTCAGAAACTGTGCTAAGTGAATTTTGAGATATACAAAGAGGAATCAAATGAGATCTCCTTGCTTGAAGAGTCATAGTCTGCTGGGAAGACAGATATGTAAACATATCAGGAAGGCTTCCTAAGCCCAGATACATTTAAACCTTGAATTAACATAAAGAAAAACTATGGTTTTGTGAATGAAAGTGAACAACCTACTCCGTGTTCTTAGAAGATACTGTTTACAGTTTAGGAAGCCAAGTCTAGTGACTGAGGACTGCTTAAAAGTATAGTGGACTGCTTTGGGGGTCACTGTCAAAATAATTGAAGTGCAGAGAAGAACTTCACCTCAAGAAGTAAGAATGTTGCTTCTGGAGAGAATAAATATGGCTGGCACTTAGAGTCATACCAAGTTTAAAGGAGTACATATAAGCTGGTGTGGCCAACCAATGTCTAGGTCAAAGACATGGCTCATGATTATGCCAGCTTAGTGAGATAGTGACTTTTTGAATTTCCCAAGTAGTCTTGAAAACTCAACCTATAGATTCATTCCTCCCTTATTCAGCAATGTTCTGGATCCTCTAAATGCTAGGGTCCTAATTAAGTAATCATTTCTCTCTGCTAGGTTTTACTTATGTAGACTGGAATGAGAAGATGGGAAAGTCCAAGTACTTATAGGACTGTTTTCCCCTTGAGAAAATGAAATAGTTAGAAGGCATTGCTGAATGCCTGTGATATAATAGAAAACATTTGGATTAAAACTACATTACATTTCATGGTCCCTTAATAAGTGCCAGACACTGTTGACTTATCTTTAATACAGCATCTCCTTTGATGCTTTCAATAAACTTATTGAATAAGTACTTTCTCATTTCTGTTTTACAGATGAGGAACCTGGACATGGACGTGTTAATAACAGACTCAGTTAATAAATGGTGTCACCAGGATTCAAACATAGTCAGTCTGTCTCCAGAGCCTGAGTCCTTAGGTCTCCTAAGAACTCTGTGAACTTGGGCAACTGGTTCAATCTCGTTCATCCTGTTTTCTCATCTGTAAAATCAGAATCATAATAATAGTGCCAGTTTCATAGGGTTGACATGTATGTAAGGGCTTTGTGTAGCATTGACTACAGATACTTTCTCTAGCCTTGCAGGAAGATGGCAGAGGTGGGAAAAGCCACCCTCCCTCTATTCCACAATTGTCCCTGTGATCAGCACTTCCTGCTCCCAGAGTGGGGAGCGTAAGTAACTGATCAATAAATAGTAGCTGCTGGTTTTGTGAAGTTGTCATTTTTATTTAATCTGTATCCTGAAACCAAGATTGTTTTCTTGAAATCAGCAGGAAACATACTACATTGTGTTTGGAAATAAAATTTGTTTTTCCTCACCTTCTTGTCCTTGCTCTTTGGGTTAAGAGTAGACTGTAGTTGTCACACTATTGCCAAATTTGAAGAATGTGCTATAGCAATAAAAAGAAAGAAATTCAGAGGTATTCTAAGCCAAGTTCTGGTGCTTTTCTGCTTTGATTCAGTATTTTTGTAAATCAGACATTGAGAATGTAATCTCACCTCAGATAGATTTTATATTTCCTAAATGACTTTGGAGAGGCCCCAGAGTTTGAAGCACATTCCCCGAGAGGTTATGAATTTAGCTAACATTTCTTGACTTTAAAGGACGATTTTATTTTTTGCTTGGAAATGTTGTGCATATCCATGTAAATCTACACCAATGTTGGTATATTAGTCTTGGTTCTCCAGAGAATCAATAATATATACATATATGTCCTATTGGATACCTCTCTAAGACAGAGGGAGAGAGATTTATTTTAAGGAATTGGCTCATGCGATTGTTGGGACTGGCAAGTTCAAACTGTATTATAGAGCAGGTCAGCAGGCTGGGAACTTGGGCAGAAATGCTGTATTTTGGTCTTGAGGCTGAATTCCCCTTTTTTTCAGGAAACCTCAGTTTTTGTGGTTAAGGTCACTAACTGATTGGATGAGTCCACCCATATTACAGAGGGTCATCTCCTTTGCTTAAAAGTCAGCCGATTGTTCATGGTACTCTCCTCAACAAAGTACCTTCACAGCAACATTGAGACTAGTGTTTGACCAAAGAAGTGGGCACCATAGCCTAGCTAAGCTGGCATATGAAATTAATCACCACATTTGGTTTTTGCCATTTTGTGTGAAAATGTCCATTGCTAGCATCTACCAGTTTCTAGCTCATCTCAGCTCTAATTGAATGCTGGAGTTCTGAGGACTCTGTCAGGAGCTTGGAAACTTATCCTACTCTTCCGTAAAGTATTTTAGTAGGACTTCAACTACTGGTTGACCAAGGAAAACAGGGTGAGAAAGTTTAGAAGGGAGGAAACAGGTCTTCATTAAGCAACTTAGGAACTATGAACTCTTGCTTCCTAGGATCTATAGTGTGCCAGGCCAAGGATAGTTCTCACTTCAGGCACCAGAGTCTGGTCCAGTAAGGCTAACAGGAATATAAATGAGTGTAATAAAGTGTGACAGGGCCGGGCGCAGTGGCTTATGCCTGTAGGCCGAGCACTTTGGGAATCTGAGGTAGGCAGATTGCTTGAGCCTAGGAGTTTGTCGCCAGCCTGGTCAACATGGTGAAACTGTCTTTACAAAAAATACAAAATTTTTCTGGGTATGGTGGTGCATGCCTGTAGTCCCAGCTACTTGGGAGGCTGAGGTGGGAGGATCACTTGAGCCTGGGAGGTTGAGGCTGCAGTGAGCTGTGATCATGCCACCGCACTTCAGCCTGGTGACACAGTGAGACCCTGTTACAAAACAAACAAAACAAAACAAAACAAAACAAAACAAAACAACTGTATAATAGTGCATGCAGGAAAAAGTGAGGTCACAGAGGGCTAGTGAAGAGCTATACCTGAATGGCAGTTAAGGGTTAGGAATGATTCATTTCTGAGGTGTTGAGGCTAAGAAGAAGCTTCTTGGTTGCAAACTCTTCTCAGGAAAAGTCAGGAAAGAGTAGGAATCCAGGGGAGAATGAGATATGAGACCAGGAAAGAGGAGGCTGGGGTTGTCCAATAGTGTTGACCAAGTTGTCAAGGCCGGAGAGACAGGATCAGCTTATGGGGTCTGCATTTTGTCTCATCAGAGGTAAAGATGAGCCATGAAATAGTTGTATTTATTTATTTATTTTTTGGCTTTGAGGGTTTTTTTAAATTTTTTTTTTCCCATAGATTTTTTGGGAACAGGTGGTGTTTACATGGAGACGTACTCTAGTGATGACTTCTGAGATTTTGGTGCACCCATCATCTGAGCAGTGTATACTTTTAAACCAGAGAATAACATGGACAGCACTCTTCAAAAAGCTTTAGTGTTTGAAATTTAGCCAAATAGTATGGCTGCTTTCAATTCTAATAGGAATTTGGGTTAGGAAATCTCTGGGAAAATGAATCTCAGGACAGTCCATGGGATCTTTAGTGTTTCAATTTGAAGTCATCAGAACAGCCTTTCAATGCACAGAAACAGGTTTCTGTGGAAGCCATGAGATAGTTGGTTTCAAAGTTACTTCAAAATGGGCACAACTGAAATGTGGATTCAGCATGAGGGAAGATGAGAAATAGGGAAGCCATTTCTGAGACCCTTAACTGAGCCAGGGTTCACTTTTCTGTTTGCGACCATTGTTTTCCTTTCCAATTTGTGAAGTAATAACATAGTAACATTAACTTATGTTTATTTAATTCTCTCATGTTCATGACCCCAAATGATTTGTGAGATCCTTGGGGATACTGCCCACACTTATGCTTCATTTATACCTCAATATGCCCAGCACCCAGCCAGGCACAAAATAGTCACACATACATGTGTTGGTGCATCTGTCTTTAAAAATCCAACTACTTACTTAAATCCTCGTTTCTGATGAATATTAAGACAATGAAGTAGCAAAGAGCTGAAAAATGAAGCCTGTGGGGCTTATAGTATCTAGTGGTGAATACTGCTTTTAGGATGCTGGTTAGGGCTAGTCGAAAGTGTCATTTTCCTTTAAACCTGCTCCAATGGTTTCTGCTAGTTAACAGCAAAGCGAAACTTCAAGTCAGGGAGCAACTTGTCCTCCTGTGGTTTCAGGTCAATCGATGGATTTTACTCTGGGTATCGACAGCTCTCTGCCGCATCCCCTTGTCTTTGGCTACGTGGGTTGACTGTTGTGAAATGGATTATACTGATTATATTGCCTCATGGGGTTTAATCAGTGCCCAGCAAGTACTGTGTGTGGTGTGCCTGTGACTTTTCTTTGTCTTTTAATTGTCCAGGATGTGGGACTATTGTTGGTGCTGCTTTTGTGTGCTCATGCCTTGACTGATCAGTTTTTAAGTCAAAGCTTATGCCTCTTTGCAGGATACCACAATTTGGAAGCCTGATTCATGCCAGAACTGCCGTTGCCATGGTGATATCGTTATCTGCAAACCTGCTGTTTGCAGAAACCCTCAATGTGCCTTTGAGAAGGTACGGTATCCTAATTGTGTCCTAAATGTTTTGGTAAAGTCAGTGAAGGGTTAGATTTTTGGATAATTTCAGACATCTGTTTTTGACGTTTATTCTAATCTCTAATTGGAAGCTTAATGAAATGCAGAAGAGAATTTTAACATATTGCATCTAAGAATATCCTAATTTTCAGAATTTTAACGTATCATACCTAAGAACATCCCAATTTCCATTTATTGGGCATTTACTCTGGGCCAGGGACTTGGCTTAAGGTCTTAATAATGTTATCTCATTTAATATTATGTGGGGTAGGTATCTTTATCCCCACTTTATAGATGAGGAAAGTGAAGCCTGGAGATTTTAAGCAACTTAACCATGATCATGCAATTAATAAACTGCTGACCAGAGATTTTTACCTCGAGTCTGACTGATGCCAAAGCTACTAGCATTAACTGCAGCATGCATGAACCATCGAATGCATTGAAAATCAGAACTGACTTATTGAAAAAGATCTTCTAAAAATATCATTTGGGTCTGCCACTGATTGTATTATTGTGCTACCACTGGGCTCCCTAGGAATATAAGCACGTCTTTGACTCAATAAATCTCCTTGTATTTGACCAAGTCAGTGACTGGTATTTCCTCCCTTCCCTTCTGTTAAAAATTTTCAGTTTTTTTCTGACTACACATCTATTCTGTTAGAATAATACTTTTTCTAGTTGCTGACTCTTTTCTTTTTCAAGTGAATCTATTTTTTAAAAAAGCTTAAGCTTTAAATTTGAACTTCTGAAACTCCCAGGACAAGACCAATTATTTGATTCATAAAGCATTCTGTCAATTTAAAGTTTATTTTTCTAGTTTTTGGCTCCTTCCAATAATTAATCTTGAGTCTTTATGCCATCTAATGCTAATAAGTTTGTGTTCGTACCTGACATTGGAGCGAAGGTATGCCTTTAAGAGTATTCCTTCATTTCTGCGTGAATGTATTCCTGAGAAGCTGGGAATATTTTAAGTATTGGCATATTTGATAAGATTTTGTTGTATGTTACGGAGCTTTATGTTTATAGGGTAAATATTCCCTAAAAAAATCACTATGTGATTTGCTAATAAGTAAGTCAAGTCAGAATCTGAGCTGGTGGCAAAAACGCCATGAAAAATGCCCTTCCCCACTTCATGTGAAGAATTGTGTTATCATGGAAGAAGCCCTGAACTACATGTTAGAAGACATAGATTACATTGCTGAAACCTAAACATGCTCTATATCAGGGGTTAGCAGACTAAATCTGGTCCACTGCCTGTTTTTGTACAGTTTATGATCTAAGAGTGGCTTTTACATTTTGAAATGATTGAAAAAATAAAAACCAGTATTTTATAATGTGAAAATTATGTGAAATCAATTGTCACCATTGATAAATAAAGTTTTATGGAAACACAGGCTCACTTATTTGTTTATGTATTGACCTTGGCTGCAACAATAGCATTGTATTGTTGCCATGTAGACCATGTGTGACTCTTAAAAGCTAGATATTTACTATCTGGCCCTTCACAGAAAAAGTCTCCCATCTTTGTTATATATCAAACTTGTGATTTCATCTCTTCCTAATTTGCTCTCCTAATTTTTCTCATCTTGGTAAATGGCAACCCCATTCTCCCAGTTGCTGTGGCCCAAAAACTTAGCATCACCTTTGACTCCCTACTTTCTCCCACATCCCATATCTAGTACATTAGCAATCCCCTCCCAGCTCTTCCTTCATGAAACAGTAAATTCCAAATGTGACTTCTCTGCTGTCAGTCTGGTTCCATTATTATCATCCTTTTGTCTGGATTCTCACAGTAGCCTCTTAACTGGTTTCACTGTTTCTATATTTGCCTTTTTCACTGTAATCTTGATATAGTAGCCACAGGATCCTAATAAAATTGAAATCAGATCATGTTGCTTCTCTCCTTAAACCCCTCCAGTGGCTTCCGGTGGCTTCTCTTCTCAAAGTAACATTTCACAACGTCCTTTAAGCTACTACTGTGCCCCTCTAATTAATATTCTACTGTTTTCTCCCTTGCTCAC
Organism: Rhinopithecus roxellana; assembly: GCF_007565055.1. NCBI lineage: Eukaryota > Metazoa > Chordata > Mammalia > Primates > Cercopithecidae > Rhinopithecus > Rhinopithecus roxellana. The sequence goes on along the minus strand of NC_044550.1, from coordinate 35,029,259 downwards.
TGCTTCAGACACCAAGCCTCCTTGCTGTTCCCTGAATATATATGTATATATTTGAGAAGGAACAATTTCGGAGGGAACAGCAAAGTGCAAAGGCTCTATGGCAGAAGTGTGCCTGGTATGCATATTCATATGTATACGAATAAGAGAGAGCGATGTGTGTTTACACACATATATGTATACATATATTGCTTGATCTTTTACTTGAAGTCTTGCCTGGATGCCATTCTGTTTAAAATTGTAAATCTCTACCCCCTACCACACATTTTGTATTCCTCTTCTAGACTTTATTTTTCTTTCTGATACTAACTACTATCTATTTTATTGATATTTTTTATTTACTGTCTCTTTTATTCTCTGTATATCCACAACACCTACAATAACACCTGACACATGGTAGACACTCAATAATTTTTTTTTTACTGACTGAATGAATTAATCAGAGATGAGGTTAGAGAGTTGGTAAGTTTGAGGTTATGCAGAGCCTTGTATGCTGTAGTATGGAGTTTGGAATTTTATTTTTAAGGTTATAGAATACTAACAAAGGTTTTAGGCATAAGGGTGGAATGGCTGACTTTTTTAGAAAAAAGTATCTCTGGTTTTTCAAAGATAATGCATAATATTAGAAATGAGGAGATCAGTTCAGAGGCTGAGAGAATCACCCGGAGAGGATGAATAGCAGAACCTGAGCACTGGTAGTGTAGGGATCAAGAGATAAGGGCAGGTATGAAAAGTAATTAGGGGATAAATAAGTAGAACTAGATGAAGGTAGGAGGGTGACAGAAAGGAAAAGGAGAAATGACTGCCATATTTGTGGGTTAATGACTAGTTGGTTAGCTGAGTCACCAACTGATATTGAGAATACAGGAGAATGAGGAAAAACAGCCCATCTGGGAAAAATGGCGATTTCAGCTTGGGACGCATTAGTTTTAAATGTCTGGGAAAGACCCAGGTGGGTATGTCAGAATGGTAGCTGAATATGTAAGTCTAAGGCTCAGAGGAGAAGATGGGACTGGAGATACAATGTAGCTGTCATCAGCACATAGATAGTATTGCAAACATGTAGAATTAAAGAACTCATCCAAAGAGATTGTGTGAGAAAAGGGTACATGATGAAGAATGGAATTTGGGGAGTACAGTCATTTAAGGGGAGGTGAGCGTCAGAGAAAGTGCTTAAGAAGATTGAGAAACTGTGGTCAGAGAGTGAAAGGAAAGAAATGGTCAAAGAAGAGAGTAATATTATAGTCACCAAGGGGAGTAGCAGATGCCCAGAAAGTTTGTATTAACCGTGTTTAGCACAGTTAAAGGAGTAAGTGGGAGGAGAACTTAATATGGCCCTTCAGATCTGGCAGCATGTAGGCCACCGATGGCCTTGCTGAGGTTGATCTCAATGGAGTAGGGGGAGTAGAAACTGTATTGCAGAGGCATTTATTAAAGGAGTGAATGGAAAGTGGGGAAAGGAAGGCTCAATAAAGGCCATCCTTTCAGGAGCTTGACTGGGGGGTGGAAAGAGAGAAGTGGGGCCTTAGGTAGGCAGCGTTATATCTGAGAGGTTTCTCTGAATCTCCCATCCCCAACCATCAAACCCTTCAGTGTGCTTCCGCGGCACTTTGTGCTTGCCCTATTCATACCCCTTGACCAGACTGCAATGCCTGTTGACTTATCCGCTTTTTCCTCCAGACTCTTAGCTCCTTGAGAGCAGGAATCTTGCTGTCTTCACTATTGCAGCCCATCGAACAGCACAATAGGCAGCACATAGAAGTCACCTAGTCAACATTTTTGGAATGATTGTACAAGGGAAGGGAGACGGTTTTGTTTTGTTTAACTTTTTAGTTTTTGATATTACCATGAAAGAGATATAATCACCTTAGGAGGGAAAGGGTAATAGCCCAGACTAGAGAGAGAAATTGAAAAGATGGGAGTTAGAGGGGAGGAGAGACAGAGTGAGTGAATTAGAAAGAGTGGTTGCTGGACATTGAGGCTAACATGAATAGGAGAATGGGAGGCCAGCTAGGGGTTGAATGACTGGAAGGTAAAGAAGTACTCAAGGATCTCCCTGGAGGAAATAAGGGTGAGAGGGTGCTAAAAACTAGGAGGCCCAGGTTCATTGGGGTGTGGACAGATTTTAAGGTTGGCCATGGCTGTGTGAAATAAAGATGAAAATCACTTGATTTGAGGTGGTTAAGAGTGTACAAAGATAGAATATCATTTTAATGGGCATTGAAGTTGTCTAGAATGATCTAGACACAGGTAGAAAAAAAACAGAATCCAGGTATCAAGTTTTTACTGAGTGAATGTGAGAAAGTGATCAGCAAATTTGTGGATGAAGGCAATATAGGAATCAGAGAGCATGAACTCTAAAGAAAGAGGTCCCTTATCTGTAAAATGAAAGGCTTGTACCAGATGATCCAACCATAAGAAACGTTTTCAACTCTAAGATCATAGAAATATTTCACAGAGCTTTTGGCCTCTTTATTTCAAGTAATGAAATAGGATCATAGAATGGAAGGGACCTTTAGAAATCATTTAGTCAGACTTCCTTAGTCTGTAAATAAATCAACTGATTTTTAGTGGTTTAGTGACTTACCCAGAGCTAGGAGGTGGTATGGCTATGTCAAGAACCTTGGGCCTTGGCTCATGTCCCAGTGTGAATTTTACTCTACTGTGTTGCTTTTAAGTTTTCCTCTGTGCTTTCAGTAGCATGTGTTGCTGTTATTCAAATCTGCTGGGGTACCCTTATGTTAGTATGTGGCACAAGTTCTTGAATCCTCACTGTTCCTAAATTAAATTATTATTTTATTTTAGACAGAGTTTCACTCTGTTACCCAGGTTGGAGTGCAGTGGTGTGATCTCTGCTCAGTATAACCTCTGCCTCTCGGGTTCAAGTGATTCTCCTGCCTCAGCCTCCCAAGTAGCTGGGATTACAGGCATGCGCCACCACATCCAGCTAATTTTGTATTTTTTAGTAGAGACGGAGTTTCACCATGTTGGCCAGGCTGGTCTCTAACTCCTGACCTCAAGTGATCCAGCTGCCTCAGCCTCCCAAAGTTCTGGGATTATAGGTGTGAGCCACCACACTGGGCTTATTACTATTAATGATTTGTTTTTCTTTTTATCATTTTTTATCTTTTTGAAGCAATTTGTTTTGGTTATGGATTGACTAGAAATAACCTAGTGTCAATGGCAATTCTGAAAGATATTTTTTATCATCTATCATTTACTCATTCTATCATCACAGGTAGTGGATTCCATATCCATATCTTATCTGCATATAGAATAGCTAGCTGGATAGGGACAGAAAGACAGACAAACAGGCAGAAAAAGATGGAGAGAAAGAACACAAAGGTACTTAGAACCTTGAATAGTTGACCCAGCTCTGTCAGAAGCTATTCTGTCTAAGGATTTCTGGAGAATATGTCTGCACAAAAGACAATGCCATGCAAAGGAGCATGGCATTGTGTGGTGAGGTTTTGGTTGCAAACCTCTATGCAGATAATAATGACATTTACCTAATAAAGTTGTTGTAAAAATTAAATTAACTTTCTCTCTCTCTCTCTATATATATATACACACACACACGCACACATACATATATGTCTGTACGTGCATATATGTACATATGCATATAAATGTGTAGAGGAGTGCCCTGCTATTGTAAGCACTCAATAAGTGTTAGCTATAATGATCAAATTGTCATCATTATTGTTGGTGGTTCTCCTGGGTCCTAAGCAAGTAATCTTGCCCCCGGCAATCTTCACTGATGTGTTTTACCCCTGCAATCACTTTCTAAAGCACAACACTGCAAAGCCTGGAGAAGGAGTCCTTTGTGTTCCATGCAGCCCACAGCTCACCAAGCCGTTCAGGGTTACATGGTTAGGTGGCAGGAACTCCCTGATTCTCATTCTTCAAGCACCCACATGCACATTTTTTTAATATATATATAATGAAAAAGAGGTTTAATGGACTCACAATTCCACATGGCTGGGGAGGCCTTATAATCATGGTAGAAGGCAAAGGAGGATCAAAGACATGTCTTACATGACGGCTGGCAAGAGAGTTGTGCAAGGGAACTGCCATTTATAAAACCATCAGATCTTGTGAGACTTATTCAGTATCATGTAGGGATTATGGGAGCTACAATTCAAGATGAAATTTGGGTGGGGACACAGCCAAACAATATCACTATAATAAAATTGTTATAATATTCGATTTTTTTTGGGAATATATTCATCCATGCGCTCTCTAATATTTATTTATTTATTTTTTAGAGACAGGGTCTGGTTCTGTCACACAGGCTGGAGTGCGGTGGTGCAGTCATAGCTCACTGCAGCTTTGAACTTCTGGGCTCAAGTGATTCTCCTGCCTCAGCCTCCTAAATAGCTAGGACTATAGGCATGTGCCACCATGCCCGCTAATTTTTTCATTTTGTTTTGTAGAGACAGGGTTTTGCTATGTTGCCCAGGCTTGTCTTGAACTTCTGGCTTTAAGTGATCCTCCCACCTCAGGTTCCCAAAGTGCTGGATTACAGGGATGGGCCACTGTGCCTGGCCCCATATTTAACAAATGGGTAACAGGTCAGGTACATAGGCTCACTTTACATCTAGTGCAACCCTCTTCTAGCCTGTCTTCCTTTATAATAGAAGCAGAAAAGCTAAAAATATTTCCCAGACTCTTTTGTAACTAGGGTTCTAGTTTCCACCAAGTATAACCAAATGTCTGGTTTCCCTTGAGCAGTCTGGTTTATGCCTATTGTCCTGGCATAATTTTTTTTTTATTATTATTATACTTTAAGTTCTAGGGTACATGTGCACAATGTACAGGTTTGATACATATGTATACATGTGCCATGTTGGTGTGCTGCACCCATTAACTCGTCATTTACATTAGGTATATCTCCTAATGCTGTCCCTACCCCCCACCCCCTCCCCACAATAGGCCTCAGTGTGTGATGTTCCCCTTCCTGTGTCCAAGTGATCTCATTGTTCAATTCCCACCTATGAGTGAGAACATGCGGTATTTGGTTTTCTGTTCTTGTGTTAGTTTGCTGAGAATGATGGTTTTCAGCTGCATCCATATCCCTACAAAGGACATGAACTCATCCTTTTTTATGGCTGCATAGTATTCCATGGTGTATATGTGCCACATTTTCTTAATCCAGTCTGTCACTGATGGACATTTGGGTTGATTCTGAGTCTTTGCTATTGTGGCAAAATTTTTATTCCTCTTTTAACTTAACTCTTTCATGTTCCACCAGAAGTTCAATAGATAGACCAAGTTGGGAACCATCCTCTCCCCTCCCGCTACTGCCACTAGCAAAAAAAAAAAAAATATATATATATATATATATATACACACACATATATATACACACACACACATACACATACATTCACACACACATACATATTATATTTATAACATGAGCTTTGAGGGCTAAATCTGAAAATTAGCTTTTATGTAAAACAAAGAAAACTAATTTGGGGGCATGAAACATTCCTTGAAGTCTTCCATTCTACCTGTCTTTCTCCCTTGCTCCTGGCTTCCATGTTAGAATATCAGCACTTAGAGCATGTTATTATCTATCTGTATGAAATTCTTAGTGGAAATTAGGCTAATGTAGTTTCTCTAATTGTTTTAATGGAAATTAGACAAGTGTAGTTTTATCTTGGGGTTCAGAGGACACTTTTCTGAAAAGTGATTAATGTTGCATAGTATGTATAATTTCATAAAATCCCATGTCATATAAGTTTTATTCTTTATCAAAAAAATAGAAATTTGGTGGTCACTTTATTGATGTATTTGTCTGTTTAGTGGATTAATGGTTGTAGACATAATTATCTGATGTTAGAATTCTCTCATAGGTACAATTTTTTTAAATGGAAGCAACCAAAAATAAATAAATAATAACTATTAATAACATTACCACACATGCGCACACACACAGACACACATTTTTTTAAAAAAATTGCATTGGTTGAAATTTGGTAGACTTTTATCCTGTGGATAAGTCATGATTTCCTGGCTAATGTAGGGTCTCCTACCATTTATGGTCAAAATCACTTATTGCCTGTTCTGTCACATCACTAGACTCGAGAAAATCCTAAGTAGAGGAGCAGCATGAGTAAGAAGATTCAATATGAGAGTCATGGGTCTCAAAGACAAGCTAATACTCTTCACTCCATATTTTTAATAACTCTTAGATAAACAGATTCTTTACAGTGGTGATTGGATGGTTGACATGTGACACCTCCCCAATAAATCCTGGGGTATCAGATGGTAGCCTATTCTCTTGATAGTATGAAGAAACACAATTGCAATTGTGGAAGCCCTGAAAACAATGTAGATCTTTACTAGAGCTTAGGAATTCTACTCAGCTTACCGCAGTGTGTATATATGATACCTCTGCAGAGATATTACTTCCTCTCAGAACTTTGTCCTGCAACCTCCTGTCCCAAGTAAAAGTTACCCATGAGAACTTCAGCTGCTGCACTGGCTGTGCTAGGCTGTCTAAGACACCAGACAGCTGGAAGACCTGCCAGCTCTGTGGCCATCCCCCACCTGAGTCTTCTTCCTCTTCTTGGCAGGGGGAAACTGCTTATCTTGTGTGAATCTCCGAGGGTTTCTAGTGAAACAAAGTCTCAACTTCATCACATGTGAAAAGATGTAGACATTTTTTTCAAGGAAATTACTTTTACAAAGGGGGTTCATTTTATCTTTGAGTGAAGCTTGTCTGGACACAGAACCTTTTTTTTCAGTCTATTCTTTTAATCCGGTCTGTTGTTGTCACCTTAGAAATGCATGAGATTTAGTGAATGTAAGATGACTTGGGGTCTGATGAACTATTGTGACTCGGTGTGTGCTAATGCTGTTTTACTTTGAACTGCTTTTAAACGCTCAGGGAGAAGTGCTTCAAATTGCTGCCAACCAATGCTGCCCTGAGTGTGTTTTGAGGACTCCAGGATCTTGCCATTATGAAAAGAAAATCCATGAGGTAAGTGTTTTCTGACCCAAGGTTGTTTCTGTGTCTGCAAATCTCTGACAAGAGAAAAACTGAATGTTAAACTTGTGGTGATGAGAGTTTTTTTCTTTGCCTGGATTGTGGAGGATCTGAAGCCCAGTTGACGTTCTGTGAGCATTTAGGTTTCTTGTATAAGAGTAAAACATTCTGTAGGCTCTACATAAATATTTGTAGATTGAATTTATGTCTGAGGATGTTGATGTTGAAGAAGTTGTGATGCTAAATAATAAAAGTACCTCCTTCCTTTTGCGTACTACATACATTTTAAATTTCATAGTTACAAACAATTCTGAGCTGGTGAGTAGAGCAGATGTTATTACTCCCATGTTAAATATGAAAAAAATTAATTGCAAAGAGCTTAGGTACTTGCCCAATGTCATATTACTAATAAATAGTATAACCTGGTCTAGAACCCTGGTCTTCTGACTCCTAATTCAGGGCTCTTTTTACTATAGTTGAAAATTTCAACTTAGCAATCCTGGCATTTTAAGCTTTGTTGTGGGAGCTGTTCTTTGCATTGCAGGACATTTAGCAGCATCCCTGTTCTCTTCCCACTAGATACTAGTAGCATCTCTCTGTCATGACAACCAGAAATGTTTGCAGACATGGCCAAATTTCCCTTGGGGGCAAAATGCTCACCATCCCCCTGTTTAGAACTACAGGACTAGAAATCTATTCTCAAGTTTAAAAAATTATACTTTCTCATTTCAGATCTTTCAGGATTAATTTAGAAATACTAAATATGATTAAAAAGTACAACTGCAAAGTCTATAATAGAAATTATGAAAATAGACAGTTTATCTTCATTGATACGTAAATGTTACCTGAGTTAGTAGGTAAGGTTGAATATGATGGAAAGAGACTTTGCTTTAATCCTCATCTTCCAGCTGATACAAAACTTTCCCCAAGTTAGTGTCTCTCTATTCAGGAGAGAGCATAGGTGAGTAGGATTTGATATATCTACTTTAGGCTGTTATTCAGTGTGAGGACCTGAAACTCAGAAAGCACAGTGCTCATTTCCCTATGGGACAGGATTATCTTACTCAAGCCACTGTTTCCTAATTACACAAGGAAGCCACTGTTTCACTTCTGCACAATGTGTTGCTGAAAGACACCCAAGCAGGATCTACATTGAGAATGTCTTCAGACCATGTACTACTATGTGCTGCTCAATTCAGCCTGTGTTATGTAGGGTAGTGTTGTCTTTAAATGTCACAGAAGAAAATCCCTATGAACTGAAAAGTGCTGCAGGGCCGAGTGGTGATGAAAATAATGCCAGTTCAGAATGATTATGTTAACTGTATGATTCAGGGTGAAAAATACCAACCTGAATCTTTCAAGTGAAGGAGTTGTTAGGAGCCAAAATAAGTCCAGGATCTGGGGGAAAAATTAAACAGACATATCAAATAAGAGGTGGTACCAGGGACATGGGAGATCAGAATTCAGTAAATCTTTGCATGGACCACACTAATGACATCATATGTTTCTCATGTCATGTGTGTGCACATGTGCAGTCTTCTTTTCTTAATTTAAGATGCCTGAGAATATTGACAATATTTTCTATATTTTTATAATTATCTTCCCTGCCTCTCACTTATGTGGGCACTTAGCACTGAACTTTTCCCAGAGTAGGTGCTCAATAAACATGGGTGAATAAAAACTCAAAAAATTAGTACATCTTTTCTCCAGCTTCTCCATGACCTCATCTTAAGGGCATGTTGGTCATTAACCAGTGTGGCTGGGTAGCTCTAGGACCACAGATCTGCGGTGGGTTAGTTATAAATCCTCCTAGACTCCCACTTTTGCAGGGAGAGTTCAGAAAGTTCTCCCGCTGGTCTTTCTTCTCCCCGCTTCCCTTGTGGTTCATCCCTCTGCAATAATGCACCATGCAGAAAGCTCTAAACTGGGTAAGAATATACCCATGTGTTGCTTTTCCATGTGTGACTTTCAAAATTTACTCCCTCTGAAAATGTTATATTTCTGGTATTTGATGTAACTGAGCAAAAGGATGGATTTCAAAACCATAGTTTTTTGGGGGAAAAATCTCCAGTGGATTGCTTCTTCAAATAGAGCTAGAAGATGGATTTTTTTTAAGGTGAGACAAAATCTTCTAATTTTAGTCTTAATAAAGTTAACATAATTATGTTTCTTGTCTTTCTGTCCTTCCTCTCTTTCTTTCTTCACTTCCTCTAGGTTCTTACCAAACACTCCTTAGTGTATTAATTTTCTTGAGTGGGTTAAATGTTTGTCTGGTCTGGTCTGGGTCTCACCTCATCACTTGCATCACTAGTTTTGTTTGTTTGTTTATTTTTGACTCTTGTAGCATTTCCTGTCTTGCTTGTTTGGGGAGCAGTTTCCAGGGTACTTTTCCCTCCTGCTGAATAGCAGTGATCCTCTCTCTTTGGCCTCTGGCTTGCCGCCCTAGGGCAGGTAATGGAGACTTGCAGTAGCTGTAAAATAGCCTGGCATTTTAAGAACTTTGGAATGGTGATTTGAAGTGGAAGATTTCCCCTAAGATAGATTGAGAAGAGGATTTAGGATAGACTGGGTATGGCAGGAGGGGAGGCAGTTGAAGTGATACTGTCCCCGAAGAGCATGGTTCAAACAAAGAAAAGTGAAGGACTGGCTGAGCTAAGGGCTGCATGAGAAGACTACCCTTTAATAAAACAGCGGAGCCTCCAGAGAGGTCCTCCTTTGCTTGCAGAGGAGGCAGCGTCTTATACAACTGGCATTTCAGCAAGTCAATACAAGTCTCAAGATCTTTCCTGGAGTGAGGAAAACTCTTGAGCCTTTTGGCTGACTCCAGGTTATTTGAGAGTGTTGCATGAGTTTATTACAGCCAGGATTTGGGGGATCATTTCATCTATGACCTTCACAAAGCTATACTTTGAAATTAACTTTTGGATTTGTGCCTTGCCATGCCATCCAGCCAGGGAGGCAAGCCTCAAATGTGTTTTAGTGTTGTTTGAATACTTTTTTTCTGTGCTTTCCCCACAAATTACCTTGTGAAAGGGAGGGGAAAGGACCATGAATCCCCTTTTCTTCTTTACTAGTCTAACCTCAGCACCAGATAATGTCAAATCTGGGTAGATGGGACTTGAAGGTTTACTGAAAAGTGAAATGGCAGGTGGTAATGCCCTAGTGCCCAACCCGATTAAATAGAGGACTAGGAAGGGACAGGCCTGTTCACTTTGTTTGTGAGGTTAAAAGGAGAACTAATTTATGTATGTGAGGCAAGAAATAAGTATTGAATTCTTCAGCCTTGTTCTCCTCAAAGTAGAGGATGTAATTATAATATTCACTGAACGTTCCCAGATATTTAGTATTCTGGATCTATAACTCCATAACAGGAACAAATTATATGAAGAAAAATTATATTTTTGTTCTGTCAGTAAGCCAGGCAAATGCTTTATGACCTTATCTTTCTTTTGGACTTGTGTCAACAGTCAAACCAACTTGTTAGTTGACTATGCAGGAGAATATATTTAAGATGTTGTCTGCAGAGTTCGCTTCTGCCTAGTGTCAAGATGTCATGTTTTCAAAAAGGTATTAATGAGGTTAAGATGGCACAGGTAAAACAGGGTCCTCTGGGAGCGTTGCTTTGTGTATCTATTATTCCCTCATTTTACAGAGCTCTCTCTGCTGCTACAGTGTTTATAAAAAATAATGCTTTCATAAATGTATATGAAGAAAACTGCTGATATATATATGTGTGTGTATATATGTGTGTGTGTGTGTGTGTGTGTGTGTGTGTATGCATGTGCTGATGCCTTGATCTCTAGGCTGGGTGTGTTGCATGCATTATCAATCCTCAGAACACTCACTCTGGGGAAGGAGGTGTCACTGTTTCAGGGACAGGCATAAGAGATAAAAATGGAGTGAACTTAGGTGACTGGTCTCCCGGAGAGATGTGAGAGGGATTTCTTTTCATCACTTCATCACGCCGCACACTTTGGATCACCATCTGGACTTTCTTCCATGGCTTTGACATCAAGCAGTGGAGACTTTTTTTTTTTTTTTTGAGATGGAGTCTCTCATGATCTTGGCTCACTGGAACCCCCGTCTCTCAAGTTCAAGTGATTCTCGTGCCTCAGACTCCCAAGTAGCTGAGACTATTGGCATCCGCCACCGCACCCAGATAATTTTTGTGTGTTTAGTGGAGATGGGGATTCACCATTTTGACCAGGCTAGTCTCGAACTCTTGACCTCAAGTGATCCACTCACCTCGGCCTCCCAAAGTGCTGGGATTACAGGCATGAGTCACTGTGCCCGGCCTGAATGTTATTCTTAATTCCCACGATTCTCAAGCTTTTGGGAAGGGAGAACCCATTGCTTAATTTTACGTCTCTTGAGTTAGATAATAAATTTACGTGATGAGAGAGAGTGGGTACTGAAGAGGTCAGCGAATACAGCCCTCTTATATTACAGATGAACAACTTTGGTGATACGCAGGCTGTTGTTGTAATGAACTTTTCTGGTCTCTGTCTGAAAGGTAGTGTGGCTGCAATGTTTTGGAAACAACAGTGGTGTTTCTTTGTAGTAACAAAAGGTCTTGTTTTATGAAGTGAAATGTCTAGATGTTTAGAGCAGTATTCTAATTTTTAATAAAATGAAGTTTACTTCAAGTTGTTCTATATAGTCTTTACATTAAGACTTTAAGATTTTACTTTAAAAATATATAGTCAAATATATATATAATTTAAAGACTATAGAGTCTTTAAATTAAGACTTTAATTTTGACTGTAAGATATATAAATGATTAATTAGATATTTTAAACAATAGTTTGCTTTCTGATGACAAAAAATATTTTATTGGGGAAAATTTGGAAAAGAAAAAGTATACAAGCAGAAAAAATATCACCAGTAATCCGAATACTCTGAAAACCACTGTTAATGTTCTTTTGGTTTTGGTGGAGGAATTAGCAGTGAAGATAGATAATACATACATATATATGTTTTAACGTAATTGGAATTAAGCTGTGTTTTATGTCTTGCCTTTTTATATAACATTATATTATAAATAGTTCCTTAGTGTACTCTTGGAGAACATGATTCCCTGTTATTAGATATTTGTGTAGCTTCCAGTTTTCACTAAAATATTTCCAATTTCACTCTAAAGAACAATAGATGGAGTTTCTTGTATAAGCCTTTTGTGTGTCATTAATCATTACAAAAAGTGAAATTAGTAGGTCAAAGCATCCAAAGAGTTTGGGTATTGAAGCTGTGACATCTTTAGTCATTAAAATGTAAGTCTTCTGTGTCTAGTGATAAGCCCAGGGGAAATACCACAGATAGTGCATCCTCTTTTCAAGTGTGATTATCCTGGGGAGGCCTCTCCTGGTTGAGTGATTCCAGGTGTTATCACAAGGGAACGCTTTGTGTGTGAGAGAATTTCTTTCCCTTCACTGTAGCTTCACCAGCTCTAGGTACCGTGAACTTTAAAGTCTTTTCATATCAGATATTTAAAATGTTATCCAAGTTTTATTTTATAATTAGTATTTTTTACAATTAATAAATTTGAACATTCTATAAGTTTATTGCTATTTTTAAAATTTGAAAGGTCTTTTTCTTCTTATAAATGCTTTTATATATTAGAGTTTAGTTCTAATTAATATAATCTATAATTTTTAAAGTCAGTTTGTCCTTTGCCTTTTAATTTTATTTTATATATTTTAATGATGTATTTTTGGCAGATTTAAAAAATTTAACTCATTCAAACCTATCAATTTTCTTTTAAGTTCTTTCTTTGCTTTCGTGTGTAGGCCTTTTCAAGAATAAAGGGCAATTGCCCTGTCTTTTATTAGCCCACAGTTTGTGGACTTGCCCATTTCTATGCTGTACTAAATTTAGCAGAAGTAAAAATGGATGGGACAGGACTTGGCCTTTGTATCTGTGTTCTGTGTCCATTCCTACTACTTGACAATACTATACAGGACAATACTATATATTGTCCTACCAATCCTACTAAAGTCCAAGAAAGGAATCAACACAAGGTGTGGAAGAAGGGAGGAAAGTCAGGAACTCATTCAATAGAAATGGGAGAAGATTGAGCATCTTTTTATTTTAAGATGTTTAATTGACAAATGAAGATCAAATGTAGTCAAGATGTACAACACAGTTGGATATGCATCTATATTGTATAATCATTACCACAATCAAATTAATTAACTCATCCATTACCTCCCATGGTGTACCTTAGATCCTCAGAACTTGTTCATCTAATAGCTGGAAGTTTGTAGCCTTTGGCCAACATCTCCCCAGCCCTGGGTAACACTCTGGATTGAGCAACAGTGCACTGCACACCTGGGTGGCTCTTTAGCAGGCCAACTCATTTAACCCTTGGAAGAGCCCACTGGTGAAGGGAATGTTGTTATACCATTTAATTATTATAGACGAAGAAACTGAGATTGAAAAAGATTAAGTCACTTACCTATAGTTTCCAAGGCAGGAAGGGCTGAGCTGGGATCTGAGAACATGCATGTGGCCAAGTAAATCCTTGGTTTGTGCAACTCGGTGCTTGCGTACATTATTGCCTGCTTGTGCTCCCTGTTGGCTATTGCACTTTCCTCAGGACCATGAGATCACTGGAACAGAGAGAGAGAGAGAGAGAGAGAGAGAGAGAGAGAGAGAGAGAGAGAGAGAAGCGGGGAGCGGAATATGGGAACTAATCAAGATAAAAAGTAAAGTCCAAGAAAGGAAACAGGATCAGAGAGAGCTACTGAAAAGGATATAGTCATTATGAAGAACACAGTAAATATATGTGTATTTGAACTGGGACTTTATCGAATGTTTTAAATGGTAGGAGACTAGGTTATTTTTATTTTCTTTTTGTATTTTGTATTTACAAATTTCAGAAAATTTGTAATCTTAGGTAATAGAAAGAGAAGTCCATGTTTAAACTGGCCTTTGACTTGGAACATAGCAAATTCCACTCTCAACCTTGCAAGCTCATAGCTTTCTTCTGCCTTTCCCTGAGCTCCATCCTTAGTTTGTGTAAAAGATTTGTTTCTGTTTAGCTGAATGAAAACCTGTATTTTGGCACTAACTTTTTTGTTTGTTTTTCTCCCTGACACACAGCATGGGACAGAATGGGCCTCTTCTCCATGTAGTGTGTGCTCTTGCAATCATGGGGAAGTCCGATGTACCCCTCAACCATGCCCACCGCTGTCATGTGGACACCAGGAGTTGGCATTCATCCCTGAAGGAAGCTGCTGCCCAGTTTGTGTGGGCCCTGGGAGTGAGTATGAGCTTGTAGAAGTGGACCCTCTTTGCTCGGGAGGTTCACATGGCAATACCCCAACTCTACTCTTTTTTGCTCAGTGTGGCTCAAAGATTTCCTAACCCCATTCCATGTTGGAACCAAGTGCAAAACCTTGCACTTGGCAGGATGGAGTGTCCCAGAGAGTGAGATTGGAACAAATCCTTAAGCGCCCTTCCGAATTTGAGATTCTGTGAGTTTCTGATATTTATCCCTCTGCATTCACAGCTTCTTAGATGCAAGGAAATAGGGAAAAGATCCTTTGATATGATTCCATAAGGCCAAGGTGGTTCCTTTTGCCTCCTTAGTGGACAGAAAAAGGAATAAATCAGTTCTCTGTATAGTATTGTCAACACTAATTCTGTTGGCTTGTCTTTGAGATGACATAACATCTTTCTCCAAGACACACACAACAGGAAGTATGCCTTTTATTTATCTTTATTTCATCCCCACTGAAGAAAGTATGCCTGCCTACAAACCAAGACACCCAGATTTTGTTCAGCAAGCCGGGGTCAGACTTTTAGGCCCTCTCCTTGAAATTCACGCTTGTTCCCATACTCTTTTTATTACATTTTGAGGATCTATGTCCCTTTCCATTTTTATAACTAGGTAGTGTATACTATATAATAAATAGGAATTATTGTCATTGCTGTATTATGCTCTCTCACAACATATAATAGCTAGAATACTTTTATTTAACAACAACTGGAATGCACACTCTATTCTTGCTTTTTCTCGTTAAAAAGATACCTCATTTCTTTCTGATCCCCAGTTATTCCATTTCCAGTAATCCTTTATTTACCCTGGAGAATTCCAGGGATGAAAAAATATGCCCAAGAATTGATGAAAGGAAAATGCTTGCCTCATGCATTTCAGATGTCACCTACCAGAAAAGGACTGACAGACGTTTTGGGCTAAATAACCAACCCTATAAGTGAAAATACTTGGAACAACAGAGTTGGGGGTGGTGTGGGGAGTAGGTTGTCTGAGTTTGTGGGATTCTTTCTTAGGTCCTCAGAGGCTTTCTCATTGACTCTCCATGAGAAAGAATTTGGAAGTATTTTCCTGGAAAGATTGGAGGATCAACTGGGGCCAACAACATAATTTGCAAAACTCTAGGGTCCCTTGTTCAAAAATCAAGAGGGGAAAAAACTTTTTTGTTGTTGTTTTTTTGTTTGCCTCTGTGATCTCTTTCTCTCAACCCGTCATATTTGTCGAGTTTTTTAGTTGCTATTTAATGTTTTCCTCCCTCGAGCCTGGGAATGAAGGGTGAGAGGATACGCTCACAGACACCCCAGACTCTACCCTGTGACTTGGTGCATAGGGTGCATGCAACCTCCTGGCACCAGCCCCCAAGAGGGTTGGGGATGACAGCATTCATTGGGACAGGAGTGGAGGAGCTTGTAGCTGAGAACTCATTCCAGGAAGCCAGCAGCAGGTGGGACCATGCATGAGCTGAGCCTCAAAGCTTCACCTATAAAACACAAATTCAGAGATTTCAAGATAGTGACAGCTGAGCATTGCACACCAAATACAGGACCTCCTTCTGTGCACTGGGCTTCTGACCAGTGGGCCCTGTGCAACTGCACTGGCTGCACCTCCATGCAGTCAGCCCTGGGATCAGCAAATGCCATCCTACTAGTAATCCTTGTTTCTTTGACCTTCCAGAACCCTGTTCCTATGAAGGCCGTGTGTTTCAGGATGGGGAGGACTGGCAGCTGAGCCGGTGTGCCAAATGTCTGTGTAGAAATGGGGTTGCGCAGTGCTTCACAGCTCAGTGTCAGCCTCTATTTTGCAACCAGGTAAGGAAGACAACCTAAGGATGCAGCCTTCACAGGCTACTGAAGAACATGGAGTCTCTTCTGAGAGTATGGCAGGCAAGCCTCAGAAACACTAGAAACAAGAAGTAAAGACCTTTTCGTTTTCCTTATAATTTTGGAGACCACCTCTGAGACATTTCTTTTACCCTTAGAAACTACAGATAGGTCTAATTACCAGCCACTTAGGCGAATTGTTATATAATGCAACTGAGCCTTGAGGGTTCACACAAGGAAGCCTCCAGCTCTAATGGCAGATGCTCCAGAAATATCAGGCTAAACATCTGGAAAATTTAATAATGTGATTAGATTTGTTATTGTTTTTCAATGCATAGGTATAGTCTGCTTTTTAAAGACATAATGCATATCTTTGAACATGATTATCCAGATGTACACAATTTAATTCTTATAGGATAATGATTCAAATTATCAAAGGATTTTCTCTGAGGACATTTAAGATAGTGGGATTTTGTTGTTCATTTAAAGCTGATCTGATTCTCAAAACATTAGACTCTTCACACAAATTTAGAAGAGAAAATCAATTGCAAATAAATGTGGTATACATGATATTTTATGTTATAGTTTTTTACTCTTCCAGAGGCTCCAATGGATGTTCCATGGAGTTGATATATAACCATGAAAGGAGTTTGCCTCCAGTCGAAAAAGAGCTCATTTTTTGATCTAAGGAAAAGCTGGAAGCCC
Organism: Rhinopithecus roxellana; assembly: GCF_007565055.1. Taxonomy (NCBI): domain Eukaryota; kingdom Metazoa; phylum Chordata; class Mammalia; order Primates; family Cercopithecidae; genus Rhinopithecus; species Rhinopithecus roxellana. The sequence goes on along the minus strand of NC_044550.1, from coordinate 35,012,467 downwards.
ACATTCAGTTGATACAAAGCAGTACTTTGTGTCAAATAAAACAAAATCAATGACATAGCATATTGTGACAATTGGGCAATATTTTTAAAGGCGACAAAAGGCAATTAGACAAGAAATGTTAAATGCCAAATAAAGGAGAAATGTATCTAATTGAAAGACTAGATTGTATTATCCACACCACACCAACTACTGTGCTCATGTCTCATGTCCCAATTCCTCACAAAGCCACGTCCTTGCTTTAAGATGGCAGATGAGCTTGTTGATAGAGTTGCACAGTGTCTTGTTCTAATGCTCTTACATTTGGAGGACACTCTAGTGTTGAGGCATTCTGATTAAGCCCATTTTGGGGCCTAGTCCCCTGGGGTACGAAGGATAATTAAGCAGTTTGCCACGATAACAATAAGGGAGGTGGGAAGAAGGAATGGAAAGAAGAGTCCATTGGAGACCTTCTGCTTTAAATCTTAAAAAATGTAACCTCAGACTGCATATTAGGGGACCAGCTACTGGAATAATTGAAAGTACTACTTCTCATCTTAAAAATCATTAAACATAAACTCTAGCTTCATGTGCAATATTTACTTACAGTTTGTGTTGATATACATAATTACTGTAAAAAGATGAAATTTGGTATCATACTTTAGAGCTAATTAATATGCAAGCAATTCTGAAGACTTGGAAATAGATTGATTTTAATCACTGTTGTATCATCAAGTCTATATTTTTGCCATTACATACAAAAAATCTCAACTGTCAGATCATTTAGAACCATTTTTCTTGATTTAATATCACTATTAAATTTTGGATGTTTATCATACCTAATGATACAGTTTGTTAACAAATATACTGGTTGTTCTGATGATCCAGAGGGGTGCTATCAACTCAGTGCTATTGTGGAAAATATCACCTCACCTCTACCATACCTACCACTACCACCATCACTATCACCATCACCACCACCATCACCACCACCATCACTACCAACATCACCACCACCATCACCACCACCATCACTACCACCATCCAACCATCACCATCACCACCACCATCACCGCCACCATCACCACCACCATCACTACCACCATGACCACCACCATCACCACCACCATCACCACCACCATTACCACCACCATCACCACCACCATCACCGCCACCATCACCACCACCATCACTACCACCATCACCACCACCATCACCACCACCATCACTACCACCATTACCACCACCATCACTACCACCATCACTACCACCATCACTACCACCATCCAACCACCACCATCACCACCACCATCCAACCATCACCATCACCACCACCATCCAACCATCACCATCACCACCACCACCGTTACCACCACCATCACTACCACCATCACTACCACCATGACCACCACCATCACCACCACCATCACTACCACTATCACGGGTATTTACTATGTGTCAGCCATTAATTATAAGAGCTTTTAAATTCTTATAACAGCACTACAAAGTAGGAGCTATTATTATGATTTCTATTCTATAGCTGATAAAACTGAGGTCCAGAGAGTGTGAGTAACCTGCTCATGGTGTCAGCACTTTTAACCTACACGGTTCTACACTGCAATCTCAGAAGACTACATGTGTCTTGTATTTTTAATCAGTACACTACGAATCCTGGAGTAATGAATTACACATTTATATATAATGCTGGCTGGTGCAAAAGTAATTGCGGTCTTTGTAATGCCCATTACTTTTATACCAGCCTAATAATAATCATAATAATGATGTTTGCTAACATCAAGCCCTTCCAAGAGTTTTATATACATTACATCATTAAATATAAGGAAAACACAAGTTTATCAGTAGAAATGTACTTTTAGGTCTTGAATTCTGGAAAAATTTGCAACCTATCTTCAAGGATTGTCGTGATTTTTAATGTAAGGTTTTTATTTTTATTTTTTAAATTTCAAAAGGAATTTCGTAATCATTAATGAAAGTTTGGCAAGGGTGGACAAGCGGAAAGGAAAACAATCATCCATATTTCTACCATTCAAAAAGACCAAGATAGATTTGGTGGTAGAGAGGGGAGGAAAATTCATTCCAATATTTTGGTAACAAAATGTAGTTATGTTTATTAGCATAGTTATAATCACATTTTAAAAGTTGGTGATAATCCTCAACAAGAGGAGAAATTCCTTATGTTCACATAAGGGGTTATTCTTCTAACGAAGGATGTAAATTCATACTGAAGTTGCCTGCTTTCAACTTTTGTCCAGATGTTTTGTGAACAGAGCCATAACCAGAACCCTTCCACATTTCTGTAGGCTCACTGAAATGGTTTGTTCAGTCTGATGAGAGTTCTTGTGAGAATTTTAATGCCATACTTTTATCAAATCTAATATTAATTAATCTGAGTAGTTTGAACTTATCTTTGGCTGTTTTTTCAAGAAAGATAGATGGGCCAAGTGTGGTGGTTCACGCTTGTGATCCCAGCACTTTGGGAGGCCTACGGGGGTGGATCACTTGAGTCCAGGAGTTCGAGACCATCTTGGGCAATGTGGCAACACACTGAGTCTACAAAAAATACAAAAATTAGGCGGGCATGATGATGCATGCCTATAGTCCTAGCTACTCGGGAGGCTGAGGTGGGAGTACAACGTGAGCCTGGGAGCCTGAGGCTGCAGTAAGCCACGATCATGCCACTGCACTCCAGCCTGGGTGACAGAGCAAGACCTGTCTCAAAAAAAAAAAAAAAAAAAGATAGATGATTGGTAAGTCTTCTGAGCCTTTACGTATTTGAGTATGACTTTTTTGTTGCTTTCATACATGAAAGACAATTTGGAGGGATCTAAAATTTGGAAGGACTATAATCTCTTCCCATCCTGACCCTATGGACTCCTTTCCACTGAATTTTGGAATTTAGTGCCATGGAGGAGAAATCTGAGGTTTGTCTGCTTTCTATTCTATTATATGCAGCTAATTTTACTCTGTTGCATTCTTGTAGGATGTTTCTTTACTTTATAATTCAAACATCTTTCAGAATATTTCTAGGTGAGTTATCTTTTTATATATTTTTGCCTGGAATATTATGGAGCTCTTTTAGACTGTATTCCAGTTTTTGAAATGTTTTCTTCAGTGATGGCTTTGATTAATCATATCTGTTCCAGTTATTCTCACTTCTCCAGAAATATCCATGACTCTTAGATTGCTCCTCTCTCTTTCCTTCTCATTATCAATCATGTTCTCTCTCATCATTTTTCACTGTGCATTTCCTCTGCATGGCAAGAGTTTCTTAAATTCCTATCTAGTATCTCTAATACTGATTTTAATTTGACAATTTTGCTTTAATTAAGTCTTCTTTTTTATTTCTGCTATCATTGGTTCATCTACTTTTTTATCCTGTTTATTTTTTATTGCTTCCTGCTTCTGTTTGATAAAGTCTGCATATTCTTTCATCTTACTGAACTTACAAAATGGCTTTTAAACATTTTCTTTTAGATCCTGTAGTAAATAGTTTTCAGAAATCTGCTGTTTCTCTGAATCTTTAGAATGTTACTTCTTTGTCTTTGATGGGTTTCTGGACATGCTAGCCCAAATATAGCATCTTGGCATATTGAATATTTTGAGCAGAAGGAATTTGAGTAAATGGGAGTAGCAGGAAAATCACTTTGACTTTCCCCCTGCCTTTCTACCCTGAAGCAGGTCATGAAGCCTAGGAAGCATTTTCAGATCTTTCCCTAAAGCAGGTTTTAAGACCCTCATGTGAGAGGTGCTGTCCTTATACCGACACCTATACAAAAGGAACACCCTTATCTCTGAAGACACAGGGACACAGAGAAAAATCACCCTTTCGTTTACCTTGCAAATTTTTCCTCAGTATGTTATCAATAGATCATACTTTTTGCCCAATGGAATGACTATCCATTCTTTGTCACAGCTGCTCTAAGAAAACACTCAGGTTTAAGTGTTTCTTTGGGTCTTTATTTCCTTATGAAGGTTCCTGTGTCACATAAAACTCAAATACATTTTTATGCTTTTCTCTTGTTAATCTGCCTCAGCTATGAATTTAGGATGAGTAGAAGATATTTGTCCTTTCCTACTGATCATTCTTCAGAGTTTTCTCCCAAGTTCCCTTCTTTCTATTTCCTCATCCTTCATCAAGAAAAATCAGTCTATAGTCACTGCTTGAAAGCTGCAAGGGTAAGTGGATTTATAGCCAGATGCTAGGAAATAAGCATGCCTCCTAATCCAAGGATCTGGCAAGTTTTCACTTAGTGTAGCTACATTGACCGAGATCATTTCTTTTTCTTTCTCCACTGCCCAACCCTCTTGTGTTCTGAATACCTGGAACAAAAAACTCCGATCCTCAGCCTGCACTGCTTTGAAGGCTCTTTCCGTGTCTCTCTCTGACTGTAATTCTTTCCACTGGGGCACTCTCCTTCCTCACTGCTTTTCATCACTCCCTCTACTTCCTCAGCACACATACTTCCCACTCATGTTTTATTGTTTGACATCATGGACTCTGACTAGATGCAGAAAGAAAGATATGAAGGGAGGTGAAGGGCTAGGGCTAACTCTTTGCCTCAAACAGCAGTGGCCACACATTGGAGAAAAGAAGGCCGTATTTTGTTAGATCTAAGAAGGTGGAAAGTTGGGAAGAGATGATGGTTCTTATTTTTATTTAGGCTTGCACAGCAATGGCAGGCCATAGAATGTCTTAGGGTCAGTGGGACTTCCTCCTGGCAATGGCAGGAGGTGGACTGTTCGTCTTACTCTTTGTTGGTGGGGTTTTAATGTCTTTCTGTATTTTCAATAGTATTGTGCTGGGGAGAAATTTTGTCAAGAGCTTTCAGCCATAATACACTATAAACTTCTTTATCATAAGTATTTTTATTTAAGGAATACTGGAAACCATAATTGAATGTATCTTTAGTAGTAGTCCTACCCCATGTTGTAGTGGCATTAGTAAAACGTTTTAGTACTAAATCCCTGTTTACTGAGGGCACCATATTAGACCTAGGGTTGGCAAACTTTTTCCATAAAGAACTAGATAATAAACACTTTTAACCTTGTGTGCCGTACAGTTGGAACAACTACTCAACTATACCATCGTAGCACAAAACCAGCCATAGACAATATGTAAATGAATGGGCATGGCTATGTTCCAGTAAAGCTTTATTTACCAAAACAGGCAGTGGGCTGGATTTAGCCCACGGACCATTGTTTGTTGGCCCCCGTATTAGACTCTGTGGTTAGAAGGGCCTGTATATGGTGGTCAGAATGATAGAATTCAGGTGTATGGTAGCAACAAAAGTGTACATCAAAAAGCCTTTCCCATCACTGCTCCACCTCCCTACTCAGCTTCTTCTTACTTCCTCTCCAGTCCTGGCTGTAATACACCAGTCCAGATGGATCTCAGCTCTCAATCGTGTAGTTCTCTTGTTTCCTGAAAATGTTCTCTTTAATGCTTTTCCTTCCTGCTCTTGTTAGTTTATATTTTTGAAGAAAGATTCTGTTTTGGTCAATACGACGTATAATTAGATGTTGCCAATAAGATTTGGAAATCACAATTTGCCGTATACCAACCACCGTACAGGTAATACCTCCCTCCCTGCGTATACTCATGGGGACTCTGCTACAGTTCTTGAGTCTACTCCATGCCGGTTAAGATGGATTGATGCTAACTCTATGCCTATTCAAGATTTGTGATTTTGACATTTGTTTCCTGTTTGTCTGACATTGTGTAAGGCTTAGTTCATTTGTTTATTATAATAAAGTTGCTGAATAGTGTAACATCAGCTAACGTTTCTTTTCTCACTGAAAGCTTATTAAACTGAAGAGGTCTGTCTGAAGTCAAGAAACGCTAAATGACTGCAGTGCAAGTTCAATTTCCATGTATTCCATTAAACAATGGTCATAATACTTTGCATATAGAAAAATAAAGAAATAAAACAACCTAAAACAGAGAAAATAGTTGTCAATTTAATTCTAGTGGTTCAGGCATTTGAAATAAATCCCAGTTAGGTAGTGATACATGAATCCAACTCATCATATAAAATGGGGTTAAAGAATTGCTGAGGTATGATTAGAGTTTTCCACAAAAAATTACAGTTCTGTGACTCCACCCTTCCCAAGTAGACTGGCCCTTCTTGTCCTTGCAGCATGAATACCAGAGTAACAATGACAATAAAATTGCATTTTCTACTCCTCATAAGAGAAAGTGAAGACAACTGTTCTAGATTTATCTTCTGTATAAGATCTACCACTTCTTAGTTATTGACAGTTGGTTCGTTCTCACCCTTTCCTCTGCCTTTCATTTGTCTCCTTTCCCGACATTGAAGAAGGCTGTAGTGATAAGTCAAAGTAAGAGGCTGACTCTTTGGCATTAATGAAAATTAAAGAAAGAAAATTCTTCTTAGGGCAGCAAAGACAAATAGTCTGATATTCTGGGAGTGTTGGTTGTGGTAGAGGTGAGAATGTAGGGACAGGGCAGTTGGGAAAGGCTTCTTTGGGTATTTAATCTGTCACCCACATTTCTCTGCACTGGCTTATTCCCAGATATCTAGAGATATGAGTGATTTTTTTTTCATGTGAAAGATCCCTCCAATGCACATATAAATATGTGTCCATTCATGTAAATAAATGTACACATTTATATATATGTAAAATAATAGTAAAGTAGCTTATCAAAGGAAGGATACCTTTACTTCTGAGTTTCAGGATGACTCAGCAGGAGTATCAGTGTTCTTAAATGTTGGTATGGTACTCGGAAGTCCTGCTGTCAACCAGTTACCATTACCAAGTTAGCTGTGTGACCTTGGGCAAGTTACACACCTCTCTGGTCTTTACTATTCTCGTTTGTAAAGCAAGGATAAGAGCATCTACTCACAGGGTCATGTGAAATACTTAGAACAGTGCCTGGAAGACACCAAGAACCATTATTATTGTTATTTGTGCTTTTCTTTGTTTTGAAAATAAGACAGGACTTGAGGCATATGCAAACTTCTTAAGGGCACCCTGACCTTGGAAGTGTTCATTCTTATTAGAGCCCCAGGTGACTAAGAAATGTTAAATGAGAGGCAAGTGCTGTTATAGATGCTTGGGGCGCATGATTTAGTTGGCTATGAATGAAATTTTCCTGCTGTTGTGGATCTTATTAATATCACTTTGTGATGGATTGTTCCTGTTCTGGGTGTTAAGGACGAGACTGTAGTCCGAGTCCCTGGAAAATGTTGCCCGCAGTGCTCTGCACGATCCTGCTCTGCAGCTGGCCAAGTATATGAGGTAAGCTTTCATGCTCCCCATGTAGGTGTTTTGACAATCTGTTCTCACACATCTGCCCTCCACCCACTCCAGCCACCATAAGTCGCCACCCTCATGTCTGACTCTGCCAGGATTAGTAACTCAGTACATAAACAGTTTTTCTCTTCTCTTCATAGAAAACTTGTATGAAAAAATTATGTTGAAGGGGATTATAAATATAAAGGAATGTGCTGGCAAGCAGCACCTGGTTCATGAACCTTGGTGAACTTACTGTTCACACATCTTGAAGGGGATAAAAAGGGCTATTATTGGTTACCATCAGTTTACATTTAGCTTTGAGGCTCTGGGGATGTCTCTCTGCTTTGGCTGGATTTTATGCATTGATATCCAGAGACAGTCTCTTCACACCCCTGCCGTCTTACACTGGGGAAAACCCAGGCAGGAGTGGTAGAAGAGAGAGGGAAGGGAGGCGAGAAGCTGTTGGTGGTAGAACCTGCAAACTCAAAAGTACTATTGGGTAGCCTGGATAACTTTGTGCCTAACACGTAGTAGGCATCAAATAAAGATGAGTTTAAAAAACTGAATGAATAGATGAATGAATGAGTGAATGTTCTGTCTTGGGAGTGCCTAACTGGTCCAGAAAAAGGTTACCTTACTCAAAAGCAAAGAACACATAAAAAATAAACTCAATTACTTCCCTTACTCACCAGCCACTCTAAAAAGGACTAAATAGAAATTAGGATCATAACTCTCAGTAGAAAATCTGAAAATAAGTATTAGGGGATGGGTGCCTCAAAAATTCTAGACAGGTCACTTGAAATCTGAATGAAAATAACTAATTGGGGAGGATTTTTATATGTACTAGATCTGTGCTGCGTGACACAGTGGCCACATGTGTGGCTTGCATTATATTTTTATTGGACAGGATTGTTAGACTAAGTTGTTCTTTGAAGAGACAGGCTTTATATCTGTAATGGCATTTTCAACTGCAAGGAACAGAAATCCCACAGTAGAAGTGGCTGAAATGCTAATATTAAGTATGTCATCTAACACAAAGTCTAGAGGTAGGGTGGGGCAGCTGCAGGTTTATCAATTCAGGTCTCAATGATGCCTTCAAGGATCTAAGCTCTTTTGATCTTTCCACCTGCCACCCTTAACATGTTGGCATTTGCTCTTCATCTTGTCCCCTCCCATCCCCAAGGAGACCTCCTCAGCCCCAGGTAGCTCATCCTCACACAACTATTACTAAAGGTTGGTAGAAGAGAGGGGGGGATTTTGTTTCAGGTGGGAGGAGAATTTTTACTTTGACCTCCCACCACTCTAGCAAATTTCCCCTGAGGTCCCCTCCGGTTGGACAGTGTCCATGCCCTAGCTGCAAGGGAAGCTGGCAAAGTGAGTATATGGCAGTGAGGGCTGGGCCTCCTGGAAAAGGCAAGAGCTAAAGAATGCTGTGGATGAGCCAGTCAACAAGGGCTTTCTACCCATCTCAGTGTCCCAAGTCTCTATGTGCCTGGCACAGAATGGGCCCTCAACACACCTGTAGAATGAATATAGGTGAATGAAAATTAATCTAAAGTCTCCTTTGGACATTTATTGACTGTCTTCATAGAAGCTATTCCTATCTAAATGTTATCATTTCTCAAGAGTACATTCAATGTAGCTCAGCTTACAAATGTAGTAAAAATTGGGTATCTTATGTGTCAGTGCTTCTATTTGATGTATGGGACGTTTGATTTTCCACGTTCTTCTTTCCTGTCTTCATGCAGCATGGTGAGCAGTGGAGTGAAAATGCCTGCACCACGTGTATATGTGACCGGGGTGAGGTCAGATGTCACAAGCAGGCCTGCCCGCCCCTGAGATGCGGAAAGGTATTTGAGTGTGTGTACCTTACTTGTCTAAGCTCTATTATGGATCATTTAAGGAATGCACTTCTTATTCCCAGGGGAATCAAAAGTTGTATAATGTTTGCAAAGTTACATAAAGATATGAGAGCTCTGCTTCCTAGGAAGAAGGGTTGAGGTGCAAGGGATCCTGCCCATCGTGGATCGGGCCAGGGAAAGAGCCGTGTAGAGCTTTGGTATTTTGGGTCCTCCTGCCTCTGTTGGCTCGGGTGTTTCACTGTCTCCTGAGAACTGCCCCTCACTTTGCTCCCTGTGTCCTAGGGTCAGAGCAGGGCTCGGCGTCATGGGCAATGCTGTGAGGAATGTATGTCTCCTGCCGGGAGCTGTTCCTATGATGGGATTGTGCGGTACCAGGATGAAATGTGGAAGGGCTCGGCCTGTGAGTTCTGCATGTGTGATCATGGCCAAGTGACCTGCCAGACTGGAGAGTGTTCCAAAGTGGAGTGTGCCCGGGTAAGAAGCAGGGGCGTTTCCATTAGGACCGTTGCAGCTCTTTCCGTTGGGATAGTAAGGGGCCCTGCCTGTTCTTTACTTCTTGGCAGCAGCAGGGATGTCCACATTGACTTCTCACATTTCACAGGACCTTCTAGCATAAGATTCCATGGTATAAAATGAATGTCACTGTTTGTTCAGACTAGCTCGGAACAGCCCCTGGAGCTTTTAGCTCTCAGTGCATCTGGTCAAATTGGAAGCCCTGAGCCAGAGACATGAAAGGGAAGGACATGATATAGGACATTAGCCTATCAGACAGCGCAGCTGAATCTCATTGCTGATGGCGAGCCCAGTTCGTCCCGGCTGTGAAACAGGGTCCACAGGTGTGCTGGTGGCCGGGCTCTTGTTGTAGGCCTCACTGACAGCATTTAGCAGAATGAGAGGGGCCGCTTCCATGGATCAGGAAAAAACGTAACATGCTTTTTGTTTTTAAGAGAGAGCAAAGGGGACCTTATAAACAATTAACTCCATTGGCCTCTGTTAACCTCTGCTGTCTGCAGAATTTCTAGAAGCTTCTAACAAAGCAGCCTCTGTTTGGACTATAGATATACTGTATATTGGAGGGAAATGACTTTTTTTTTCTCTTTGAACTTGATTTTGACCCATTACAAAACAAATTGCTTTTAAAGTTGTCTCCTTCTCCCTCACTGCTCCCTTCCGCCCCACCAATTTCCCTCTGGGCCATGGACTTGAGTAGATGAGGGAAATTAGAAATATCTGGAGCCCCGGGTGTCTGTGAAGGCATTTTTCTTTCTAGTTCTTCTCCCCTACTTCTCAGCTCCTCTTAACCCTGAGCCTAGGGAGGGACAACCTTTCAGACATGGCTGTCATTGGCAGGGTTATTTTTCAGTTTGTCTCCTACTTGTAGGTCTTGACAGAGTTGAGACATATTTAGGTAAAGAGGGACTTGCTTTTTGCAGATTCATTTCCCCCCACATACCTTTCCATTTCTTTTCTTCATGTTAGGGGAGTCAGGGTGGTTGGATGAAGATGAGAAGAAAACCTAATCAGGGCCCTTTTTTGTTGTCTCTCTCGGGCTGAGGCTGGGCTTCCCTGCCTCGGCAGTCTGCCCCAAGGATCTCATTTCATTTTCTAAGGCCTTAGTTTATGTAACATCCTAGAATTTACGAAAAATGTGGGAGAGGAGATTCTGGTAGGGTGGGTCCTTTAACCGTCTAATTTCAGTGAGATCTGAACAAAGAGTCTCAGTCACAGAAAATTGTTTAGCCTGTATCCCCAGCATTTCTGCATTTCCACGTGCCTGCCTGCTGCTGTCAGCTGTGACACCTGGCTATGGTGGCATGAGCCAGGCATTCTTGGCTATTCTTAGAGAATGTGGGGATTAGCTGCCAAAGTGGAGAGCACTTCAGTATTCCTCAAGTCACCCCCATAACACTGTCTCATCCCTTTCTAGTTACTAGTCTTTTCTTTTATGAATTGAGGAGTTCTGATGCCTCGCCTATTTCTCCAGATCTTTAACCAGCTAAATTGTTTTCTTCCATATTACTTCCATGTTTCCCAAGTTTTGTTTAAAGCCCTGAGTTCTAAACTAGAAACTCTACCAGAAGTGAAATTTTAACCGACATTGAATCTGATGAAAAATATCTCTTGGTCTTCTTTATATGCCATGTTTCTGTTGACCTTGTTAAATGAAGCCCGGATGTACTAACGTCCTAAGTCCTGCTTAGCTTGTATCACTGGTGATAAAAAGATGAATAAGGCACATTATGACCTTAAGACTTTCCAGGCTTTTTAGGAAGTCAGATATGTAAGCAAAAATTATAGCGTGGCACCAATGAAAATATGAGTTAAATATATTAGGAGCTCCCGGAGGAAATGACTATGTCTGCCAAGGGGCACAGTGGAAGTGCCCTGTTGATATTTTTATTCAGTTCTACCCCACTTTCTGCCTACCTTCTTCTCTAAAATATCAAGGTCATTTTGATTTCTGATCTTGGATACCAAGGGTGGATTAAGTGTGAGTGCAATGCACATCAAAAAGATACAGAGAAGTTAATTTTTAAAAGAAGAGGCAAAGGTGTGCAGCTTCACTGTCGTCTTCATTATCACATTGGTTATCAACAGCAGTGTTCTGAATACCTTTGAAATCAGCATACAGTTTTTGTTGTTAAAAAAGAAGAAAATGGCCTGGTCTTTGTCTTTGCTATATTCCACCAAATCTCTAAACATTGAAACATAAACAAATCAATGGTAGGCTAGCACAATATAATGATTTTCATATTTCTAGATTTGATGATGTCTTTGAAACTGAATTCAGGTGAAGAAGTCAAATTATCTTTTAAAGAAAAGGACCTAGCATTCACATCTGAAGCATAAAATGGAATGGGAAAAATGGAAGCTTGGAGCAAAATGCATAGGCGAGGGTAGGCACGTGGTAAATGTGAGCTGCCTTTCCCCACGCCAGTGGAGGCAGGTTCCCTCAAAAGAGTGTTTCCTTTTCCGATGAGTAGGTTAGGCCAGTCTTAATCATTGGTCTGGTGGCTGTAGGTATGATTAGGTGGGGAAAGGATAGATTTCTGTCTGGTCTATGCAACAGAACCCTCTTTAAAAGGAAAGAGTATGTTTGTTTCCAAAAGCAATTTTACTCAAAAGTCAAATGCTAATTGGAGTGAACTCCCCACTGCAGTGAACTGATGTGGTTTGGGGCATTCAGGCTGCTTCTATAAATAGCAAATCTGTTTGAAACTTCCAACCTCACCAAAACCGAATCCTTGTGCCCCAGGAGCAGTGCTTACTGTTACTTACAGTGGTGTTTGAAGGTCGAGAACAACCTTCCTGTTGCATAGGCCTTTCTGTTTCTATCCTTTCCCTACCTAATCATACCTACATCCACCAGTCCAAAGACTGAGATTGGACTAACTAACCTGCTCATCAGAAAAAGGAAGCACTCTTTTGAGGGAATTTACCTCCAGTGGAGCCCGGCAAAGCAGCTCACATTTATGGAGTGCCTACCCTTTTCTGTGCATTTTGCTACAGGCTTTCATTTCCCTCCCACAATTTTTTTCAGTACCTGCGTCCGCCCCACCACCACCCCAGCCAGTTTCTTTGCCTCATTTAGGTGATAGGGAGTCACTTTTCAGTTTTGTCTGTATGTATTTTAGTGGACACTCAAGAATCTCTCATGAGTTTTGTCTTTTACAGAAGTACGCATAGTCAGTCTTGTTTCAAAACATTGTTTTAAGTGACTTAGATTACATGCGTATCAACTCTTTTGTATGCTTTGAAAGCAAATTTCGGTGTTTCTGTGTTATGCCTTCACTACCAACTGATTGGTCACGTTTCTGCAAGACAATTTATATGTAAATACATCTGCTCTCTGTAGTACCCACTGCTCCCTACTGGCCTCTGATTGACATGAAATCTTGATGGACAGTAATCTATATAACTCCAAAATAATTATAATCATTTATGTATTTTTGTGTTTCTTTTAAATGTTTAGATTTTCTCTCAGTAAAATAACACATATTCATTCTAGAAAATTTTGAAGGCCCAAGAAAAGTAGAAAAGAGACTTAAAAATCCATCTATAATGCTACCAAAGACATCCAGTGCATCCAGAGACAACCAATGCTTTCATAATATTTGTCATTAGTACAGTGTTTTTAAACAAAATATCATTATAATTATTCTGTTTATGCAAATTTATATTATTCATTTTTCATTTAACATGGTTTCTACACTTTTAAATATAATACAGTCCCCAAATTAAATATTAAATATTTAGAGAAACATTACCATTCTTTAGAAAGTAGATATATCTTTCGAAAGTGAAAAGTGCTTTAAAGAATACTCTTTAGACTACAGATATTATATGTTAGTGTAGAATACTAACATATAGATCAGATGTTAGTGTATACACATGAAAAATTGGAAACAGAGATTGTGTTTTTAACATCAGATTTCCTGGGAGATGGGACTTCAGTGGAAATACACTTTCTAAATTATAGAATTGCAAATTATTTACATTTTTACAGCAAACATTTATTTTGTAAAAAAATAAAAATTTTAAAATTATCGATACTGGGAAATGAAAATGATAAGACGTGGAAAGTTAAATATCCGCAAATATGGCAGGGTAGATAAATTAAGATTATTCCTCTTATAATTTTAAGAATAGTTTTGATATGAGTTGACTAGCAGTAAGAGTTTCAGAATATTGAGTAAAGTTTAGTTTTCTACTGCTTAATTTATGCCCAAGACTACATCTGTGCATAAAGGGATGCATCTGATTTTGTATTCAGGGAAAAGTGGTGGTTTGATTTGAGCACTGTTAATGAAACTAAAGTCACAAATTGTATGTTTAAGGTACTGTGATCCTTTTCTGAAACTCATAACTTTCCTAGACTATAACATTATCCTTGGTCATCCTTCTTATTCATGTGAGCTCCTGGTCACGGGTAGAAAATTATGGAGGGATCGGAGCATTAGTATTCACCATAACAGGAAAGAAAAAGCACAGGGAGGAGTGTGCTGTGTGGACTAGACTCCCCATAGGAAGACAGCACACAGGGAGATGAAACAGGGAGAGGGCCAGAGCCAACTGTGTGCCAGGGTTTCTCATTCCAGTTAGGGAACCCAACTGCTTCTCAATTTAGCCTTGCTACCTGGAGATATCAATTTGATATGTGCCACTGCAACCCTTATTTCTACAGGGTGAAGAATTAATTCACTTAGATGGAAAATGTTGTCCTGAATGCATTTCGAGGAATGGTTATTGTGTTTATGAAGGAAACGGAAAATTCGTGAGTATCAGGCTAATAACCAAAGATGATTTAAAATTAATTCAAAATTAATCTAATGAGGGGACATTACCTTCTCGTTTCTTTTACCCATTCCTTTGTTCAACAAATGTTATTGTGCACCTACTATGCACCAGGCTCTGGGGACATAGAAGGGAATACAACAGGCAGAGTTCCTGCTCTCTTGGTGGGGCATACTTTGTAGTATAGGGACACAGAAAACACACACACACACACCCCACACATACTACACGTCAGGTGCTGAGGAGCACTACGTAGAAGAATAAAGCAGTGCAAGTGGGCCAGACAGTAGCTGCGCAGGACGGTGGGATGTAGGGGGTGTGGTCCTTTACATAAAATGGCGAGGAGGTTTCTCTTACAGAAAAGTTTGAGCAGAGCCTGAAGGGAGGGAGCCGGGTAGATGTCTAGGGGGAAACATACCAGGAATAGGGATCAGGAAATGCAAAGGCACTGAGATACAAGTGTGTTTGGCATGTTCAAGAATTTGGAGTCTGGTGGGAACTTAGTGAATGAGGGAGAAAGGCATTGGCCCGTGAGGTCTAGTAAGTAGCCTGGAGGCCACAGTTCTTTACCCTGAGGCAGATGGGAGCTGTTGGGGAGTTTTGAGCAGAAGAGTGCTGGGCTCTCACTTAACTCATGAAAGGACCACTTTGGCTGCTGCATGGGTGAGTGACAGAAGGAAATGAAACTGGAGGTAGGTGATCTGGTTAGTGGGGTTTTGTAATGGTCCAGGCAAAGGGCAATGGTGGCTTGGCCTAGGCAAGAAGTGGTACATTTGGTAAAAAGTGACCAGGCTCTAGATTTATTTTGCAGGTAGCAGTGACAAGATTTTGGTTGATTACACATGGGGTAAAACTCTGTTTACTAAGGTTTTATTTTGCCCTCTGTCTGCACTTTTCTGTTACCCAAAGGAAATATATTTATCTTAATCTTTTCAAATTTTCTGAATTTATGTAGCCCATATTTTTCATGTTGGGTATTGGAATGTTGATAAATTCATTATGTTTTTTAAAATATGCCAGTTGGTCATAAAAACAACTGCTTCTTTGACCGGTCAGAATAGGATTACAGTAGTACCCACTTATCACAGAATATGTGCCAAGGTCCCCAGTGGATGCTTGAAACTGTCAGTAGTACTGATCCTGACTGGCGTCAATTGAAACACATTTCTGTTCATGTTTTCCACTGACACAGTTAATGCCTTTTCCATCTTAACTAACCACTTATCACATACTATGGCCGTAACTTTTGCAGTTTGAGCTGCAACAGCAAAACTAGCACAAATTTGTTTTTACTTCTTCACAATTTCATAGATAGATTTATTCTCACTTTAGACCTTAGCAACCTCAGCATAAATTTTTTTCTTTCCTTATTAAGTCAAGAACTTTCATCTCTTCACTTAAAGGAAGCACTTTGCAGCTTCTCTCTGGCATATCCAAGTTGCCAGCATCACTACTCTTGGACTTTGGGGCATTATTAAGTAAAATAAGAGTTACTTGAATGTAAGCACTGTGATACTGAGATAGTGGCTGTGATAACCAAGATGGCTCCTGAGTAACAGGCAGTGGCATCTACAGCGTGGATATGCTGGGCAAAGGAAGGACTTAGGTCCCAGGCAAGATGGAGCCAGACAACTTGAGATTTTCATCATACTACTTAGAATGACATGCAATTCAAATCTGATGAATTTTATATTTCTTGAATTTTCCATTTAGTATTTTCCCACCATAGTTGACTGGGGTTAACTGAAACTGCAGGAAGTGAAACCATGAATAAGGGGGAACTACTGTCTACAAATTAGGAAGAACGACTTTGACTGGTGAACTGATTCCTCCACACTTTTTTTCTTTTTTTTTTTTTTTGATTTGGGT
Source organism: Rhinopithecus roxellana (assembly GCF_007565055.1). Lineage (NCBI taxonomy): Eukaryota > Metazoa > Chordata > Mammalia > Primates > Cercopithecidae > Rhinopithecus > Rhinopithecus roxellana. The sequence goes on along the minus strand of NC_044550.1, from coordinate 34,996,187 downwards.
AAATTACATCCATCAACCTTCCGGTGTTTCTGTACATTCTGGGGAGGCAGTATTGTATAGTGTTAACAGCGCAGGCTGTAGGTTCAAATCTCTACTTTGCTGTGTACTGTGATCTTCGGCAAATTACTGAATCCTCAGTGGAAACTAGAGATAACAATGGTACTTACCTCATGGGGCTGTAGAGATGTTGTGTGTGAAGCACTTAGAACAGTGCTGTCTTGGCACGATTTTTAAAAAGCTGAAAACATTGGCGTATTATTATTTTGCTGTTGGCATTGTTTCCTAGTGATAGATCACACTTTAGTCATTCTCATTTCTTAAGAATTTAGGAGGTTTTAAAGCCTCCCTACAAATGTTGAATTTATATTTTCTCAATCATAGTATCCATTTTCCTACTCATTTTTGGAGATAAATTAAACTCAGTGAAAGTAAAGAAAACTAAGTTATTTTAAATAAGTACAAATCTCCATCATGCTCTGGCACCATGCAAAATTCAAGAATTGGCCCTTGCAAGTTCAGGTTCCTTGACCATTAAGTCCTTAGTATTGAGGGGAATTGAAACCAAGTACTCAGGCACAAAGTGAGAATTCAGAAGTATTTCCTAGGCATGTGGTTTTCATCTCAGATTAGTATGCTTTTCTTGTTTTTGATAAGATAGATTTCATCTCTATTCATAACCAATAAATAAAGTTGCATGTTACTTGGGAAAAATGGATAACTCCTAATGAAAAAATAAATAGATCAGCCTAATGGTGTTTTTAGTGGCATAATAAAGACATTTCTCTTTGTTCCTAGATGTCCTCAAATGCTAGTGAAGTTAAACGTATTCCAGTAAGTATAGCTTTTTAACTTGTACATAGATCATTATAAAATTGTTTTATGTAATGATCTGCATGAAATATCATGGGGAAAACCTAGTACCTTAGTATTTTTAACAGTCACATTTGATGCACTATGATCAGAAATTAAGGGTCTTAATGATAATTCAGACTTTGATGCATTGAACTTTTGCTCTTTTCTTTAGCCAATTGTTTTATGCAGTTGATAATGAATGCTTCTCTAACCACAAGCTCCTACATAGATTCTTTCCCTTGCTTGTGATATTTTTCTCTCCCTGATTTTTTTCTGGCCTAGAAAACTCAGTTTAACCATCAGTAGAGTTTTATGTCCTGCAAAGTGCTGAAGAAAGAGCTTCTTGGGTTTGCAAGCATTCATTCCCCAAACAATCCCGAATTTGTTCTCTCCAGATTATCTACAGGACAGTGTTATATGGTTTCTTTTAAAGGGAGAATGCAAGCATTTAACACAGCAATCTTACAATAAGGGGTCTGATCTCGAGGATGAGTCTGCTTTCAAATGGAAGAAAAGCACTTCTGCCTTCTCAAGACAGTATTGCTCAGTTTTGTAACATTTAATGTTCATTTTGCTAAATACCGTCACATTAATTGTTTGATATGTTCAATGTCTGCTGACTTAATAAGCATTTTATAAAATTGTTAGTTTAAAATCTGCTCTCCTGTTTTCTCCTGTTTCACCTCCCTCATCACCCCCATACCTTCTGGTAAGAACCTCTGTCTCTTTCCTGTAAGCAAAAATGAATTGTTCTTCACAATTCAATTTGGAATCTCTGCCGACTACTAATGTTTATTTTCGTAATTTGCTTGGATGAAAAGAGTATTTTACTGTGTGAAAGCTTAGGGCACATCTACAGCCCATTAAAAGTAGGCCTGCAAAAGTTTTAATTTTTAGAATATAATGACTCAATTGTTAACTCTTACTGTGGTAACCATAAGGAAATTCAGGTTTTTAACTAAGTGTCCCACTGTTATTTTAGAGATTGTATTTAACTCAGCTGCTAATCACTAGGTATGTTGTAATCTCCTTTGATGTTTTTGGTGAAAGAGGTTGAGAAACAAGTTTTAAATGCCTTTTACATATTCTGTTAGTCCTAGAATACTTTCACAGCTTGTCTCTGAGTGTGCCTAAAATATTTCGGCTGGTGCTCTACATTGAAATAAACCCATTATGAACAAAGAAAGATAAATTCTGTCTTTTTAAATTTAGGACTCTTTTGCTATTGTTCTATTTCAGAGTTAGATTTGGCAGAGTACTGATTAGCTGCCTTCACTTTGTCCTTATGGAAATTGTAAGTTCTTCAGCAGCAAACTCTCTTCTGAATTACTGTACCCTGATAACAATGCTGTTCTTCACTTTTTTACATAGGAGGGAGAGAAGTGGGAAGATGGCCCTTGCAAGGTGTGTGAGTGCCGAGGGGCTCAGGTAACTTGCTATAAGCCCTCTTGCCCACCATGTCCAGTGGGCACACTGGCCTTAGAGGTGAAGGGACGGTGCTGTCCAGACTGCACATCAGGTGGGTCCATGTCTCCTCTGTTTCTACTGAGATAGTTTTACCGCCAAAAAGCTCAGAGATCCGCTTCCCTAACTCCTTGCTTCTTTTTTTTTTAGTTAACCAATGGGTTTGTGTGTTTCTCCATAATTTTTCTAACAAATGATGCTAATTTATCTTTGTCCATGTAATTGCCAAACTCGACAGATTATGAGCATGTGACCTTGGGCAAGTCATTGACCCTCTTTAAACCTCAATTTTCTTGTTGATAAAATATGCCTTATGTATCTTGCAAAATTATTGTGAAAATCAAACAACATGTTTGAAGACTTGTAAAGGTAAATCTGTCTTCTGTTGTTCAAAATATAAGAATAATTTCTCAAAGTTTATTATGGGTGTTCTTTGTTCTTAAGGTGAGCTATTAAACAGATGGTTTCTTTTGGAGTTGTCAAATGGGTCTTTAAAGTTTACAGACTCATTAATTTTTTCCAAAAGATAATTTCGTCTACTTGTTCTGCAATTCTGCTTTCAAATCACCTGGGTTGAATTAGTTCCAGTTAATAATTGTTGGCAGGCACTGGAGTTGCTCTGGTTGAGTAGTAATTTGCCTATAAGCTTAGTCTCTTTCAGAGAAGTGGCATTTTCTTCCATTCATATTTCATAATTAATTGTTTTCATTCACAGGCCATAATTTTCATATTGGCAGTTGCTCTTGTTGCACTCAACTTATTTTGGCTAATCGCAGTGTTTTTCTGAAGAGTTTATCAAGGAAAAAGCAAAGCAGCTTTATGGCTTAATTATGTTACCTTCACCAAAGGGCTCTCTGGGCTTTCCGAAACAAACATTTAGCATATTATTATGCACTATATATACCGAAAATCAGGTCCTTGGCAACTTCAAAACCTGAAAAAAGAAGTCCCTTGCTGATAATTACCACTAAATTCAGTGATAACCCTAATTACTGAAAATGAGATTTGAAATTTTGGAGAAAAAGAAGAAAATGAGCTGCATTTTTCTTAGATAAAAATCACTATTTTTAAACATTGTAGGTTTTATGTCTGAAGTGTTTGTACATGTCAAAGCTTAAGAAGAACATCGGAGGTATCACAAATTATTGAATCTGTTTAAATCATACATTATGGAAGTAGTCATTCCTGTTTCTTGAAGTATTCCAGCAGGTAGAGGCTGTTCTTCTAGTATCTTCATGTTGGGACTATGGAAGACAGTGATGAATTTCAGACAAGGAAAACTTCCTTGCAATCTCGCATTGAAATGCATTTTTTTTTTTTTTTTTTTTTTTGGCTATTTAGGAGGCTTTTTCATATCTAAGTCCCACAGTTTTCTGTTTTTCATGTTCTACGTAATGCTGCATACCTTGTAGATTCTTTTCTGAAGAATGTAAGAGAAATAATAGATGGAGTTCACTGAGTTCTCCCCTTCTTTGTGCTTGATTTCAGTTCATTGCCATCCAGATTGTTTGACATGCTCTCACTCTCCAGACCACTGTGACCTCTGCCAAGATCCTACCAAGTTACTGCAGAATGGACGGTGTGTGCACAGCTGTGGTCTGGGTTTTTACCAAGCTGGCAGTCTCTGTTTAGGTATGGCTCTGAGTGGACAGCCCAGAGGTGGTGGTGTGTGGGAGGCAGACTCATCAAAGATTGTGATTCTTAAACTGAGGCTCAATATTGTCAAGGAAGGGGTCATGCATGGAGCATGTTTTTGAGATGCACAATGTCTAAAAACCTCTAGAAGGTGGTAATGTCATCTATAGGTTACCTGCCCTCTCTACCTGCAGGTCTCTTTTTCTGCCATTTTATAGGTATTTTGGTGCTTATTGGAAGACAGGTGATGTAGAGGTTGTTAGGTAGTCATAGTTGAATTTTTTTTATTTTTGAAGATTTTCAAGGATAGTAATGTCATCAGGATAGCTGGGCTCATTTCTTAAAGTACTCAATTAATCCAGGATAGAAACCTAGAATTGACATAGACCTTCAAGATCATTTACTACAGCTTTCTAATTTTGCAAATGGGGAACTTGTGGGTCAGAGAAATTAACCAACTTGCTCAATATCAGATAGTTAGTAATAGAGCTTATCTCCTGTGGGCTACCAGAGGATCCAAAATGGATTTATGTGCATTTCTGGATGCTAATTCTGAGAAGGAGACCTTACTTGGGAGACTTGACTTGGTTGATGTCAGATCTTAGTTACTATTCCCTTATTTCTGACTTGTGATGTTAATTATCCATTTAAGAGTGTGTAATTAGCCAGGTGTGGTGGCACATGCCTGTAGTCCCAGCTACTTGGGAGGCTGAGGCAGGAGAATCTCTTGAACCCAGGAGGTGGAGGTTGCAGTGAGCCAAGATTGCACCATTGCACTCCAGCCTGGGCAACAGAGTGAGACTCCGTCTCAAAAGAAAAGAAAAAAAAAAGTGTGTAGGTTCATACCTGACTGTAAATATTTAACCTCACTCTGCTTCCATATTCTTTATTATTATTATTATTATTTGAGATGGAGTCTCACTCTGTCACCCAGGCTGGAGTGCAGTGGCATGATCTCAGCTTACGGCAACCTCCACCTCCCAGGTTCAAGTGATTCTCCCTGCCTCAGCCTCCTGAGTAGCTGGGATTACAGGCATCTGCTACCACGCCCAGCTAATTTTTGTATTTTTAGTATAGACAGGATTTTGCCATGTTGGCCAGGCTGGTCTCAAACTCCTGGACTCAAGTGATCCACCCACCTGTGTCTCCCAAAGTGCTGGGATTACAGGTGTGAGCCACTGCACCTGGTATCTTCCACTTTCTTATCTATAAAGTGAGGGTAATTCCAGTACCTTCCTCAGAGAGTAGTTATAAGGACCAGGTGTTTAATACATGTTAAGTGCCTAGACTGATATCTAGGATACAGCCAAGGATTAACAAGGGTTAGCTGCTTTTATTATTTTTGTAATTATTCACTCCTCCATACTTTCTTTCCTAATTCATATAATCTTCAACCTTTTTGAAAGTTACTTATATCTCTTTCATATAGTATTGGTGGAAAGGGGGCAAGAGATCTTGTTAAAAGGTTGAGTGACAAAGATATCGGGGGCTACTGGATAAGAGGAAAAGAACACAGGCTCCTGAGCCAAACTGCCTGGTTTCAAATGCCAGCATGTGACCATGGGCAAGTTGTTTAATCTCCCTGAGTCTGTTCCTACTCTGTAAAGTTGGGATTAATAATATCTACCTCCTAGGGTTGTTGTGAGAATTAAATGAATTCATATATGTAAAGCACTCAAACAGTGGCTGACATGTGTGCTATACAGATGATGGCTGTTAAAATTATTTGTCTGCATTTTCTGTTTGGGACCTGAAGTCTCAAGATTGGGCTGTGTAAGCACTGGCATGGAGGTGGTGTCTTTCAGCTAATCAAATGATCCCTTTCTCTTTCTTCAACATTATCTGGAATCAGCCTGCCAGCCCCAGTGCTCCACGTGTACCAGTGGGCTGGAGTGCTCATCCTGCCAGCCTCCCCTGCTGATGCGACACGGGCAGTGTGTGTCTACCTGTGGGGACGGCTTCTACCAAGATCACCATTCCTGTGCAGGTAATCTCTGGCTGGGCCACAGCAGGGCCAGCTACCAAGACAGCTCCCCAACCCGGACCCCACCAAGTGATCTGGGGCCACCAGGAGCTATAAGCACTTTTTCCAATAAGAGAAGAAACTCTGAACAAGAAGAACTTCTTCTGGGATGAGGAGAACAGTGTATTAGAGAAATGACACATGTTGAGATGTTGTTTTAATAATCTTATTAGGTTATTAGATTCTTATCAATATGATTTAGTGGACTTATATGCCTACTTTTATTTTATATTTTTAACTGAGATCTAGTTGAAATTCTTAATATCATAATAGTCTCTTGAGGTAAGAGTAGTCATAATATAACTTAATTGGTTTGTTTATACTTGGCCATTTTTTCAATAGAGATTGTAATTATAAGTTTAAAGAGCAAATGTATAAATAATTTTTTAAATGCAGAAATGGAAGATGGGGGTTGTATTAGTCTGTTTTCACATTGCCATGTAGAACTACCTGAGACTGGATAATTTGTGAAGAAAAGAGGGTTCATTGACTCACAGTTCTGCATGACTGGAGAGGCCTCCGGAAACTTATAATCATGGCAGAAGGCAAAGGGGAAGCAAGACACGTCTTACACGGTGTCAGGAGAGAGAGAATGAAGGGGGAAGTGCCACTTTTAAACCATCAGATCTCATGAGAACTCACTCACTATCACGAGAACAGCATGGGGGAAACTGCCCCCATGATCCCATCACCTCCCACCAGGTCCCTCCCTCAACACGTGGGGATTACAATTTGACATAAGATTTGAGTCAGGACACAGAGCCAAACCATATCAGGGTTAATGGTGAAAACAAAGACAAGGGGCAGAGATATGAGTTTGTCTTCAGGAGAACAGATAATTAGATGTGCCCAGAAACTAAGGCAGGGTGTGTGGTGGCAGGGAAATCTGAAAAGGCAGATGGACCAGGGGAAGGTCTTGGATGTCATGCAAGGGAGCTGTGATAGCTACTGTCTGCAGCTAAACATAAGGGTGGATCAGTGATGAGAATCAGAAGGTGGGCCAATTTGAGGGGCAGCTGATATACTCCTCTCTTTCATACCCTTGGTTAGATTTTCAGGAAAATCATTTGCAGGTAAATGATTGAGGTTAAAAAGGCTAAGTTCATGGTATTAATCAGATGTGCAGGCTAAATGAGCACTTGGGCCATGTGCAGGTCCTATGTGGAGGAGGCTGATGGTCCTCTCCATTCCAGTTCATGGTCAGAAGCAGAACTCATGGGGTTGTGGAAACCATGTTGAAAGGAAACACTAATACTGTTTATGCCACAGTGATATGAGTGTAGCAGGGCCTCTTTTGTGATCAGTCATGATATAGAGTATGGAAGGCAGAATAGCTTCTGAGTTTGACTTGAAGGCTCTTTGATGTCTATAAGAATATCTCCTACATGTCTATATCCTCAGCATCAAGGGCTACACAGAGTTCTCAGCATTGTTAAACAAGTGTATGATGAATGAATGAATGAGAATACTACCACTTGGTGGTCCTTCAAAAACCAATGTTTCAATAGAAGTCTCAGCCATAAAAGAGAAAAGAACCCTTAGTGTTTATAGCTTATCATGTTCTGTTTACCTGTAACTTTAACACAGGTTAAAAGTGGGCACATGCAGATACCTTTATAAGTGTCTATTGGTTGGGCAATTTAGGTAAACTGCTGAAATTTTAATTTGATGAAATTACTGAATGTCTTTACTCCTTTCTTTTATCCCATCAAAGAGATCTCCTGCTAGCACTCATGACAGATTTGCCTGTAAAAGGGAATTAATTTCCCCTAGATTTTACTCCTTCCTCTGTGCCACCTCCATCCCCTGAAATATGCACATACCACATACATATGACTTTTTTGGCGGGGAGGGCACTTTCCTTTCTTCCACGCTCATTGTTTTTTTTTTTTTTTTTTGAGACGGAGTCTCGCTCTGCCGCCCAGGCTGGAGTGCAGTGGCCGGGTCTCAGCTCACTGCAAGCTCCGCCTCCTGGGTTTACGCCATTCTCCTGCCTCAGCCTCCCGAGTAGCTGGGACTACAGGCGCCCGCCAGATTGCCCGGCTAGTTTTTTGTATTTTTTAGTAGAGATGGGGTTTCACCATGTTAGCCAGGATGGTCTCGATCTCCAAACCTCGTGATCCACCTGTCTCGGCCTCCCAAAGTGCTGGGATTACAGGCTTGAGCCACCGCGCCCGGCCCACGCTCATTGTTTTAATTGGTGATGCTAATGCTAGTTTAGGGCATTTTGAAATGGGTAGTATTTCATTTGATTACTGGTTTACGTAGCTCACTGGTTCACATTCCATCCACATATCCACACACAAATGCCTCTAGTAGAAAGTTGCTGGGAAAATTTGTTCATTCTCCCTCCAGGGAATTAAACCAATTTGCTTTAGTTCAGGCTGGTTGCATTTTTATGCATAAAATAAGGAGAAAAAAAAAAAAAAAAAAAAAAAAACAGAGCAAAAGGAGAGAGAGAGGATCTTAAAAATTAAAGCTAAAGTTGTGATCAATTTTCATGTACTGTCTTGGCACTAAGATCATCTTTCCAGATAAGCTTTTTCAGCTTTGGAATTTTTTGCAATATTCATGCTTGTACCACTTTTGGTGACTTTTCACCACTGACCTTGGAAGTCAGTCACTCAGCTGCTGCTCTTCCAATACATGCTAAACTTTTCAAAAAGAAGCCTGCCATTGTATGGTAACAACAGGTTTTTCTGGATTGATTCCTTTTGGCAGGGTCATTTATGTGATGATTGGGCAGTTGCCACTTTATTGGCTCATCAAAACCCAAAGAAACTGGGTGCTGTGCTGAGGAAACTAATTACCAGAAATCACCTGATTAATACTCATGTTCACTATGTTGAATAAGGGCAGAGTGGAAAAAAAGTAGCAGATAAACATGGCTCTTCAACAAAAGAGTACAAGCAGGTAAACCAGAGGGAGTAAAGGAAAACACTTAGTCGTGCCTGAGAATCTTACCCATAAGGACCCTTATCATTTTCTCTTTTCCCTTGAGTTTAGGGGTATATGCACAAACACACACATGCATATAAACACATGTGCATATATTAATACTATTGTTACATATTTTGCATGATTAAAGTGAATAATGTTGTAATTATAGGCCACACGATGCACTCCATACCAGTCCCTGCTTCATTTCCCCTGCCTTCACAACTCCAGAGTTTGATGCTTTGACCACTGTACATTAAGGCTTAGCACTAGCCAGTTTTTATATGAAGCTAAACTGGAGACAGATGTAGGTTGCCTTTTTTCACAGCAGGTAGGGCCATACAGTGATCACCCTGTTAGTACCCAAAGCTCACATTTTAGTTCTGGCACTCAGACTTCTGCTTTAACCTCTATGTGTCCTTTGCCAACAGCTGGATCTGATTAACACCCCCTCTTGCCCATCCTACCCCACTCTTCTTGACTCTGTAGTCCTAGCACTGGGCTTGTAGTTTGGTTCCTGCTGCTTGCCCTGCTCTGACCCATTTCCAGGAATTAATAGCCCACCGCTTAATTACTTGGAGACTGATGGCCAGGCTTTATCCATGTATGGATGCTCCTTGCTCCCCCTCCCCACCTTCTCCACCACAATACTTGACCTTCCACTCTTCCTGCCTGGCTCTTTGGTATCACTTGCCTTGGATTTACTCTATTCCATCTACCAGGACAGTGGTTCCTTGACTGATCTTAAAAACTCAGATATTAAATCTAAACTGGATCCAGGTGGAACTCTCCAGGTCCTAAGAACATTCTTTCTTGCTTGTCTTGCCCCTCTTTTCAATCAGCCTCTGTTCCACTCTGGTGGGACCACTGAACTGTGCACACAAATCTTAGATATGAGAGTCCATAAGAATTTTACCAACAACACACACCATGTAAGATTACGTGAAAATGAGTAACTCATAAGGTTGTAAGCTTTGAAAAGAGAAAGAGTAGGATTTAGACCATTTTTATATGTGTATCAATGTTTTGTTTGTCTATTTAAAACTTATTTTATTCACAAAGGCCTGAGGATAGAGCCATGTGTACCTCAGGGTAAATGCTGCCTTCATTCTGCAGGTACAGATGTCATGGAGAGCCTGGCCCAATGTTTAAAAGCTTGGACCTGGAAGCTAAACCACCTGGTTTCTTTCTTTCTTTCTTTCTTTCTTTTTTTTTTTTTTTGAGAGGGAGTCTCGCTCTTTCATCCAGGCTAGAGTGCAGTGGCACAAACTCAGCTCACTGCAACCTCCGCCTCCCAGGTTCAAGTGATTCTCCTGCCTCCTGAGTAGCTGGGATTACAGGTGCTCACCACTATGCCTGGCTAATTTTTGTATTTTAGTAGAAATGGGGTTTCACCATATTGGCCAGGCTGGTCTTGAACTTCTGACCTCAAGTGATCTGCCTGCCTTGGCCTCCCAAAGTGCTGGGATTACAGGGGTGAACCACCACGCCCGGCCTCTTTTTTGTTTGTTTGAATTGGCTTATGATTTCTATTATTTATTACCTTTTTTTTTTTTTTTTTTTTCCCAAGGCAGAGTTTTGCTCTTGTCATGATCTTGGCTCAATGCAACCTCTGCCTCCTGGATTCAAGCGATTCTCCTGCCTCAGCCTTCCAAGTAACTGGGATTACAAACAAGTGCCACCATGCCCGGCTAATTTTGCATTTTTAGTAGAGATAGGGTTTCACCCTGTTGGCCAGGCTGGTCTCAAACTCCTTACCTCAGGTGATCCGCCTGCCTTGGCCTCCCAAAGTGCTGGGATTATAGGCTTGAACTGCCACGCCCGGCCTAAACCACCTGGTTTCTAATCTTGCCTCTGTCACTTACCTATTCTTTAACTCCACGCTTCAATTACCTTATGGGTAAAACAGGAACGTAATATCTGCCACATTGTACTGCCATGAAGATTGAATGAGTAAATTCACATACTCCATTTAGGGCAGCAGTCCTCAACCCTTTTGGCACGAGGGACTGGTTTCATGGAAGACAACTTTTCCACGGACCGGGGAGCTGGGAGTGGCTTCGGGATGAAACTGTTCCAGCTCAGATCATCAGTCATTAGTTAGATTCTCATAAGCAGCTGCAACTTAGATCCCTCACATAGGCAATTAACAATAGGGTTCACATTTGCTCCTATGAGGCAGAGCTTGGTGACAATGCTTGCTCACCGGCTGCTTGCCTCCTGTTGTGTGGCCCAGTTCCTCACCGGCCACAGACTGAAACTGATCTGTGCCGGGGGGTTGGGAACCCCTGGTTTAGAAGATGGTTCCTGGTGTCTAGAAAGCCTTTCACATAAGTTTAGAGACTTGGGTTCTGCTTTCCATTGTCCTTCTTCCTTGTTCCTTTTATCTCATTTCCCCTTTCATTGTTTTTTGACCATTGTTCTAGGTCCTGAGTACATGAAGCATATAAAGTAAATAAGATTCACTCTTTACCTATAGTGAGCTCACAGTCAAGGCAGGTTAGTTGTTGCTTGTGGAGATGTAAAATAAAACAAAACAAACAAAAACAAAAAACCAAAAGCCTTTGAAGTTTATTCTGTATCAGAGTGCTGTATCTTCTCAGATTTTGAGATGTAAAGAAGCAAGCAACTGAACATTTTACAGGATTATAAGGGATAGGATTATTTTGAATGGCAATTCTACCACTTGCTGCAAGAGGGCTCTGGCAAGCCATTTAACCTCTCTGAGCTTCAATTTTTTCAACTGCAAAATGGGGATGATATTATCTACTTTAAACCATTATTATGAAGGTTAGAAAAGCTGTTCGAAATGTATAAATACATTATGCCTGGCCTTAGTAGGTGGGCAATAAAAGGCAGCTATTGATATTATTGAAACCATTCCTTTATTTTTCAACCTATAGAGATAAAAAACAAATATCTTACATTAAGCAAGAAGAGTTTTCTGCCATCAATGTCTCATCTAAAATAAAATCTGCTTTTATATGTTATGGAGAAGTAAATATATAGAGAACAGTATACTGTATTCTTTACAATAAATTAAAATCCCTTTTTCTTTAAAAAGGAAAGAAAATTTTCTTTAAGTGCTCAGATTAAATAATGAGAATCTATGATTATTTGTTTCTTAGCCAATATTGTGACATATTTAGAGGAAAAGTTTATAATAAAAAAACCTGTAACATTTGCATCTAAGATGTTGACCTAGTTGACATTTAAAAGCTATGGCCTGAGCAGAGGACCTTCTCAAGTTAATTATTTTTTGGAACTATGGTTGACTGGAGCAGCCAGTCATTTGCAGAAATGAAGCACTGACCCTGCACAGCCAGGTCCAAAGCAGTGGAGGTTGAATGGGTCTTGGTGTTGTGTTCCAACACATGACTTATCCCAGCCTAGCTGTGTACTGGGTGGACCTCTTGACAATGGTACCTATGAAATTACTGTTCTGAAATCCAGGAGCCATCCTCGCAAGACAGGGGCCCTCCTTGCTCTGTTGGGATGGTCATTGCCAAGGTGGTGTCACCTCCATAGCCCTTGCAACATACCCCAGGATTGGAGGATCAGTCTCAGTTTCATTGCCGAGTCACATACTCAGTTTAGGGGCCCTGCATGTTTCTACTACTGCCTTCACTCATTTTGTTCTACTCTTTACATCCTATGCATTGTTCAGAACTTCTTTGGCTTTCTACAGCAATTATGGTCTCTTACTAAATTGCTGACTTTCTTGTAAAGGTGACTTATTTCTTCAAGTGGTACCTCCTGTCTCTCCCATTCTGTTCATGTATAAATATTGGTGGAGCGCCTTCTATGTACCAGGCCCTGTCCCAGACACCAGAGATACAGAGTGAAGCAGACAGACAACTTCCCTCTAGTTAAGGAACTTAACTTCCTCAATGGGAGAAGAGTGTCTCTAAACAAATAAACAAGATAATTTTAAATACTTAGATAGTTATCATTACATGAAATTATTATTATCAGTGCTATAAAGATACTTTACAAGGGACTATGATAGGAAATGATCAGTCATTGGGCAGGGACATGTCGTATACTTCTGAATTTCACATGGTGCTAAGTATATCTATGGCCCTTTGGAATAATTTTTGATAGAAAAAATGTGATAGACCATTGCATGGAGAGGAATGAACAGAAATGTACAGGCATGACTAAACTTTGGCTTACATATGACCTATATGACCTATCTTCCAGTTGGCTTCTACTATTTGCTCCTTGTCCTCAATTTTTGGCTAGCTGTGGCCTCAGGAAAATTACAGACTCTATTTTTCTCACTCCTCTTTTTCTTCTCTTTTCTTCATGTTTAACATAGTTGTGTGCTTTATCAGAGTTGGGAGGGTAACTCATAAAATAAACTGTCTTCAAAACTTGGGTCGTGTCCATGGAGTATTTCAGGCCATTCAGAAGGGAAGATGATAGGATTGCCTTCCTAGAATGTAAGTTGTTTTTGAGTAAGCAAGACCCAGTGAGGCCGGTGACAACAGTGTTCCAAGGCCCCTCTCTCTTTGGATATCATATTCGTGTACAGAATAAATGGAGAGAAGAGGGAAAAACAGCTGGTGGTGCTGTGTCTGGGACCTGAGCTTTGGCAGGAGGCTGGCTGTGTTTGGCATTCGTCTTTGCCACTTCTAGACCTTTGCTGTATATGCCAGAAGACAAATGACAGAACAAAAGTATCACATACCAGCAGAGAAAGCCTGCCACTGATGTCACAGAGTTTATCTTTCAGACAGATCCCATTCTTCCTGACAAATCTGAATCCATATTTCAGCTATGGATTACAAACTAGTGACAAGTCTTCTGACTTTCTGCCCAGTTTGGAAGGTTCTCAGTTATTTTAGCGAGACTGTATGGCATACATTCTTTCTCTTCTCCATTCCCCACCCAAGCACTGTCCTTGTTCTGCCCTCCCCTGCTTCTATGCTGCCCACAGAGCTAACAGCACCTCCCTGTTAGTGCTGCTGAGATCTGAGCAGCTGTGTTAGTACAGCCAGGAAGTCTGAGAACTCCCCCCATCAAAAGGTTGTTTTGGTTGGCGGTCCCGCCTTTGGCTCTTCAATTTCAGAAGATATCACTGGAGTAGACAATAGGCATTTAATTAACAGGGGCCACTGGGTGTGGGATTTGGGAGAGAACACAGGGAGTCCTAGCAGCTGTGGGTTTTCAGTGGTCACAGAGGATGAGTAGAAGCTGGTGGTCGTGAAAACCCTTGGATTATACCTGTGTTGTCGATTCAGGAATCTAGGTAGAGGGGCAGGAGATAGAAGAGATAACTTTACCAGATACTCCTGATGAGCTGAATGTCTGGCTTTGTCCTCTGACTTATGAACCAACGTAAAGTCCATGTGGACCTGCCAAAGCCTTCATTGGCAGGGACGTAATTTCCTTTGGTTCAAGTTCTGTGTCTACCAAAGACCCTGCTAAAAATTCAAATATGTTACCCAAGACAGGTAAATCACAGCTGTATCACAATCATGATTAATAGGTTAACAAGCTATTTACCTAGCATGTACTTTAGGGAAAAGGACTACAGCTTTCCTCCCTCCACCATTAGGAAAATTACTAAAATTCCCCCAAAGTACCAAATGAATTTATGTTTATTCCAAAAAATAATAAAAGTCAATAAAATACAAAGTATAATAAAAAGTCAGCTAAAATTCCTAACTCAAACTCCCCCAAATCACTACTGTTAGTATTTTGGTGTATATCTTCCTAATTTATAAAGATGTCTTTTTTTTTTTCAAAACTAAAATTGTACTCTATTTACAGTTTTATTGCTTTCTTTCTTTATGTTATTACTTATCCTTCTACAACATCTTTTTACAGCTGTTGTATCATTTTCCATCTCTGGCTATGCAATCATTCAGTTAGCCAGTCCTCTGTGGTTTGATATTTGTTCCTAATTTTTTAAATTATATGCAACCATGATGCAAACATTTTTAGTAGAAATTGTGGTAAATATTTTTGAATCAATTTTTAGACATGTGACTGCCGAGTCCAAAGGTTTATGTACGGTTTTTAAGCTTTCTGACACGGAGTAACATATTACACTCTTTTAAGAAAGTTGCACTAATTTGTACTCCTACTAGAAATGTATAAGGTTGCCTACTTGCCAGCACTCCAGTCAACACTAGGTATTACAAGCCTTCTTAAATTGTCAATTTGATTGATGTAAAATGAAATCTTGTTCAATTTTTTTCTTTTACGTGTTTTTGGGATTCTTATGAAGCCTGTGGAGTTAATCATGCTCGTCATTTTCACCATCGTTCTGGGCCAAGCTGTCCTCTTGCTTATTTGTCTGCCTATCTATCCGCCTGTCTATTCCTTTTGTTATCATGCCCTATTCCCATTCCCCTTCTTCCCAGCTCCCCTTTTAAATAACTACACTAATGTGATTTAGTGTGTACTTTCTGTATGCATATGCTTTTATTGTTTTGTATGCCTGGGTAGATATTTCCTTTGTTTTTTGTGTGTTTGTTTTGTTTTGTTTTGTTTGAGATGGAGTCTCACTCTGTCACCCAGGCTGGAGTACAGTGGCGTGATCTTGGCTCACTATAACCTCCACCTCCCAGGTTCTAATGATTCTCCTGTCTCAGCCTTCTGAGTAGCTGGGACTACAGGCGTGTGCCACCACACCTGGCTAATTTGATTCTTGTGTATTTTTAGTAGAGACAGGATTTCACCATGTTGGCCAGGCTGGTCTTGAACTCCTAACCTCGAGTGATCCGCCTGCATCCGCCTCCCAAACTGCTGGGGTTACAGACGCGAGCCACCACACTCGACCAGATATTTCCTTCTTTCTTGACTTTTTTTTTTTTTTTTTTTCTCACTAAGCACTGTTTCTAGGATGTACACATGTTGTTAGGTGGTGCAAAAGTAATTGCAGTTTAAAAATGTAATGTGCATGTCTCATCCAGTGCATCTAGTTGCTGCTCTCCTGTTTGGTTTGCGTATCTCCAGCTTTTGATGATGCTGAAGATTTTTTTTTACGTGTTCGTACTTTTTTCTATTATGAAGTTCCTCGAGTACTTATGAGTTTTCAGAATATGTGGAGACCAGACATTCCCATTTCAGGTGTAAAGCCTTCAACTGGCAAAGGAAGGCAGTAGCGGGCAGAGGCCCGGTCTGGGAAGGGACAGAATATTGGAGTAAAAGGATCAAAAATTGTGATGGCTCAGATCTCTTTGGAACTTCTTTTAAATTAGCCTGGAGTTTTAGCATCTCAGGCAACCAGCCTTGGCCTCTTGTGGGGCTGTGACTGGGGAGGGGGAAGTGGTCTTTCAGGCATCAGGGCCTCACTAAGGTATTTCCAGTCACTTTCAAAGAGCTTTTGCGGTTGTTTTGTAGAGGTTGCAAGGAAAGAGATTCTAAGTGTAAAGCCCCTGGGAGAGGCTGGAGCTCCTTCATATAGCTGCTGGCCGAATCCCTGCAAGCTGTAATTCTTCCCTTTCCTTCCCTTCTCTTCCCTTCCCTTCCTTTCTAAGTGAGCCAACCTTTCCTGTAGTCTTTTCCATCCTTCCCCCTTCTGTCTTGTGTTGACTTTTAATTTTCTTTCTTTAAAATTACTTTGCTTTTGACAGCAGTTGAGACAAAATGCAGATCCCCCCATGCCATTCATATGATCACACACAACATTCTCTGCTTTTCCAAACTTGTCATCTCTCCATGTTCTCATGAATTAGGTACAACAAATATTATTATTTCCGCTTTACAGATTAGGAAACCAAGGAACAGTGAAGTTGAGTTCAAGACAGAAAAGATTTGTCATCCAACAAGAGCTTCTTATTTAAAATTTACCCTCCTGATAATACTTCAAAACTTGGCGAGTACTACCTAGTCATTGTGAGACGAGAATGAAAGCTGGCAGTTGCCACAAACTGGATAAGAAACAGAATGAAGGAATTTGATTTGCGTATATCACACCTGCTTGTGCCTGAAGTTTGGGCTTTTTCTGTGCAGTTGTGAGTAAAAACATCTTGGCAGTTTGAAAATCTGAACTGCAGCCTCACTGATGAATCTCAGAGGAACTACAGATCAGTTGTGCTAATTCTCTGGAAACTTACACCAAATGGTCACAGAAAAGAGCACACGGGTGTCTGTATCCACTGCTCTGGGTCTGGGAAGGCTTTGTGGAAAATAAGGTGATTATAGGGAGTGCTTTTAATGTTTCCCTGGAAAAGGGCTGCATTTTATTCTTAGAGAGGTGTAGCTTAAAAAATTTTTTAAAGCAATCTTCTATTTCAAAAGTATCAGATACAAAAAGAGGTGTGTTATTTTTAGAGTAGGGTTTCAGTAAAGAATTGCGAAAAGAAAAGTGATTTGTTCCTTTTCATTTTTTGAAATGAATTGCTGAAGAAGCCCACGCATGTCTGGTTATGCTCCAGAAAAGTCAGGGACCTTACCAAATAAATTATCTGCTGCATGTGAGACAAGAAGACAGCTTTCTCTTATTCACCCTCTTTTAAAATTTATTGCCACAATGTTCACAATATGTAATTCAAACCCTGTGTGATCTGAAATGTATCATAAGAGAAATTATGGTGAAAAGTCAGGGAGTGACCTCTTATTTTTTATAATAATCCAAATATAATAAAAGCCACATGTAAGAGATAATCTGTGGTAGCATATGTTCAGTGTTAGAAATTAGAAATCAATTGCAAACACAGTGGGATTTTTGCTAAATCAGTGGATGATAGCTGTTCTTGCCACACAGGGGAAAATGGGTAACTATATGAGAAGACGGGTATGTTAATTTGTTCCTCTCTCTCTCTCTCTCCATATATACACTAATACTCTTTATATATATATTTTAAGGTATACAACATGATATTATAAGGTATGTGTATATATATTTAAGGTATATAACATATTATAAGGTGCATATATATACACCTTATATAAAACATAAAATATAAGGTGTATATATATATACTTAGCCTTATAAAATATAAGGTGTATTAAACATAAATATATATTATTAAATATATATAAGGTACATATTTAAGGTATACAATGTGATATAAGGTGTATATATACACACCTTTTTATAATGATGTATATATAAATATATATACACACACCTTGTATACCTTAAGGTATAATATCACGTTGTATACCTTAAATATATACCTTATATATAAATATATGTATAAATTATATATACACCTTATAATATCGTGTTGTATACCTTAAATATACACAATACAATTTATTTTAAAGAAACCACAGTGGAAGTATATCATTATAAGAAATGACAGCTCAGCATATTCCTGTGTTGAGATAAAAATTCCTTCTGCTGTAGTGTCTGGCCATGGAACATGTCCTTTACGTAATATGTAAAAAAAACAGTAGGACCACTGTCATGTTCGGTACTCTATATAGATGCAGCATCAGTATTTATCATCATAAGCAGATTTGGACTTCAGCATGTATTAAGTACATATTACAGCTTCAAGTTTCTCTTAAGTTATGTCTTAAGACTATGACCTTGTGGTGAGTTGCTTCAATGTAGAAGGTAACTAAAAGGATGAATCACCCATAACCAACTTAAAAAATCTGCTGTACATTCATTTAGCCAACACTTAATGAGTACTGACTAGGTGCCAGGCATCAGTCTGGATACTGAGGGTTTATGATGACTAAAACGTGGTCCCCATTTGGGAGGGTATTGAATTCCATTGAAGATTGAATTCCATTAAGATTGATTCGTAACTGAGTAAGTTAGTACAGTAGGATAAATATAATAAGAGAGGCATATACAACACATTGCAGGAACATAGAGAAAGGGTATTAGACAAGTTTAGCAAAGCTTCACAGAAGTAGTGACAACTGAGGAAATATAAACAGGAAATTAAATATAAACAGGATTTTAGGAGCTAAGGAAGGAGCTGGAAACACTGTGGGCTGGGCAAATACTGTGTGGAGCATCCAGAACTCACAGGTGGGCACATGGCACACGTAGGGTGCCCTGCTTCATAGAATTGGTATACGTGGGGAGATAGTGGAAGATGGAGCTGGAAAGTTAAGGAGAGCTCAGTTTGTGGGGGGCCTGAATGCCATCCCTAAGTCTGTTGATTGAGGCCATCCTGCTCATTCTTTGGTCTCTGTCCTGATTGGTAACACCAAGGGTATAGTAAAAATATCTAACAAGCAGTATGGCACAGATGCACATCAGAGAGAAGGAGGGGGACCCCCAGACCTTCTCCTGTGTCAGACCTTTTGTTTGTGGAGCATGATGTCGGGTGGAGATTCCGGGGATGAAGCTCAGGGTGACAGCCATTTATCAACCAGTTTGAAAGTATTTTACTATTTTAACAACCAGTATAACTGCATGTCTGTGCTGCTATTCAACCAGTCGCTGAAGAGAGCTAGGGAGCTGTGCTTTAATTTTTTATCTCCTTTGCACCTCTCGACAAAGATGATTTCATCCCCTGCAGATGTCTTGAGTTACTTTATTTTCTCCCCACTGCCAGAATGAACTCCCTAAAAAGCAGAAGTGATCATTCCACTGTCCTAATGAAAACTTTCCATGGCACAAAGTCCAAGGTCCGTACCCTAGCCCATCTGAACTTGGAAGTCTGACCCCTGTTATCATTTTAGCCTCACTTTCCATCCGTCATATCCTTGGCACTTATGCCCAGTGCAGTTTGTGCAATGTCACCAGTGCACCTAGGCAACAGAGTGTTCTAAGTGTTCCTGCAGCAGACCTCAGATAACTTGGCTTACCTGTGGCCAGCTGGGAACGTGACTTACCTGCATCCTTATGTGCTTCTATTGAATGTTGATGTATCAACTTGGCATAACTTTTTAGAAATGAGAGCAGATTTTTTGTTTGTTTGTTTTGGTAATGACTTTAGATCAACTCTAGAGTGAGTGAGGCAAAGGCATGAACAGTCATTGACTCTTCAGGTGATGACTACAGTCTGTAATGAAAGGGTGGTAGAATATCTGAATGCCAGGCAGATTTCATGTGTGTTAAGGGTAGAATTTGTTACTGAGATCTTTGCATCCACATCTTTAACTATAATTTAGTACCAAGTAAATTATAACTAAAACTTAACCTAAGCTTAAGGATAAGTTTATCCTTAAACTTATCCTGCATATGGACAGTATTCTCATGTAACATTTATAAAATATAGATAAGGAGTTAAATATAAATGAAGTTACTCAAGAGACATTTGTAAAGCACAAGCAGTGTGCTTGGTACAGAGTTAACAAAACAGAAATAGGCCCTGCCCTCATGGAGCTTACGGTCTCACAAGGGAACCAGATGATAAATAAGGAAATTTTCCTTTGTCTCTGCTTCCCACCCCACTAGTCCAAGTCCTCTCTCACCTGGGTCATGCAGTAGACTCCGTGCTGGTCTCCTGCTTGCTAGCAAGTCCTTATACCCTCTCTACATGGCAGCCAGAGAGTGGTTTCAAACATCTCAATCAGATCTTCTGTCTGTCTTGTCTGAGCTCATTTATGACTTCACATGGTAATTAGGATAAAAGTCCTAATTTCTTTCCTTGGTCTCCAAGGTCAAGTTTGACCAGGTCTCTGCCTATGGCTGCAGCCATGGATCATGCCATGGCCCCCCACTGTGCCTCACCAACTCCAGCCACAGGGGTAGCCCTCAGTTTCCCCAAACACATGTGCTCCTTCCCTCCTCAAGAGTTGCTTGTGATGGTCCGACTCCCTATGGCTGACTGCCTCTCATCCTTTTGATCTACAGTTGGTCCCCACCACCCCCACCACTGTTACTCTTTATTGCAGAGCCCTTTCTAGCAGTTAATGCAATTTGTAATCATCCCTACTGTTTTGGGGGAGAAAAAGTATCTGAAATTAGGACTTGCTTCTGCAATTTAGAACTGAGAAGAGAGAATTGGATCTTGAGGTTTGCAAGGCAAATATCCTTCCTTCTGCATCCAAAGGGATGCCTTCTTGAATTACTAAGGTAGGGTTACAAAGCTGCTTGCAAGCAGCAAGGCATTCATTCTACCTACCAATTTTGGTAAAAATCAATGCCTCTGCAAACTAGTTGATGCTCCATTGTGAAGGAAACATTTTAAGAATTAGGATGTTAGGGGTTAGCCATACAGTTAGCCAAATTGGAAAAAAATTCAGTTATTCAGAATAGGTCCTTCTGCAGAAGTGCTAAGGTGAAGAGTGAGCTTGAAGAGTAATCAAAAAAAATCAAATGCTGAAGGGGAGAACATTTTAAAATCTTAAAGGAGCAAGTTATAGTAAGAAATTGAAGGTATAAGAGAAAAGCAAGCTTTGTGAGTTCTTAAGACACATGTTTAGGACAGATAATACTGGGGGGAAAGAGCTAGAAAGGCGAAGTACAATAGATGTCAAGTAGGACTGGGTTCTCAGAAGGTTGGATCTGGGACTAGAGTCCAAGGTGTCCCTCCTCAGCTGATTCTGATGGTGCTGCAGCTGGGAGGTGGTGATCCTGTGGATACTCTGTGGTGTGATTACAAAAATCGAGGGGGTGGAGGACCATCTGATTTCATTAACCAGTCCATCTTTCTCTAGAAAGTTATGATTTACTTCCTTGTAAATCCCATTTCTCAAAAGCCTCTGATTTCCTCTTCTGAATGTCTTAGCAATACTTTACTGAAGTTGTACTTCTGGCCAACAGAAACAGTTCCTTGGAGAAGAGGGTGTTGTGTTTGTCTTGAGGTGTGAATATGTCAATAGCAGTTTAGGAACTAAGGGACAAACTGACATCCTCCTTGTGAATTCTAAAACATTTAAAAGAAAAACGATGACCAGTCCTTTCTGCTGTAGGCTACTCACTGATTTTGCTGTTTGTCTGCAGTCTGCCATGAGTCCTGTGCAGGCTGCTGGGGCCCAGCGGAGAAGCACTGCTTGGCCTGCAGAGATCCCCTCCACGTGCTGAGAGATGGCCGCTGTGATAGCAGCTGTGGAAAAGGCTTCTACAACAAGCAGGGCACCTGTAGCGGTGAGTGCTGGGTTGCGATGCCAACGTATCCTTTCCTTTTTCTCTTCCAGCATCCCTTGTTGTATTCAAATCATAACACACCAATGTTTCTTTTACTCAACATATATGTGAATAGCTGCTGAGATTAATCTTTGATTTAGATGTGTATAAAACACTTTTCACCAGTGGGATTCCTCTTAATTACCCCACCAGTCTGCTAGGGTTGGGGTGCTCATTGTAGCCTTGTCCTGCAGGTGAAGATAGTGAGGCTCAGGTGGCCTGCTCAAGACCCACAGCTGGAGGGAAAGGAACTGGGCTCCCACCCAGTCTTTCCTTTCCCCAAATCCCAAAGTCTCTATCAACACCAGACTGCCTTCCAAATGTACATGGGGACAAAGAGACTCTTAGGCCAGCGGAGGGCAGACCCACCTTTGGTGTTGGTGCCACTGACTTAAAGCTGAGCAGTTATTATCCATTCTACCTTAACACGCATGGCTATAGCAATGAGAGTTAACCCAGCTTAGTGCTTCCTTGAACCAGGCACAGTTCCAAGTGCTTTATAAACATTAACCTACTGAGAGGCAGGAAAGTCAGGAGGGAAAGCATGACTTTTGGCACGTTAGTCAATCTCTCTGCATGTCAATTCCCACTTGTGAAACGGGGCTATTAGTAGCACCTGTGGAAGATACAATAACGGGCTCCCAATGATGCCCTTGTCCTAATCCGTAGAACTGTGTGTGTTCCCCTGAATGGTAAAGAGGACTCTGTAGGTGTGATTAAGTTAAGGATCTTGACGTGAGGATATTATCCTGGATGATCTGGGTGAGCCCCCGTATAATCAATTACAAGAGTCCTTATATGAGGGAGGCAACAGAGACGAGCCAGAAAAGTAGGGTCGAGGATGGGACCAGAGGTTGGAGTGATAGAGTGAAGTAAGGAAAATGCCATGAACATGCAGGTGACTTTTAGAATCTGAGAAAAGGCAAGGAAACCGATTCCATCCCTAGAGTGTCCAGGCAAGGAACAGATTCCACCCCTAAAGCTTCCAGAAGGAACCTTGATTCTAGGACTTCTAAACTCTAGAACTATAAGATGACAAATTTGTGTTGTTTTAAGCCAAAGAGTTTATGGTAACATGGTAATTTGCTACAGTAGCCATAGAAAATGAATACACCCCCAACTCAGAAAGCTGTTGAGAGGATCGAGTTAAGATATGCAAGCACTTAGCATAGTGCCTGGCACATAGTAAGCATTCTATCAGTGTTTGGTATTTAATCCTCACAATTTCATGAGGTAGATATAACTGTTCTCATTTTCCAGATAGGAAACTGAAAGGGTAAGAAACTTGCTTAAGGTCACACAGCTAATAAGGGGCAGAGTTAGGATTCAAGCTTAGATATTCTGGCTCTGGGTCTTAACTGCCTAGGAACCACTCTATTCCTCATTATAATGTGGTATTTCCTTATGCACTTCTGCCTGTGTTTTTTTAAATTTTCCTTTTCGTTATCCTTTCCCCCTTTCCACCTCTGCACCTTCTTCTGTGTCTTCTGCCAGTCTTTAGATGAACTGGCTACCCCTGTGGGCATTGCCAGGTCTGCAGGCATCCTGACAGTAAATGAAAGGTTTAAATTGAGTTTACCTTGATGATCATACCTATAGAGAAGCCAAGAGGACTTTTTTTTTTCATAACTAAGTCCGCCAAATCAATAAAAATGTGTAGCTCATAAAACTTTCTTGAGTTATTGTCCTCGTTTTGTTCACTGAGCAGGGCAACAGCAAAAATGAGATGATTTTAGGGACTTGACAAATCCACTTGTCTTAGAGAAGAGAGATAGCCCTTGGCAGCTGCTTGCTTAAAGCTGTGCAGGGATCCATCAGTATTGCCAGTGTGAAAAATCTCACCTGGTATCGATGAGTCACAGGTGGCTTTTATGTGGATTCAGGAGAGAACAAGGAAAGAAAGGCCAGGTTACCATTAGCCTGAGCATGTTAATCTTTTTCTGCCAGCATCACTTTCCTGCTCAATTAAGCCAGATGTATTCTCTAAAGGTCGACAGATGTCAAATTTGCACTAGTCCAAGGGCCTAAAGGCATTTACCCTTTAAGTCCCCTGGGATGCTGGTTACTGTCACTGATGGAGGAACGGTGACACTGACCTGCCACTGAGACTGTACATTATCTGGATTGAGAAGGCAACTTTTGCTGGAGAAGTGGTGTATTTAAAAAGAGGAATAGTTAATGTGAGCCTTGAGGCTGTGAGAGGTGGGAATCTGCTTTATCTGTACACATTTTGAAAAGCATCTGAAAGAAACTTCCAGGCAGGAGGATGGATCATAGCTGACATTAGTCAACCAATGAATCAATGGATCT
This sequence comes from Rhinopithecus roxellana, assembly GCF_007565055.1. Taxonomy (NCBI): domain Eukaryota; kingdom Metazoa; phylum Chordata; class Mammalia; order Primates; family Cercopithecidae; genus Rhinopithecus; species Rhinopithecus roxellana. Next base: position 34,971,966 of record NC_044550.1, on the reverse strand, counting down.
ACAAGTAATTACTAAACACATGTCATGTGCTTAGACTGATGAAAGAGTTTGTGATGCCGCTGGTGTTGACCAACAGGCCTTTTAATACACAAAACTGGAGTTTACTCTTTTTATAAAATTGTTACCATTGTCAAAGTTTGTATCAAAATGACTTCAGAAATGTTCACAGAAATATTTCTAAAACAACAGTGAACCAACTCACTGATTGGTATCGGAATGTTAATTAAGATGTCGGATGCTGATAATGCTGACTTATTTCCATTTTGGATTCGTGCTATTCAAGATAAAGACCAGCTGGTGTGGGTTCAATAATTTATAACCTACCAGCCTGTATCTGTAGAAATCTCAAAGTCAAGTGCTTAGAAAAAACCAGCATAGCCTGTTATGAAGGGTGGTATGCCCTGGCTGAAAGATCTTACAGTAACCAGTTTCACCTGTGGTATGTGTATTGTGTTCTACAAATATTAGATATAAAGGGTGGTACAATTCAAAGGAGGAAACCTCCTCATTCTTTTATCTTTTAAGTGTTTATGCCATTATGAAGGACTTTTCTGACTGTAGCTAACATAATAAATCAAAGCATAATAAATCAGAGGTTTCTGTTAGTCATTCTCTTTCTTTCGTTTCTCTTTCTTCCCTCCTTTTTTCTTTCTCCCTTTTCTTTCTTTTAATCTTCATTTCTCTTTTGCACCCATGCAACCATTTTTAAAAATATTTTTATTTTTATGAGCTTATCTAACTGGGTATTTTTATTTTGAGTGCATGTGTATTTAATTTTCTTAAGTGAGATGTTACAAACTGCATGCTATTTCCTTCTTTTCTCACTCAGGAGCACATTTTTAAGATGCACTATGTTGTTCTCGCCCCCAGCCCTTCACTTCTCACTGCTGTGTAGCGCTCCCTGGTGTGCCCCCCTCATACTACCCATCCATGCTCCCAGTGATGGACTCCCTCCTTTCTCTCCATCTGCATCACTAGAGAGCACCAGGGAACAGCCTCAAATGTGTTCCTTTGTAAAGCTCTAGAGGGAGTTTCCTGAGATTTATATCGAGAAGCAGAATGACTGGTTTTTTTGACTCTGCATATTCTTCATTTGACCAAGTAGTGCCGGGTTACTTGCCAGAATGGCTGTGCAATCTACATTCCCAAGCATGAGGGTTCACTCATCTCCACATCCTTGCCGCCACTTGGCATTATCAAGATTCTGATTTTTTCTGATCAAGAGTATAAAGAGTCAACCCATTAAATTTGCTTATTTCTGATGATTAATGAGTTTGAGCATATCTTCAACTCCTGTTGGTCTTGAAGTTTTCTATTCTATAAATTACTTTTTAAATGTGCTTTTCTCATTGTTCTATTGCCCTTGCCTCCTTTTATGGAGTTCATTTTATGGAGTTTCCTTGTATGTTATAGATAGTAGCCTTTTTTCAGTTTTAAATATGCAAATTTTCTCACTCTGTTGTCTTTTAACTTTGAATATAATGCCTTTGTTAAACAATAATCTTTAATTCATTATTTTTTGCTTGAAGGTTTTTCTTTTGAAATTTTAATAAGACCTTCTCTGCTAAGGTTCAAAAGTAAATTATTCTGTATTTTCTTCTATTAATTTGATGTTTTATCTTAACTTAGGTTGTCTATATATATATATATGGGTTTAAGTAGGGGTCCCATTTGATTTTTTTCCATTTCATGATCCAGTTTTCCCAACATTATTTAGTCATTCAGTCTGGCCTTCATTATTTCTCTTTATTGTATATTAAATTTCCATATATACATAAAAAGGGTCTTTATACATATAAAGGGTCTTTATATACATATAAAGACATATAGTTCTGTCTGAGCTATAAGATATGGAAATTTCTAACTTTCCATAGTCTAAATTTCTGTTCTTATACCACTATTAAACTATTTTGTTCATTAATTTCTATGGCTTTGTAGTATGTCTCAATATCTGATTGGGAAAATTTCCTTTCCTTTTCAAAGTTGACTTAGCTATTCATAAACTTTAGAGTACATTTACTGAATTCTTTTTTTTTTTTGAGACGGAGTCTCGCTCTGTCACCCAGGCTGGACGTGCAGTGGCCGGATCTCAGCTCACTGCAAGCTCCGCCTCCCGGGTTTACGCCATTCTCCTGCCTCAGCCTCCCAAGTAGCTGGGACTACAGGCACCTGACACCTCGCCCGGCTAGTTTTTTTTGTTTTGTTTTTTTGTATTTTTTAGTAGAGACGGGGTTTCACTGTGTTAGCCAGGATGGTCTCGATCTCCTGACCTCGTGATCCGCCCGTCTCGGCCTCCCAAAGTGCTGGGATTACAGGCTTGAGCCACCGCGCCCGGCCCATTTACTGAATTCTTAAGAAAACTCAGCTGGGGCTGGGCTGGGTGTGATGGCTCACACCTGTAATCCCAGCACTTTGAAAGGCCAAGGCGAGAGGATCTCTTGAGCTCAGGAGTTTGAGACCAGGCTGGGGAACATAGTGAGACCTCATCTCTACCAAAAATGAAAAAAACAATTAGCCAGTTGTGGCAGTGTGTGCATGTAGTCCTAGCTCCTCTGGAGGGTGAGGCAGGAGAATCACTTGAGCCTGGGAGATTGAAGGTTCTGGAAGCCATGATCATCCTGCTGCACTCCAGCTTGGGTAACAGAGTGAGTGAGACCCTGTGTCAAGAAAGAAAAGAAAGAAAGAAAGAAAGAGAGAGAGAGGGAGGGAGGGAGGGAGGGAGGGAGGGAGGGAGGGAGGGAGGGAAGGAAGGAAGGAAGGAAGGAAGGAAGGAAGGAAGGAAGGAAGGAAGGAAGGAAGGAAGGAAGGAAGGAAGGAAGGAAACTCAAGTGGAATTTTTATTGATATTGCATTGAAGTTATAGGTTAGTTTGGGGAGAAATTACATCTTCCTAATAATTTTATTTAGATTTACAAATTTCCCTCTAGGCATAACTTTAGGTGTACCTTAAAATGTTTGATATGCAATGCTTTTATTGTTGGTCAATTCTAATTTCTAAATATTGCTGCAATTTTTCGTTTCTGGGGAATTGCATTTAGCTTTCAGATTACTCACTTCTGTTGAGATGTCAGTTCTAGAATTAGAAACCTCAGGAGTTTTTGTGGCATGTGGGAGGGAAGATCACTTTTCAGATTAATTTTCATTTCTTCCAGTCCTGAATTGAGGGGTGATTTTCTTTTTCCTTGATATTAAGACCATTGCCATAGCCCATTCTCTTACTCTACACATTTGCCTGTGGACAGATGCTGAATTCTTCAGGATGCAAGATGGGACATTTGGCCCCATCATTTAGCGTCTTTTTTCTTATGTTCTCAAAATATTTTTCGGGAGGTTAGCAGGGTGTAGATGCATTAAGGGAACAGAGAGAATAAATCTCAGCAGTTCCCTATTTTTGAAACGTCGATTCTCTGTAGCAGGAAGATTTGCTTTGTTTATTTTTAAAGACATTAGCCAACCAGCATAGAAAAGATTGAGTCACAGACTTACCTGTGACTGCACTCTCCCTCATCTCCTTCCACTCTTCATACGGAGGCCTTTCTCTGCTCTGTTCAAAGCCAGTCTCTCAACTGCACTTTTGCATATGTACCCCCCTTTTCTCCTAGATCTGCTTTCACCAATCATTCAAACTCTTCTCTTTTAAAAATCCTTTCCAGGATCTATATTTGCCTTGAATTTTTATAATATAAGAAAGACAAAATAACCTTTTCCCCTTTCAATTATTTGTTTCCCTCTCCCCTTCCGTTCTCAGCCTGAGTCCCTCAAAGGAACAGTTTATAATCATGGCCTTCACTTTCATTTGGTCTAATGACTCCACTGAAATGTGTGGCACAGGACACCCACAGCCTGGTTCCTAGGTGTAGTGAAACTTTTCAGATGTTATTTGTCCTCTCTGCACCTGTCATGACTTTCTTTTGCAAACCTTTTTCCTCCCTTAGTTTCCCAGTCACCATGCTCTTTTTTCTCTTCCTTATCTTTGGATCATTTCTTCTTGGTCAGCTGTACTAATTTTTTTTTCTTCTTCTTCTTTTCTAAATGCTGATGCTACCCAGGTCCTTGCCTACTTCTGTCTTATCCTGCATAATTTTCCTGAATCATTCAACTGATTTTTAGTTTCAACAATTGCTTGTATATGATGACCCCACACCTCTCCCCCGAGCTCCAGAGCTGTAAGTCACATTGCTCCCTGGATTGTGCATGTTCAAAACTGAGCTCATGGCACTCCCCCCCACCTATTCTCCTTCCTGTACTCTGTGAGTAACATCACTTGTCCCTCAAGATAGACCCCTGGAGGCCATGTGAGATGGTTTTTTCTTCACTGCTCTCAAATCTCTCACCACCTCCACAGTTCTAATTCAACCCTTAATCATCTTGCTCCATGCTCATTGCCATGGTCTTCCAGCAGGGCTTCTAACTCTCCTCTTCACCCTCCAAACTGAGGCCAAAATGATCTTTCTTAGACACAAATACAGCCATGTTTTTACTGTGTTTAGAACTGCAGGGGTTCAAACTCATTACCTTTCCTAGGATGAAAATTGAGACAACAGAGTCAGGCCATAGATTTCTATAATCTGGCCTTCCCACTTTTCCAGCCAAATGAAACTGCTGTTTTCCTGGGCAGCCTAGTCTCCTCCCAGTTTCTGAGACTTGGCTTACTTCACGGCCTCAGCCTGGAGTACATTCCCATCAGCCTGACGTGGTCCCACTGCTTCCTAAGACAATGCTCAACGGTCATGCCTCCATGAATGCTTTCTTGACTCTTCTACCTCTTACCCCCACTCTCACATTTTTTTTTTGAATTTTCATTGTGCCTATATAGATTGAGCTGAGTGATATTTTAGATATTTCCAATATTGTGTATTTCTTTTCCTGTATTAGACTACTAAGCTACTTAAAGTGAAAACTTAGTTGATTTGGTTGTTGTGTTTCTACCCCCTGGCATAAGACCTGACACAGACCTTAACAGGTGTTTTAGGGGGTAAACAAATAAGTGAATGAGATCCTGAAAGACTGTGTGAAGTTCAGCAATTTTAACATAATTTTAGTAGCATGACTTACTTAGTAGAATCTTGACTTTCTAAATTCTCTCTCCAAGTAGTGTAGAATAAAGGATAAAATATTTGGTACATATTTATGCTAAAAAAAATTATTATTTATCTGAAATTCAAATTTTATGGAGCTTCTGGCATTTTTATTTGATAAACCTGGCAACCTCACCTCTAAGGCCATTTTAACTTTGAACCTCGTATTAAGTTGGTTACACTGGTGGGTGTGCCTGAGAGTCTTTGCTATGCTTAGGTCCATGAATAATTCTTCAATTCTCTTTCAACTGTGAAAACAAAAAGCACAGACTCCGATGAAGTGTTGGAATCAAGGAAACAGAATTCTGCTGAGTAGCCAGAAAATGAGATTATGATATTGATACCCATTGTGGATATTGTAAAGAACAGACTTCACTGCTTCTTTTGCTCACTATTGCCTTTCTCTGATGGGTTTTTTGCCTCCCCTTAGCTTGTGACCAATCCTGTGAGACTTGTGGGCCCAGTAGCCCCAGGTGTCTTACCTGTACTGAGAAGACAGTGCTGCATGATGGGAAATGCATGTCTGAATGCCCTGGTGGGTACTATGCTGATGCCATTGGCAGGTGCAAAGGTAAGAGATGGGTCACCACCATCATCTTCAAAAAGTATTGAGTACATGTTTGACTATACTTGGTGCTATATGCTGCTCATTTGGGAACTTGAGTGTATGATGGGAAAGCATTACTTTAAAAGGGATAGCTTTTTCATTATGGAGCCAATGTGTATTTGGTATGAGAGTGGGAGATATGGGTGGATGCTGGGGGACTAGAGTGCTTTCATGAAGGACTTGCACATGTTAATCATCATTAGAGTTCATTTGGTCCTTTTGAAATGCCCAAGACATCTTTAACATACAGTCCTTGTTTACTTGCAAACCATCACTAACTTAGGTTGCAGATGTAACAGAATCATTTCTTATATGACATGTATGAGGTAGGTCATATATTGACAACTACAACATACCACAAAAATAAAATTTAAAAGTTAAACCAAATTTGATAGCTAGTAAAGCTAAAGTCTGTATCTATTGAAAACTTGTTTTTGTGTGCTGCTTATATATTGTTTCTTTCAGACTAATACAGCCTAAACCATGAAACATACCCACTTGAGACTTTATAAATTTCAACCTTATATATATACCTGACTTGTGTCTTTCCTCACAGATAACTCTGAGAACTTCTTGTTGCCTGGAACATCTTGATCTGCCCTCCTCTCTGAAACATATGCCCACTTCCTCATGTTTACCTACCGTCTTATAGTGCAGGGTGTTTAGACCCATCTCAACATCTCTCCTTAGCAGCCTCCCCTTTGCCTGCCAACATCTTTACTCACCCAGTGTTCGCACCTTTCCTCTGTGTCCTGCCCCCACGTTCTCATCCCATCTCTACCCACCACCCCCAGCTCCTGACCATGGTCCTGCAGAGCCTTCTTCCCATATCTCACTCCTGACCCCAGTCCTGCTAGAGGCTCAGCCAGGCTATGCCACCAGCACCTATCCCTTAGAGTCAGAGATGTCCCTGTTAACACCAGAGCCAAAGCAGTGGACATGTATTACTAACATTGTCATATGTTGTGGTCAGAGTCGTTACTGTAATTGTTACTTAAAATCCTAGAATGTTAAAGCTGGAAGTATCTTAAATGATCATTTTGTCCAACCTTTCACTGTGCTCATACCAAGAAAACTAGGCCAGGAGAGACCTAGGCTTGACTGAGGGCATTGATGAATTGGTGGAGACACTGGTCAAAATGCCAGTGCTTCCAACGCTCCGACCCACAGCCTTTCCACTCTAATCCATTTAGGCAGTGTGAAGTTTAGGTCCAGACGGACCTAGGGCTAAATCTCAGCCCTGCTATGAATAAAGCCTGAAATCGTGGGTAAATTTTTTAACTTCCAAGACCTCAGTCTCCTCATCTATAAAATGCAGTTAGTAATAACTACCTCATAATGTTGTTAGGAAAATTAAAAGTGACAATGTGTAGAAAGTGCTTAATACAAACACTAAATAAAGGGTAGCTAATAAGCAATATGTAGAGCATGGTTAAATGGTGGATAAAGGGCCATGTGGGCAGTTCAGACAGTATAACCACTTCCTAACACATTTTCCCCTTGGTTTGGTGTGACATCCAGAGGGGACTAAGAGTCCCAGGCTTGCGAAGCCCGGCCAGGAAGTGGGCGCTTTATTCACTCCTGTCTCATGGTGTTCTCCCTCTCACTTTCTTCCTCAGTTTGTCATAACTCGTGTGCCAGCTGCTCTGGGCCCACAGCCTCTCACTGTACAGCCTGCAGCCCCCCCAAGGTTCTGCGTCAAGGCCACTGTCTGCCCCACTGTGGAGAGGGCTTCTACTCTGACTACGAGGTCTGCAAAGGTATTGTTGGTGTCACCATCATTCTTGAGAGGCTATCCCACAAGAACATAGATTTACTTCTTTCAGTAATATAACTTTCCAGTGTAACTTTTCTTCTAGTGTATCTTTTATGGCTATCCATACATTATAAACATTTTTCATTACAATAGTTTTGCGAAGGGTTGATCTGAAAAAAATTCATTTGAAAATTTGTGAAGACACTCAAAAGGTTATGATTTTTTTTTCTGGCTGTTTTTAGGGGGAATGTTATTTTCTTTCCTGTACATTAAAACAAAATAGAACTCTTGCCTCCTTTCTCTACTCTCCTACCTTTGCTAATGTTTTTCTTAGACTTCATTTTGTTTTTCCCTGAAGAATTTCTTTTTGGTAATGATACTGCTGAGCAAACTGAGAGTCACTAGTGATGCCTCTGGGCTGAGTGAAATGGCAAAATCTTAAATAGCTGTTTGCCATAAAGGCTTTGGGCTCCTTGGGAGGGTGATATCATTTAAGCATTTGAAACTAGAATATTGGGAACAAACACTTTAAGTGAAATCAATGTATATTTATTTGTACATCAGAATTAAGTGAAATCACTGTATATTTATTTGTACATCGGGATCCTTAGAACAGAGTTTGAGAATAGTTACAAGAAGAACGTATTTGAAGCAGGAAAGCTGCAACAACTGTTTCGGAAGAGAAAATTGAGAGAATCTTTTAAAGAACAGGAGAGTTAATTGTATTCAAATGTGGGCACCAGATAGTTTGACTACCTTATTTGGCTTTGCTTTTCACCAGTAGCCAGGGTAAGCAAACACAGTGATGGATTATGAAACATTCATTGCTGCTCAAAGGGGCCTCTTTCTTGTCTAGAAAAGCAGCCTTAACCCAGATAAATTCTAAGAGGAATTTGTTGCCTGGACCCCTATGTAGTGGGTGATGGATGACTCATAGGTAATAACACAACCACCATTTTTGCAAAAGATACAGTAATGGCTTCCATATGAATGGTTCTAAAAAGCTACGATAAAAACCAAGGGTATAATGTTAAATCGTCATTTAGTGAGTGTGTTTCTCTGGAGAACCAAGCTAATATTGTCCAGTTTTCTGGTTTTGTTTGTTTGTTTGTTGTTGTTGTTGTCTAGCCCGACAGTCCTTATGGGACCTGGAAGATGTGACTGGTTAACACCACCCCTCACTGTTCCTTTCACAAACATTATTATCACTCTGTGCTTTATATAGAACATTAGAAAAATAATATGCTGAAATGCTGTGTTTGGTGAACTTTTCTAAGTGGGTTTGATTTAATGAAAGATTTGCAACATATGTTTGATCCTTGTATTATTTTCTGCCTTTTATTTCCATTTGCAGCCTGTCACTCCTCCTGCCTGGCTTGTATGGGTCCTGCGCCCTCTCACTGTACTGGGTGTAAGAAGCCAGAGGAAGGACTGCAAGTGGAGCAACTGTCTGGGGTGGGCATCCCCTCTGGCGAGTGTCTAGCCCAGTGTAGAGCCCATTTTTACTTGGAGAGCACTGGCATATGTGAAGGTAAGCATGATTTGAGAAAGTGTTAGGTAGCCTCTGGGCTTACCTCTTGATAGATCCTGTAAGGTGGGACCAAAGCCAAGAAGAAGATCTATGTTTCATGTTAGAATGGTTCCAAGATGCTTGTGAATAAAGCAGGAGACCAATGTGCAAAAGAGTAGCCCCTATCAATAGCCTCCCTCCCTTTGTGAACAATAGATGATCGTAAAGAGCTAATCCCTTCGACTCTACCTTTTCCAAAGTTCCATTCGTGGAAGTCTCAGACAGAAATTCTTTCAGGGACCACTATGTGTAGTTACAAAAGACTCAGAGCTCATTGTAGAACTTCATTTATTATTTCTTCTAATTTGCTACTCTGAATATGAATTGGTCCCTTCAGGGCAAAATCTGGACTTCTGTCAAAATTTAGAAGTGATTTCTGCTGTTTGCTTTGGCATATCGTCTATAGAGAATTGATGACATCCGGAATAATTTGACTCAGTAGCCAGGCCATCTATGAGGAGATGAAAAGGAAGGGTATAGTTTTCTTTCTGTTCCCACAAGTAGCTGCCTTGCTGTTGGGTGAATAGTTTGACTCTAACGCTACCTAAAACAAAAATCATTAATTTATATTTTTTGTTGTAAACATATGTTCATTAAAAATTTTATAATCCACACACTACCTAAACCCAATTGTCTTTTCCATTTTGTTATGATATCTGAGTCTTTTTTCATATTCATAGCTTTGCGTGTTTATCTTTGTAATGTAACAGTAAGCATGCTGCAAATTCAGTTTTGTATCCTACAAGTCTGCTCACTGAAGTGGCCTCCATTTCAATATACCCTCACAGGGAAATGTGGGTTTCAAGACTAGGTTAAAAAATTTCAGACACAAGGTGACATATGGCACAGTTGGAAGGATGCAGAATTGAAATGCAGAGACCCAGGACCAGACACTTAACCTCTCTGAGTGTTTGTATTCACAGAGTTAGAATAGGCTGACATGTAGCCTTTTCGCCAGGCTCAAAGATGGTGAGGAATGTCGAAGTTGCTGATAAATTGTGAAGCCCTCCTGCTCCGTAGGTGCGAACCTCCCTCTGTATACTCAGGTGTCCTGGAACATGATGGGGAATCCCCTGCTCCCTGGGAGGCTCCAGACTCCAGGGGATTTTCATCATGCCCAGAAATTGAGGGCAAGGTTGCTACTCTCCAGACATCCTGGTTTCTACCATGTATGCATTGCCCAACCTCTCTGTGGCCATTTAAACTCCCATGGCTGTTTTTATAACCACTTGTGGAATATGGGCATCTTTGTTGCTGCCGAGTCCCAGTGCCATCCCAAGGCACACGCCACACAGCCTTCTCCTGTGGTCTGGTTACTTCCAGGTGCCAAAGTGGAGGGTGATGTGGCTCTTTCCTTAAGGACCCCACAGACTCCAGTGGGAGGGGAGGTGCTGGGGAGAAAGGGACGGGAAAAAGCATTTTTCTCCTCTGTTTAATTGCTTCTCCGTTTTCTTCAGTGGGTTTAGGTTTGCCAGACAAGCTTCCTCCAGCCACTTCTGCTTTCTGGCAAAACCCATATCCCCTAAAGAAGATAATTATAGTGCCTAGCCCTGCTTGATATGAGGAAAGTACAAGGATAAAATAGAAACAGAAAGCATAACTTCTCTCTTCCTCCCAGTCTCCCGCATTGTTACAGAAGTGATTTGTGATTTGATGGAATCTGTGAAACTAGTCTGCATAGTTTTACACAGCCTTGAACTGTGCACCCTGAGGTTTTTAGTGGCAACCACAGAGGAATTAGACCTCCAGGAACACCAGTCTTTCCAAGAATTCAGAGAGATGCTAAGTGAGACCCTTGGCTTTTGTGGCACACAGGTTGAAAGCAGAGAAGCTAGAAAAGCCCACAGAAAATTCCTCACTGTAGCCTAATGATTCTGGTTTTCCCTTTGGTACAGTGCTCCCATGAAAAATCAAAGTGACATCTTCCTAGATCACTGAGCGCAGTTAGGTGCTTCTTACAATTTTGAGCACCACATCAAACATTCAAAAATCGGGAATTTGGAGTGAGTTCAGAAATAGTTAGAATTGTAAATAATTAAAAATTAGAGTGACCAGGGTTTTTTAGCCCAGAAAATAATATGACCACTTATTCAATACCCACCATGAGTCAGGCACTGTGAGAAGTACCTTACTGGTTTTGCTCACTTAGTCTCAATGCCAACCTTATGGGATCAGTAGGACAACTATTGTGTAGGAGCAGAAACTGAGGCTTGAGGAAGTTGAGGTTGTGATGTGCTCAAAGTCATGTAGCCAGCACAGAGTAGAATCCAGTGGGAACCAAAATCTGGTATCCAGTATCTGTGCTATAAAGCATCATGCTACCGTATTCCAGTGGCTAAAGAGTTCATATGACCAACTGTTCAAGGTGGTACAGCTCCTAGTCTCCTTTCCATACAGGGAGAGAAGCACAGCATACTAATGCTTCAGGATTACATTTAAGAAAACATCCTTGACAAAGGGAAGGTTTCTGGGAAGCCCTTTATACAGTCACCTTTAAAAAGATTAGAATCTGACTGGGTGCAGTGGCTCACGCCTGTAATCCCAGCATTTTGGGAGGCCAAGGCAGGTGGATCACCTTGAACTTTGGAGTTCAAGACCAGCCTGGCCAACATGGTGAAACCCCATCTCTACTAAAAATAAAAAAAATTAGCTGGGCATGGTGACATGTATCTGTAATCCCAGCTACTCGGGAGGCTGAGGCAGGAGAATTGCTTGAACCCAGGGGGCAGAGATTGCAGTGAGCTGAGATCACGTCATTGCATTCCAGCCTGGGCAACAAGAACAAAACTTTGTCTGAAAAAAAAAAAAAAGGTTAGAATCTAATTCTGCTGGAATGGTTTAATTGTGGTCCCATGTAAAAGGACTGAATTGACCTCTTGAGTCCCTTGTAGCCCTGTGACTTTATGCTCATTAACATAATATTATTAGGTATCCTACATATAGCTGTCTACTCACGTTTATTAGCAAATCCCTGTGCAATCTCCACTAGGTAGGTTGTTGTACTCAATTTACAGGTGATGAGAATGTGGCAGAAAGAGGTTAATTGAGTTGCCTATGATTCCATTGGGAAACTGAGCACAACTACCAATTGTTTCCAACCTTACCTGAGTGTTACGTGTGCTGATTGATGTATTTCCTGTCACTCATCCCGTATCTCTGGAAACCTTTCTGCCTTCCCATAATCTGTTCCATTTTCAATTCTGCTGAAGTGTTGTCTATGAATCAGGCCTGGGAGTTCTGTGAGATTGCACTGGGCTCTTCTTCCCACATCTTCCCAGAAATATCCTTATCTCTCTACAGAATATTAAAAAGGTTCGATGGGCGTGTGTGTACATGTGGGCGTATGAGTGTGTGCACACATACGCACTACTGAGGGTTTCTTTTACAGCACCTTTAGTTTCAAGTGCTTCTGTAAGGAAGAGAAAAACAACTGTTTTTTAGAACTCTCCTTCTTCCTTTGAAACTACAGCACAGAGTGATTAGAATATTACTGCAGCTAATAAAAGGGAGAGATAGATTCGTTATAGGAAGAAGCAATTTACTTAGACACTGAGGTGGAGTCAGAAGTATCATAAGCCGGGCGCGGTGGGCGCAAGCTGTATCCATCACTTTGGAGTCCGAGACGGGGAGGATCACGAGGTCAGGAGATCTTGAGACATCCTGGGCTACACACGGTTGAAACCCAGTCTCTACTAAAAACTACAAAAAACTAGCGTGCGACGTGGCTGCGCCTGTAGTCCCAGCTACCGGGAGGCTGAGACAGGAGAATGCGTGAACCCGGAGGCGGAGCTTGCAGTGAGCTGAGATCCGGCCACAGCACTCCAGCCTGGGCGACAAGCGAGCTCGTCTCAAAAAAAAGAAGTTATCATAAAAGTTTTTACTTTGAGCCACACAACAAACCCTAGTGCAGGATGAAGAAATAATACTATAGATATTTGACTAAAATCCGAGTCTGCAATGAGAGAACAAAAAAAATTTAAAATTAACAGTGATCAAAAAGAACACTACTTATTGGAAGCTGGAGGACAGTCTGTCTTTATTCATTCCTCCTGCAAATGTTCGTTGAGTGTCTCCTGGGTGTCAGGCATTTCTAGGCACTACGAATATACTATCAAATGGGTCAAATGAAAATTCCTTTTCTCATGGAACTTGTATTTTAGTGAGAGAAACAGATAATAAATAAATAATGAATGAATGAATAACAGTAGCAGCAACAAAACCCATGGATGCTGGTCTGTGCCCAGAAGCCCCCAGCAAGGTAATGGAGGGGAGAGGAATGGGCCGATGTGACTAGAAAGCAGAAGAGCTCTGGGAATATGGGGATGGCCACATGTATGTATTTGTCCTGTGCTTTGACTCATCAAAAAAAATGAACTGGGTGCTTCAGAAGGCAGAACTTTGACTTCATGTTTCTTTTTCACAAGGCCTCTATGTTTCCAATGTGTGACTAGAATTGCTGGCACAAAAGAGAGTTTGTTGCTAATTGTAAAAGATTGGAGACATTTTCAATAATCAATCCAAATTGTGCACATTTATTAAATATTACTACTGAGTATTAGCTAAAAGAAGAATTGTAGTAATTGTAGTAATTTCATCAAATCGATCTCACGAGTTTAGCTGAATGTTCGCTAGCACTGATAGGTTCAAGTGACTTCATAAAAAAGCAAACCCAAACCCAAGAAATACGCATCAGCCCCTTGCAAAAAAAAAAAAAAAAAAAAAAAAAAAAAAAAAAAAAAAAACTCAACAAATTACAACAATTTAATAAAAACCTGTGTCATCCAAAACAACATCAGAAAAACATTTTTTACTTTTTTATCAGTCTTCCTTCACTGATTCCCATGCCTCTGTGAGTGTGAATCGAGATGAGGGCAGGGGGAGGTGTTGCTCTGCTGCACAACCCCAGGGGTGCTATTCTCATAGCTACCTTTGTGCCTGGCTCCTCCTGGAGTCACTAGTGACAACCGGTGTGGCAGTACATGGCAGCCCAGGGATGGACAGACAGAGCAAAGGATCTAGAGCTCTATGTCTCTTGGAGGCCTCTGCTACCGATGTTCCTTGCATCTGTTTAAATTGCTCAGCTCAGCCTCTGATTCTCCTTCCACTATGTTTGAAGGATTTCTTTTTTCTTTTAAAAGATTTAATTATTTTGAAGACTTAGCTTTTATTTGAGGTCTCTCTAGAACAGAATTTCTCATAGGATTCTCCTGGGAATCTTGTTAAAACGTAGATTGAGATTCAGTTGGTGGGAGTGAGATCTGAGTTGCTGCGTTTATAACATGCACCTCGGTGAGGCTGTTGCTGCTGATCCCTGGACCATAGTTTGGAGAAGCAAAACTTCTAATCAAAGAAGCAGCAGCACATCACTTCAGCACTGGTGTGCTGCTTTCTCTCTTCAACAGTTAGCAAGACATCCCATTTTTGTTTTTTCTCATTGCATGTATTATACATATTATAGAAACTTTAAAAAATATAAATAAGGGGAAAAAAGAGAAAAAGAATACCTATTACTATATTTGGTTTAGCAAATAAAAATGCAGGCTTTAGCAAGTTTTTAAAAATGAATAATTTTTATAGTATAAGCATATCTCTAATATTGCATAAGATATTCTAAAATATGATTTATCATTTATCTGAAATTCATATTTAATTGAGTGTCTTGTGTTTATCTGTCAACACTACCTAGAACCCTTTCATTTTGAGATTACTACTTTTAATCTTATGGCATAAATTCGGACAGTTGTTTATATAACACACACACACGAACACACATACATGTGGGTATATATCCCTTTATAGTTTAGAAAGTCCTTACAACCAATAATTTTGTTGAAAATCTTGAAAGTTTGCATATATCTACTCCTGCTTTACAGATGAAAAAAGTGATGCTTAGGAGGAACCAAATAAAGAATGATTTAGCAATGAGGGATCCTGGGTTCTAATACAGGACATAGTTGACCAGAACGTATTTTTATTAAGCTCAGATTCCATTTTTTTTTTTTTTTTTTTTTTTTTTTTTTTTTTTTTTTGCATGTCACACTAGAGCTTTACAATTTAATTTCAGGGCAGGCCATCCAATTAATAATGAGCTCAGTCGCCATTACACAATTTGGCAGTGGTGACTGGGACTGAATATGAACATGGTCAGGATGATTAGATTAGCCACGTAATTGCCCCAATTCTGTGGCAAATTAATAATGGAGTCTTTCAATTTCCACACAGTTCAGCATGAGGATTAAAGATGATATAATTTTGAAGAAATTACAAGCTTTTACTTTAAAAATGACCTCTGTACAACAATAACGGGTTTTACTTACACCTTGTTTAATTTGTTATCTCAGAAGAAACATGGGTTTTAAAAAAGAATACAGAGGTAATAAACATCCCAACAGTCCCATCCCTGCCTTTTCATTGTACTTAGATTGGTGATGGAGCTTTGGTCAGGGATTTATCAGGGGAATTTCAGCAACTAAATGTTTCTAGCCTCCCAGGGCTGGGTCTTACTGCATAGAGCAAAATGGCACAAAATTGCTAAAGGTTTAGTATCAGGTTTTTAAAAAAATAACTCACCAGTTACTTTGGTCAATTAATTAACTTGGTTTAGGTGAATAGGAAGAAATAAAGCATGCTGTGTGTATTTTGATTATTTAGTTGTTGCTACGACTCACCAAAGGCCTCAAGGCAAAGAATTTTAATTAAAGAAATACGTGGGCAGGAGTCTGCCTGCACAGCTTAAGAGTATGTTACCGTTTATGAAGTTGGAATTCTCTTACATTAATTGGATTAAGCATATGGAATCTATATTAAGCAATGCCTTTTAATGTAGTCCCTAGAGTGCTGACATGCGCTATACAAATAGGTGCCTTCTGGTAACGTTCAGCCTTCTTCACGTTCCCCTTCTTGCTTTTATAGCATGGGTGTGCCAGGCTTTGGGGAGAGAAAGATGAAAAAGCTACAGACCATGCCTGAAGGAAATCATGATCAAATAGGAGAGACCGACATCTAAGCAAGTAATTAAAACAGCATGGCACATGCCGTAATAGCAGCAGTCACAAGGGACTGAAATAGCACAAAGTAGATGGGCTCTGTCTAGGAGAGAAGGTAGTGAGGAAAGATTTGTAGAGGGAAAACTTTCCATGATTAAGCCTTTGAAGGATTAATGGGAGTTCACCAGGTAAAGAAGGTAAGAAAGGGCATTCTAGGCCAAGAAAACAGTAAGTGCAAAGGCATATTTGGAGAAGTACAATGTGTTTGGTATTCTTGTAGTATAGAGTCCAGAGAGGAGAATTGTGCAGAATGACGCTGAGATGCAGGGTGTGTATGGGACGTTACATGAAGTACTTTATGTGCTGTGCTAAGGAGTTTAGAGTTCACATTGTTGGTATGGGTAAACTATTAAAAGATTTTAAGTAGGGAAATAATTTGGTCAATTCACATTTTATAAAGATCTATCCGGTGGATGTGTGGCAGGTAAATAGGCAGAAGCAGTGTAGGGCCGGTTAGGAAGCTGCTGTGCTAACCCAGGTCATGAATGATGTTGAAGGTCCATATTAAGGGGCCGTGGGAAGGTGGGATAGATTTGATAGAGATTTAGGAAGTAAAATCAACAGAGCTTAAATGGGTTGTGGCGATAGAAAAGTAAAAGTGTAGGATAACTCCAAGGTTTCAGCGTGAGTAACTTGGTGAATGGTGGAGCTACCAAGTGAAATAGGGAATACAAAAGAAATAGCAGGTAGGGGAGTAGGATGTGGAGTTGGGGATGGATAGTGAGTAAAGTTTTGGACCGACGTCCACAATTTACATTAAGTGGATATGGGATGAGCTTAGAAGTAGATGCAGAGTAATATTTTGGAAGTGAGGAATATGAGATACTTTTGAAACACCGAGAAAGATATCTCCTAGGTAGTAGATTTATGTGATCAGAGTTCAGGATAAAGGTCAAAGCTGTACACATAAATGTAGGACTTACTAGCATGGAGGTCGTCATTAAATCTATGGAAAAGTTTGCCCAAGAGTAAGAAAAGGAAGGGTAAAGGGTGGAATTGGGAGAAACTTCAGTATTTATGAGATGGTTAGAGAAAGAGGCTGAAAGAAATTTTCAAAGACAGAAGAACTAGATAAGTGTGATGCCAATGCTTCCTTCCGTCTCTCCACCCCCACCCCCACACACACCTACCTGGCCGCTCACTTAGTCAGCAGAAATACATTTATTGAGAATTTATGACATGACAGGGACAAAGGACTGTGATAGGCACTGCAGGGATCATAGAGATGAAAAAGACGTGATTTTTACTCTTAAAGAGTTTCTAATCTAGTCAGCATAAGAGATTGGGGATGTTAAATCGTGTTCATTTAAAAAAGAAAACAAAAAAAGACTGAGCACAGTGGCTGACACCTACAGTCCTAGTGGTTTGGGAAGCTGAGGTAGGAGGATTGCTGGAGGTCTGAAGTTTAAGGCTTCAGAAAACTATGATCATGCTGCTGAACTCCAGCCTCGGTGACAGAGCAAAACTCTTTCACCAAGAAAAAAACAACAAACAAAAAGTAATGAGAAGAAGGAAAAGGAGGGTGAGGGTAAGGGGGAGATCCATTTTGATTAAGTTTGCTCATTTCAGTTTTTAGCCCTTATCACAGTACTCCCATTCTGAGTCTAGAGGATTTTGATACCTACATCATATTTTGAGAGAAGCACCCCTCAAAATTCTTTTTTGACATGAAAAGCCAGGAAAGTTTGTGTGATACGAAAGTAAGGACACTCCATCACTTTTTTTGTATCATTAAAAAGAAAAACAGTAGTATCGGTTGTTTGAAATATACATGGAAAATAGAATGAATAAAAAATGGTATGTTTAATTATTTTAGGTACAGTTTTTGCTGAGGTCAGGTTGACTGGACTTTATAGTCACTGAAGGACACTTTTTAGTGCTTAAGCAGCTCACTTATGCTTTTTCAGAAATAGACGTACTTAGCCATCAACTGGAAAGCCAGTCTCTAAAAATGTAGTATTGCACGGAGGAATTATTCATAGAACTTCTTTCAGATATCTCCCATCTATGCTCTGTAATGGGTTCAGTCTTCCTTGAAGGATCTTAGACTTCAGACAGAACTCCTGCTATGAAATCAGCTTCCATAGAATGATTAAGCCTCATATAAGTCACTAAAATAGTGTCAATATTTCCAAAACCAGCACGGAATTGAAGTTTCATGACTTTTTTTTTTATTTTTTTTTTATTTTTTTTATTTTTTTGAGACGGAGTCTCGCTCTGTCGCCCGGGCTGGAGTGCAGTGGCCGGATCTCAGCTCACTGCAAGCTCCGCCTCCCGGGTTTACGCCATTCTCCTGCCTCAGCCTCCCGAGTAGCTGGGACTACAGGCGCCCGCCACCTCACCCGGCTAGTTTTTTGTATTTTTTAGTAGAGACGGGGTTTCACCATGTTAGCCAGGATGGTCTCGATCTTCTGACCTCGTGATCCGCCCGTCTCGGCCTCCCAAAGCGCTGGGATTACAGGCTTGAGCCACCGCGCCCGGCCATGACTTTTTTTTTTTTAAAGGATGCAGATGTTAATGCCTGTACTTGCAGAAACAGAGCATTAGAGAGAAAAAAAATACTTTAAGAGGATCATCATCCAGTATATTCCAGCATATTCCTTTCCCTCTGTACCCACAGCAACTAACTAGTTCATTATCTAGTTAGTTCTTAAACATTTTCAATGAAGTCTTCTGAAGACTATTGTGGCAACGTTCATTGGAGCTTATTTCTAAAATCTAGTGGATGCAAAGGGACTTTCTTCTGGACTTCTTGGCCTACCAGCCTTTCAACTTGTTTGTCCTCTTTACCTTCCCATTGTATGTAATTGAAAAATAACCTTTATGCACATTGAGTAAGGCTATTTCATTCATTTTGTGACCAAGTGAAATGAAATGTTTGTACTCATAATGCATTAATTAATCTTTCTCCAATTTTCAATTCCATGGTGATACACTTCGATTTTCTATTGATTAAAGAGGTATAACAGGAAGAGCTAGGGATTTTAGCAATCTTGTAAAGTCTGATATAAACCTAATGATATCATCAGACATATATTTAGGTGTGCAAAAATGTGTTGCTTCAAGATGCTTCCCCCATATTATCCTGCAAAGCTTTGTGTTAACAATGTTATTTAGCTGTGTTTTAAAGTATTGCCACCTCACTTTCCTTTACATACTGTTTCACTTTGTGTTAAACATGTCTTAAATAAGGTGCTAACGTATATCCTTCCTTTATAATAATATTTTCTTAAACATCAGTTTCTTCATTTTTTTAAGAGGAGTCTGAAAATACTTGGGAAAAAATTCCTAGCTGTGACTTATGCTAATAGGGCTGTTTTATAATCTTAAAAAATAAAATTGAATTTGAGAAAAAGAACATTAATTAAAAATATGGATCTCTAGGTTCTGTTTAACATATAGTAAAAAATACTCTTGAATAAAACTCTGTAGTATATCCAGGGATGATGATCAAAATATTTATTAACCAGTAAGGCATGGGCACTGCCCAGTGAGAATGGCATTGACCTGAGTTCAGGAGCAGAGTCCTGGGAATCTCCTGGTATGGGTATTAGCCTGTAGGTGCCAGGCTATGAGTGAGGCAGGGTGCTAGGGGTGGGGTCAAGGCTGCAGCAGAGCACTGGAAGGCTTAGGGCAACAGCCATATACCAACCTGCATGGAAGTAGTTCAATACTTTAACCACCAGTACTGATGAACAAGGATGTCCTAGCTGAACATTAGCTCCATATATATATTAAAGATTCTATGTTACATTTTATTAGGGGTTGGTGGCAGTGGAGATCTCAGTGGTGTAAAATCAGTTCTGGTCCTTCCAAGCTGAGGCACAGTGAATGTACTCAGAGGGTGTCTCTGCCGTCTGGTGGATCTTGTCCATTGGGCAGAAGATGGCCTGAAATGCATGGGGTTATCTGCATGAAGAACCAGGTCTTTGTCTTACTCATCATTGTATCCCCAGTACTTGAAGTTACTTGAGGCTCAATGACAAATGAATGATTGGAGATAAATGGCTAGTTGTTTTAACACGTAGTTTTTATTATACCGGTGTGGTTAGGCCAGAAGATCAGGAGACTGTTGCCATTGAAAAAGTTTGTTACTCACACCTCCAAAGAGGAAGGGGCACCCCATGGCATAAAGGGCCACAAGGGGGAGCACCAGGGTCAGAAAGGAGGCAGAGGTGATGGGGGGAACATGGGCAAGAGACTTTAGCGTCAGTAGAAAGGGATGGGTGAGGTAGGGTAAGCAGGCTTAGGATTCGCTAGTTGGGATAATTACAGTGGTCTGTGAGGTATAGAGACTGTCTCTAGTTGTCTAGTAACTGACCCCAAGGCAGGAGAATAGTAGCCTGGAGTGTAAGAGTATGATAAGGGAGGTGGTGGGAGTGTGAGTTTTGGATTAGTTAGTTTGCATATGAAAGGCATGCTCCCAAGGAAATCATTTATTATCTCCAGGAATATAGCCTCGGGAGGGTCAGTCTCTCCAAAATCGGCTTGGTTTCAGATGTCAAAGAATCAAAAATATAGATAATAAAAAGGCATGATTAAGACAATGGCTACTCTTGAGAAGTCATGCAACTATCCCCTTTATCATTAAAGGTCCAATGAAAGCAAGCAGAAATGTTTTCTTTCTCTTTGCCTCTACTCTCTTTTCACCTGTGGGTAGTTCTAACGCAGCACTTAATGTTAATGCTTATAACCAAGATTTATTAAGCCCTTACTGGGTGTCCAGCACTATCCTAAGAATTCATATTCATCAGCCCAATTAGTGTCCACAACATCCCATGTAGTAAGTTCTGTTTGGATCCTTGTTTTATAAATGAGGAAGCAGGAGCCTTGAGAAATGAGTTAGTCGAATTCACATAGAGCTATGATGTGATGCTCTTATTCTCTGTGCTACACTCTGCCTTTCATTCATTCTATTTCAGTAGCTTGCTTGGGTGTCTGTTGTAGCAACTAGTTTGAGCAGCTCAACATGTTGGGCAATTCTCATCTGTGTATGCCCAGTCTCCATCTCAGAGTAGGCACTTTATAAACCTATGTGAAATCAATAAGTGAAGCTCTCACCAGCTTTTCTCTTTGATTTGAGCAACCCGATAAGCAGCAGAATATCTAGTGATAGAGAGCTGTCCCAAAGGAGGGAGAACTGTTTTCCGGCTTCCTATTTTTTATTTGACATTCTCTGAGAATGGGAACTTGGAAAGAAAGAAATGTATGATTCTGCAAATGGTTATTTCTGTTTTGAGGCACTTGTGCTTTACTTAATCTGGGTTCCACAAATGCTTGCTTTGCAGGAGACTGCCTTTAGAGAGAAGTGTGTGAGATATGCGGCCTGTCCCTGGGAAAACCAAGTGAATGTACAGAACATACTCTGGCCCAGGAATGTTAATGGGAGAGAGAGTTACCATCTGTGTCTTGTGGGGCTTTCCTGATTGTCTCCTTTGCTTTATCTTTCCTCCAGCTTGCCACCAGTCCTGTTTCAGATGTGCAGGGAAAAGCTCACGTAACTGCACAGACTGTGGGCCTTCCCATGTGCTATTGGATGGGCAGTGCCTCTCCCAGTGCCCAGATGGCTACTTTCACCAGGAAGGTAATTGCACAGGTGAGTGAATATGTAACATGCTGGGGCACATTGCCTATGCCCTTGTTTTGTCTTCAGAGCGTAGCCAGACACTGTAATTAGGAACCTTGTCATACCAGGGACTAAGATTCTGCTGTAAATCCTTGTCTTGAACTTGCAGGTTCAAGGTATAGAGGGAGGGGAACAAGTAAAATTTAGTTCTTCCAATAAGGAAGCATGAAAATAAAACATTAGAATCGGCTTTACCATAGAGACTGTAATATTTGAATAAACTCTGAACTTGGTTTTCTCTTGCCTGGAAGACAATGATCTGAATAAATAACTCCTGTCATGGACTAAATAATGACCTTTATTTTCTAAAAGAACCAGAACTTAGTTCAGCATAAGTCTTTGTTGCTATGGCTTAAAAAGAGAGAGAGAGAGATAGGGATAGGGTTCTACTGTTGCCCAAGCTGGAGTGCGGTGGTGTGATCACAGCTCACTGCAACCTCACCTCAGCTTCCTGGGCTCAAGCAATCCTCCCACCTCAGCCTTATGAGTAGCTGAAACCATTAGTATGTGCCACCATGCTTGGCTAATTTTTTAATTCTTATTTGTAGGAAAAAGTGTTGCCCAGGCTAGACATGAACTCCTGGGCTCAAGTTATCCTCCCACCTTGGCCTCCCAAAGTGCTGAGATTACAGATGTGAGCTACTGTACCCAGCCTGTGGCTTTTTAGAAAAGTTTTAAAGTTTATGTTTCTGATTATTAAAAAGATATGTACTCATTGTAGAGGGATTGAAAGTTCAGACTAGGAAAAATAAATGGGGGTTTGGGGATAAAGACAACTGATTATGCCACATCTTAGAAGCAACAAGTTTTACCCTGGTGATAGATTCCTTTTTGACCTACTTTTTAGGCATGCTGTTACATAATTGAGAATAAATTCGAGCTATACTTTTTTATATTTTTTTCAAAATATAAAGTCATAAGCAATTTTCTATGTGATACAAAGTTATATGTACAGATATGTATGTGTATATTTATTGTTTTCATGGCTGCATACTATTCTATTTCTTTTTCTTTTTTTTAAGAGATGGATTCTCACTCTGTCATCCAGGATGGAGTGAGGTGGCATGATCATAGCTCACTGCAGCCTTGAACTCCTGGGCTCTAGTGATCCTCCTACCTTAGCCTCTCAAGTAGTTGGAACTATAGACATACATCACCATGCCCAACTAATTTTTTCTTAATTTTTTGTAGAGACAGGGTCTCACTTTGTTCCCAGACTTGTCCTGAACTCCTGGCCTCAAGCAATCCTCCCTCTTTAGCATCCCAAAGTCCTGGGATTACAAGTGTTAGTCACTGCATCTGACTCCATTTCCTTTCACATAAGAAATGAAATTTGGCAATTGGGACACTTGAGGACACTAGGAAGATCTTTTACTTTCTCCCTCTTAATGAGGTACTGCTCTGGTTATCAATTGTTGCCTAATAAACCACCCCAAATTTGTGGCATTAGACAATTGTTATATTTCCCAGTTCTGAGGATTGCCGGGCAGCTCTTTCTTCAGATCCTGCAGGTGGGCTCTTCATTGACATGTCTGTCACCTGGTCAACAATCTCTTACTCAATGAGGCCTCTTCTCGTGGCTAATTGTACTTCCTCACAGCATGGCAATCTCAGCTAGTCCATCTTCTTATGTGTCAGCTGTCTTCTCCTGGAATGAGTATTTCAAGAGACCTAAGCAGAAGCTGCAAGCTGCCTGTCACCTAACCTCATTGTCACTTCTGCTATATTCTGTTGGTCAAAGCAAGATAACCCATATTTGAGTGGGTGAAGGAATAGAATACACCTCTCAGTGGAGGAATGGCTTATGCACAAAATTAGGGATGGATTTGATGATCTTCATCAAGGAGACAAGCTACCTTGGGCTGATGCACTTGTATGGAATCAAGCATTTGGCACAGGTAACGGTGCACTTCCCGGCCCCACTTTCCCGGGCTACAGCAGAATAGAGCAAAAGGAAATGGAGGTATTTGCTTCTTACTTTAACATGTCAGTCCAGTATGTTTTCTAAGATCACCTTTATGTTTCAGTGACAGAGATTCTGAAAATTACTAGTTGGGATTAGTACAGAATTTTGTTGAGATTGACGGAATACTAAAATTTAAGGACTTTATTGTAGCTCTGTGTTTTTTTTTTTTTTTTTTTTTTTTTTGGTATATGCAGAAAAAAAACATTCTATCATTATTTCTCTTTTATTTCTAAAAAATAGATTGTTGGGGCCAGCTGATAGGAAAAAGCCCACTGATATGAAATTATATTGCAAGTATTTCTGGAGTCAGTAAATATAATAAACTTATGACATGTTTTTAAAATAAATTAATATTTGTTACATTCATCTAGCCTTAAACTTCAAAGAAGTGATTTAGAATGAACATAAATTTAGCTGATGATTGAAGATCAATATTACATTTGTTCTGGAACTTTTTGCCATTTTCTAAGTGTCTTTTTAATCTCTGCAGTCCCCTGGTGAGTTGCTTTACTTTAAATACTCTGTCAGGCACAGTGGGGGAATGTTCCTGGTTTCTTTGTCATTAGGATTGCCCTTGAGAGCTGTTTCTATCCTTAGGTGCTTTCATCCTAGCCCAGCTGGTTTTTGTATGTATAAAATTGTTTAGGGGAGGAAAGTCTGGGTAGCTCTAGCTATTCTCTGTCCATGCCTCTGTCTGCTGGAAGCCAGCAGATAGATGGTACCATGAGCAGCAGGGCACCCAGGTCACTGGAAATATTCTGATAGGGAGGAAAAACTGGGTGTTGGAAATCATCCAGAGAGTGCTATATCTTTTGGACAGGCGCTTTCAACATTGAGAGTCTCAGGAATGTAGAAGGGGCGAGAGTGCTATCTTTCTAATCAGCAGTTCATTTTCTTGCTTGCTTGCTTTTTTTTTTTTTTTCTTAAATAACTCCTAATCTTCTCTTGGCCTCTTGCCAGAATTGAGAGGCAGTTGACTTTACTCAAAATCTGTGCCTTTGCTTCCCACCAGCCGCGTGCCAGGATGGAATTCATCAGTTGCTGCAAGATCTACCCAGCTCCAGCCCCTCACATCCCCTCCTCTTGGACTCAGACCTGCTTAGACCTCCTTGCCCGTGACAGAGAAGTTCTTAAATCTGCTTCCATGTGCTTGCTCCTGCTGCTCCCTTGGTAGCGTCAATGCAGCTGCAGCTGCAGCCGCCTTTGATTCTTTGCCACCCTTATCCTTATTGCTTACACCTTATGGTGACTCACTTGGTTTGTTTCAGTGTCATACCTCTTGTTAATTTGGTGGTTTTTCTGGAGAAGACATTGCTTTGGCATAACTTTGCCTCTAAGGAATTGAACTTCGGAGGCAGCTCACGATACCCTCCAGAAAGAGGACTTTTTTCTGGTTTTTGTATTTTAGTTCAGTATTGCTGATAAAATAAGCATCCCAGTGGTGGTGGCTTGAAGGGAGGGCCTGGATGGCCACTGACTCTAGAGAGAAGTTGCAGTATAGTTTGCTGTGTATGGATTCCCCCTTCATCTGCTAGAAATTTCTGAGAAGCAAAATGTCCCCTTTTTCTCCCTGTCCCACTCATTCTTTGAGTCATGGTATGTTAGGGTCAGGGAGTCTTGCCACTCATGTTTCTGCTCTGTGACTGTGATTTGAACTTCCTTCATTACACAGATGGGGATGATCATGCTGTTCCCTCTGGAATGTGTGGCCGATTGCTCACATATTTATAGTTCTAGATTCCGAATTGTGTTCACGGGCAGTAGTCCCCTTGACATCAGAAATGCAGTCCCTAGGTCAGGTCCAAGGCTGTGCCAGGCTTGCTCAGAGATCTTCTAAAGATGATTAGAGTTGGAGGTCTGCTCTTAATGTAATTTGTGGAGTGCATTAAATACTTCACACATATACATGCTGAGCTGCTAATTCCAATCCTGGTTTTTGTCCCCCTGCCAGAATGTCACCCAACCTGCAGGCAGTGCCGTGGGCCGTTGGAGTCTGACTGTATCTCCTGTTACCCTCACGTCTCTCTTACCAATGGTAACTGCAGGACTAGCTGCAGGGAAGAGCAGTTCCTTAACCTCGTGGGATCCTGTGCTGGTGAGTGAAACTCCTGTGGACTCCTCAGAAATCACTGGGCAGCTGCCGGGGCTCTTCATACCAGGCTTAAGGGGGCTCTTTGTCCTCAGATTATGAGCTCTTTTATAGGAGACATTTGTCTCATGTCTGGAAACTCATGTTACTGCTTCCCCTTGGGCATTTAGTAAATACTTGTGGATTTAAATGGAACTTCTAATAATACTCTTGCAAATCCTGAAAATCTCAGACTCTCATATTAATGAAGAATGAAGTGATGATAATAGCGCCTTTATATGCATTCAGAACTTCTTCTTAAGATAGCAAAAAGTGTTTTGAAAATAAGTCACTCCAAGACTTCCTTTCTCTTGTCTGCATTTTGTCCTGCTTCTTGCTGAACCTTTGCCATCGGCCCTAGACACAAAATTCTACAGAGATTAACCTAAAAGTAGATCAGTTGCCTTTGGAGATGGGATTTTTTTTTTCTTCCTCATTTTAGAACTCAGATCTTAAAAAAAAAAAAAAAAAAAAAAAAAATTAGGAAAGCAGTCTAAAATTTGAATAATGTCGGAACCAGACATCATTTATGTTCATCTATCCAGTCAGACAACAAATGTGTATTTTTGAGTGCCTACTAGTGGTCAAATGCTCAGAATACAGAAAAAGATGAAGGAGACAATGACTCCACCACCAAAGAGCCTAGAGACTGGGGAGAAGAATTTACTGGGTGATGGGTTATTGTATATTTCTTGACCCACTTTTTCCAACTCTGGGACAAACTTGTAGAGCTTTGCCTTTACCAGCTATTGCCTCAGCTCAGAAGGGCTGAACTGGGTGGATCCTGGGATGCTACTGGGCAAATGGGAAAGGTGAGAAAGCGTGCTGAGAGGTCGACCTGGCTGTCAGGTTTGTCTTGGGGCAGGGAGGAGGCGTGGTCAGTTGTCTAGATGACAGTATCCAGCAGGCACATTCAGTCTGGGATGGTGCCAATATCTCAGCTGTTCAGTCTGGTGGATTGAGGGTGGGGCTGGGCACAGCAAGTCAGTGGCTGTGCTGCCTGTGCCTGGTGGTACCATGGTCTAGGTGAGCCATTTATTTTTGCACATGACAGTAAAGACTAGACATTTTGGTATTAAGGTCTATATCCTAAGAAAACCAAACTGTCAAGCACAGGACTGCAGCCCAGAATGCTGGATTCAGAGCAGAAGCCCAAGTGTAGAGACTGTGCAAGCATTTTAGGTGCAACAAAAAGTGGAAATTCAGAGTCCAGGATTAAGACTAATCCAAATCCCTATGAGCTGTAGGATGTGAGTCTGTTGCTAGCGATGTCTGTCGTAGTCAGGACTGTTTTGGAAAGTGGGAAAAATGGTAGATAGTAGTGCCCACCCCCGAAAGAGAATTTGGGGATGGAAGGGGCTGTTATTACAGTTTGTATGGTTGAGTTCAGCTACTTATTATCACTTTAGGACATGGAGGAGCAGCTACTCTGAGAATTAAATGGCTCCCTACATGGCTAAAGCATATTGGTAGATATTTACTGAGAACCCACTGAGCACAGGTACCAAGTTGATGTTTGAGGGGTATACAGAGGTCTTCCAGGCTACTTAAGGAGGTGAACCAAAGACACAAGCATAGCTAACAAATAGTACAGAGCAATTTAGGGACAGTAACACCAACCAGTAATAAGGGCTGTAGGAGTTCAAGGTAGGAAGAAGTAACAGGATATGGAAGGCATTATGCGGGGGTCGGGGGGGAACCCAAAATACTTCCAGAAGAATAACCAGGATCCTGTGAGACAGAGGGAGCTCTGCTGGGCTTTCTGAGCATGGTTTCACCAGGAGACAGGCCCAGCAAGTATAGCACATGGGCCACTCATGACTAGTGAGTCATCTAACCTGGATGAAAAGCATGGTTGGTATTAAAGCATATTAGATAAAATGGTTGGGAAATTTAAATTCAAACCAGTGTATAGAGAGCTCAAAGTTTCAGGCCAAAAAGTTTTGACTAGATCTTGTGAGCAATAGGGCCATGAGAGTTTTGGAAAGGACTGCAGCTTGACTAAGGGTGTCTTAAGGCAAGAAACCTGCAAGCTGCATGGAAAATGGACCAACACAAGGAGAGATTAGAGTCAGGGTGAAGAGTTAGAAGGTAGGACCTGAATTATATCCTTCATGATGGCTTTTTTATTTAAAATCTAACTCAGAATGTGGGCCCTAAAAATTTTATGTTAGGGCATATTTAAAAAATACATGTTTATATAAGGAGATTCAAAAAATTTAATTTTTAATGAGCTCTGTTCTCTCTAATGTCCAGAGTGTTCTTTGATAGTAAATTAGGTGATTAGGACTTGCATTAATTTTTTAAGGCTAATAGGGAACCTTTAGAATGAGAATCATGGGACTGAGCTAAACAATCTGGAGTCCCCAACCCTAGAAGAGCAGGTCCTAACAAAATAAACTGAAAAGGAAAATCTTGGTTGTCCTGGGAATTGGGTATGTTAAATAATGGTTTTAAATGAGGTAACCATTGTCTGGTGCTTAGAAATCATTCGTTGATTAAAGACTGGTGTAATAGTATTTATTATAGAAAAGTTTGATCAGTAATTTCAGTTATTGAAGTTTCAGAGAACTGTGCTGACACCAAAGTTTACTTTTTCACTAAGTGTATGACTTTTCTAAACACCCCTACTTTCCTCTGTAGCACTGCAATGCCTTCACTCATGTATTATCAAACATTTGTCAAGCCCTTGCTCCATGCCAGGCATTGTGCTGGACTCTGGGGATGTAAAGACAAATCAGATATGGTGCTTGTATACGAGAAATGGACTCTTTAGTGAATGAAGGTGTTAGTTTGCTAGGGCTTCCATACCAAAATATCACAGACTGGGTGGCTGAAACAATGGAAATTTATTTTCTCCAAGTTTTGGAGGCTGGAAGTCCATGATCAAGGTGCCTGCAGGCTTGGCTTCCTCGGAGGCCGCTCTCCTTAGCTTGCAGATGACGGCCCTCTTGCTGGCTCCTCTGTGCACATGTGCCCCTGGTTTTTTCTGCATGTCCTAATCTTCTCTTCTTATAGCTATATTGGTCACACTGGATCAGGACCCATCCCTTAATATCCTTATTTTAACTTAATTACCTCCTTAAAGGCCCTATATCCAACTTCAGACATTCAGAGGTACTGGGATAGGGCCTCAACACATGAATTTTGGGGGAACTAATTCAGCCCATAACAGAAGGGAGTGTGTATTTAGTGTAGTATTGCTGTGGTACTCTGTGCACAGCACAGGAGATGAGATGAGCCTGTGGGACAGGACCCTGACCCACACTGGAGGCTGTGTATATGAGTGTGTGGAGTGGGTATGAAAGCTTTCCGGAGGATGTCACAACTGCGGTGATTTTAAAGATAGTGAGAATTAGAAGAGTTTGGAGCTTTGGAGGCAGAACATTTCAGGGAATGGGCCAAAGAGGATTATCTGTTGAGATACCCATAAAGAGTTGAGTCCTATGAAAGTGGTGGGAGTTGAAGTAGGAGGGAGCAGGACTGGTCTGTAGGGCCTTGGCACACCCGTGGGGATGCCTTGGAGGTTCTGGGAGGTGTCGCAATTCCATTTCTGTGAAGAGAAAGATCTGCGGAAGATGGCTTGGAGGAAAAGAATGAAGCAGAAAGTTCTTTAGGAGGTAACCACGGTAATCCAGATGACAGAAATCCTTTAATGAGAATGCTGCTGAGGGGATAAAGAGAAGGGGTCATGATTTCACCAGGTATTAATAGTATGTTAGGTTGACTCATCTCAGGTTGCTGTTTTGTCTGCAAAATGGTCCAAGTGGCAATTTCATATGATTTAATGTAATAGAAGTAACAGAGGTTGGTGCTCCCTCGGCCCTGGGGGGTAAGGGAGAGGGAACTTTGCAGATAGTTTCCAGGTTTCTGGTCACAGAAATTCGAGGGATGGGAGTACCATTTACCAAGGGTAGGAATAGATCTGAGAGGCAGTGAGGAAACCAGTGTGCTTGAATGTGGCCAAGTTGAATTTGGGGTGACAGTTGGACATCCCAGAGTGTCTCTCTAGGAGGAGGTTAAAGGTATAAGTGGACAGGTTTCTTACTATAGCTACTAGGAGCTTGTCTCCTTTCTCAGTGTTGACCTGAACTGAAAGTCCTGGAATTGTTTTTAACTAAAGTGTTCCCTCAGTCAGGTCATAGTTAACCTCATAGAATGTTTAGGTGACTTTTATCTAAACTCAGGAAGGTATTAGGACAAACCATGTGATGACAGGCAAAGCTGAGGATAATCTACCTTGTGCGGGGCCAGCAGTGGAATGTCCTCTCCGTGTCCTTGGGAAGTCCTAGCTCATAGGAAGTCTCGGAGAAGGACTGTCTCTGCCTGCTCTTTTGTGTATGTCCGAGCGCCTCCAGAGTGGCAGGGTTTCCTCTCGGGATGCATTCTCTATTTGACTCATACCTGAGATCATCATCGGAGACCTCGTAATTGTACTGTAGCTGTTTAAAAAAGAAAATGACAGAATCTAGCACACTGACAAGAGTAAACCCATCCTGGGAGCAGGTCCAGTAACCTCAGTGTGTCTCACATATGAAGATGGCATATGTGTGGGGTTTCTTCCTCCAAGTCTATCAAAGCAAATATAAAGTATGTGTGATTTAGGCCACAGCTGAAGGTTTTCAACAAAGATAAATGAACTGAGGTGAGAGGCAGCTGTGCATAATTGCGGGCGACAGGGTTCTATGCTATGGAAAGCCAGGTTTTCTTCTGTCATAGATTGAATTTTTTTTTTTTTTTTTTTTTTTTTTGCCCACATCTCAACAACATTAACAGAAAACTCCAAAGGCTAAGGTGCTTTCTTCATTTCTTTTTCTCAGCTAAAAGCTTTCTCTTGTTCATAGAATAGGGTAAGAATTAAAAGGAAAACAGATAAAAACCTGGGGTGGGGAGGGGGAATGTCCACATGCAAATGCATTTCTTTAAAAAATGCTTTGAGTTTTGTGGACTGCCTGATGGGACGGCTGTGTTTTTGAGTTCTTATATAGAAAGAAGATAATATCAAGGGTAATATTGCAGAGGGGAAGACCTGAAAAATTAAAATAGTTTTTTTTTCGGGGGGGTAGTGAAAGTCTGGGGGATTAACAAATTGTTATTGTTTATGAAGTATTTTTTTAAATGTGAGTTTGCTCTTTCCACAAATCTGTGTGAGAATGTAAGCAAAAGAAGACAAGTATCAGTAAAGAAATATTACTTTGAGTATTTTCATATTGTATTCCTGTTCCGCAGAACTCAAATTCTAAACAATGGTTAATAGGTGTTACATGTAACAAAAACAAAAACAAAAAAACCTCCTGGCCAGATAAATTTGGGGTTGACTCGGTTACATGAAGGTAAACAACTTTCTTTATTGCAGGATTTCTGAGAACCTTAAAAATACATATGTGCACTGTGAATCTTTAAGATGAAGATGGCTGAACATCATTTCCCAAGCACTGAGGACCCCTTGCCTTTATTATAGCCTCTTACAGGGTTAGCCAGTAGTATGCAGAACAATATTTTAGAAGTTGAACTAACTGATATTAATACTTGGAACAATTGGTTTGCACCTGCTAAAGGTAAAAGAAAATTATGAACCCGTACACAGGTTGTGGACCAACTGACTTCCCTCCATCTCTCCCTCTCTCCCTCTCTCCCTTCCACCCTTCCTTCTTTCTTTTCTCTGTGGGCAGGCAGAGGGGTCACCCAAGGAGGTGCGTGTTTGCCACCGTTTTGCCTGCTGAAGAGCATTGCTGTTAACATTTTTCTTCCACATCATAAACACTTTTGAGTCCTTTCCATGATTTTCCCCATTTATTGTCACCATTTCTGAAAGAAGGACCCTAAAAATGTGGTGAAAAAGTAAAATTGCTCAAAGTTAAAGAGCAACACGTCTTTATTTTGGAATAAGCTGATACAACTGCAACACTGAATAACGCAAGGGGAAACCCAGTTCAAGTTGAACATAATTAAGTACCCGGGAGGGAGCCCTGTATGAGCCAGGGCACCAGCTCTCTGTCTCCCCTCCAGACACAGTGACTGGAAGCCAGAGAAGTGAGAGCCAGTTCTGTTTTAAAGCAGCTTCTACCGTGCGGGGGAGGTGGATTGGCACCGCCCTACATCTTGCTGTGGCTGCTTCTGCAGTTATAAATGGAAAGGAAAGGAAGAAAAGAGCCATCAACTTTAAACATGTAGCAGTTGTTGCCTTATTTTGATCACCAAATCCTACCCATCCATCCCTCAGTGCCTGGCTCAGATTCCCTCCCCTCCAGGACCAGCTTCTTCTTGGCATCTCCCCTGTTAGAATTTCTAGTATGCTGATTATTTCTGCCATTTACCTAGCACTTGGGCTTTGATCAGCTCACGTTCTCTGTGAGTGATCTTTTCATGGGTATCTAATAATAGGTGCCAGTTCTGAGGGCTTATCATATGAAAAGTGCTGTGCTAATTGCTTTGAATATATTTTGCCATTTAACATTCACAATGATCCTCGAAGGCAGGTACTAATTTTATCCCCATTTTTACATATAAGGAAACTGAAACTGGCTAAGAGAGGTTAAGTACTGACTCCAAATGATAAAAGTCAGGAATGATTGATCCAAGATTTGAACCCAGAGAATGTGATTCCAGAGTCCACATATTCAACCATTTTGTACTCCATTATGCAAGTACAATTGCTTGCACACAATCGGGGTTCAAGAATGATTTTTTTTTTTTGGTTGGTGAATTAAAAAGCAGATTGGTAGGTGGATTACTTGATTGGCGAGTTAAAAGTCAGTGTGATAAATAGAATGGTTTGGAGAGGCATTGTTGGGAAACATTGCACGGACTTGCTGGTCTGTTTTAAATGCTAAGGAAGCTGATTTAGACTGCCATGTGTACATGCATTCCCATTGTATTTGATCCTTATTAAATGAATAAGCTTCAAAGAAAAACATTAATGCATACTAAATTTTAATAATTTATATCACTCCACATTTACTTTCTTTTTCAATATATACATACATGCATTGTTTTCAATTGTAGTCAACAGCTACTATATTTCTTTGTTCTGTTCTCTAAAATATCACTTTAAATGACATATTTCCATATGTTGGCAAATATTGGAAGAATCTACATAATTGTCATTTTTAATGCCTAAGTCATTTTCCGTTGTGTTTGAGTAACTTAACTTGGCCATTTTCCTGTTGTGGATCTGGGCCGTAAAAAGCAGGAGATAGATTTACTGGTTGGTCCATGACTTCCAAGGCTACAGCTGTGATTAGATATGTGTTTCATGTCATTACTAATACTAGTAATGGTGTGTTTATGAAGTTTTATAATTTTCAAAGCATTTTCTCATGGATCTTCTCCTTTAATCATCCCCAGAAGCCCCCCTGAAGAACTGGAAATGCTAGTAATTCCCATTTTGTTGACTGGTGAATTAAGACTCAGTAGAGTGCCAAGCTAGCACTTGGATGGTCCTCAAGAACTGTTGGGTAGAATTAAGGACTTGAATCAGCTGTCCTCATGTCTAATCCTTTTCTAATGCCTCGTATGATAATCACAACAGGATCTTTCTTCTTAGTGTGAGTCATATTTTGGTTCTTATCTCTTCTTTTTCACCTTCCTCTTTATTCCATCTAGTCCTGTTCTTCTATCTCTGCATTTTTTTCAATTTGCTTGTGTCTTCTATTTTTTTTAACACTTGCTTCTTTATTTTCCTTATCTTCTTTTTTTGTAATGCACTTTCTTTTCTTATTTCTCATCTTGTCACCCTATCTCTTATTGCTTGAACCATGAATTGCATATCCACCCTCTCTACAGAACTTTCAATGATTGTCTCTTCCTTGTTCTCCCAAATTTTGTTTTATTTAAGAGATCCGTCTGTCTGCAAAGGGATGATTGAATATTTCAAGGCATTTATTAGTTTTTTGAGCTTTTCCTTTCAGGAAAAAAGAACATGACCTATGCTTAAATTGAGTCCTTCCTAAATAATAATAAAAAAAACTGTATTTTCTTCTTCATGTGACTTTTACCAAACAATACCTTCCTTAGCTTTCATAATGAGAGAAGGACCTTACTTGTAAGCTTTCAGCTTGTAAAAGCTCCCAATGAAGTCAGGATTGCTGTTTCTTCCTAATAACTATAAGTCAGGGCTTGAATTGCAGGGAAGGTTTCTGTGAGTGTATGTTGAAAGAACACAGCTGAATTGAGACTTACAGGTTATCTTCTTCAGTACTGAAGGTAGCAAAACTGCTAAGGCTATGTTTACCTGCTTTTACACACCCGTGAATTTCTGTGGCTTATTTTTAGTAGGTAAAAACAGTGAATTGATTGCAAACATGAGCATCAGCATCAATGTCAATTCTGATTGGGCCCACTACAGATAAGGAATAATAACTCATGTTTATTGAACACTCATTGTGTACCAGTTCGTCACGTATATTATGTCACTTAATTCTGTCTGCAAGCACAGGAATTTGGTCCTGTGATTAGTACCATCTGCATTTTACAGGCCAAGGTAAGATTAGAGATGAGATTAGAGATGTTAACCCACTTACCCAAAGTGTCACAGCTAGTAAGCCCGGGAACTGGGCTCTGAATCCAAGGAGTGCACTTCAGAGGGCACATATGTGATCGCTGTGTCATCAGCCTTCATCACTGATCTAGTTTCCATAAGACTCTCTCTGCTTCTCGACATCATTGTATTCACTTATTTTTGATGCTTTGTGGTTTTGACCCTCATGGCCTTCCCACGCACTCCCTACGCTCTCACTTCACTCTCAGTCTACAACTCTGCTTTCTTTTTTTGTTTAGAAGATTTATATTATCTGATAAGACAAAACAAACAAACCTCATCTTTTCTTCTCAAATACCTTTCTCTTCTATTACCTCTTTTTCCTTCCTTTGAGAAAGGAGCTCCCTCATTCTGCCCCGGGGAGCTCCTTCCCCGCTGTCCCAGAGCCCATCTGCCTTCCTGAGCTGATCTCTCCAGTCAGGTGTTTCCTCTTCTGCTTACACATTCCTCTCCCTCCTTTTCTCTTCGTTTTTCCTGCTCCTTTTCCTCCCCCCATCTTCTTGCCTCCAGGGTCCTTGTGTCTTTCACAACTTAAATCTTCATTTCTATTTTCTCTTTAGATTTCATCCCAAGTACGTGTGATAATCCCCTCCAGATCCTCATTTCTCTCTTCCTGCTGGACATCTGATCACAGGAAATCTCCAAAGAAAACCCTTCATCTTCATCCCTCCTGCCTCCACAGGTGCTTTTCTTTTTTTTTTTTTTTTTTTTTTTTTTGAGACGGAGTCTCGCTCTGTCGCCCAGGCTGGAGTGCAGTGGCCAGATCTCAGCTCACTGCAAGCTCCGCCTCCCGGGTTTACGCCATTCTCCTGCCTCAGCCTCCCGAGTAGCTGGGACTACAGGCGCCCGCCACCTCGCCCGGCTAATTTTTTGTATTTTTTAGTAGAGACGGGGTTTCACCGGGTTAGCCAGGATGGTCTCGATCTCCTGACCTCGTGATCCGCCCGTCTCGGCCTCCCAAAGTGCTGGTACAGGTGCTTTTCTTCCTTCTCTTGACTTCCTTGTCCATCTACTACTGATTTTTCAATTGGCACAATTCAAAACCATTGTGTTACTTTTGCTTCTTTACAACTCGTCTTCCATATTGGAATCACTGCCATATCTCATAGATATAGCATATCTCTGTTTCTGCTGCAAAAACCCCAAGCTCTTCTTTCTCAGATGACAGACATGTTTTTCTCTTTCTGCTAGAGGCTCTTCCTCACTAAAGCTCTCCTAGTCCTTCCCAGGAGGAGGAGGAGACCTTTCTTGAATATCAACTTTGGTTTATAAAACACTCTTTGACACTCAAAACTTGTCAATGCCTTCCCATTGCCCATTGCATTAGCTGTAAATCCTTCACCCTGATTTTCAAGGTCCCTGATTTCCTTGGTTCCCCTGTGAACGTCCAAGGCTCCAGCCATGCTGATTTTCTTCCCCACGCCACACTGCTCCGTTCCTGTGTGCCTCTGTGCTGTTACATGTTCTTCCCTACTAACAAGGATGTCCTCAGCTGGCACTATCTGCAAACATCAAATGAACACTCAAGGTCGAGTTCCTCTTATTCACTTTGGATAAAATATTCTCTGATCCTTGACACCTGTTGCATTTGGGATGTGTATGTGTGTGTGTGTTTGCCATCCCTAAGCATCTTGAGAGAAGGATTCAAGTCTGATTCAACCCTATAGTACCTTCCACAGTGCCTCATACTCAGCTGACTTGCCATAAATGTTAATTGAAGTGAACTGTTTTCTACTGTGGAACTAAACCGAGTAAAACATAAATTGGCTACAAAACTTCAAGATACATGGTAAGAGTGATACTCCTGACACCTTGTTGGCAGTGCAAGCTGGCACCAAAACTTAGAGCTTTGCTTTTACATTTGACACTGCCACTCGCCACCTCCCCCTACCCTCCCCACTTCAAGCTGTTTCCTTCGCTCCTACGGCAGCCTTCCCAACACATTGGTGAGTTTGTCAACACTAAGTAGAAATCACTGCCCTATATCATGAAGGTCATTCTGTTGTCATGTTTTCTTTGGTTAGTTTTTTAAGAGTAAAGCAATAGCCACAGACACTGAAGAAAGAAGTCTCACTTGGTTGGTTGGTTTTGTTTTGTTTTGTAGCTTTTGTACTAACTCAAAACCTCTAAAAAGAATACGTGATTTCTAAGAGCTTACGGGTGGACTGAGCACAAAGTAATGATCAAAAGGGAAAGAGATAGGATGTTTTTTTTCTTCTGTCATCTGTATATTATTTTCTGGATTCCTGTCATACTTATCTCACAAGCAGAAACGCATCAATTTTAAAAGTGGCATTAGAATTCAAATTCGATGCCCTTTAAAGACCCTGAGTTTTGGCATGAAATCATTTCTTTTTCACCTGACGAAGAACAGTTACAAGTGCTGATTATTTTAACCGCTTCCAAATGCACTTAATGTGGTTGCATTAAGAACCTAATGGACTGACAAGACATTATTAAAAATCTCACTGTGTGTCTAAATTTGTCTTTATAGATCATTATTTATCAGCTGAGGAGTCACTGCTCCATAAAACCAACATCCAAAGCCATTGTGTCGACAGTACACATTTACTTTAATATCTTCAAGCTTTTTTGATTTTGCTCCAAAGAGGTGAAATAAATTATTTCACTGCCATGTGCTTCCATCCGTCATGATTGTGGGTAATTCTCACTGATCCTTGAAGCAGAGCCTTTGTGATTTGAAGAAAGCATCATATAGTGATGACCACATGCAATTTCCTCACAGCTGCAGGGTGACATATTAGAGGATTCTACAGCTGCTGAGTCAAAATATTAATTTTTTATCTGTTTAAATTTCTAGCATGTCTATATGCTGTGCATATTTAGAAAACAAATGGAATCTTCTGCTTGCTTAAAAACAATAAATGCATTTATTCCAGCTGGAGCTAATACTCCATTTTTCAGGCTGCCTTGTAATGTGTTTATTAATTTGCTTGTTTACGGTGCTAATTCACTACTTTTATTAGCAAGGTGGTATATACACAAACAACTGGAATTCCATCTGTGCCCCCACCCCCAACTCACATACTTATTATACATCAGTAATCTGAAACAGCCTAAGCGTAAATGTATCCTGGGCCTCTCTTCTTTCCTTGTGACTCTTAATGAGTCGTATATTTAAAGACTCTTTACTGTAATTGCAATAGTGACAAACAAGAATTTACTTACTGAGTAGTAGCGGGAGGAATCTGAGGGACAGGCTCCAGAATAGGCACTGTTTTTAAGCAATTGACAGATACATGCTCCCTATTTCAACATATTTGAGGTCAGCCTCTCTTTTTTTGATTGCAGGCAGGAAGGTCAGATGCAGATGCCTTACTGCACAGATGGGGTTTTTTGGATGGGACATTAATCCTTGCAGAAGCTGCTAGAGTGATGGGTTGGAAATTCAATTCCCTTGTTTTAGTAACTGCAGTCTGATACAAGTTAAGCAATGACCATATACACTTCCTCTACTGTGTCCTGTGAAATGGTTTTCAATATCACCTGTGGGCAGGAACAGGCACGGATGGCAGACTGGGGTATTTAAGGGGAATTCACCCCGGAATTTGTTGGTCTCTCTGAGGACGCTGCCATTGTAAGGACACAGTTTCTGACAGATGTGCTCCTATGATGTGGGCCCATCAAAGATCTGAATTAGAGGGTTCATCAGACGGTTACCACCAAATGAGAAGAATTCAAGAGTTGCCTCCAAATCAGACTGGTTTGTAGAAAATATGCCCATAGACTTTACTGTGAGTAAAATGACTGGTGTCGTGGCAGTTTATTGGGTCACATAGTTACCTCCCATAGTGCCTAGATGTGGGGCTCATGCCACGTCTTAATTATGTTTAGATTGTATAATTAATACATTTGGCTGGCCATGGGGGTAGTTCTCTCTCCTTATTATCTCCAATTGTAACTGACAAGGCAGTTGGCAGTTGTCACAACTGCACCCCGAGTAGCGCTCTTTTTCTCCTGACCTCAAGTGGATTTTGAAAACCAGGTAATGCAACCCATATTGCCCTTTTTCGTAGGCCTTCAAATTCTC
This sequence comes from Rhinopithecus roxellana, assembly GCF_007565055.1. NCBI lineage: Eukaryota > Metazoa > Chordata > Mammalia > Primates > Cercopithecidae > Rhinopithecus > Rhinopithecus roxellana. The sequence continues at coordinate 34,933,599 of NC_044550.1, read as the reverse complement.
CACAATTTCCTAGCATTTTTACTCCAATAACTTATTTTTCCCCCTGTAACAACTGTGTGGGAGCTACCTACCAGGTACCACTGATTTGGCCAAATTCTACTTTGTTTTCCTTTTAAAAGGAGTTTTGAGAACTGTCCATGAGTGACAAGGCCTTCCCCAGTCATGCAAAGAAAAACCACAAGTGTGTTTTTCTTCCTTCTCAAGGATCTCCATTCCTGGTCACAATAGTTTTCATGTATTTGCATTATAAAATTCTTAATATGCCTACTCTAGCATAAGCCCCTTGAGAACAATTCAGTAGAGGGATGTTTTTGTCAGAAAAGGAGCTTCTGCAGATGTAATGGAGGAGAGGAGGCTGGTAGGGGAGAGAACAGTAAGGAGCCTGCTTTTCTTCTCCAGCAAGGGTTTCATGGCAAGAGCTGCTGTATGTCAGAGTTTTCTTAGATTGTTAGTTTTCTGCTTTGGTTTGATGTCTTCTCCTAACATGAGTTGCCTTTCATATAAAAAACATTCTCATTTAAATCTATAACAAAAACACAGAGACCTCAGTAAAGAAACTGAAAAAAGACACACACGCACGCGCGCACACACACACACACACACAGAGAGAGAGAGAGAGAGAGAGAGAGAGAGAGAGAGATTCCCAATTGCCTTTACCATAAAATCCAGACTCCTTTCCATGACTTACAACGTTTTGCAAAACTGGCCTGCTCAGGTCTGAGTGGCTCTTTTGTGTGTTCTTTAAGATCCAGCCATGTTGAACTTTTCTCCGTTCCTTGAAGGCATCCTGTTCTGTTCAACTGCTGGGTTGCCTAAGCTTTCCCTCCTCTTGGAACCCCTTCCAAACATTCTCCCCCTGCCCTGCTCCTCTTGCAGCTAACTGCCACCAGTGTTCTTGTCTCAGCCTCCTCTGGGAGGTCTTCCCTGGCCCCTGGACTAAGTTGGTACCCCTGCTATGTACTTTCATGGCACCCTATCATTATCCCTGTAGCATTCTACAGGATGTTTGTAACAGTCTCATGCCAGTCCTGCACCTCAGTGTCCACCATGTTTTCAGGTTGCTCAGCACACTGTCCCCATGACAAAATTTGGAGACAGCCCTCTTTAAGGCAAGAAACATAGCCCAAGTCCACTCTACTATTGGACTCAAACATTCTACTGGGTTACTTCCAACCTGTTCTATAAGAGGGGCAAGCAGGAGCAAAGGGAGTGGTGTCTCTGCTTTTTCTTCCCCTTCAGTTTGAAGGTTTTTAGGTTGGGGTAGGGAGATGGAGAGTGTAGGGGTTGTGTTGATCGGGGAGGGCGTGGGTCTATTAGTTCCAATGCACATTCAAGAACTTTTTCGGCCAGGTGAGGTGGCTCATACCTGTAATCCCATCACTTTGGGAAGCCAAGGAGGGAAGATTGCTTGAGGCCAGGAGTTTGACACCAGTCTGGGCAATATAGTGAGACTCCTGTCTGCATGAAAAATAAAAGGATTAGGTGGATCCAGTGGTACACACCTATAGGTCCAGCTACTCAAGAGACTGAAGCAGGAGGATCCTAGAGCCCTGAGTTCGAGGTTTCAGTGAGCTATGATTTTGCCACTGTACTCCAGTGTGGGCAACAGAGGGACACCTTGTCTTACCAAACAAAAAAAGACCATTTTTCTTTCTATCTTCTGTGCCCTGGGTTCTATAAGTATAGTGTCTTTGTAGATCTGATTTTGATAACTTCGGGAACACATGATAACCCCATACTTCCTGGTCCAATGGGGGATAGTGACAGTGGATGAGGAAGGGACTCACTGATTGATACCTCAGTTTATTCTTTGATTGTGCATCTTAAATACTCAATTAAAATGATATATCCAGAATCATTTCCCCCACCATGCTGAAAATTGTAGGAGTATCGTAGCCATTGGAATGTTTTCATTGTTTCGATGAAAAAAAATGTTTTTCATACTCAACCTTGATTATAATAAAAGAAATATGAAGTAAAACAATGACATAGCCCCAATTTTCACCAACCAATTTAACCAAGATTGGTTTACCATTTTTAAATTTTTTAGTGCTGGCAAAATTAGGATGAAACAGTCTCATAAATAGCTCTTGAATTATACATCAATAGGAACTTTCTGGAATGAAATTTATAATATCAATTAAGAATTTTAAATTTTTTCATGCTTGTAGTGCTTAAAAGTGTATGCTCTGGACTTAGTCTGTTTATGATATATGTAAAGCAAATGACTTAACCTTTCAGGTCTCAGTTTCCTCATTTATAAAATGGGGATAGTAACATTGCCTACTTTTTCTCTTCAAGTGAAATTATGTGTTTATAATAATTAATATTTTGCCCAATGTATATTCAGAGCTCAGTAAATGTAAACTGTAATAATAATATGAATTGTACCCTTTTGACATTGTCCTTTAGGAAATAATCTGAGATGCAGACAAAGATTTATGCACAAAAATGTTATCATAGCCTTAATTATAAAAATGGAGACAAATTGTAAGTAAATGTTCAAACTGTAAGAAAATGATTTTCTTGTTTGCTTACTTAATACTGGAATATGATGTAGCTGCTAAAAATGATGTTTACAGAGTCCCTAATGACATGTGGGAATGCTGATGAAATTGAGTAAAAAAGGTACTATAATGCCCACATTTAATCTAATCTATGTAAAAATCTCTGTATATAAAATTGTATAGAGAAAGCACTAAAAAAAAAAAAAAGTCAATGTTAGTAGTTATTGACCCCGAAAAACCATGCTTAGGGTGATTTTTATGATTATTTATACTTTGTAAAAATATTTTTCATGTTTCCTCTCTTCCGTGGCTTACTTTGTAGTCAGAAAAATAAAACCCTTAGATCCCTGTCTGAACCTGCTCAGCTCTTCTGTGTAGATCACAGCAGTCCTGGACTTGCACCTGAAGCCTGCTCGCAGGTGGTGCCCTGTGGGACCGGCTACTCATAGCCTGTCTTGCCTGAGTTTTGTAGTCTGCCTTAGGGAACTATACTTTTCTGGTTGTAAGTCAGAACATTGGTATTAATCCTCAAGCCCTTGTTGCTCTGATTTCTGGCTTCTCTCCGTGCAGATCGTTACTCATTTTGAGGTCTCCCAAGAAACTCTCTCCTACAAAGAGATTTTGACTTCAAGCCTCTGACGACAAAAGTGTTCCCTAGGTTTTGGGGACTTATTATTCTTTTCAGCTCGATTTAATAAAAATCAGTCAACCAACCTTGAGAGCCTAATTATATAATTGGCCTTCTGTTGGGGGATTGCATATGATGGAGCTGGGAAGGAAAGTTTGCATGAGTGGATTAACATGGGTCCCACTCAGGTTGTTGCTTTGGAATGAGTCTATTCACAGGATCGGGTGTTCAGCATGACTTTTTAAACCATAGAATGAATACAGGTAGTGAACAAAAAGAGTTAGATAGTTTAACTTTCCACACTTGAGTGTTTATAATCTCCTGTGTGAGGTAAAACTATAAACTAACTTGGATAAATGTGATGTGTTGGTCAACTTGGAGTTGATCGTTTTGTATTTTCAGGTGTCGTGTACTGATTTCTCCATTGACTCTGAGCACTCACTGCATCATGCAATATATGTCTGGGGACTGATCGGATGCCTTCTTATGGCTTAACATGGAGCTGTGGAAGGAAGCAGAGGCCCTGAGTAATTTCAGAGTTTCTGAAACTCTTCAGACCTTTCCATTCATTTCTGGCGTCTGTGTACCCAAATCTACCAAACAGCCATGTCTGGTTTAAGATCTCCAGAGACTTGATTAGGAGGATAGAAAAAGTTAAAGGCTGTAAGGAACCTGTATATTTATAAGTCGTCAGAGGCACAGAAAGAGAACCCAGCCAAGAAAAGCACCTGTGTCACTCAGGCTGAGAGGAGAGAGTTTTAACGGGAAAGGCTGCCTGGTCGACAGTGCCTTGTGTTGCAGAGATTTCAGGTAGGATAAGGAATTAGAGGAGGCCATTAGATCTGGTCCTTAAGAGGCCATCAGAGACCGTTTCAAGAGCAATACCACAGTAAAATATTTTGAAAACAGATAACAATGAAGTGAGGAGTTAGAGGGGCAAGGAAGCTGGGTAGTTAAGGGAAGGCAAGAGATGAGTTGTTTGTAGAGAAAAGTTTTTAGGACAGTAGGCAATGGAGAGCATGGTTGGAAGTTGAGGCTGAAAAGAGAGATAGGGGAAAACAGGTGGAATAATATTGAAAATTGGATCAAGAATATAGGTGTAGGCATTAGCCATTTTATCCTGGGAGAAGGGAGGAAATGAAATAAAAACAGGAATAGATAGGCGTTTTGAGGTTGAAAGGAATGAATGCAGGATGCTCTGCTTAATGATGTAGATGAGATCACCTGGGAAGACATGAATGGGTGGGCACAGTGGGGTAGTGACTTCAGAAGAGTAATAAGGGTTTAAAAGCACTGCTGGGTGTGGGGGAAGGAATGTCCACAACCTGGCTCCAGTTTCCTTTAGAATAATTAACACACGTTACACTCCTTATTTAAACAGAGATCCCAAGATCAGATAAATCCATAAATACTTATTTGTTGTACCCACAAAATACTACAGGAGTCTGCTTACTTTCTCTTGAAAGCATCCCCTGGGTGATTATTCTTTTATGTTTCTCTAATTGCATGCTAGAGAAAGCATCTGTTAGATGCAACTAGTCTTTAGACCACTGAACACCTGCAGATCTTGTTGATGCATGCCCAAGTTCAGAAAGCTCTGGAAGAAATTGCTTTAAAGAGGATAGGCCATAACTTTTCAAATAACGGAGCCTTGAATCTGTAGTGTTTCCTAGGTTTCCAATCCTAACATTTACCCACTTGTTAAGGTAATCATAAAACACTATCACCTTCATTTGCTCTTGCAACTTTTGAAGCTTTTTAAATTTCCCTTTGCACAACTGGGATTGTGCTCCTGGCACTGTGAGGAAGGCATAGGGAAGAGAGAGCAAAGGGCTTGGCATTATGTGGAAACCATACACCAAATCTGGGGAAAGTAGCCTCCTTCTCGTATTTCCCTCAATGCAGTCATAATTTCCTTTGTAGTTTACTGAAGGACTGAAATGAGGATTAATTTGGCTCTCAGGATATCATGAATTGTTCCTAATATTGGCATAAGGCTGCTTGTAATTTGTAACTCCCAAAGTTCAGAGAAAGGTTGGGGACTGTTAGTTTGTATGCTGCCAAAAGATTCAGCATTTTTGAGTCAGACTTCTGTGGCTTAACTTCTGGGATGACTATGAAGGTCCTCTGAAGGGTTCTCATGTGGATGAGTGGGCACTGGACATGAAAGGGAGATCTGCTTCATGTGCAGGGAACACATCCAGATGATCAACAGTTAGGATCAACAACAGTGTACAGAGAAAGACCTGTTTTTAACAGATTTCAGGGGCAGGAATCTGTTTTACCAACATGGATTTTGCTAGAAATCACAGTCTCTACTACAAGCCTTGAGATGAAACAAGACATTTTGAGGCCATGGGTGGTGCATTAGCGAGTACAAAGAAATGCTTTGAATCCTACAGGGGAAGATGGGAAGGCCCCATAACCAGAACTCTTTCTTTTCTTTTTTCTAGATCTTACTCCTTTTTCAGTTTAGGTGGGTAAATTGAGATTTGTGGGTTTTCTCCTGCCTTTGGGATAAAGGATGATAAATGGGACTTAAAGGGTAATTACCACTTGAAAGCAGGAAGTTTTCACCTACAAAGGAAGCTGAACACAATCAAGTTCTTTATTAAAGAATGACTATCATGTGAATGAGAACAAGAGACAGTGCTGTCTGGACAAAATAATTTGTTTTATAGCTTTAATCCCAACTGGCATTACAGAGCTACTATGCACTATGTATCGGGTCATAAAAATGAGTTTTCAACTCACAACTCTTCTTCATAACTTTATCTCTAAAGACCAAAATATTCCAGCAACTCAATCCAATTATTTACTCACCCCAGTCCATTCATACTGAAGGCTGAGACTGGTATACTGACTCCGGAAGGCCAAATCTGTGACAAGGAGCCTTGCAGAGGGCTCAGGTGCCCTGTTGATGCAGAATTTTTCTCAGCTTCTTTGCCGGACTCATGGCAGCGGCGCCTCATCTGCTCAGCCTGCTGTGCTCAGCCCCTTGTGGGAGAAACATGTGAGTTAGTGAGTGCAGGATCCAGCTGGCCTCTCGGGGCACTGACACAAGAGCAAGTGCCATGGGGGGCCTGCAGCCAAACCAGGCATGTCACCTCAAGGGAAACGTGGTGGCATCCAGGTGAGGGTACCCATGACCCTGAAGCCCCAGAAGCGGTGTTATAGTGCTCTTTTAGTTTCGCCATCTGCAGTCTGACAGATGGTGGTGTGTTAGCAGCTCATTTGGCCTCTTGCCTTGTTGCTGAGGCAGTTGCCCTCTGCTAGGTGAGGGCAAAGGGCTGGTGTGACAGCCTTTCTGGGTACCAGCACTTGGTGGGCCCCAAGCTCTTGTCCAGTGTTGAAGAAGAATGGGGTTACACAGAAAATTGAATGATGGTAAAAGTGGAGAATTTTATTGAGTGATGAAAACATTTCTCAGAAGAGAGGGGAGCTGGAGAGGGAACGAGAAGGACAGGTCGTCTTCCCCCAAAATCAGGTTGTCTCTTCCCCAAAGTCAGGCTGTCTCCCCACTACTGACTGAGTCTGGGGTCTTTATGGGCACAGGATGGGGGTGGGGCATGCCATAGGTAGTTTTGGAAAAAGCAACATTCAATTGGTAAAAAGGCATGATTCAGAAAGAACCAATTGGGAGAGGGTGGGCAAAGAGGAACAGAAGTTCTTACTTTGGACTTTCTGTCATGGGTTTCAGGCTGTTTTTTGTTGTTGTTGTTTTATGTGAAGATGGGGCTTCACCAAGGACCTGTCCTGTCCTCCTAGAATTTCTCTGCCTCCTGCCTCTATTACTGTGAAGGGGGTGGGGGAAGCTGCACTCCAGTCTCAGACCCCCAGGGGAGATATTGATAGTATTGATCTTACTGCTTCTGTTAGTCAGGAAGTTCTCTCTATACTCCTAGCAAGTATCTATCACGTGGCACCCTCGTATCTAAAGGTCATTCCGTTGGAAAGGGATGAAAACTCAGTCACTGTGCTGGGCCTGGCCATTTGCTAAAAACCTCAAACACACAATTTGTACAGGTCCCAAGCTTCTACTTTACTGATATACACTGCCTTTGGGCTACTCTCCAGCTGTCAGCTGCAGTGTTTGTAATTGAAATCTCCTCTGCCCTTTGTGCAGTGATGAGACTTTGTGCTCATGAACACCCATGCCTTCTCTCTGCTCCCCTTCCCCTTCCAGACTGCCATCCCCTGTGCCAGCACTGTGCAGCTGATCACAACACCGGGAGCATCTGCCTGAGGTGCCACAATGCCCGCTACCTGCTGCTCGGGGACCACTGTGTTCCTGACTGCCCTTCAGGATACTATGCAGAGAGAGGAGCTTGTAAAAGTGAGTAACTGCTGGACTCAGGAGCTGGAGCTGCTACCCGAGATTCTCTTCGGGCAGTAGCTGGGAAGGCTTGACCTTTCCTAAGAGAGAGCAGAGGCAGGAAGTATGCCATGGGACTGTAAACCAGACCTGCCAATGTTCTTAATGTTGGGACTTTATTACCCACACTTGGGATGCTGCTTGGAAGAGAATCTGACATCATGGTTTCTGTTATGTCTCTTTTTCCTCTGCAGAATGTCACTCCTCGTGCAGAACCTGCCAGGGCAGAGGACCTTTCTCCTGCTCCTCATGTGACACCAACCTCGTGCTGTCCCACACTGGCACCTGCAGCACCACCTGCTTCCCTGGGCACTATCTTGATGACGATCACGTTTGCCAGCGTAGGTTTTTCCAATGAACCTTCTCTCCTTTCCTTCCTTTCCTGCCTTTCTGAAGCCATTGAAAGAAATGTGAGGTTCTTCCATCTTCTCACCTGGTAGCCTTTATTTTTATAAAAGGAAGAAATCCAATCTACAAAGGCAATAAGGTTGCCATTAACAGATTGTAGCTCAGATATTGGCCTAATCAAAAGTGCTGGGCTTGGCGGTAGGGTCTCTTCTGTAAGTGCCAGCTGTGTGATCTTGGGCAGATTATTAACTCCTCTGTCCAGGTTATCTCATTTAAAAAATAAAAGTGTTAGTTTGTTTCATCTTTATAGTTTTTCTCAGCAATCCCATTCTATGACCATAGGCAGAGAGTGGAACTTGCTTTAGTACACAGTCGGTGGACTAAGCACTTCTCTGGATTGAATTTGTTTTCTACGTGTATTTGTGAATATTGACAGTGTACAGGCTTTGCATGCTGGAAATATCCATTTCTGCCTAAACAGTAGTTATTTGGACTTGTATGGGAGTTACTTGTATAGATGTCTTATTTCTCAAGTAAGTCAGGATATGATGAATTACCTTGAGTTAGGCACAAACAAAGAGTTAGGATATTCTATTAGGGAATGGGTAAATCTCTCTGAAAAAAAAAATAAGATATCCTTCATAGATGAAGGAACATTTATGATAGGCTGATACCGCTTATTTTATCTCAGGCACCAAAGTGTCATTTGCAAAAACGAAAAATTGTTATACTTTTGAAAATGACAATTAACAAATATAGTGGTGATATTTCAGTTGTGTGTTCTAGGGGATACCATGCTGAAGGAATTGTGCAGTAGTGGTTAGGAGAGTGGGCTCTAGAGTCAGAGAACTGAAGTTCAAATCCTAACTGCTACTTAGAGCTTTATGACCTTGAACAAGCCAATTAACCACAGGCCTCAGTTTCTTTTTTGTGTGTGTGAAAGGAAGATTATAAAATACCTACATCCTATTGTTGTTACATTTAATATAGACCATAGTGGAGGATAAGTTGTCAGAATTGATTAACCATTGTTTTGTTTTTATCATCATCATCTAAAATGAGAGGCAAATAAAGTAGTAAAGATATTTCTATTTTATAGATAGGATGATAGATATTACTGTTAGTTTATTGAGATCCTTGCAAAGATTTGCATTAGTTTTATGGAACTCACCCTTTTGCATCATCTGTGGAGGTACTGGAGATCTAAAAACAAATTTTTTTGGACCAGTGGGAAGATTGCTTTTGTAACAAAAACTTTGCTTTGTATGTATCAACTGTCTGCCAGAATCTGTAGATTCTGTAATACAAGAGACAGGAATGAAATACTTCCATGTTCTATTCAAGAGCAAGAGAGTGTTGGTGGAGAAATAGTGACTTAGATTTATGAGGCTCTTCACAGCACTGGAATCACAGAAATAAAAGTTCAAAAGAAAAAATAGAATCCATTGTATGAAGTATAGGTAACAAAAATACATTGCATTGAAATAGTTCTCTTCTGGGAAGTTTTTGTCTTGGTGCAGGGTGGCCTCTGCACAAACACATTTGCTATCATCCCATGTAAATAGAATGTCATAGAATATTTCAGTTGGATTAAGAACTTCCTAAGTTTAGTCCTTAAATTTCATTCTAAGATTGAAAAAGTATGCTCCTACGTTGGGATATTTGAGTTTCTAGTAGGTTAAAAAAAAACACCAAAAAACAAAAACAGCCTGGCCACATGGTGAAACCCCATCTCTACTAAAAATACAAAAAAACTAGCAGGGCATGGTGGTGCATACCTGTCATTCCGGCTACTCGGGGGGTGCTGAGGCAGGTGAATCGCTTGAACCTGGGAGGCAGAGGCTTCAGTGAGCTGAGATCGTGCCATTGCACTCCAGCCTGGGTGACAGAGCAAGACTCGGTCTCAAAGAAAAAAAAAATTCAACAATGTTCTATTCTAATACTCATAATTATAGACAATTATAAGCCTGCCAATTTTAGAAATTCTGCAATAAGGGCTTTTGAGGAAATGTAATCAGTATTAAGGGATATTAAGGGAGGCATTCATAACCAAATTATTGAAGGAAGTAAGGACTGGAGAGCTTTCTAGATATTCTAGTTACAGGAATCTTTCGAGAGGATGTACTATTAATTGAATTAAAAAATTTAAGGGTCACCAGTTGAGGTAGGAACTTTAAAAAAGAGATGATACGTAAGGTTCTGAGTACTTGAAACCATAGTGCTTTGGTATTGGAGGAGAATTCCAGAGTTACTCAAGCCAATCTTGCACCAGTGCAAAGACTCTTTCTCACTCACCTCCACAGACTTCCACAGAAGAAAGCCTGTTCCACTGCTGGGGAGCTGGAGTTGCCGGACAGTTGTTTTTAATTGGCCCTAAAACTTGCCTCCAAAATGATATAGAATAAGCTTCTTCCTTCATTCACACAATTACTTTCCAAAGTGTGAAATTAACTATCATTCCCCACTTGGATATCTCTGTGCCATGTAGACCTAGAGCCAATGGAGTATTGAAGCAGGAGTGAATGACTATTTCTTAGACTTATAGCAGAAAACAGGTCTGTTTAAGAAGGTGATTGAACCCCTACACTGTGAGGTCCCTCACTCCTTACAGCACATCGCAGTTGTCATGGTTACTGGACATCCCAGCTTCCCTCACTGATTTCTGGTGCACTCTGCCACCTTTTTCACCGTCCTCCTGCATTTGCTATAGGGGTCACTGACCTCAGAGAACTACCCCTGCTACTCCAGGTGTGGCTACACCAAGATGTCTGCGTCAGGACTAGTAAGTACTTTATGGGGTCTGAATGTAATACCATGGAAGCTGAGAACCCGAGGGACGTTGGTACCTACAGAACTGCTCTGTGTCAGACAGGGTAAGCCATTTACTCATTACTTTGGAAAGGGTAAGAGGAAGAAGTCCTTGAAGCCACCTGTTTCTCAATGTGACACTACCATGCCCCTCCAAATCCTCCATAAAGTCTTCCAGGTATCCAAAATGCTCAGCATGAATCCATTTCTTTTAGAAGTGAGTGAAGGGGCTGAGGTATACATCAAGGTTCCAAGGGTGGATGAGTACTCTGTGCAAAGATTCAGGCCGGGCACAGTGGCTCACACCTGTAATCCCAGCTCTTTGGGAGGGCACGGTGGGAGGATCATTTGCGGCCAGGAGTTTGAGACCAGCCTGGGCAAAAAAGTGAGATCCTGTCTCTAGAAAAAGTTAAAAAATAAGCTGGACATGGTGGCGGCATGTGCCTGTGGGCCCAGCAATATGAGAATCTGAAGCGGGAGGATTGCTTGAGCCCAGGAGTTAGAGGCTACACTGAGCTGTGTTCATGCCACCACACTCCAGCCTGGGTGACAGGGTGACAGAGTGAGAACTGTCTCAAAAAAGAAGAAAAAAGATTCAGAAACACAGAGGCAGGTGGAAGTAAGTCATAGGAAACCCTCAGACACTAGGGCAAGGAATTGGCCTTGACCCCTGGCTGGGAAACTGGCATTCGGGGACCTCATTTTGCAGCTCTATGTCAAGAAAGGAGGACCAGCTGACCTTACGTTGCATATCACATTTTTGGTTACTATCAGGCCTGTTATTGACTAAAAATCTTAGATATTTTTTCCATAGCAACTGCTTTCTAAGCAGGTCTTCTTCATTCTGTATTTGTACAGTTGGTTTTAGAACATAAATGCGGGACTTTTCTTAGAGTTCTGCTTATTTCACTTGATTACTGTAGGTTCATGATTTCAACTGGTTAAGGTAACTGACCTGTTGTTCTTCCAGCTGGTGAAACTTATATGTATGTTTCCTATATAGGTGCATGTGGTGTATTTAAATATTATTGACATGGTTTCTTTGTTTCCATTAAAGTCATGGATAAAAATATTGATCAAGCAAGAATTTAAGGTTTGATTAATGTGATACTCTACTGTGGACACTATTTTTATCAGTTATAAAGATTTGCTGATCACATTTTGAGTATGCTTTTCAACCACGTTCAAATCCACTTACAACTAGTAGGTCTTCATTTTTGTATTCACAAGTTTATTTTTGGAATCTCTATCAAACTCTTTGCCAAAATTAAGATACACCATGCATAAAAATTCTATCAAAAAAAAAAGGATAAAAATTTGGTCTCACCTAAGTTTACAACAGTTAAACTATTCTTTTCTAATTATTGAAAATAATTAGAACTGAAAATCCAGTCTAGAATTTTCCCAGGACCTTAAATTGCCAATATACATATTCTAATGAATATTTTATAGCAATGTCTTTCTTTGTAGGTGAAACAATAGCATGTGATTTTTTTTTTTTTTTCAGGGAGGTAGTTTTCTTGCACTGTGCCATATACTTTGATATCATATAGATCTAAAACTCACTGGGTTTCTCTGTGAACTTTTCCTCTGACACATACTTAGGGAAGATTTCCGAAAGAAACAGAAATGCTGGTGGTTGTATATATCTTATGCAATATCTAGCTTTATTTCATTTATGTAGCAAGTGTTTATTGAACACCTATAATATGACAGATAACAAGCTAGGTGCTGACTAACATTACAATGAACAAAATAGACCTGCTATTTTCTTTCTTGAAGTTTGCGGCCTAAAAGATACAAATGTTAATCGAATAATCACTCAAATGGAAATTGCTATACATGGCATGAAAAATATGTACAGGATGCTGTAATGGAAGGTCTGTTTTAGAATAGAAAGTTAACAGCGGTCCCAGAAGAAGAAACTGAAGAATGAGTAAGAGTTAAAGACTCAGAGATTATATTAAGAGGATTCAAATATGCATGTTATAATAGGATTTCCAGGTGGAGAGAATGGAGGGAATGGTAGAAGAGCAATATTTGCAGAAATGATGGCTGGAAATTTTCCAGGATTGAAAAACGACATTGAGTTTGAAGGCGAAAGTGTACTCGGAAACCTGAGCTGTATGAATTTTAAAAGCCACTCTGGTCGATGCATGGAAAATAGATTGCAAGGGGGTCAGAGCGGAGATGGAGAAACCAATTAGGAGGCTGTGATAGTAGTTCAGCATGGGATGATGATGGCTTAGAAATATTGGCATTTGTGGATATGGAAAAAAGTGAAAAGTTCTGAGAGTTATATTGGAGTTTGAATAAATAGGATCCAGTGAATAATTGGATTAGGAGTCGGGGAAAGAGAGGTGTCAAGATAGACTCCGAGGTTTCTGGCATGAAAAACTACGTCGATGGAGAAATGCCAGTTGTTAAATGAGGGAAGATGGAAGCATGACCAGATTGGGGGATCATCCCTGAATGTCAGAGTTACGTGACTGGCTTATAAGAGTTGTAACTAGGCAAATCAGTCAACCAGTTCACCTTCAAGTCCTTTGCATCTTAAAGTATGGGGATTCCCAAGCTCCCAGTAAAGTTGGTGCCTAATTTTAATGTTGGTATCACACAAAAACCTGAATCTACATTATGGACTAAAGGGGGCTTGATTCCTGAAGAAGTAAGGTTTAAGTTCTGAATTGTAATTCCAGGGATCTTAGAGTAAGCATAAATTCTGTTGCTGAATCACAGAGCAATTTGGATATGGGATTTCCATTCTTGGGTTTGCAATTAATATTCTTTGTAAAATAATATTACCCTTTTCTATTTTGGAAACTAATATTTTCTGTTTTTGTTGATCACAGGGGAGGGCTATGAGCCATAATGAAATGTGGAGCAGGTTGGAGCAAGGCTTTGTTCCTATGTAACATCTGTCTAGGTTTGATCAGTGCTTCAGTATTTGCAATTGTAATCATCCGGTCATTTCCTTTTCCTGTCTGCTCAGCATGCAACACACAGTGTGGAAGCTGTGATTCACAGGCCAGCTGTACCTCCTGCCGAGATCCAAACAAGGTTCTGCTCTTTGGGGAATGTCAGTACGAGAACTGTGCCCCACAGTACTATCTTGACTTCTCCACCAACAGGTGCAAAGGTAAAGCTCTTCCTGAATTGTGTAAAGATTCTTTTACTCAGTGATACCCCTTTACTACTGATGTCTAGTTTTCCATATTGAGAAAACACCAGTCATCATATATTTTGACTGTCTCTGATGATAGCAACAATTGTGTAGGTATGTATAGGTTCATTTATTCACTCCTTGATTTACTTATTAAGCATGTATTTTGAGCACCTTCTTGTGTCAGACGTTGTACCACATTTTGATAACAAGACTAGAGGTGGCAAATTGTAAATCCTCAGGTTATATTTGGCCCATAGACATGTTTTCTTTGGTCGGCCTAATGTTTCAATGCTTTAAAATCTTTAATTATTCACCTTTTAAAAATTAGAATATTTCACATACAAAAATTGAGATTTTCTTTTTTTTTTATTATACTTTAAGTTCTAGGGTACATGTGCATAACGTGCAGGTTTGTTACATATGTATACTTGTGCCATGTTGGTGTGCTGCACCCATCAACTCGTCAGCACCCATCAATTCATCATTTATATCAGGTATAACTCCCAATGCAATCCCTCCCCCCTCCCCCCTCCCCATGATATGCCCCAGTGTGTGATGATCCCCTTCCCGAGTCCAAGTGATCTCATTGTTCAGTTCCCACCTATGAGTGAGAACATGCGGTGTTTGGTTTTCTCTTCTTGTGATAGTTTGCTAAGAATGATGGTTTCCAGCTGCATCCATGTCCCTACAAAGGACACAAACTCATCCTTTTTTATGGCTGCATAGTATTCCATGGTGGATATGTGCCACATTTTCTTAATCCAGTCTGTCACAGATGGACATTTGGGTTGATTCCAAGTCTTTGCTATTGTGAATAGTGCCGCAATAAACATACGTGTGCATGTGTCTTTGTAGCAGCATGATTTATAATCCTTGGGTATATACCCAGTAGTGGGATGGCTGGGTCATATGGTACATCTAGTTCTAGATCCTTGAGGAATTGCCATACTGTTTTCCATAATGGTTGAACTAGTTTACAATCCCACCAACAGTGTAAAAGTGTTCCTATTTCTCCACATCCTCTCCAACACCTGTTGTTTCCTGACTTTTTAATGATTGCCATTCTAACTGGTGTGAGATGGTATCTCATTGTGGTTTTGATTTGCATTTCTCTGATGGCCAGTGATGATGAGCATTTTTTCATGTGTCTGTTGGCTGTATGAATGTCTTCTTTTGAGAAATGTCTGTTCATATCCTTTGCCCACTTTTTGATGGGGTTGTTTGTTTTTTTCTTGTATATTTGTTTGAGTTCTTTGTAGATTCTGGATATTAGCCCTTTGTCAGATGAGTAGATTGCAACAATTTTCTCCCATTCTGTAGGTTGCCTGTTCACTCTGATGGTAGTTTCTTTTGCTGTGCAGAAGCTCTTTAGTTTAATGAGATCCCATTTGTCAATTTTGGTTTTTGCCACCGTTGCTTTTGGTGTTTTAGGACATGAAGTCCTTGCCCATGCCTATGTCCTGAATGGTATTACCTAGATTTTCTTCTAGGGTTTTTATGGTATTAGGTCTAACATTTAAGTCTCTAATCCATCTTGAATTAATCTTCATATAAGGAGTAAGGAAAGGATCCAGTTTCAGCTTTCTACTTATAGCTAGCCAATTTTCCCAGCACCATTTATTAAATAGGGAATCCTTTCCCCATTTCTTGTTTCTCTCAGGTTTGTCAAAGATCAGATGGCTGTAGATGTGTGGTATTATTTCTGAGGACTCTGTTCTGTTCCATTGGTCTATATCTCTGTTTTGGTACCAGTACCATACTGTTTTGGTTACTGTAGCCTTGTAGTATAGTTTGAAGTCAGGTAGCGTGATGCCTCCAGCTTTGTCCTTTTCACTTAGGATTGTCTTGGCAATGCGGGCTCTTTTTTGGTTCCATATGAACTTTAAAGCCGTTTTTTCCAATTCTGTGAAGAAACTCATTGGTAGCTTGATGGGGATGGCGTTGAATCTATAAATAACCTTGGGCAGTATGGCCATTTTCACGATATTGATTCTTCCTATCCATGAGCATGATATGTTCTTCCATTTGTTTGTGTCCTCTTTTATTTCACTGAGCAGTGGTTTGTAGTTCTCCTTGAAGAGGTCCTTTACATCCCTTGTAAGTTGGATTCCTAGGTATTTTATTCTCTTTGAAGCAATTGTGAATGGAAGTTCATTCCTGATTTGGCTCTCTGTTTGTCTGTTACTGGTGTATAAGAATGCTTGTGATTTTTGCACATTAATTTTGTATCCTGAGACTTTGCTGAAGTTGTTTATCAGCTTAAGGAGATTTTGGGCTGAGACAATGGGGTTTTCTAAATATACAATCATGTCATCTGGAAACAGGGACAACTTGACTTCTTCTTTTCCTAACTGAATACCCTTGATTTCTTTCTCTTGCCTGATTGCCCTAGCCAGAACTTCCAACACTATGTTGAATAGGAGTGGTGAGAGAGGGCATCCCTGTCTTGTGCCAGTTTTCAAAGGGAATTTTTCCAGTTTTTGACCATTCAGTATGATATTGGCTGTGGGTTTGTCATAAATAGCTCTTATTATTTTGAGGTACGTTCCCTCAATACCGAATTTATTGAGCGTTTTTAGCATGAAGGGCTGTTGAATTTTGTCAAAAGCCTTTTCTGCATCTATTGAGATAATCATGTGGTTCTTGTCTTTGGTTCTGTTTATATGCTGGATTACGTTTATTGATTTGTGAATGTTGAGCCAGCCTTGCATCCCAGGGATGAAGCCCACTTGATCATGGTGGATAAGCTTTTTGATGTGCTGCTGAATCCAGTTTGCCAGTATTTTATTGAGGATTTTTGCATCCATGTTCATCAGGGATATTGGTCTAAAATTCTCTTTTTTTGTTGTGTCTCTGCCAGGCTTTGGTATCAGGATGATGTTGGCCTCATAAAATGAGTTAGGGAGGATTCCCTCTTTTTCTGTTGATTGGAAGAGTTTCAGAAGGAATGGTACCAGCTCCTCCTGTACCTCTGGTAGAATTCAGCTGTGAATCCATCTGGTCCTGGACTTTTTTTGGTTGGTAGGCTATTAATTATTGCCTCAATTTCAGAGCCTGCTATTGGTCTATTCAGGGATTCAACTTCTTCCTGGTTTAGTCTTGGGAGAGTGTAAGTGTTCAGGAAATTATCCATTTCTTCTAGATTTTCTAGTCGATTTGCGTAGAGGTGTTTATAGTATTCTCTGATGGTAGTTTGTATTTCTGTGGGGTCGGTGGTGATATCCCCTTTATCATTTTTTATTGCGTCTATTTGATTCCTCTCTCTTTTCTTCTTTATTAGTCTTGCTAGCGGTCTGTCAATTTTGTTGATCTTTTCAAAAAACCAACTCCTGGATTCATTGATTTTTTGGAGGGTGTTTTGTGTCTCTATCTCCTTCAGTTCTGCTCTGATCTTAGTTATTTCTTGCCTTCTGCTAGCTTTTGAATGTGTTTGCTCTTGCCTCTCTAGTTCTTTTAATTGTGATGTTAGAGTGTCAATTTTAGATCTTTCCTGCTTTCTCTTGTGGGCATTTAGTGCTATAAATTTCCCTCTACACACTGCTTTAAATGTGTCCCAGAGATTCTGGTACGTTGTGTCTTTGTTCTCATTGGTTTCAAAGAACATCTTTATTTCTGCCTTCATTTCGTTATGTACCCAGTAGTCATTCAGGAGCAGGTTGTTCAGTTTCCATGTAGTTGAGCATTTTTGATTGAGTTTCTTAGTCCTGAGTTCTAGTTTGATTGCACTGTGGTCTGAGAGACAGTTTGTTATAATTTCTGTTCTTTTACATTTGCTGAGGAGTGCTTTACTTCCAATTATGTGGTCAATTTTGGAATAAGTGCGATGTGGTGCTGAGAAGAATGTATATTCTGTTGATTTGGGGTGGAGAGTTCTATAGATGTCTATTAGGTCCGCTTGGGGCAGAGATGAGTTCAATTCCTGGATATCCTTGTTAACTTTCTGTCTCGTTGATCTGTCTAATGTTGACAGTGGAGTGTTGAAGTCTCCCATTATCATTGTATGGGAGTCTAAGTCTCTTTGTAAGTCTCTAAGGACTTGCTTTATGAATCTGGGTGCTCCTGTATTGAGTGCATATATATTTAGGATAGTTAGCTCTTCCTTTTGAATTGATCCCTTTCCCATTATGTAATGGCCTTCTTTGTCTCTTTTGATCTTTGAGGGTTTAAAGTCTGTTTTATCAGAGACTAGGATTGCAACTCCTCCTTTTTTTTTGTTCTCCATTTGCTTGGTAGATCTTCCTCCATCCCTTTATTTTGAGCCTATGTATGTCTCTGCATGTGAGATGGGTCTCCTGAATACAGCAGACTGATGGGTCTTGACTCTTTATCCAGTTTGCCAGTCTGTGTCTTTTAATTGGAGCATTTAGTCCATTTACATTTAAGGTTAATATTGTTATGTGTGACCTTGATCCAGCCATTATGATATTAACTGGTTATTTTGCTCGTTAGTTGATGCAGTTTCTTCCTAGCCTCGATGGTCTTTACATTTGGGCATGTTTTTGCAATGGCTGGTACCGGTTTTTCCTTTCCATGTTTAGGGCTTCCTTCAGGATCTCTTGTAAGGCAGGCCTGGTGGTGACAAAATCTCTAAGCATTTGCTTATCTGTAAAGGATTTTATTTCTCCTTCACTTATGAAACTTAGTTTGGCTGGATATGAAATTCTGGGTTTAAAATTCTTTTCTTTAAGAACGTCGAATATTGGCCCCCACTCTCTTCTGACTTGTAGAGTTTCTGCCGAGAGATCTGCTGTTAGTCTGATGGGCTTCCCTTTGTGGGTAACCCGACCTTTCTCTCTGGCTGCCCTTAAGATTCTTTCCTTCATTTCAACTTTGGTCAATCTGGCAATTATGTGTCTTGGAGTTGCTCTTCTCGAGGAGTATCTTTGTGGCCTTCTCTGTATTTCCTGAATTTGAATGTTGGCCTGCCCTACTAGGTTGGGGAAGTTCTCCTGGATGATATCCTGAAGAGTGTTTTCCAACTTGGTTCCATTTTCCCCCTCACTTTCAGGCACCCCAATCAGACGTAGATTTGGTCTTTTTACATAATCCCATACTTCTTGCAGGCTTTGTTCATTTCCTTTTCTTCTTTTTTCTTTTGCTTTCTCTTCTCGCTTCATTTCATTCATTTGATCCTCAATCGCTGATACTCTTTCTTCCAGTTGATCGAGTCGGTTACTGAAGCTTGTGCATTTGTCACGTATTTCTCGTGTCATGGTTTTCATCTCTGTCATTTCGTTTATGACCTTCTCTGCGTTAATTAGTCTAGCTGTCAATTCTTCCACTCTTTTTTCAAGATTTTTAGTTTCTTTGCGCTGGGTACGTAATTCCTCCTTTAGCTCTGAGAAGTTTGATGGACTGAAGCCTTCTTCTCTCAACTCGTCAAAGTCATTCTCTGACCAGCTTTGATCCGTTGCTGGCGATGGGCTGCGCTCCTCAGTTGAAAATGCAGAAATCACCGGTCTTCTGTGTCGCTCATGCTGGGAGTTGGAGACTGGAGCTGTTCCTATTTGGCCATCTTGCTCTGCCCCCCAAAAATTGAGATTTTCAAATGTTGTTGTTTTTTTTAACCAGAAGCTCTAGTAGTGTTGGATATGCATCCCGACAGTGCAACTGTAGGTTGAAACAGTGTAGCTGTCGTCCCTGCTGGATGGAGCAGGATCTCTTCAGTTTATCAGTCCCCACCATTCCCTTTCTATCACACAAGGCCTACTCTGAAGATACATCACCTTTCTGGGCTGTAGGTGTTTGCATTTACAACTCTAGATTGCTACCTCTAAGCTTGATGAGGTCAGGAGTCATGTCTGATATGTTCATTTCTGCTTAACATACTTAAATGAGTGAAGATGTAGTCCCTGTGTTCAAGGAAATTTATAGGGAGATAATGTCAAATGCCAAGTGCCTTTTTCTTTGCTCTCCAGTAGTTGGAATTCTTGGGGCTTATGCTCTTTGAATGATAGTGCTCAGCAAGAGGAAAAGCAGAGGTAAAGAACAGGTTTTACTTGCTCCTGTCCATTTCCTCATTCCTGCCTCCTTCCACATTTCTCTCTATCCTTCTGATTCTGGCAGAGAGGCTAGAGCTTAGATATGGTGGTCAAACATCTGTCAAGTAAACTTAGGATGCTATAAGGTTCTGCAAAATTACACACTTTCCATTCCAAAAAATTCTACTTGGTTGTCAACTTAGGTGGTCTGCTGTGTTCAAGACCGCAGAGGTTTTTTCCTTTCTTTTTTTTTTTTTTTTTTTTTTTTGACTTCTAACCAGTAGCTGTCAGTTTGCGGTGAAAAACAAGATTATCACAAATCCACCCCATTATAGATGATTTCATAACTATGCTGGCAGTTTTCAAGGCTCTGTTTTAGTCATTTTCCCTCAGGACTGATTCAGCCAAATAAAGGAATAGGATTAACTTTGTAAGTCTTCTTGGAAGCACGTGTACTGTCTTGCATATTTACCTGATTTCTTTGGGACTTAGAAATATTCTATCAAGGAAGAGAACAGGTAACTCATGAGAGGTTTCTCCAGTTTCTTAGCAGAAATGGAAGGTGAGATCCAGGGTGGCCATGAATGGAGATAGGTTCTCTGAGAGAAACAGTTCAGCAGCAAATGTTTATTGAGTTGTTACTGTATGCCAGGCAGTGTGCTAAATTATTGAATTTCATTATTTCATTTTATTCTTCACAATGACTTTATGAAATGGGTACTACTCTCACCCATGTTTTACAGGTGAGAAACCAAGGATAATATAGATAAAAACATTATTGTAGGATAATACAGATAAAAAGTAGCAAAGTCATGACTTGAATAGAGATTTACCTTTTTCAAAACCCATGCACTTAACTGTGCTATCCCATCCCATCTTCCATGCACGTAGCACTTCCCTTACCAGCTACAGCACTGGCTTTCAAACATTAGTTTTCTGACTGCATCAGAATTGCCTGGGCCATTAAAAACAACAGCAAGAGCAACAACTATAATATTCACAATAACAAGTACAGCAGCAACATGTTTTCCCTTGCCCCATCCCAATCCCTGAGACTCCGATTTGATAAATCTGATGTTGAGCCTAATCCATATTTTTAACAACCCCCCTGGATTATTTGCGTATACATTCAAGGTTAGACCCCTCTAGAACATAAGCTCCTTGATGACAAGTTCTATACTACCACCTTTATATTGCCCCCTCCTGCTGTTCAGTGACTATCCCATAGGTGCTTATGGAGCAAATTAACATGTAATTGAGTCCGTTCTAATGCCTAAATGAGATCTTATATTGTTTTAGCAACCTCTTTCTTTCTGGACAGGACCTTTATGCCCCATATAATTCTGACATCATTGGTTCTTTCTGTCATTTTGGTCAATGCCTGGTTTTGAGAGGTAGAAACTCATGCAACTGGTGTTATTGGTGGCAGCAGATGCATTCTTAGTTGAGTCTCTGACATCTCTTTACCTATTGAGCATTGAGTACTTGAAAGAAGTCAGGGTTAGCTGAAAACTGCCAGCATAGTTATGAAATCATTTATAATGGGGTAGATTTGTGATAATCTTGTTTTTCACCACAAACTGACAGGTTTGTGGGGCGAGTTGGCCACTCCCTGAGGCAGGTTTTGCCTGAAGACTTGATGGGGCACAGGGATAAAGAATTAAGACGGGAGTGATCTGGTTTCTCAGCAGCCCTGCTGACAAGCAGGCTTGGCACAAGCATGGAGTGCTCCTTGTACATGTCCGTGTCTAACATAATTAGAGAACACTTAAAGCTCAGAGAAGCATTCAGGCTACTACAAGTGGAAACCTCGTTTGAGTCTGCTTATCTGACATCTCTTACGTTGTCCTTATTTTACTCCTTGTGGCTGCAAACAGACTCCTCATAAATGAATTTCTGGGTCTGAGGGTGGACAGAAAGGAAGATAATCTAATGCAGACTTTCTCTTTTAGAGTGTGATTGGAGCTGCAGTGCCTGCAGTGGGCCCCTGAAAACAGACTGCCTGCAGTGCATGGATGGCTACGTTCTCCAGGATGGGGCCTGTGTGGAGCAGTGCCGGTCATCATTTTACCAGGACTTGGGCCTCTGCAAGAGTAAGTGTGTAGAGGCCCTTCTGTGTGTTCAGCCATACCTTGGCCACCTCCGGTTTGTACTCTTCTCAGAAGGAAACTGTGGCAAGTTTCCCCTTTTTTTACCCAGTTTCTGGTTTCTTTCCTAAGAGCTATCTTTGTTATCATGAACATTTCCCCTTTTCATCTTCCATGCCCTAATAACACATTTGCTAAAATTTGAGGGCAGTATGGGAATCTTGGGCATATAGGACCACACAAACAGGTGTGTGTTAGCTGTTACTTTCAGATTTTCTTAAAAATTGAACAGTCAGGCTCCAGGTGGGAAGGTGTTTGTACCCTAGGCATTTGGACACATGGGAAGACCCGATGATTTCACTCACTGACCCCTTCAACCCTCTGTATTGCATATAGCTCACAATCATCTCTCTCTGGCCTAGTATCCCTTTTTATTTATTTATTTTTTTATTATACTTTAAGTTCTAGGGTACATGTGCATAACGTGCAGGTTTGTTACATATGTATATTTGTGCCATGTTGGTGTGCTGCACCCATCAACTCGTCAGCACCCATCAATTCATCATTTATATCATGTATAACTCCCCAATGCAATCCCTCCCTCCTCCCCCCTCCCCATGATAGGCCCCAGTGTGTGATGTTCCCCTTCCCGAGTCCAAGTGATCTCATTGTTCAGTTCCCACCTATGAGTGAGAACATGCGGTGTTTGGTTTTCTGTTCTTGTGATAGTTTGCTAAGAATGATGGTTTCCAGCTGCATCCATGTCCCTACAAAGGACACAAACTCATCCTTTTTTATGGCTGCATAGTATTCCATGGTGTATATGTGCCACATTTTCTTAATCCAGTCTGTCACAGATGGACATTTGGGTTGATTCCAACTCTTTGCTATTGTGAATAGTGCTGCAATAAACATACGTGTGCATGTGTCTTTGTAGTAGAATAATTTATAATCCTTTGGGTATATACCCAGTAGTGGGATGGCTGGGTCATATGGTACATCTAGTTCTAGATCCTTGAGGAATTGCCATACTGTTTTCCATAATGGTTGAACTAGTTTACAATCCCACCAACAGTGTAAAAGTGTTCCTATTTCTCCACATCCTCTCCAACACCTGTTGTTTCCTGACTTTTTAATGATTGCCATTCTAACTGGTGTGAGATGGTATCTCATTGTGGTTTTGATTTGCATTTCTCTGATGGCCAGTGATGATGAGCATTTTTTCATGTGTCTGTTGGCTGTATGAATGTCTTCTTTTGAGAAATGTCTGTTCATATCCTTTGCCCACTTTTTGATGGGGTTGTTTGTTTTTTTCTTGTATATTTGTTTGAGTTCTTTGTAGATTCTGGATATTAGCCCTTTGTCAGATGAGTAGATTGCAAAAATGTTCTCCCATTCTGTAGGTTGCCTGTTCACTCTGATGGTAGTTTCTTCTGCTGTGCAGAAGCTCTTTAGTTTAATGAGATCCCATTTGTCAATTTTGGCTTTTGCTGCCGTTGCTTTTGGTGTTTTAGACATGAAGTCCTTGCCCATGCCTATGTCCTGAATGGTACTACCTAGATTTTCTTCTAGGGTTTTTATGGTATTAGGTCTAACATTTAAGTCTCTAATCCATCTTGAATTAATCTTTGTATAAGGAGTAAGGAAAGGATCCAGTTTCAGCTTTCTACTTATGGCTAGCCAATTTTCCCAGCACCATTTATTAAATAGGGAATCCTTTCCCCATTTCTTGTTTCTCTCAGGTTTGTCAAAGATCAGATGGCTGTAGATGTGTGGTATTATTTCTGAGGACTTAGTATCCCTTTTAGCCTCAACTGAACACTACAAAATTCTCAGACCCTGAAATTCCCCTCAAAAGTGTACAGATGGCATTCCTAGGAGTATTCCTGGGGGACTGAAAACTGACTTGATGAACCACAAAAGGTCAACACTTCAGCAAAACAGTATTGAGAGCCAAGGACTAATAATAATAATAGTTGCTTAGGCCAGGAATGGTGGCTCACGTCTGTAATCCCAACACTTTGGGAGGCGGAGGGAGATGGATCACCTGAGGTCGGGAGTTCGAGACCAGCCTGACCAACATGGAGAAACCCCATCTCTACTAAAAATACAAAATTAGCCAAGCATGGTGGCACATGCCTGTAATCCCAGCTACTCAGGAAGGCTAAACCAGGAGAATCACTTGAATCCGGGAGGCGGAGGTTGGGTTGAGCCGAGATTGTGCCACTGTACTCCAGCCTGGGCAACAAGCAAAACTCCATCTCAAATAGTAATAGTAATAATAATAATAATAATAATAATAATAATAATAATGGCTGCTGATATCTGTCATTCACTTTATAGTTTATCTAGCATTTTCCATGGGTGGATAGGACAGTATATCAACCCCCATTTTATAGAGAAGAACACTGAGGCTCAGTGAGGTAGAGTGACTAATCCTAAGTCTCCCAGCTGGTAAGTATCATAGTCACAACCAAAACCCAGACTCTTTCACTCTTCATATGGTCCTTTGCCAGGTACACTAGGCTGTACTGCTGCTGGACATCTTATGCTGCCTTCCCACAAGGGCCTGGAGCCCCTGGAAAGCCACACAGATTCCTGATGACTTGACTTTTGTCTTTCAGACTGTGACAGCTACTGTCTCCAGTGCCA
Organism: Rhinopithecus roxellana; assembly: GCF_007565055.1. Taxonomy (NCBI): domain Eukaryota; kingdom Metazoa; phylum Chordata; class Mammalia; order Primates; family Cercopithecidae; genus Rhinopithecus; species Rhinopithecus roxellana. The sequence goes on along the minus strand of NC_044550.1, from coordinate 34,909,047 downwards.
AGGTCCCCATGAGTGTACCCGCTGTGAAGGGCCATTTCTCCTCTTGGAAGCCCAGTGCGTCCAGGAATGTGGGAAGGGGTACTTTGCAGATCATGTAAAGCACAAATGCACAGGTAACTTGGAGACTGTTTTGATTATTCTGGAAAGAAGTGAAGGCAGCAAGTAAGTCACATGTGCTGACTCTCAGGTATCCAAGAACACTTAAATTAGAAAGCGGAATGAAAGCCCAGAGAGCTTAGCCTAAGTAATTGATGGCTTCACATGCATATCTGCCATATGTTGGTTAAATAGGATATAGGAATGTAAGCCAATATTTTCTTACACAAATCAATATTGTCCCCAAAGGTCTTTATGGAAACAAAGCCAATATTTTATGGAATGTAAAGCTTATATTGATCTACAGTGAGGGATCCATTAAGAGTGGATCAGCCCTGTTGATATAGACATAGAATTTTTAGTGTTTAGACTAAATTACCCGTGATTCTGAGAGTATCCTTAAAGAATGGGAATTTTGGGGACAATTTAGTGAAACACACTGGAGCTTTTATGAAACTCAAGTTGAACCCCAAGTCTTAATCTCCTTGTCCACTGGATTAGCTAGAGAGTTTTATCAGTTTTTTCTCATCATATCTATCAAAACTTGGTTTGTATGCCCCACTGTAGTACCTGACATTTAATAATGCTATTAACCAGGCATAGCATTTACATATCACTAAATTTCCCCCATTTGCATTATCTAATTTCATATTCACAATGGCTTGATAAAATATGACAGACACTATGAATCCTGTTTTACAAGTGAAAGAAAAATAAGAGACTTAAAAGTGTTAATCACAGCAACTTAAGATCAGATGTTAAACCCAGGTTTTCTGATTCCAATCCAGGGCCCTTTAAACTATACTGTGTAGCCTCTCTATAACCAAATCTCAACTAAGAAAGCAGAAAAATTAGTCAGTAAAAACTCTTCCTAGAAAATTGTTAACTTGACCCGAAAAGTAATCCTATGGTCCTATTAATAGCTGCTCTCCTCCAGTATTTAAAATACTATTAAATACTACTACTACTAATAATAATAAGAAGAAGAAGAAATAGAACGGTGGTAGTAGTAGAACAATTGAGCCCTTCCTGCGTATTATAACAGGAATACGCGGTGTTTCAGTCACTGCACATTATAACACATATAATCCTCCCAACAATTATTTGCATTAGGTGCTATTAATGTCCCCATTTTTAAGACAAGAAAATTATGGCATCGATTGTTTTTTTTTTTTTTTTTTTTTTTTGAGACGGAGTCTCGCTCTGCCGCCCAGGCTGGAGTGCTGTGGCCAGATCTCAGCTCACTGCAAGCTCCGCCTCCCGGGTTCACGCCATTCTCCTGCCTCAGCCTCCCGAGTAGCTGGGACTACAGGCACCCGCCACCTCACCCGGCTAATTTTTTTTATTTTTTTAGTAGAGACGGGGTTTCACCGTGTTAGCCAGGATGGTCTCGATCTCCTGACCTTGTGATCCGCCCGTCTCGGCCTCCCAAAGTGCTGGGATTACAGGTTTGAGCCACCGCGCCCGGCCATCGATTGTTAAACAGAACTTGCCCGAGGTCAACAGCTGGGAAGGTTAGGGAAGGAAGGGTACCTAGAAAGAGTCTGTGCTCTTAATCACTACAAAGGTCTTTTCTTACAAGTCAGTATGGTTAACTTTTTAAACAATTCATGGATGTGTAACATTTTTAGATCGCGTTACGTAAAGCGAGGAGTGTTCCTCTCTATAGATCAGCCCCCTGTACATTCTAAGAGGAAACCGTCAGTCTTCTCTTTTGTTACAGTTAGGGCTCATTTGTTGCATGTGCTCTGACTCTTCTGTTTGAAAGCCCTTTATTTCTCTGTTGCTGGTGGTGCCTTAATTGAATCTCATTTAGTGTTTCCTTTTCTAATAGCCTGTCCTCGGGGGTGCTTGCAGTGCAGCCGCAGGGACCGTTGTCACCTCTGTGGCCATGGGTTCTTTCTGAAGAGTGGCCTCTGTGTTTACAACTGTGTTCCTGGCTTTTCTGCCCACTCCTCTAATGAGACATGTTCTGGTAAGTGTTTCTCCTCTGATGGTCTGGTGAACTTACCAATAATTTCTCTATGTGAAGGCTGAGTTTGCAGACATAATTGACTTATGTGATACAAAATGCAGCATTCCCAATTTGGGAAAACCCATGGTGCTGCTAAGGAGTAAGGGACTCTTTATAGAATATGGAAAATTGGGAAATCTCAACTTCTATAATCATTGGAAAGGAAAAGAAGCAATCTGTGCCTTAAAAGTCACAGCTATCAGCTAAGAAATTGGCATAAAACTTAGCTAAGTTCCTGAACTACAGCCATGTTATAGAAAATTATATCTATACAGTCACACTTTGCTTAATGATGGGGATACATTCTGAGAAATGCATCATTAAGCAGTTTCATCATTGTTTGAACTTCATAGAGTGTAGTTACCCAAACCTAGATGATATAGCCTACTGCACACCAAGGCTATATAATATAGGCTACAAACCTGTACAGCATGTGAGTGTACTGAATACCATAGGCAATTGTAACACAATAGTAAGTATTTGTGTATCTAAACATATCTAAAATAGAAAAGGTACAGTATAATTTTATGGGACCACCATCATATAAGTGGTCTGTTGTTGACTGAAATGTTATAGAGCACATGACTATATTTACCTATGATTTATTTATATTTATATAAATTTGTAGAGCTAATTATGTCAAAGTGCAGTGGTACACCCTTTTTCACACATTAGAGATAAATTATAAATAAATAACAAATAGTATGAGGAGTCTGCTTCATGAGGTTTCTAGCAGATGGATTTCAAGCTACCCTGTTTGCCCTTAAAAATATGTAACATCGCCCCGGCATGGTGGCTCATGCCTGTAATTCCAGCACATTGGGAGGCCGAGGCAGGCAGATCATCTGAGGTCAGGAGTTCAAGACCAGCCTGGTCAACATGGTGAAACCCTGTGTTTACTAAAAATACAAAAATTAGCCAGGCACAGTAATGAGCGCCTGTAATCCCAGCTACTGAGGAGGCTGAGGCAGGAGAATCGCTTGAACCCAGGAAGTGGAGGTTATGGTGAGCCGAGATCATGCCACAGTACTCCAGCCTGGGCGACAGAGCAAGACTCCATCTCAAAATAATAATAATAATAATAAGTAACATGTTAAGAAATGAAGCCAGTCTCTTCCAACACATTAATGGACGTGTTACCTTAAATAACAAAGAGAAGTGAATTTAAATTCAGTCTTAATTTTGAATCCCAAAACCTTTATAGGTGAGTAAAGCTTGGGAGGGACATTACTGAGTGTTGGCTTTTGAGAGTCGTTCGTCAAAAACATGAGGCAATATCTTATTGTGGTTATGATTTTGCACCTGCTCATGTGCTTATTGGCCTTTGTGTATCTTCTTTGAAGAAATGCAGATTCAAATTCTTCACCCATTTTAAAAATTGGGTTTTTCATTTTCTATTGTTGAGTTATAGGAGTTCTTTACATATTCTTGATACAAGTCCCTTTGTAGATCTATGATTTGTGTGTTTACTCCCATTCTGTGTGTTGTCTTTTCACTTTCTCACAGGTACCCTTTGAATACAAAAGTTTTACATTTTGATGATGTTCATTTATTTTTTCTTTTGTCATGTGTGCTTTTTATGTCTTATCTAAGAAAGCATTGTCTAATTCAAAAATCATAAAAATATACTCCTATATTTTCTTCTAAGAGTTTTATAGTTTAATGATTACATTGAAGTCCTATGTTCTTGTCATGTGCATCCAGGGCGGTAACCACTGGGAGGCTTATTGTATACCGTAGCCCAGAATCTCAGCTGTGCAGCTCTGAGCTAACAACATTACAAGCTTATTTAAAATTAAAACAGAAAAAGGGTTGGCACATGGAGGGCAGCTGAAAGGAAAGCTGGAGCTGCCTGTAAGAGGAGAACATGTCCGAGTCAGAGCCAGAGCTCAGCAGGAAGTGACAGCAGTGTTTGGCAGGTGCAGTCGTAAAGATAGGTACTGGTTTGGAACTAGGACTTGTTTCCTCACCTAAACTTCTTTAAAAGAAGAAAATAGCCATTAACCTTTGGTTTGGCATGGAATTGGGAATGGCCTACTCCAGCCATCGGCATAGTTTCCAGGCTCCTTGTCTTCTATATGGAATGTGTGTCAAAGAACAGGAGCAGTGACTCACACCTGAGGACCCCACTGGGAGGCAAAGAGACATCATGTGTATTCTTCAGGAACACTGAAGTTCCCTAGAGCCAGCTGACGGTTGTGGTCTTTTGTAACAATGTAATACTGTAAACTCCAGCACACTGTTTATGCAGTGAAATCAACTCTGTTTCTTATTTTGTGTTTATTCTCTGGAAATTGTAAGGAGGTGGTCTGAAAAAATAAAAATAAGGGGAAATTGACCTAATTAGGGAAGGCACCACAAGCTTCACCTTTGGGTTCCTGTTTTTCAGGCAAAATACATACCCCTAGTCTTCATGTGAATGGTTCCCTGATCCTCCCAATTGGTTCAATAAAGCCACTGGATTTTTCCCTCCTGAATGTCCAAGACCAGGAGGGTAGGGTCGAAGATCTCCTGTTTCATGTTGTGAGTGCTCCCACCAATGGTCAGCTAGTGCTCTCAAGAAATGGAAAAGAGGTTCAGCTGGACAAGGCTGGACGTTTTAGCTGGAAAGATGTGAACGAGAAGAAAGTGCGTTTTGTGCACAGCAAAGAAAAACTCAGGTGACTGTGTGTTTTGTTGTTTTCTTCCTGCCTCCTTTCCATCATTGCTTTTCCACTCCTCCACCCTGTCTGAGTCGCTCTTTCTTAATAGCTAACCCTTCTCATCTGGGGAAGATCAATACTCCACAAACCCAAATGCTGTCAGCTGCCTGTCATCATTTCCCTGTGATTGCTCAAAGAACGTGCATCTGTTAGAGACATTTTCATTTTCTCACATAATTATGGGTAATTCTCTGATGCAACAGAAAAATCCTGGTACAATTACTCAGATTTTTGGCCCAGCAGAAACAAAAGTGGTCATATACCTAGATGTTACAGCTGCTGCTTCAACATTGGGGCAATACACTGGGAGTGGGCGGCAGAGAGAAAGAGGATGGAGCACATGCTTTTCAAGGTGTTGTATGGTCTCTAGGATTTTAGAGTTGGAAGGAAACTTAGAATCACAGTGAAGTTTTTATTATCCACATTATGGGATTAATTGTGGTTAATTTTTAAGCCTGATTCAGTTTTCCCCTGATGCCTAGCACACTTCTGGCTGCCTTCCCTACCCCAGCTGACATATGCTTCAGGAATGCAATTGAATGTTAACACCAACCCAAGCAAATATAGCTATATAATTAGCAGGGTAAATCTACTCCACAGAAGTCAGAGGGTGCCCCCCAAAGATTAGCCTTTCGGATTATCCTTCATCCTGCTCTACTTCATTAGTGCAGATAATTCAGCATAGACTCTATGTATAAACAAGGAGTTGAAACCCATGGAACAGTGACAAGGGTGCAGTGAGTATTTTCTGCTGTCAACACTAACCTTGAGGGTTGGTTGGTTTTGAGATTTGGGTTGGGAGATAGGTGAGGAGAAAAGTAGATGGCATTTTCTCTATTGTAATTCAGAGGTGATGATACCAGTGACCTTGGAAGATCGTATTATAGGAATAAGAACAACTAGCATTTATGGAGTGCTAACTTTGAGCCAGGCATCATGTTAAGCACTTCACATGAGCTATATATCTCATGTTCCTAGTCTACAGATAAGGAAACTGAGGCCTTGAGAGTATAGGTCATCTTGCCCAAGACCTCTCAACATGTGTGTGCAGAGCTGAGACTCCAAGCCAAGACTGATTCCACAACCCATGCCTTTAGCCACAATGATTTCTGCCTCCCTAATATACTAGGAACAATAGGTATACTTCCCTCCTCAAAGGACAAAAGGTCACCTCATAGAAAAGTATTGCTACAGAGATGAAGCTTAACACTCTGGTGTTTGATGCCATAGACTCTTCAAATTCCTACTGTATATTCTGCATTCATTTTTACTATAAGTATTATTATTATTATTATTATTTGAGACAGAATCTCACTCTGTCGTCCAGGCTGGAGTACAGTGGCATGATCTTGGCACACCAAAACCTCTGCCTCCTGGGTTCAAGTGATTCTCGTGCCTCAGCCTCCTGAGTAGCTGGGACTAGAGGCACACGCCACCATGCCCAGCTAATTTTTGTATTTTTAGAAGATGTAGGGTTTCACTATATTCGCCAGACTGGTCTCGAACTCCTCACCTCTAGTGATCTGCCTGCCTTGGCCTCCCAAAGTGCTGCAATTACATGCGTGAGCTGCCACACCTGGCCTATTCTTAAGTATTTCTATCACACAGACACACAAACACAGAGTGATACAACTCTGTATAGTAATCCCTTTTCTTGCAGTCGCTTATGAAAAGCATAAAGCTTCATAGACAACCAAGGTCAACCTTCTTGTCTAACTTCTTTAACCTCTCATCACCTGTTTTTTTGTGGAATCATAGCTTTGTACCCCTAAAAGGGACAAAGAATGGCAGTTTAGGAAATATAGTCCTCTTTTTGGGGCACCCATTTTAATACTGGATTCTCTTTATCCAACAAAAGAAAGAATGAGAGGCACAGTAAAAATTCAACAAAAGAAAGAAGGAGAATAATAATAAAATGAGGTTGGTAGAAACCCATGGAAAATAAAATTATTAAAGTCTCTGAATAATACAAAACAAATAAGTTTGTGTTTTGTTTTGTTTTTAACCACGAAGTCACTGACCACGATTCTTCAGGATTGGATTCCTTTGGGATTCGAATGCTTCTGTGGAGTGGAAGACAACCTATAGGTGTAGTTGCCATCACTGGGATAAAATGGTATTGCTGATATACTGAACACTGTTATTGGAACCTCAGTACCACCAAAAATCATTTTTAAAAAACTATTTTTGTCTTCCCTTCTCTTCTATCCTGGAAGGCAATCCATCAGTTACATTCTCTTGAAGCCTGAGGTGGTGGTGGAGAGGGACAGGACTTAAATGGGACAGAAAATGAAGGGAAGATAGAAGAGAAGGGAAGACAAAAATCGTTTTTTAAAAAACAATCAGGTTTATTGAGGTATAATTTGCATTCAATAAAATCCCCCATTTTGAAGTGTATTGTTCTATAAATGTTAATAACTGTATACAGTTTTGCAGTCTTGTGACCACAACCATAGTCAATATGTAAAATAGTTTCATTACCCCAAAAGTCTCCTTTTTATAGTTGCTCCTTTCCCCCCAGTCACTGGTGACCACTGATCCAGTTTTACTGCTATAGTTTTGTGGTTTTTAAAACGTTAGGTGAATGGAATCAAACAATATGTAGCCTTTTGTTTCTGTCTTTTGCCATAATGCTTTTGAGATCCATCCACATTCTTTCATGTATAAATAGTAGTTCCAAGAATAACTTCTAAAGAACTTTTAAAACAATGGTCCCTCTGGTAGATTAGAATTCAAAAATACCCATAATGCAGTAGTCCTATATCTTACCAGTCAGCAGCAAGTTCTGTTCTTGGTTTGGCTTTGAAGGTGGGTAAGTCTTACCTTCCCTCTAGCAGTCTCTGAAGCTGCTTGAACAACGGCTTATTTTATTATTAATTGGGACTCTTTGGTTGCAGTAATGGAAGTAAACTTAAACTAGATTAGCAAAAATGTAAGGTTTGTTATAACATTGCAGGAGTGGCTCAGATCTCAAAGGCACCAAGGGCAATTGTGCTCCAGGACAGTGTGGAAGCAAGGACTGGGAAGAGGAAGCAGGAATCAACTCTTCTGTCATCCCTGTGTCTCTTTGCTTGTAGGCTTCATTCACTTCTCTCTTACAGGCAGACTTGTTCTACACCGTAGACTCTGGTTGTCCTGTAGTCAAATGCTGAGACTGACTGCTGGCTCTTGGGCCAGTTGCAAATCGCCAGAATCAGCCATCCTTCCCTAGTCTGTCCACAATGACTATGTGTGGGCTGGTGGGGAGTGAGGGGAGATGAACAGCCATGTAATACAGACATTGCAAACATTGTTACTGGTGGCCCACACACATGAATTGGGCATGGGTTAGGAAGAGCATTTGTTGGGAAGAGGGAATCGTGGAGAACTGGTCAGAGACTATAAAAGATTCCTTTCAATTCTTCAGTTTAACCATTAGCCTACGATATATTGCTAATCTGCCTTGGCCTGACAACTAATTTTTCAGTCTTTTCTTTATTCAGTTTAGAAAGATAGGAAATAAAATGGTTACATAATTATTATAATTGTTATAAGGAGATTTAAGAACACACAGTATTTTTACCTGAATCTTACTATGTTCATCTTTATCTGGTAGTTTTTCTTTATAGTATGAATATGACATTGCTGCAGCAGTTTGATCCAAATTCTTACCTACACATAACCTGAAAATGTTTTTAAGCCTTTTCTGTCTAAAGTCTAATGTAATGATTATATTTTCTTATTCCTTTCTTTGGGACTTCTTTAGGAAAGGTTACTTTTTCCTGAAAATTAGTGACCAGCAGTTCTTCTCTGAGCCACAGCTGATCAACATACAAGCGTTTTCAACACAGGTAATAAAAATGGCCAAGGAATTAATAATTTTACATGCCTACTAGTTCTCAAGCACAAAATCCAGGTTTCCTGTGGATTTAATGAAAATTATTGCATTAAATTAATCTAGTCTTGGCTTCCTCTTGAGATGCCACGGGAGTAATTTTTAGCACTTCTGGGTAATAACAACAGCAGCAACCAAAATTACTAATATTCCTCTAGTACTTAGTGTTACAGTCTTAGTGTTTCACGTAAGTAACTCAGTTAATCCTTATGCCAATATTATGAGGTATTATTGTTTCCAATTTACAGACAAAGAAGCAAAGTCACAAGGTGACGTAACTTGTCTATGGTAATATAGCTAATAAATAGGGAGTCAATGTCTGTGCCCAGTAAATCTGGCTACAGAGGCAGTGTTCTTAACCGTTACATGATGCCTAACTTTACTATACTGAATCTGCTAGCAGCCCTCCCAAATAATTGGCAGGGTGCAGTGGCTCATGCCTATAATCTCAGCACTTTGGGAGGCTGAGGCAGGTGGATTGCTTGGGCCCAGGAGTTTGAAGCCAGCCTGAGCAGCATGGCAAAACCCCATCTATACTGAAACAGAAAAAAGATACAAAAGATTAGCTGGGCCTGGTGATGCATTCCTGTAGTCCCAGCTACTTGGGAAGCTGAGATGGGAGGATCACCTGAGCTCAGGAAGATTGAGGCTGCAATGAATAACGATCATGCCACCGTGCCCCAGCCTGAGCAACACAGTGAGACCCTGTCTCAAACAAACAAACAAACAAAAAAAGACTGTCTTTATTTTTAGGTGAAGGAGTTTGTTGTATCTTTCTCTAGTATGTGGAATTTGCAGCAGTTAGAGAATATTATTAAGGATCTACTTAAATGAGGTTCCAGTGTGCCAGTGTGGCCATCAACAAAACACAGACATGAGGAAGTCATGGTAGATGCTGTAAAACTCAGTGTTATGGCCCTTTGAACTCACCTCTTATCATTCATCTCCGTCAAGTTGTACTTATGGGACCAGAATACATATAGTGGTAGCTGCTCTAGGAACTGGGCTTGAGGGATTGAAGAGCCAAAATGTGCAAAGAATAGGGAAATAGGTATATTCATAAGTCATGAAAAGCAAGGAGTGGAATATTCTCCTGAGGAACTAAATATCCAGATGTCAGTATCATGTTATTCATGATTCAAGGAAGGACACTAGATTATTGTTTTTCATCTGATGTTTTTATATATTCGGTCCAAAAATGAAAGGATCGTGGATAACATAGACTTGAACCAGAGGTGGCTTCAGAATGATATTAATAGCTAGCCCAGTTCACCTCTTCTTGATGGTATTATCACATCAGGGATAAATTGGAGTTTAATGATTTGAAAATGATCCTAAGTTAATTTGATCTCATGGGTGAGCAAAATATATAAATTTTGTTTTAATTAAAGCTAAAACAGGCTGGGCTCAGTGGCTTATGCCTGTAATCCCAGCAATTTGGGAGGCCAAAGTGGGTGGATCACCTGAGGTCAGGAGTTCGAGACCAGCCTGGCCAACATGGTGAAACCACGTCTCTACTGAAAATGCAAAAATTAGCCGGGCATGGTGATGGACACCTGTAATCCCAGCTACTCAGGAGGCTGAGGCAGGAGACTAGCTTGAACCAGGGAGGTGGAAGTTGCAGTGAGCTGAGATCGTGCCACTGCACTCCAGACTGGGCAACAGAGTGAGACTCTGTCTAAAAAAAAAAAAAGCTAAGACAAGGTGATCTCTGTAAATTTAGGACAGAGGGCTACCTCCAGTCTTACAACTTACTAGTTTAGATGTTTCTCAGTCCTTACACTCAGAAACTTTGTTTTGTTCTTTTTGTTTGGGCTAATAAAGTTACTCCAGTGAAAGACCAAAGGTAGATATTGGCAAGTCTTCCTAATCTGACATGGTGAGTTCCCATGGCTCCCCAAGTGTGGCTTATAGGTTTTTCCACAATCAAGTGAGTAAGGAGGGCACATTTAATTTTATTTATTATATGAGAAACTTGTATCGTTTTAAGTCTTTAAAATGGAATTTTAGAAAATAATTTTAACTTACTTTTGTTCCTTTATATTTCTGCAATGTTTCAATGTGGTCTTGAGCCTCTCTGATATTTTCTTATGCAAGTTAATTTGGTCTTTTCCATTTGTGGATTTTGACATCACCTTTGACTTTTCCTCTTTCAGAATAGGAGGGGTCACTCTTTCCCATGTATAGAATCACAACTGTAGAATTCTCACTTGAGAATTCTGAAGAGTAACTATCATCTAATTTCCCACTATGTGACTATTATAATGATGTATTAGACATTCCTTTAATAGAGATTGTAATTTCCAGGAGACCAGGAGGGTGGCTTGGGTAGTTTTCAAAGAAAGCCATTTGGATTAAAGGAGGCAGTGTGTTGAGAAAAGTCCTAGATGGTTCTACTTCAAATGATATTTGTTTAAAAACCGAAATAATATTTTCTTTGGCTTCTGGCCTCAATTTTTTGGGTGAGCTTTTTTTTTTTTTCTGTTGTGGTTCATTAGCTTTTATCTTTATGAAAGAACATTTTATCTGCTTACTCAAGTTGGTGGGAGGTAACCTGACAATCCCAAGAAAAAGATATTAAATTTTACTATATTAGCCTTGTCACATGAATTAGCCAGGTGGTTGCCTTACTCACCTAGACCATAATCTTGGCAGGCTTTATAACCTGAGTTGGGGTGGGGCTCTATCAAGATTTAGATGAGAAAACTGAAGAAAGTTTCTGGGAGGGACTAGAAGCGGCATGAGCTCAGGATGCAGAAGTAGCTCCTGTGAGTCAGTATACTACAATATGGCCTGGAGTGAAGTGTGTCCTCCCAAAGGCAAGTCCAAACAGTTCACACCTCTTATTAGTCTCTCTTGGGATATAATGTAAGTCAGGATAGCAGAGAAATTAGAGATTTAGAAGCTAGCAGCTCTCACCAGTTGTCTCTCAAGTCTTGAAGTGGCTTGATAAACCTCTAGAACCCAGAGGTGTGAAGTAACCTTAGTTGTTGTGTTACTATGACTGACCACACCTCTGACAAATGCTTTCACCATAGAACAGTTTGGTGCTTTGCTAGAACACCTTGAGTTTCTCAAAAAAGCATAGAAATAACCATCAGGTATCTAGTCCACTGGATTGTCCTTTCTTTCCCTATTAACTGACTCTTCTTCCCTTCAACTCCACAGGCCCCCTATGTGCTGAGAAATGAGGTTCTCCACATTAGCAGAGGAGAGAGGGCAACCATCACCACCCAGCTGCTTGACATCCGAGATGATGATAACCCACAGGATGTGGTCGTTGAAGGTAATCGATCCTCCACTTCATGGCCAATTGCTTCAAACACTTCAGTCCCCTGCAGCCCCTATCGATCAATTCCAGCTGGATGAACTCTCTAGAGGCCTTCTCCACTATGCTCATGATGGTTCAGACAGCACATCCGATGTTGCAGTCTTGCAGGCGAATGATGGACACTCCTTCCATAATATACTGTTCCAAGTGAAGACCGTGCCTCAGGTAGGTGTCATTCCTAGAGTTACAGTTTCCTTGCGCCTAGATGTGAACTTCTACTGTTGATATTATTTTATGATACTCACAAAGTTAAGATGTGAGTAGTCATTCATTTAGTCAAATATAACCTATTATATAGAGGGTGCTAAATATCTTGTTAGGAGCACCCTTGATCTGAAAGAACTGTCCCCATGTTCTCTACAAGTTGGGACACTTTTGAACCTTTTTTGTTGAGGTACTGCCATAAGAACGTGTTATTATCCACTAATCCTTTTGTCTCCTGCCTGAGCATAACCATAAGAATCAAGATATTCCTGTTTTTATCTGCCCTTCAAAAACAGCTCATCAGGCCGGGCATGGTGGCTCACACCTGTAATCCCAGCACTTTGGGAGGCCAAGGCGGGTGGATCACGAAGTCAGGAGATCGAGACCATAGTGGCTAACACGGTGAAACCCCGTCTCCACTAAAAATACAAAAACTTAGCTGGGCACAGTGGTGGGCACCTGTAGTCCCAACTACTAGGGAGTCTGAGGCAGGGGAATAGCATGAACCCAGAGGGCAGAGCCTGCAGTGAGCCGAGATCGCACCACTGCACTCCAGCCTGGGCGACAGAGACTCCGTCTCAAAAAAAAAAACAAAAAAACAAAAAAAAAACAGCTCATGAAATGTGAAGTTCATAGTCAGATAATCTGAATGAATCAAAAAAGGTGAGTTCAGCCATTCTGTTAGCTCAACCAAAGAAGGATGAGCAAACTCTTTTGGTAATCCTAGGGATCTTTGCCCTAGGAAGTAGGAGCCAATAAAGGGCATTAGGCCGGGTGCAGTGGCTCATGCCTGTAATCTCAGCACTTTGGGAGGTTGGGGTAAGAGGATCACTTGAGCTCAGGAGTTTGAGACCAGTCTGAGCAACATAGAGAAATCTTGTCTCTACTAAAGGTTTTTTCTTTAAAAATTAGCTGAGTGCGATGGCATGCATCTGTGGCCTTGGCTACTCCGGAGGCTGAGGTGGGAGGATCACTTTAACGCAGAAGTTCGAGGTTGCAGTGAGCTGTGACCACACTACTGCACTCCAGCGTGGATGACAGGGCAAGGCCCCATCTCTAAGTAAATAAAGGAATAGCATTTTTGCTCAGCTTGAGTCATTGACATGCAACATTTTTATGTTTTCGCCATATCCACAAGCAGCTGTACTATTATTTACTTAATATTTTTCTTTGTATCAACTTACTTTTTATTGTAGCCTCATCCTAATAAATACTACTTAGGAAATCATGGGCTTAATGTAGAATTATACTTTTTTTCTAAAATATGAAAATTAATACATAACCATTCTACATTTTGTCCATATGCTACCAAAAATGTTTTTGGATACTGCAAATGAGATGGCTCTCACACTTTAGGAAATACTGGACTGAGACATTGCTAGACCAAAGGGACCTGGAAAACATTTTCAAAACTAGATGATATTTCACTGGATGCCCTTTTCTCAGTTGCATCAAGAATGACTCTTTCTCATGATAGTAGATTGGGAAACATATTTCTTGAACAACCTTTTATTTCAAATATCACTGCCTACTGAGGTGTCATTAATGACTAGATGGAGAGACTGATTTGTTGAGGACAGTGTAAAACCACTCGTCACTTTCTCATCAGTGATCACTCAAAATTTGCGATTGATCCGATTGAGCCTCATGAAGGTGAACAGCTGAATCTAATACGGTCTGCTAGGTAATTTCTCAATTTCCTGTCTCGTTATTTTCAGCTGCTGAAAGCAGTGAAGGTGGCATAAGAGAGATGGGAGCGAGTGAAAGCTGATGATGAGATGGAGTTGGCAGATAGCCACCTTGCAGCTCATCCTAATTATCACACTCTTGCGATGGCCCTGGGAAATGAGGTTTAGTTCTAGAGAGATGAAGTCTAGACAGACAAAAGTTTTTGTTTCTTCCTTCTTGGTTTCTTTCCAAAGGTTGTTAGAGGATTTCAGTGCCACCCTAGCAGCTGCCTTTCCTATTGTGGCTTCCATCTCCATGTTGGGAGCTCAGTTCAGTGTATTGCACATCCATTTTGTGTGGAGTGGCCCAAGATGGAAGGGCATTTCTAGGGTTTTAACTGCTTTGGACTACCAGAACAAAACCAAGACAAATGGAAATTTAATTCATAAATAAAGCACAAAGCACAGAGTTTTGGAATCCTTGTGACTTGTGAGTCATGTAGGTATTTTTTGTGTCTGTCTGTGATTCCTGAAAAGTGAATTTAAGTTGTGCTCTGTGTCCCTTTTCATCCCTCTCTCCTGTATTGCTGTGATTACCTGCCCATGGATTAGAATAATGAAACCCATGACCAGAGCCTCAGCATTCATCAGGATGTACTAATAATACATTTGACTGCAATATTGGCAATATTATACAAATATGCAGTGTTTTTCCTTTTAGGAATTCAAAATATTTTTTCCTTATATCTCTTTTACTGATCTTTACAATGTCTTGGGGAAGAAGGTTAGAGTAGAGGCTATGGGACCTTAATTTTTCTAATGGGAATTCTATTATGGGTAGAAGTTTTTCTTTTGTTTTGTTTTTGATATTAGGCACTAAAGTTTGATGGGAATTATTCCATTTGATCTTCACGATCACTCTGTGATGTTTGTACAGTTATTATCTCTAATTTTCCAAAAGAGGAAACTGAAGCACAAAGAGGTTGAAAAACATTCATTGTCATAAAGGTACTTAGTGCTAGAGCTATGATTTCATCTCAAGTGTGTCTGCCTCCTACACTTAACCATGAGACTCTTTTCATTCTAGCTAGGAGTTTTCAGTGTGTTGGTCATATATATTCTTATCCCCTTAGTGGATAGAATAAAGACAGTAATTTTGTCATTTTCTCAATGTTCTATCCAAGCTGGGCCCCAAGCCTTCTGTAATCTTTCCTCTGAACTCACTGCATCTTGTTACAAGTGAGAGTATTTATAAACGTTAAGTCTTCTGGGCCCAAGAAGAAAAAAGTGCCTCAACTCTTATGGCTTCTTGTAGATGCATTGCCAGACATGACTGATTTCATTCTAACAGCCATTAGGGAAGATGGGCATGTAAGTTCTTACCCTGTGGCTACCTAGTTATTAAACCTGGAGTGAGACTGATTATTGGCTAATGTCTAACTGATAGTTTAAATGGAATGGCCAAGTGGCTTGTGTTTAATTGCTAATGAATGAATGTACAAATTAATCCTAATATCATTCAACAGAAAACACAACCTGTCAAGGTAATTAGGGAGGGATAGAAAAAGGAAGCTCTGTGTGAACAGGGACTATTCCAGTCTTACTCTCCCAAGCAGAGCGTAGGAATTCAGTACATTTTTTTTTTTGGATGGATGGGTAATGGATGGATGTAATGGCTTGAGTGAGGCTGGCGCCTGTGTTTCTGCCTTCCAATCCATCTCTTGCATCAGATGAGAAGCCCTTGGGGCACCTCCACAATAGCCCACCTGGGAATGAGTAGAGGAGCTGTCAATTCAACCCTTGTGTTTCAAGTTCTACATCACTTCCCCCAAACTTATGTTTTTATCTTTGGCCTGATAGTGAATAAACTTGGCTGCCACCTCCAGCCTTATACTGAGTTGCTGAGGAGAAAATATAACCAGGACTGATGTTGAAACATGTTCTGTCGGGGGAAGGAGGCAAAATAAATAAAACAGATTAAAAAGTAATAAAGAATGCATTGCTGAACAGGCTTTCATTAATTAGGGAGATTACTAAACCCAAGGCTGCTACAGATATGATTCTAAACCAATTTGACATTTAATAAGGGCTAAAATGTGGACAGGGAAATTTCATACTTATTGGTGGGCTTCTGTTACTGCTGGGGTTTGAAGGAATTGTCTTCTTTTTCATTAATTAAGATACTTCTGGAAATCATGCCTTTTCTTTTTCCACTCTGGCAATACATCTGATGATCTTTCTGAACTTCTTTGTTATTCTTTGAGCAGTATTTTCTGCAACTGGGTTATGCTTTAATGTCAAAAGTCCCCAAGTGTCATGCTAGGAACTGGATGGAAAATTCTACTGCTGAGAGTCCTCTCTGGCTATCTGTGGTAAGGCTTGTGTACAGAGAAATAGCCCTGTGGTGATTTCCCTCAATTTCATTAAAGCCTACCTCTCATTGGTTGTCTTGCAGGGACACAGTTAGTTTGATAATAGTGACATTTATGAGAATTACAAACATCAATGGCATAAAAATCTTTATTTCTTGTGAGTAAGAGCCTATATCATAAATAACTAAATCCTTGCCATATATGAGGGTTTCACCTTTTGGGGGGTTTGATTAGCTTATTCAATTCAGTGTCTCATAAGGTGCAAAATCAGAAAATATTTCCTTAAATATACATATACTGGTTGAAATCTACATGGAGCAAAGGTTCTATATTCTTAACCTGAAATAGCAAGCTTCTGGGGCTCATACACACATCGACAAACACAGAAACAGTTCAATTATCTTTCCTGTTTTCTTTATGCTGGTAAATTTCACCACCCCACCCCACATGATCTTTTCCACAGTGTCCTTTGAGATTAAATTTTAATAGCTATGATATAAACGAGCTCTTGCAAATTAAGGTATATTTTTACAGAACAAGTAAAATTATAAGGTCACTGTTATATTCAATGTTAGTCATTTGCTATCTAGTGAGGTTTAAAACTTTTTTTTTTTTTTTGAGACGGAGTTTCGCTCTCGCCCAGGCTGGAGTGCAGTGGCCGGATCTCAGCTCACTGCAAGCTCTGCCTCCCGGGTTTACGCCATTCTCCTGCCTCAGCCTCCGGAAGTATCTGGGACTACAGGCGCCCGCCACCTCGCCCGGCTAGTTTTTTGTATTTTTTAGTAGAGACGGGGTTTCACCGTGTTAGCCAGGATGGTCTCGATCTCCTGACCTCGTGATCCGCCCGTCTCGGCCTCCCAAAGTGCTGGGATTACAGGCTTGAGCCACCGCGCCCTAAAACTTTTATCTTAAATGTTTGGCCTGGGGTTAGAGTACGTTATCATTTCAGCTAACGTTTCTTCGTTTATGACTCAACCTTTAATTTTGGGGGGAACTTTTCATTTTGTTTGTGAGATTTTTTTTCTCCAAAAGATGGAGGTTTATGACATTATTTCTGGTTCACAACATTAATATTTTTATTTATAATATGATATGTATGGCTAAGCTTTATTACCATTTCTGCATGCCTATTGTTCTATCAGATGAATTAGAAGAACTATGTAATTTAAAGCACTGTTTTAATCATATCCCCAGTTTTGCTTGTTGGGATTTTATTGCCTGCTAATGTGGTCCTCTGGAGGATCTATAAAACATTACTGGGCAGATTATTCACTTGGTAATACAACTAATTTCAGAAAAAAAAAATGTGAGGAGATTAAAAAATTCAAAATGTCAAAACCATTGGCTTTTTGGATACCTTAAATGTAGAAAAGATGATATATATCCTTCTATCCATCTCTTCTTGAATCTTCCCTGGACACTCTCCAAAAGAAAACAATGCGAAACAAACATGTTCATCATGATGAGTGGGAAGATTGATGCTTCTTCCTTTTTTTTTTAAAAAAAAAAACCCTCCTTTATTGAAGAATGACATGTAAAAAGCTCTACATATTTAATATATGCAATTTTAATTTGAGGATAAGTATATAGGCATGAAACCACCACTATCCAGGTCTTAATCATATTTCTAACCTCATAAAGTTTTCTCCTGCCTTGTTTACGAATTTTATGTATTTATTATTTTTTGTGGTAACATAAGCTGTACTATCTTAGCACATTTTAAGTATACTATATAGTATTGCTAGTCATAGGCACTATGCTATATAGTAGGTCTTCAGGACTTACTTATCCTTCGTGTATCTACTGCAGGTTTTTCTTCATGATTACCATAAGGGTTACATAAAATATCTTATGATAGTCTATTTTAACTGAAACCTTGTACTTTTTGACCATCCATCTCCCCATTTCCCCTTTCCCCCAGCCCCTTGCAACTGCCATTCTACTGTCTGCTTTATGAGTTTGACTATTTCAGATTCCACATACAAGCAAGATCATGTAGTTATTGTCTTTCTGTATCTAGCTTATTTCGCCTAGCATAATGTCTTCCAGTTTCTTCCATATTGTTGCAAATAGCAAGATTTCCTTCATTTTTAAGGCTGAATAATATTCCACTATATATTCATTTATCCACTGATTGACGTTTAGGTCAATTCTGTATCATGTCTATTGTGAATAATACTACAATGAACGTGGAACTGCAGATACCTCTTCAACATACTGACTTCATTTCCTTTGGATGTATATCCAGAAGTGTGATTGCAGATCATGTGATAGTTTCTTCTTAAGTTTTTGAGAAGCCTGCATAGTAGCTGTACCAATTTACTTTCCTCCCACCAATGCACCAGGATTCCCTTTTCTCCAAATCCTTTTCTCCAAATCTTTTCTCCAAAGATTGTTTTCTTTATACCTTTATAAAAATAGCCATCTGGCAAGTGTGAGTTAGTTTTGCTTTGCCTTTTTCTCATAATTATTTATGCTTTTCATACACCTGTTAGGCATGTATATGCCTTCTTTGGAGAAATACCTATTTAGGTTTTTGCCCATTTTTAGGTTATTTGAATTTTTTGCTTTTGAGTTGTAGGAGTTTCTTCTATATTGTGGATATTAACCCCTTATGAGATATTGGTTTTGCAATTATTTTCTCCCATTCCATAGGTTGCCTTTTCATTTTGTTGATTGTTTCCCTTGCTGTGCAGATGCTTTTTAGTTTGACATAATCCTGATTGTTTGTTTTTGCTTTTATTTCCTGTGATTTCAGTGCCATATCCAAAAAATAGTTGCCAAGACTTGTATCAAGGAGCTTTTCCCCTATGTTTTCTTCTAGGTCTTTTACAGCTTCAGGTCTTCTGTTTAAATCTTTAACCCATTTTGAGTTGATTTTTGTATATGATGTAATTTCATTCCTTTGCATGGGATATCCAGTTATCCCAACACTATTTATTGAAGAAACTATTCTTTTTTCCTTTCCTTATTTTATATTATTTGCACTCTTGTTGAAGAATAGGTGGTCATAAATGTGTGGATTTATTTCTGTGCTCCTTATTCTGTTCCACTGGTCTATGTATTCGTTCTTATTCTAGTACTATAATGTTTTAATTACTGTAACTTTGTAATGTAATTTGGAATTAGAGAGTGTGAGGCCACCAGCTTTGTTCTTGTTCAAGATTGCTTTGGCTATTTGGGCACTTTTGTGGTTCCATATGAATTTTAGGATTTGTTTTTCTGTTTCTATGTAAAATGTCATTGGAATTTTGACAGGGATGGCATTAAATCTGTAGATTGATTTGGCTAGTATGGACATTTTAATAATATTAATTCTTCCCATTTATAAACATGGGATATATTTGCATTTATTTGTGTTTTATGCAATTTCTTTCACGAATATTTTATAGCTTTCAATGGCATATCTTTCACCTTCTTGGTTAAATTTATTTCTAATTATTTTATTCTTTTGATGCTATTATAAATAAGATTGTTTTCTTTAATTTCTTTTTCAAAGAGTTTATTGCTAGTGTATGAAAACACAACTGATTTTCCATGTTGGTTTTATTTTACTGAATTTGTTTATTAGTCCTAACAGTCTTTTGGTGGAATCTTTAGGGTTTTCTACATATAAGATCATGGTGTCTGTAAATACAGACAATTTAACTTTTTCCTTTCCAATTTGGATACATTTTGTTTCTATCTCTTGCCTAATTGCTCTGGATGGGATGGCCAAAGGAGATACTTGATATGATTTCAGTCTTCTTAAGCTTGTTAAGACATCTTTTGTGGCTTAACATGTGTTCTAACCTGGAGAATGTTCCATATGTGCTTGAGAAGAATATGAATTCTGCTGCTATTATATGTAATATTCTATATATGTCTGTTAGGTCTGTTTGTTCCATAGTGTTATTCAAGTCCTCTGTTTCTTTATTGATTTTCTATCTGAATGATCTCTCTATTGTTGAAAGTGGGGTATTAAAGTCCCCTACCATTATTTCATTGCTCTTTATTTCTCCCTTCAGTTCTGTTAACATTTGCTTGATTTATCTAGGTGTGCTAATGTTATGTGCATGTATATTTACAATTATTATATCTGCTAGGTGGATTGACCTCTTTATCATTATATAATACCTTCTTTGTCTCTTGTGATGTTTTTTGACTTCAAAGCTATTTTGCTTGATATAAATGTAAGCATCTCTGCTCTCTTTTGGTTTTTATTTGCGTGGTATATATTTTTCCATCCTTTCGCTTTCAGCCTATATGTATCCCTAAAGCTAAAGTGAATCTCTTTATAGGCAGTTTATAGTTGGATCACACTTTCTGTCCATTCAGCCGCTCTTATGTTTTTTGATTGGAGAATTTAATCCATTTACATTTAATTTTTGATAGGTGAGGACTTACCTATTGCCGTTTTGTTGTTTTCAGACTTTTTGTAGTTCCTTTCTTCCTTTTTGTCTCTCTTGCTGTTTGCCTTTGTGATTTGATGATTTTTTTTGTAGTGGTGTGTTTCATTTATTTCTCTTTATCTTTTGTGTGTCTACTGCAGGTTGTTTCTTCATGATTACGATGAGGGTTGCATAAAGTATCTTACAGTAGTCTATTTTAAGATGATTAACTTATCTCCAATTGCATACAAAACTGTTTACTTCTCCCTGACCCTCACCATTTTATGTTACTGGTGTCACAATTTTTATCTTTTTATGTCATATATTCATTTAAAAAACTTGTAGTTATGGTAACTTTTAATACATTTTCTTCTAACTTTTATACTAGAGTTAAAACTGACTTACATATCACCATTACAGTATTATTCTCACTTTGATTATATTCTTAGCCTTTCCAGTGAGTTTTATAATTTTATGTGTTTTCATGTTGCTAATTTGTGTCCTTTCATTTCAACTTGCAGAATTTCCTTTAGCATTTCTGGTAAGACAGGACTTTAGTGGTAACAAACTCCGTCAGCATTTATCTGGGAAAGGCTTTCTCTCTCCTTCATTTCTGAATGACAGCTTTGCCTGGTAAATTATTCTTGATTGGCAGTTTTTTTATTAAAGTGTTTTGAATATATCGTCTCATTCTGTCAGAAAACAATAAGGTTTCTGCTGAGTAATCCACTGATAGTCTTATAAGACTCCCTTGTATGTGACAAGCCACTTTTCTCTTATGGTTTTCAGAATTCTTTGTGATTAACTTTTGAGCATTTGATTATAATGTGTCTCGGTAATGACTTCTTTATGTTCAATCTATTTGGAGTTCTCTGGGCTTCATGGATCTAGATGTTTCTTTCTCTTTACAGATTTGGAAAGTTTTCTGTTATTATTTCTTTAAACAAGCTTTTTGCCCTTTGCTCTTTCTCTGCTTCATTTGGAATTTCCATAATAGGTTATACTGGTTTATTTGATGGTGTCCCATAAGTTCTGTAAGCTTTGTTCATTCTTTTTTATTTTTGCTGTTATTATTCCTCTGACTGGATAGTTTCAAACGATCTGTTTTTGTGTTCATGGATTCATTCTTCTTTTTGATGGAGTTTGCTGTTGAAGTGTTCTATTAAATTTTTCAGTTCAATAATTGTATTCTTCAGCTCCGGAATTTGATTTGTTCTTTTTATGATTTCTATCTTTTGTTAAACTTTTAATTTTGTTTATGTGTTGCTTTCTTGACTTTGTTTAGTCATCTACTTTTCTTTAAGATTGTTGTGCTTCTTTAAGATGTCCACTGTGCTTCTTTAAGATGATTATTTTGAATTATTTGTCAGGCAGTTCATAAATCTTCATTTCTTTGGGGTCAGCCAATGGAGCTTTATTTTGTTCCTTTGGTGGTGTCATGATTTCTTAGTTTCCTTTTTATGTTTCTTGAAGGCTTGCATCGCTGTGTTTGCATTTGAAAAAGTGGTTACCTACTCCAGTCTTTACTCTCTGGCTTCAGGAGAGAAAGACCTTTACTAGTCAACCAAACTAAAGATTTGAAGGCTTTGTCAAACTATTTCTGTGGATGTGCCTGTTTCACCCCTCTTCTTCCCCCTTCAGGGGAAGTCTTATGATTCTGTGCCTTCTCTTGATCCTGCACCATCAAGCAGGGTGCTGAGAGCCTTTATTTATTTTCCTCATGTCAGTTCCCTGAAGTAATCAAGGTTGCATGCCTTCTACCCAATTCAGCAGAGTCAGGTAACTGTTGATGTATGTGTTTGCTGTCTGCATGGGCTCATGTGCACCATCTGAAGATCCTGAGTGTACTCTCTTCAGGGGGGTGTGGGGTGCTGGCTATGGGAGGGGGTGCATGGATTAGTGGGGTACTTGTTAGCTAGTTTGTGTATCTGCAGGTGAGGTATCTTACAGGGTTTGTGAGCATG
The DNA here is from genome assembly GCF_007565055.1 of Rhinopithecus roxellana. NCBI lineage: Eukaryota > Metazoa > Chordata > Mammalia > Primates > Cercopithecidae > Rhinopithecus > Rhinopithecus roxellana. Next base: position 34,886,453 of record NC_044550.1, on the reverse strand, counting down.
GCTCTTGGTGGAGCCCATTAGCCAGTTAGCATGATCTGCAACTGTTTGTTGAGATCTACATAGTGGTTACTGTAAGCCTCTGCTTCTCTTCCCTGTTCCTTACTGTCCCTAGACAGCTGAGGAGACATATGAATCCCCTCAATGTTCTGGATGGGGTGAGACAGAAGTGTATCTCTTAGGCAGCATCCCACAAGGCTGGGGAAGCTGAGCACTCGCTTCAGTCTTACTGTCCTCTGTAGGAGAAATTGTGGACTGAAGTGGTCTCTCTTGGCCTTGAGTTGTGCCTACTTGGAGCAGAGTTTTGGGGTAAAATGAAACTGTGTTTCTTACCCTCTTCAATGTATCTATTGTTGATTTTTTTTCTTTTACTCCATTGGGATACTAGAAACTTTCAGCTAGACCCCAGGCTCCTATGAAGGTATTGTCATCTGCAGATGGTTGTGAAAATTAGTGTTCTGTGCAGGTTTTAGAGCTGGAACCTCTTGTTCTGCCATCTTGCTGATTTCCAAGAATTATACTTCCTTTTCTTAGTGTTATCTGTTTCTCCTTATATACTGCAAAAAAATCATTCAGAAATGGAGGCATATGTATTACCCTGTTATAGACATAAATATTCTAAAGGCTCAGCTGTGAACCTTCAGGAGAACCACTCTAGAACCATTGTGATCTCTACCTTGGACCATGCTTTTCATGCCTTAGTATTTCTACACAGCTTCTGGGGATCTTTTCAAAGTACAGATTCTGATTTGGAAAGTCTGTGGTGGGACCTGAGATTCTGAACATCTTAATGAGCTTCCAGGTGCTGCTAGTCTCTGCACACTGAGTCACAAGGTGTATTGTCTAAAAAGTTACACTCACACAAGAATTATAGAGAATTGTGTTGATAAGTATAGCCAAGATGGAGATATAGTGGGCAAGCCATCTGGGAACGTGCATTCACATCACACTGCTTATTTGCTTAGAATCTGAAAAAACCACATTGCCTACTCAGTCTAATAATGTGGTTGTTGGCATGTGACTGATCTGCATAACTAAAATCATAGTTCAGTAGACTGCTGCTATTAGAAAGATTTCTAACAATTAAGAACCTGGGCTGGGCACAGTGGCTTATGCTTGTAATCCCAACACTTTGGGAGGCTGAGGCAGGCAGATCACAAGGTCAGGAGTTCAAGACCAGTCTGGCCAACATGGTGAAACCCCATCTCTATTAAAAATATAAAAATCAGCCAGGCATGGTGGTGGGTGCCTGTAAGCCCAGCTACTCAGGTGGCTGAGGCAGGGGAATCACTTGAACCTGGGAGGCGGAGGTTGTGGTGAGCCAAGATCATGCAATTGTAATTGCACTGGGCAACAAGAACAAAACTCCATCTCAAAAAAAACCTGGGCCCAAGTATATCATGGTATATAAGACTGCTGGAGTTAATACAGCCTTTCCCCTCAGATTTCTGGTGATTATATACAAAGTTTTTTTATATGTTTTTGATGTTTTATAAATAATATGCTATGTCAATTGAGAAAGGAGAATATTCTCTGGGATTTTGCCCCGAGCACCAATCAGGATAGAAAGTGCCTTTGCTGCTGTTCTCGTGGGCAATGTTTGACTCAGCTTCCTGGTGTATATATGATGACAGTAGCCATCACTGACTCCTGAGAGGTGAGATGCTCAAGGACCAAGTGAGCAAAAGAATAGATGCTGTTTTCTCTTCAGAGTATTCTTCTCCTGGGAGTGGTGTTTACTTTGTTCCATTTACTGGCATATTTGAAAGTAATAATAATATAGAAAACCATCCCTTCTAAAATGCCCTATGTTAAAATATCAGACTTGTTAATTTTTGAAGTGTGAAAACAAATTGAAAACTGAACACTGGCAGCCTCCCTAGTCTCATTCTGTGGAAAATGTCAATTATGAGGCTTTGGAAGAGGGCGTGTGCCTTGCAAAGCAGGAATGGCAGCACTTTTAATGATATTAGCTTTAGTAATTAAAATGATTGCCTTCTCAGGAGTGCTGAATAGCTGATTCCTTCCAGCCAGCTACTCATAACTGTTGTTGCTTCACTTTCAATCGGCCATCAGGTCCTGTCAGTTCTGCTTCTGTGGTGCTTCTAGAATCTATTTCTGTCTACAATGAATTTACCATTGGATTTACCACTGCAATTACCCTCTCATAGGCCCTCATTTTCTCTCCCCTGAGCCATTAAATGGCATCTTCTGCTCTGGATTTATCTCGGTGCTAGTCACTTCCATCTCCTGCCATTGGAGGCTAGCTTTCTAAAACCTAGATCTGGTCATCCCATTTTCTTCCCTGGAGACTCGTGTTGACTTTCCAGTGGCTATGAGATGAATTGAGACTTTTAGTGTAGCTTCTATCTTCTACTAACCTTCCATAAGACAGTGTCACTTTTTATGCACTCCCCCACCTGGCTCCTTGAGCCCTGCTGGCACCAGACACTTGGGCATTTTATGAAATATACAGTGCATTGTCTCACATCTTTGGTTTCGCTTAAGCTGGGCCCTCTGTCTGGAATATGTTTCACCATGTCTCTGCTTAGAAATCCAATTTTTTTGTTATTCGAAATGAAATTATTTTTCTTAGGAAAATCTTCCTGAGGCTTCTTTCCTCTATTCTCCCACAGCTCCCTGCTCAAGCTTCTTATAGAGCATTAATCATGAAGCATCTTAATTATTTGTGTGTCTGTCTCTCCCACTAGACTGTAAGCTCTGACACTGAGGTTTTGCTTCAGACGTGTTGTATATATCAGTCCTCTAGCAATGGAGTTGGCATATAATAGGTGCTTAATGAATAATTCTTTTTTTTTTTTTTTTTTTTTTTTTTTTGAGACAGAGTCTCCCTCTGTCGCCCAGGCTGGAGTGCAGTGGCGTGGTCTCGGCTCACTGCAACCTCCACTTCCCGGGTTCACGCCATTCTCCTGCCTCAGCCTCCCGAGTAGCTGGGACTACAGGCGCCCGCCACCACATCCGGCTAATGTTTTGTATTTTTAGTAGAGACAGAGTTTCACCATGTTAGCCAGGATGGTCTCGATCTCCTGACCTCGTGATCCGCCCTCCTCAGTCTCCCAAAGTGCTGGGATTACAGGTGTGAGCCACTGTGCCTGGCTGAATAATTCTTTTTTTTAAATTTGTTTATTTATTATTATTATTATACTTTAAGTTCTAGGGTACATGTGCATAATGTGCAGGTTTGTTACATATATATACTTGTGCCATGTTGGTGTGCTGCACCCATCAACTCGTCAGCACCCATCAACTCGTCATTTACATCAGGTATAACTCCCAATGCAATCCCTCCCTCCTCCCCCTTTCCCATGATAGGCCCCAGTGTGTGATGTTCCCTTTCCCGAGTCCAACTGATCTCATTGTTCAGTTCCCACCTATGAGTGAGAACATGCGGTGTTTGGTTTTCTGTTCTTGTGATAGTTTGCTAAGAATGATGGTTTCCAGCTGCATCCATGTCCCTACAAAGGACACAAACTCATCCTTTTTTATGGCTGCATAGTATTCCATGGTGTATATGTGCCACATTTTCTTAATCCAGTCTGTCACAGATGGACATTTGGGTTGATTCCAAGTCTTTGCTATTGTGAATAGTGCTGCAACAAACATACGTGTGCAATATGGGTGGGTGGAGAAGATAGAAAGACAGGTAGATGGACAAATGAAAGAAAGAAATAGAGAGACTTAGTCTTTCTAAATAAGTTGTTTGTTTATGATAAACTAAAAGAAAAAGTGGATATATACACATGTAAATATATAGATAAATATGCATATGTCTACACATAATATGAAGTCTGTAGAGTGACTCTGAAGTTGTGAATCTCTCTCTCTCTCTTACTTGATGATCTTTAACAACAACAGAGCTGGATAACTTATGTGTTTAAGGATTGATATATTCTTATTTTGCTTGGACCTAATTCTGCATTTTATTTTTATTTCAGAATGATAGAGGTCTTCAACTTGTGGCTAATTCAATGGTGTGGGTTCCAGAAGGGGGCATGCTGCAGATCACCAACAAAATCTTACAGGCTGAGGCTCCTGGTGCCAGTGCTGAAGAAATCATCTACAAGATTACACAAGACTACCCCCAATTTGGTAACTATTTTTTCCTTTGGCATGGTTTTATTGTTGCATTCAGCAGTCTAGGATTTGCTACTGTACAGTGACATGAGGCAAGATTGCAATTCCAATGAACTAAGCTTTCTAATACCTTACAAATGCCCTTTAAAAACAGAATAATCATGATAGCTATCACACAACACCAACACGTTTACTAGGTAGTGTACTAAATTTTATAAACATTTATATATAACACCTACAATTTAAGTTTTAAAACAGCTTCATTTTGCAGATGAAAATACTGGGTAAAGTAGCTTGCTGTAAGTCACTTAGCTAATATGTGTCAGTTTAATTTCAAAGGTCAGGCTCTCAAACTCTGCCTTATATGCCTTCTGGAATATCACTAGAGTTCTTCTTGATGAGACTTAAAAAAAATTACATGAAAACATTTTTCAGTGTTCTCCAGTGTTACTTCTACTTCCAGCAAGATAGTCAAATATGAAAACCTGAGAAATTTACCATTATCATCATCTAGAAATGGTGGATAAAATTGACTGGGCACAGTGGCTCATGCCTGTAATCCCAGCACTTTGGGAGGCCAAAGCGGGCAGATCATGAGGTCAGGAGATCGAGACCATTCTCAGACCGTCCTGGCTAACACGGTGAAACCCCGTATCTACTAAAAATACAAAAAATTAGCCGGGCGTAGTGGCGGGCGCCTGTAGTCCCAGCCACTCAGGAGGCTGAGGCAGAAGAATGGTGTGAACCTGGGAGGCAGAGCTTGCATTGAGCCGAGATTGCATCACTGCACTCCAGCCTAGGTGAATGAGCGAGACTCTGTCTCAAAAAAACAAAAAAAAAAAACAAAAAAAAAGAAGTGCTGGTTAAAATTTAATAGGAATTATAAGGTGTTCGTAGCTGACTTCCCAAGGATAGAGAGAAATCGCCAGGTGCCAGCAACAAAGAAGGCACTGAAGGCCAGTTATTGCAAGAGCTAATAGCATAGCTTCTCCAAAAGGGGTTGGGCATGTCTCAATAACCCAGGGACTTGGGACTTAACGTCCACGCAGAGACAGAACATTGGAATCAAGATGCTGCATAAAGCCAGGACTCAGGAAGGACATGCCTTCAATTAAAAGGACAGAGTAGAAACAAGAAGCTCATCAGCACAGAGAGATGGCAGAGAAATCTGCCTCTTTCTTGGAGTCAGAGTAGAAAAAAAAAGCCTGGTGAAAAATTCAGAACTTTAGGCCTATTTTTCCGGTAAATCTCAGGTTAAATTAGACCACATGTCTTGTCTATGAAACCTGAAGCTGAGGTATTTTATGAAAATTAATCTCAGGCCGATGATACATCTTGGGTTCTTTATTGAAACTAGTAGAAACTACTACAGAAGGCCCCTCTCTGCTAAGCTACACAGGATTCTCAGAAGAAACCACTGAAGCTCAGAATTTAAAATTGTGGAATATGGGAGGTAACAATCTGTAGTACCATAACCAAAACAAGAAAGAAGATTAAAACCCCAAGAATTTCAAATGAAGTAACAGTCTTATAAAAACTATGAAATAAGCAGATTTGAAATGATTTAAAGTCATAAAAGAAGGAATTGAAACAGTGTGGAAATAACAACATGATACGAAAGTAAAGGAACAGGTAGATTTTTTTTAAATAACTACACTGATCATGTGAAAATGAAAATTATTGCCATTAAAAGTAAAAACTCACTTGGCATATTAAATAGCAGAGGAGTCTCAAATAAATAAATAAATAAATAAATAAATAAATAAATAAATAAATAAATAGCAGAGGAAGAATAATCTGTTTTTCCTCTGGGCTGTCAGTTTTTTTAAATTACATATTTTCTGTAGGGAGGAAAAAAGTTAACTTTTATTTAATTTAAAAGTAATTTTGATGTCCACAAAGACATTGAAAAGCCATCTAATCGAGAATGGGTGTTATAATTATAAAACGATCAGTCTAGCTGAGATGTCATTTATTATAGCAATGTAACCTTGGAAAAGGCAGGTATAAGGTCTTGTACCGTAGGTTTCTTTGAGAAGTTAGGCTAAATCATTAAAAAATTTTCAAAAAACACTTACACTAAAAAGTTGCAAAACTAGTACAAAAGCTCTTGAATACCCTTTACTTATCTTCCCCTAATGTTAATGTCTTGTAACTATAGAACAATTATTGAAACCAGGAAATTAACACTAATACGATACTATTAATCAATTCACAGGCCTTATTCAAATTTTGCCAGTTTTTCCACCAATGCCCTTTACCCAATCCAGGATCTCAAATTACACTCATTTGCCATGTCTCCTTGGTCTCCTCCAATCTGCGACACACACTTCCTCCGTCTTTGTCTTTTATGACACTGACTCTTTTGAAGAGTGCTGGTTAGATATTTGTAGACTATCACTGAATTTGTCTTAGTCTGAGGATGATTTCTCATGATTGGGTTAAGGTTGTGCTTTTCCCCCTTTCTCAGTGCACCATCAGGAGGTATATAATCTCACTATGTCTTATGGCAGGTGATGTTAACTTTGATCACTTGGTTAAAGTGGCGTCTATCAGATTTTTCCATTCTAAAGTTACTATTTTTCCATTTGTAATTAGTAAATTTCCTGTTCTCATTGTACTTTCAACTACTGATTGTAAGCCAGGTATTTTTAAAGTCCTTTTCATCTCTAAAAATCTATGACTCTTTTGATGTATTAAATTCTCTACCTTTATCTTCATCAGTAAAAGACAAAAAATTAAACCCCCAAATTCCCTAGAAACAACACAATATTCCATTAAGTCTTAAACAAAACAGTGCTGAATTAAATGGTTTTTAAGCAGATAGAAGTTTGCCATTTTAGTTTGATAAATATCACGTAGGCTTTATTGTGATGCTTTCCTGCTGTAACTCTTTTAATTAACTTCTTCCTATGAACATGATCTTTCCGTGTATCCAGAGCCCCCTATTACTAATAATCAAATCACGTTACCTAGAAACCATTCAAGAGTGAAATTGGTGGTGGGAACTAGAAGTCCACTTAACACAACTCTGCTTACATCTATCAGTCCCAATTATGTAAATTTGTGGAGACTTTACCTTGTACTTCCTCATCACTTAAGAAAGTTCAAGCTGGACTTTGGGCTTTTCGTGAAGAGCTGACGCCTTGAAACAGAACCAAATGTAAATTGTTTGTTTGGTATGTGCATGAAGGACCTGAGTTCAACCACTTGCAGACTCACCACCATTTTCAGATACAGATGTTCCTCAACTTACACCCTGTTAAACTCATCGTAAGTTGAAAATATCGTTAATTGAAAATACATTTAATACACCTAACCTACCGAACATCATAGCTTAGTCTAGCCTACCTTTTTTTTTTTTTTACCATTATTTATTTATTATTTATTTATTTATTTATTTTTTTATTATACTTTAAGTTCTAGGGTACATGTGCATAACGTGCAGGTTTGCTACATATGTATACTTGTGCCACGTTGGTGTGCTGCACCCATCAACTTATCAGCACCCATCAATTCGTCATTTATATCAGGTATAACTCCCAATGCAATCCCTCCCCTCTCCCCCCTCCCCATGATAGGCCCCGATGTGTGATGTTCCCCTTCCCGAGTCCAAGTGATCTCATTGTTCAGTTCCCACCTATGAGTGAGAACATGCGGTGTTTGGTTTTCTCTTCTTGTGATAGTTTGCTAAGAATGATGGTTTCCAGCTGCATCCATGTCCCTACAAAGGACACAAACTCATCCTTTTTTATGGCTGCATAATATTCCGTGGTGTGTATGTGCCACATTTTCTTAATCCTGTCTGTCACAGATGGACATTTGGGTTGATTCCAAGTCTTTGCTATTGTGAATAGTGCTGCAATAAACATACGTGTGCATGTGTCTTTATAGCAGCATGATTTATAATCCTTTGGATATATACCCAGTAGTGGGATGGCTGGGTCATATGGTACATCTAGTTCTAGATCCTTGAGGAATCGCCATACTGTTTTCCATAATGGTTGAACTAGTTTACAATCCCACCAACAGTGTAAAAGTGTTCCTATTTCTCCACATCCTCTCCAACACCTGTTGTTTCCTGACTTTTTAATGATTGCCATTCTAATTGGTGTGAGATGGTATCTCATTGTGGTTTTGATTTGCATTTCTCTGATGGCCAGTGATGATGAGCATTTTTTCATGTGTCTGTTGGCTGTATGAATGTCTTCTTTTGAGAAATGTCTGTGCATATCCTTTGCCCACTTTTTGATGGGGTTGTTTGTTTTTTTCTTGTAAATTTGTTTGAGCTCTTTGTAGATTCTGGATATTAGCCCTTTGTCGGATGAGTAGACTGCAAAAATGTTCTCCCATTCTGTAGGTTGCCTGTTCACTCTGATGGTAGTTTCTTTTGCTGTGCAGAAGCTCTTTAGTTTAATGAGATCCCATTTGTCAATTTTGGCTTTTGCTGCCGTTGCTTTTGGTGTTTTAGACATGAAGTCCTTGCCCATGCCTATGTCCTGAATGGTACTACCTAGATTTTCTTCTAGGGTTTTTATGGTATTAGGTCTAACATTTAAGTCTCTAATCCATCTTGAATTAATTTTCATATAAGGAGTAAGGAAAGGATCCAGTTTCAGCTTTCTACTTACGGCTAGCCAATTTTCCCAGCACCATTTATGAAATAGGGAATCCTTCCCCCATTTCTTGTTTCTCTCAGGTTTGTCAAAGATCAGATGGCTGTAGATGTGTGATATTATTTCTGAGGACTCTGTTCTGTTCCATTGGTCTATATCTCTGTTTTGGTACCAGTACCATGCTGTTTTGATTACTGTAGCCTTGTAGTATAGTTTGAAGTCAGGTAGCGTGATGCCTCCAGCTTTGTCCTTCTCACTTAGGATTGTCTTGGCAATGCGGGCTCTTTTTTGGTTCCATATGAACTTTAAAGCCGTTTTTTCCAATTCTGTGAAGAAACTCATTGGTAGCTTGATGGGGATGGCATTGAATCTATAAATAACCTTGGGCAGTATGGCCATTTTCACGATATTGATTCTTCCTATCCATGAGCATGGTACGTTCTTCCATTTGTTTGTGTCCTCTTTGATTTCACTGAGCCGTGGTTTGTAGTTCTCCTTGAAGACGTCCTTTACATCCCTTGTAAGTTGGATTCCTAGGTATTTTATTCTCTTTGAAGCAATTGTGAATGGAAGTTCATTCCTGATTTGGCTCTCTGTTTGTCTGTTACTGGTGTATAAGAATGCTTGTGGTTTTTGCACATTAATTTTGTGTCCTGAGACTTTGCTGAAGTTGCTTATCAGCTTAAGGAGATTTTGGGCTGAGACAATGGGGTTTTCTAAATATACAATCATGTCATCTGCAAAGAGGGACAATTTGACTTCTTCTTTTCCTAACTGAATACCCTTGATTTCTTTCTCTTGCTTGATTGCCCTAGCCAGAACTTCCAACACTATGTTGAATAGGAGTGGTGAGAGAGGACATCCCTGTCTTGTGCCAGTTTTCAAAGGGAATTTTTCCAGTTTTTGCCCATTCAGTATGATATTGGCTGTGGGTTTGTCATAAATAGCTCTTATTATTTTGAGGTACGTTCCATCAATACCAAATTTATTGAGTGTTTTTGGCATGAAGCGTTGTTGAATTTTGTCAAAAGCCTTTTCTGCATCTATTGAGATAATCATGTGGTTCTTGTCTTTGGTTCTGTTTATATGCTGGATCACGTTTATTGATTTGTGAATGTTGAACCAGCCTTGCATCCCAGGGATGAAGCCCACTTGATCATGGTGGATAAGCTTTTTGATGTGCTGCTGAATCCAGTTTGCCAGTATTTTATTGAGGATTTTTGCATCCATGTTCATCAGGGATATTGGTCTAAAATTCTCTTTTTTTGTTGTGTCTCTGCCAGGCTTTGGTATCAGGATGATGTTGGCCTCATAAAACGAGTTAGGGAGGATTCCCTCTTTTTCTGTTGATTGGAAGAGTTTCAGAAGGAATGGTACCAGCTCCTCCTGTACCTCTGGTAGAATTCAGCTGTGAATCCATCTGGTCCTGGACTTTTTTTGGTTGGTAGGCTATTAATTATTGCCTCAATTTCAGAGCCTGCTATTGGTCTATTCAGGGATTCAACTTCTTCCTGGTTTAGTCTTGGGAGAGTGTAAGTGTCCAGGAAATTATCCATTTCTTCTAGATTTTCTAGTTTATTTGTGTAGAGGCGTTTATAGTATTCTCTGATGGTAGTTTGTATTTCTGTGGGGTCGGTGGTGATATCCCCTTTATCATTTTTTATTGCGTCTATTTGATTCCTCTCTCTTTTCTTCTTTATTAGTCTTGCTAGCGGTCTGTCAATTTTGTTGATCTTTTCAAAAAACCAACTCCTGGATTCATTGATTTTTTGGAGGGTTTTTTGTGTCTCTATCTCCTTCAGTTCTGCTCTGATCTTAGTTATTTCTTGCCTTCTGCTAGCTTTTGAATGTGTTTGCTCTTGCCTCTCTAGTTCTTTTAATTGTGATGTTAGAGTGTCAATTTTAGATCTTTCCTGCTTTCTCTTGTGGGCATTTAGTGCTATAAATTTCCCTCTACACACTGCTTTAAATGTGTCCCAGGGATTCTGGTATGTTGTGTCTTTGTTCTCATTGGTTTCAAAGAACATCTTTATTTCTGCCTTCATTTTGTTATGTACCCAGTAGTCATTCAGGAGCAGGTTGTTCAGTTTCCATGTAGTTGAGCGGTTTTGATTGAGTTTCTTAGACCTCAGTTCTAGTTTGATTGCACTGTGGTCTGAGAGACAGTTTGTTATAATTTCTGTTCCTTTACATTTGCTGAGGAGTGCTTTACTTCCAATTATGTGGTCAATTTTGGAATAAGTGCGATGTGGTGCTGAGAAGAATGTATATTCTGTTGATTTGGGGTGGAGAGTTCTATAGATGTCTATTAGGTCCGCTTGGTGCAGAGATGAGTTCAATTCCTGGATATCCTTGTTAACTTTCTGTCTCGTTGATCTGTCTAATGTTGACAGTGGAGTGTTGAAGTCTCCCATTATTATTGTATGGGAGTCTAAGTCTCTTTGTAAGTCTCTAAGGACTTGCTTTATGAATCTGGGTGCTCCTGTATTGAGTGCATATATATTTAGGATAGTTAGCTCTTCCTTTTGAATTGATCCCTTTCCCATTATGTAATGGCCTTCTTTGTCTCTTTTGATCTTTGAGGGTTTAAAGTCTGTTTTATCAGAGACTAGGATTGCAACTTCTCCTTTTTTTTGTTCTCCATTTGCTTGGTAGATCTTCCTCCATCCCTTTATTTTGAGCCTATGTATGTCTCTGCATGTGAGATGGGTCTCCTGAATACAGCAGACTGATGGGTCTTGACTCTTTATCCAGTTTGCCAGTCTGTGTCTTTTAATTGGAGCATTTAGTCCATTTACATTTAAGGTTAATATTGTTATGTGTGACCTTGATCCAGCCATTATGATATTAACTGGTTATTTTGCTCGTTAGTTGATGCAGTTTCTTCCTAGCCTCGATGGTCTTTACATTTTGGCATGTTTTTGCAATGGCTGGTACCGGTTGTTCCTTTCCATGTTTAGGGCTTCCTTCAGGGTCTCTTGTAAGGCAGGCCTGGTGGTGACAAAATCTTTAAGCATTTGCTTATCTGTAAAGGATTTTATTTCTCCTTCACTTATGAAACTTAGTTTGGCTGGATATGAAATTCTGGGTTTAAAATTCTTTTCTTTAAGAACGTCGAATATTGGCCCCCACTCTCTTCTGACTTGTAGAGTTTCTGCCGAGAGATCTGCTGTTAGTCTGATGGGCTTCCCTTTGTGGGTAACCCGACCTTTCTCTCTGGCTGCCCTTAAGATTTTTTCCTTCATTTCAACTTTGGTGAATCTGGCAATTCTGTGTCTTGGAGTTGCTCTTCTCGAGGAGTATCTTTGTGGTGTTCTCTGTATTTCCTGAATTTGAATGTTGGCCTGCCCTACTAGGTTGGGGAAGTTCTCCTTGATGATATCCTGAAGAGTGTTTTCCAACTTGTTTCCATTTTCCCCCTCACCTTCAGGCACCCCAATCAGATGTAGATTTGGTCTTTTTACATAATCCCATACTTCTTGCAGGCTTTGTTCATTTCTTTTTCTTCTTTTTTCTTTTGGTTTCTCTTCTCGCTTCATTTCATTCATTTGATCCTCAATCGCTGATACTCTTTCTTCCAGTTGATCGAGTAGGTTACTGAAGCTTGTGCATTTGTCACGTATTTCTCGTGTCATGGTTTTCATCTCTGTCATTTCATTGATGACCTTCTCTGCATTAATTATTCTAGCTATCAATTCTTCCACTCTTTTTTCAAGATTTTTAGTTTCTTTGCGCTGGGTACGTAATTCCTCCTTTAGCTCTGAGAAGTTTGATGGACTGAAGCCTTCTTCTCTCATCTCGTCAAAGTCATTCTCTGACCAGCTTTGATCCGTTGCTGGTAATGGGCTGCGCTCCTTTGCAGGGGGAGATGCGCTCTTATTTTTTGAATTTCCAGCTTTTCTGCCCTGCTTCTTCCCCAACTTTGTGGTTTTATCTGCCTCTGATCTTTGATGATGGTGACGTACTGATGGGGTTTTGGTATAGGTGTTCTTCCTGTTTGACAGTTTTCCTTCTAATAGTCAGGACCCTCAGCTGTAGGTCTGTTGGAGATTGCTTGAGGTCCACTCCAGACCCTGTTTGCCTGGGTATCAGCAGCAGAGGTTGCAGAAGATAGAATATTGCTGAACAGCGAGTGTACCTGTCTGATTCTTACTTTGGAAGCTTCCTCTCAGGGGTGTACTCCACCCTGTGAGGTGTGGGGTGTCAGACTGCCCCTAGTGGGGGATGTCTCCCAGTTAGGCTACTCAGGGGTCAGGGACCCACTTGAGCAGGCAGTCTGTCTGTTCTCAGATCTCAACCTCCGTGTTGGGAGATCCACTGCTCTCTTCAGAGCTGTCCGACAGAGTCGTTCACGTCTGCACAGGCCTCTGCTGCTTCCCCTTTTGTTGTTTAGCTGTGCCCTGTCCCCAGAGGTGGAGTCTACAGAGACAGGCAGGTTTCCTTGAGCTGCTGTGAGCTCCACCCAGTTCGAGCTTCCCAGCGGCTTTGTTTACCTACTTAAGCCTCAGCAATGGTGGGCGCCCCTCCCCTAGCCTCGCTGCTGCCTTGCGGTTAGATCACAGACTGCTTTGCTAGCAATGAGGGAGGCTCCGTGGCTGTGGGACCCTCCCAGCCAGGTGTGAGTATAATCTCCTGGTGTGCCCGTTTGCTTAAAGCACAGTATTGGGGTGGGAATCACCCGATTTTTCAGGTGTCGTGTGTCTCAGTTCCCCTGGCTAGGAAAAGGGATTCCCTTCCCCCTTGCGCTTCCCAGGTGAGGCAATGCCTCGCCCTGCTTCAGCTCTCTCTGGTCGGGCTGCAGCAGCTGACCAGCACCAATTGTCCAGCACTCCCCAGTGAGATGACCCTAGTACCTCAGTTGAAAATGCAGAAATCACCAGTCTTCTGTGTCGCTCGCACTGGGAGTTGGAGACTGGAGCTGTTCCTATTCGGCCATCTTGTTCCGCCCCCCAGCCTAGCCTACCTTAAATGTGACCAGAATATTTACATTAGCCTAGAGTTCGGTAAATCATCTAGCATAAAGCATGTTTTATAATTAAGTGTTTAATATCTCATATAACTTATTAACTACTGTACTGAAAGTGAAAAACAATGGTTTTGCCCCATTGTAACTTCAAAAACTTATAAGTCAAACTACTGAAACTCAGGGAGTATCTGTATAAATTTAGACAACTTGATTAATACTTGTATCCATAGCTGCTTACTTCGATTTGAAAGTAGATATAATGAGATGATTTTAATGAAGTAACTTGAGAATCATTTGAAGGAGAACCTGATTTAACCTAACACATTGGCAATTCCAAATTATTTATCATAATGTAAGTTGCGTTAATATGAATGATCTCAATCTCAAAATGATTCATGGGGATTCAAATGATATTCCAATTCTTAATACCTACTAAGTCTTCCCTTCAAAATTATTGGTTAAAATATAGACTTCAGTATAAAGGAAATCCCCAATAGAGATCATTTTCTGTTTTTTAAACTTGGATTTTCATATGTTTAAAGTATTATCTCTTTGTAATCATATTATGATTAAAGCATAGGTGAGGTACTACAGAAAAAAAAAAAAAATGGTTAGCTCTCAGAGAATCCCACAATAGGCTGATATTTCTCCTTGTCCACTCATGGACTTGTCAGAAAGGCACCTGTGTTCAGCATGTCCAGTACTGAACCCTTCGTCTTCCCTTCAACCTCCTCCACCTTCTGTATGATTGATGGCCAGTAGTGGCATCCAGTCCCCCAGCCCAATAGGTGATTCTCGTTGATGCCTTCCTCTTCATCCTTTGCAGGAACATTTGTCAAGTTCCATTGCTCCCACTTCCTCAGTAACTCTTGCATCTGTGTTTCTTTCCGGTCTAACCTCTGTTGTCTTAGTTCAGGTTCTCATCTCTCCTCTGGATTTGGCAGTAGTCTTGTAATGGGTTAAATCATCTATATAAATGTTAGCTACTGTTGTTATCACTTTTATAGAATAAAGTCCAGCCCCTTTAACAGGACTGTCAACTCTTATAGGCTTTCTATATTCTGACCATGTGTTGTGTGTTCTAAATCGATTCATGTCATTCACCTACTGGAAAACTCACAGTGACTCCCAGTTGCTTATGGGGCTAATCTTTGGAGTAGGAGCTGCATCTTGCCTAGCTTTGAATCCCTCCATTCCTGAAGGGCCTGTCACAGTCATTAGTACTTAGTGGGTACTCAATGACTATTTATTGAGTTAAAATGAATGGGATTAGCAAATACCTTACGATTCCTGTTAATCTGTATGACATAAAAGTGATTTTTTTACATAAAAATTTAGGTTTGTTTCATTAGGGCTTATTAGGAAAATTCTGCTTTGCTTTTTTATCATAAAGCAGAATAACTAGGAAATCAGCATTTGAATGTTTTCTACTCTCCACATTTTCATTGTGGAAATTTTCTTTCACAATGTTTTGCAACTGTACTCACATCATAAACAGTCCACATCCTAGAAATCTATATTTATTAACAGCATCTTAGGAATGGAAGTTGAACCAGAGAGAGAAAGGTAATGGAATTTTTTTTTTACTTGAGTACAAATAAGTTATAATACAAGAAAGAAAACTACAGTGAGTTGATTCTGCATATGATTATATAAAAAGTAGCATAGTCATGTTTCTCTCTTATTTTGGTATTTCATTACCATCCAGGATATTATGCTTGTTCTAAATTTGAATTTAGTGCATATAAATATTAGAATGAGTGTCTGCATTGAGTAAGAAAACAAATTTCTCTAGGGTAATCAAAATGTGCCATCAATTGCCCATTATGTCTAGTGTCTAGTGTATTAAGATTTGAGTATTCTCCTATGGAATATTTTAAAAATTGACACTCTATCTGTCTGTCTTTCTCTCTCCCTCTTCCTCACCCTCTCTCTCCCACTATCAGAGTGTTAGAGTGGCTTCTTTCAGGTTTATTGTTAGATGCATTTTCATGAGAATCTAGCTTCTGCTTGCAGCAGTTCATCCATTCTTCTGTTTGGTCTTCAATTGAAGGCATGGTCTCCCTGTGAAATTTTAATTGTTTCTATAACACTTCTGTATTTTCAGTCTCACTTTAAGAAGATAGAAGGTGAAAGTGAAGGTGCTTTAAGTGAAGAACAAGCAGTACAAACAGATTGCTGGTGATGGTGGTGTTTAGATTTATATTTCCTTGCCTCAGTTCTAATAAAGTTTAAAGAATTAATGAGGAGAAAACATGATAAGTTATTTAGCAGTGTAAATACTGATACATATTCACAAAATAATGGTGATTGGTAACAGAGCTTCATGACCAGCTTCATGATCAGATTCAAATCCCAGCTTATCAACTTAACATTTGTGTAACTTCTAACAGTTATTAAACTGTGAACCTAAAGACCTTCATGTGTAAAATGAAGACGATAATGGCATCATTCAGAATAATTAAATAGAATTAATGAGAAGTTTATTAGTCCATTTTCACACTGCTGATAAAGACATACCCGAGACTGGGAAGAAAAAGAGGTTTAATTGGACTCACAGTTCCACATGGCTGGGGAGGCCTCAGAATCATGGCAGGAGGAGAAAGGCACTTCTTACATGGTGGCAGCAAGAGAAAATGAGGAAGAGGCAAAAGGGGAAACCCCTGATAAACCCATTAGATCTTGTGAGACTTATTTACTATCAGGAGAATAGCATGGGAAAGACCGGCCCCTGTGATTCAATTACCTCCCCCTGGGTCCCTCCCACAACATGTGGGAATTCTGGGAGATACAGTTCAAGTTGAGATTTGGGTAGGGACACAGCCAAACTATGTGAAGAAAGATGACCAACATTATTTTTAAGCACCTGTGAGGTATATACTATTATTTTCTTTTTCCGAATGAGTAATGAAGGCTTACGCAACTTAAGGAAGCTCACTTAGCTAAAAGCAATGGAGTTGGGTTTGAATCACCACGTAGAATATAGTGGGGTACCTGCCATATGTCTTCCACTGTTACCTATTACAAGTTAAGCATCCCTAATCCAAAAATCTGAAATCTGAAATGCTCCAAAATCCATAACCTTGAAAGCACTGACATGATGACACAAGTGGAAAATTCTACCCCTGACCTCATGTGAAAAGTTACAGCCAAAACTTATTTTGTGCACAAAATTTATTTTTAAATATTATATAAAATTCCCTTCAGGCTAGGTGTGTAAGGTGTATATAAAACATCAATGAGTTTCATGTTTAGACCTGGGCCCTGAATCTAAGATATCTCATTATATATATAAGATATCTTATAAAAAATCTGAAATCTGAAACACTCTGGTCCTAAGAATTTCAGATAAGAGATATTGAACCTGTATTACTATCATTGGACAGAATTCTCTCATGAAAATTTTCCACTGAATTGTTTCTAACTTTCCATTATGTTTTCACTAAAAACTTCCTGGCTGGAAACCATTTCTGTTACATTGAAAGTTGTGCATAGAAATGAATCCATTCAATGCCCGGTATTTGAATATTTGTCTATAGTATTCGCTGCTATCTGGGTCTCCTTATGTAATTTTTAATACATAATAAGTCAGTAACTTCACACATGAATTGTCCTTGAATGACTTTTAGTTCTTTTAGCAGGAAGCCTGAGAATTCTGTTTCTAAAGGATTCAATACTATCTATTGAATTATGTGTTAACATCCTCTCCTTCACCTTAGATAAAAATAAAGAAGTACATCTTTTCTTTTTAGTTTTAGAAAACAAATGAGTAGTAGGAAAGGAGGTAAGGGCTCTGACTTTTCCTAGGGAACCTCACTAACTGTGTGGCCTGTGCCTTCGTAGGGGAGGTGGTCCTTCTGGTGAATATGCCTGCAGACAGCCCTGCAGATGAAGGGCAGCACCTGCCTGATGGGAGGACGGCTACCCCCACCAGCACCTTCACCCAGCAGGACATCAATGAAGGCATCGTATGGTACAGGCACTCAGGAGCCCCAGCCCAGAGCGACTCCTTCCGCTTCCAGGTACTCTCTGCTTCCTGACTTCTCTGAAGTCTGATGAATCCAATAATCCAATCACTCTTATTTATAATCACCTTGAGTAATTTTCTGCAGTTGACAGGAAATCACGTTTGGGGGATGTGTTGGTCCATTTTCATGCTGCTGATAAAGACATACCCGAGACTGGGTAATTTACAAAGAAAAAGAAGTTTAGCGGACTTACAGTTCTGTGTGGCTGGAGAGGCCTCACAATCACGGTGGAAAGTGAAAGGCATGTCTTACGTGGCAGAAGGTGAGAGAGAATGAGAGCCAAGTGAAAAGGGAAACTCCTTATAAAACCATCAGATCTCGTGAGACTTACTCACTGCCAGGAGAACAGTATGGGGGAAACTGCCACCGTGATTCAGTTATCTCCCATCGGGCCCCTCCCACAACATGTGAGAATTATGGGAGCTATGATTCAAGATGAGAATTGGATGGGGACCCAGCAAAACCATATCAGTGGAATTCCCTACAAAATATAATTCATAGCATTAGTTTTTTTAATTTGTCAGTTCAGATATATGTGTATATTTACAAGCAGAGTTATCCACAACCAAGATGTTTAGGTTAGATAATGGCCAAAGTGTTCAGAAAAAAAACTCTTTAAAATATAAAAAAATACTACATGGAGAAAAAAAATCTTACCTTCTAGTTTTGAATGTTCTTGAAAAACTTACTGTCTTGTGATAAGATCATGGGCCTATAGCCAAACTCAACAGGTTTAGGTGTCAGTTCAGCCACTTACTAGCTACACAACTTTGGGCAAATTACTTGAGCAAAACTTCTGTGCTTCATTTTCCTTGTCTATCAAATAGGATTATTGTGAGGATTTAATGAGTTAATACATATAGAGTACTTAGAATACTGCCTATCACATAGTTAGCATTATATTAAGGGTTTGTTATTGCCATTTGTAAAAATCAGTCAAATACCAGACCGTAAGGAGACCTTCAGTAGATTAAAGAACAAGAATTTTACTGCATAGGCTGGGCACGGGGGCTCACGCTTGTAATCTCAACACCTCGGGAGGCCAAGGCAGGCAGATTGCGTCAGTCCAGGAGTTTGAGACCAGCTTCGGCAACATGGTGAAACCCTGTCTTGACAAAAAATACAAAAATTAGATGGGCACGGTGGCAGCTAGGCAGAAGGATCACTTGAGCCTGGGAGGTAGAGGCTGCACTGAGCCATGATCATGCCGTTGCACTCTAGCCTGGATGACAGAGCGAGACCCTCCCCCCCAGCAAAAAAAAAAAAGAAAAGAAAAAGAAAAAAGAAAAATTATATGCATATGTTCTCTGGCTATTATAAATATAATTATAAATTATAAATTAATCATAAAATGATAAACAAAAATTCAGGCCACTTGGAATATTTTAAATGGTCTCTTCAATAATTACTAGGAAATTCCTTAAAGAAAATCAGAACAGCAAACACTTAAGAAATATTGATGAGGAGGAAATAACCTATCCAAACTTAAATCATATGGACAAAATTGTACTCAGAAGAAAATTGATGGGCTTAAGCGCTTATTATTGAGCAAGAAAGCATTAAAATACATGGACAAAATATTTAACTCTAGAAGCCAGAGAACTACAAGGGAAACCTAAGGAAAGCAAAAGGAAGGAATTAGTAGAGATAAGCAGAGGAATTGGTTAATTATAAAATGCTAGAAATGACAAACAAATACAAAACATGATTCTTTCAAGATCAATAAAATTAGGAAGACCTCCGACAAGCATGATTTAGAAATAAAGAATCATACAGAAATACAAAGGAATAAGGAATTATGAATGAGAAAGAGTGTTTAAGCATGGATACCGAGAAGAATTTGGTAAAGTGTCAGAGAAAATATCTATGTTTATGGGGAACAGCCAAAGCGGTGTCAGGGCCTCTCAAAGTCTGAGTCTTTTTCTTTGTCTAGGAATCCAGCTGGCGCTCAACTCACCCAGCTCACCTTGTTAAAATGATCATTCATTCTGCTTCTGATGTCTGGCATGTACATCTTCATCGCCTGACTAATTTATATTGTGTAAAAGATGTGCTTTTCCAGAGAGCAGGTTGAGATAAATTTGGAAACCATTAAAATGAGATTATCCTGAGCACATTGAATGTCCAATGAGTGAGCAAACATTGGGTGCCCTTTGCCCAAGTTAACTTTTCATTTTTAGCACCTGGAGACTGCAGCAGTCATCAAAGAATGAGTCAGAATGAAGGCAAAGACCTCAATCAAAAGAAGTCACCTCTGCAAACTAGAATCCTCAGATCTGCCTTTGCCTTCGTAGGGTCAGGAAGGAGAATGTTATCCATATGGAGCACTTCCCTGGAAGCGGAATCTAAGTAGCTGCTCAAAATAATATTTGATGACTTTTGTAATTTGGTTACTGAGTAAATAAAGCAAATAAAGTTTTAAAAATAATAAAAAATAAAATAACAAAAAATAGTGATTAAAAAAAAAAAGTCTCACTGGGTGAAGCCATCCAGTTGAATGAACGTTATTACTTACAAAGTGGTTTCCTTTACAGAGCCTTCACACATTTTGCTCAAAATGTGTTTAGAACTCCTATGTGAAATTGCCTTCAAAATGTGTGGGATATTCTTTAGAATATCCTCCATAGTGGCAGTGTATCATCTTTTGGAAGTGGTTTAAAAAATACAGCTAAATAGTCAAAAGTCAGACTAAGGTCTGGTGAGAAAAAGAGTGGTAATTATTTTGGGTTAAAGTGGGGAATAATTATGAAGTAATGGGCTCAGAGTTTCTGTATGATTTGTAAACTTTGTCTGAAGGCATTCCAAAGTATGCATTTTGAACACTGACAGCATCTTCGTTGGAAATATGAAACAACCCTCTGGGATTATGTTCTCCTGATGTAAAAGTTTTGGCATGTTTATTGTAAAAGTCTCATTGTTTTATAGGCATACCTCATATTTTGATTTGAAGTGAGATAGACACTACAGCTAGGTGCTAACATAAGTTGTTAGCAAGTTTTCCCATTCATCATTTTACTGTCCCTAAAGGATTTCAAACTTTAAATATATCCTGTCCTAATAATTCTTTTTCTTTTTCCTTTTTTTTTTCTTTAAAGCAGAAAATGCAGTATAATGAGTTGCGTGGATTTTTTTTTTTTTTTTTTTTTGAGACAGAGTTTCACTCAGTTGCCCAGGCTGGAGTACAGTGGTGTGATCTTGGCTCACTGCAACCTCCACCTCCCCGGTTCAAGTGATTCTCCTACCTCAACCTCCCAAGTAGCTGAGATTACAGGTGCCTGCCACCATGCCCAGCTAATTTTTTGTATTTTTTAATAGAGATGGGGTTTCTCCATGTTGGCCAGGCTGGTCTTGAACTCCTGACATCAAGTGATCCACCTGCCTTGACCTCCCAAAGTGCTGGGATTACAGGCGTGAGCCACCGCGTCCAGCCAAGTTGCATGTATTTAATGCCATTTTAATGTTGATGTGCTGTCATGAGCCATCAATGGATCCCATCTATTACTCTGCATCCAAGATTTGGGACATATGTGATGTGAGTGGGATTAGAAAATAGAGCATGGCATAGTGCAAAGAAAGCATGCACATTCAGAGTCATTTTTTGGTATGGGAAGGAGCTCTGGTTTGGTTATATTCAGGTCACTTTGGAAATGTGGTTCAAAAAAGACCAACACATTTCCCATCAGTGTCTTTACTAGATCGATTCATTTGCTCAGTAATATGATTACATTTCACTACCTATTCAATGTTTGGTTCTTTTTCTTCAAAAGATAGAATGTATTCCACCACCACCCCGCTATCCCTTTTCTAATTTCCTGAAGCTACCAAAGTGAGTCACTTGGTCAGTGGAATGATCGTAAACCTGACTGATCTGGTTAAATACTGCCACTTGTTGCCTTTGTGACTTTGACACATTGCTTAAATTTTCTGACCTTCAGTTTCCTCACCTGTAAAAAAGGGGATAATAATATCTACTCTGTGGATACTAAGTAAGAGAACCCTTGAAAAGTAGCTAATGCAGCGCTGAGCCCGTAATAATAATAGATGATGAGTGAATTATAGTTATTGGTGGTAAGATCATTTACAGAGATGCTGTATCTCCTTAAAAACATGTATTTTGAGACTCGATCCCAGACATCTGATGTGATCAAGATAAAGACAGAGAAGACAGGCTTTCTGTTGGAGTAACTTTTAAAGACATAGAGAAACAGCTGCTATCCCTGCCTTTTTTTCTCAGAATTGATAGAACTCAGCCCCCTGCCATATGAAATTAATGCAACTCCACATGTCACACAGGGCTTAGCAAACAATGGAGAGAAGGAAGGTTTAAGAGGGCAGTCCAGTAACTGATGAAGAGGGAGAAGCTGCATAGGAAAAGCAACATTCTTCAGGTTTTTGAAGCAGGAAGAAGTTGATTTTGTGACCATTACACTAATTGTGAATGTTACTAATCTTGCCCTTCAATGATGAGGCTGAGATTTGTCACTTACCTATCACTTACCTGTGCTGGTTAAAAATGAAAGAAATGGAATACAAATCTTATTACATACTCATAATAAGATATTATATAGTCCTCAAAAATTATGTTTTCTGGCATGTTTAATGATATAGCAAACTATCATATTATTGTAAGTAAAAAATTATAATATGCAATTGATATGTGTGCATATAAAATGTTAAATGTCAACATATTTATATTCATTATTTCTAGGTAGTGAAATTCTAGATTATTTTTTATTTCTTATTTATACTTTCCTGCATTTCCAGCTTTGCTTAAAATGAAATCAGTAAAAGATCAATATTAAAATATGAATCAGTAAAAGATCAATATTAAAATATGAAGGGCAGAATAAGAGTTGTCATGCAGGAGCATATAGAATTCAAAGACAGCTGGCTTAAAAGAGGGAAAAACTCACGTGTGGACATGGTTGCCCAATAGAAGATGAGAGGCTCACCAGGATGACCTTCTTTTCAGGTGTCCAGTGCCTCTGATGCCCAGACCCGCCTGGAGAGCCGCATGTTCAACATCGCGATCTTACCACAGACACCTGAAGCACCTAAACTGTCTGTGGAAGCATCTCTCCATATGACTGTGAGTTGGGTGGGAGGCTTGTGGTTTCCACTTAGAGGAGGCACATAGCATGCTGATGGGATTTGATAGAGTGTCCTGGTTTTGTATGCAGTAAGTTCCTGGCCCAGATCACAGACTCAGGGGCCAGAAAGCCTAGTGATCACATTTCTCATTGACTTGAAAAAGGAACTTAAAATTCCCAGAATGAAAGGAAGGTTATGCGGAATCCATATTGACGCCCCCATCCATCGCTGATGTCCCTTCTACAGTATTCCAGACATTCCAGGGATCCTCCTTGAAAACTTGGAAGAAATTTCGGGCTTATGTCCATGAAATCAATATTTGGGTATCACTGGTTCCCTAGTTATAGGTCCACATAGTGGAGAAACTATTATTCCATCTTCTAGAAGCCCTATAAGAAACTTTCCTCTGTAAAAGTTTCCTAGAGAAGGTGCTGTCAATGCTAAATCCAGAAAGATAAATAACAATTATCCAAGTGAAAATTTGGGGGCACATTGGGAGGAATGGCGAGGTGATGACAAAGGGCATTGCCACAAGTGAAAAGAGCACATGCAAAGGCCCAGAGGTGAGAGAGAATAGAACTGTTGCAAAATTGCAAACAGTTCAACAAGACTGGAGAAATTAGGAAGGCAGCAAGGAGGTGTGATGAGGATAAGGAGGTCATGAAGCTATCACAGAAAGCCTCATATGCTGGTGGGAAGGAGTGTGGGCCATGGGAAAATGTGAAGCGAGGTGTCAACTAAATTGGTGCATGAAGCTTAGTTGAGACAATTAGCAACTCCCCCGTGACCCTTGCTCTGGGGAGGGGAGAGGATGAGTGCTATAATGCCGAAACCCCTCTTCCAGACAGAGCCGCAAACATGTAAGACCTTGTAAATTAATCATCATGGGTCCACATTTTAGTTAGCACCCACACAATTATGCTCCAAAGCAGTGTATCAGCCTTGAGCCACAACAAAGAGAACAGTTATAGTTTTAGAAATTATGGGTCTGGGACATGACAGAGACATAAAGGGGAAAATAGAAAGTTTTTAATGAATAGCTGGTATTGGCATTTCCACCGTAAACCGTAATTTAAAGAAATCATAATTCAGCAGCACTATAAAGTCTATAATTCATCATTCTGACTGGAGGAACTTGGATCAGAATTTTCTCTAAACTGTTAAGAAAAATGTGCACACACAGGTCTTGCCAAATGCTAATGCAGAGTTATTTTGAGTTTGGAGGAAACAATGGGCCAGGAACCAGGAAGACAGTGCTGTTTCCTGCACTGTCACTGTGGACCTCTGAAGAGAATTTTCAAGTCACTTAGCCTTTAAGGGCTTAGGTTGCATACGTGCAAATTAGGTCTGTCCAGTTAAAACTTAGGTTCGTTTACTGTAAACTGTGATTAGCCTACTTGTATGTTACTTAAAATATATAGTTTATATATATATTTTTTGTTTGTTTGTTTGTTTGTTTGTTTTGAGACGGAGTCTCGCTCTGTCGCCCAGGCTGGAGTGCAGTGGCCGGATCTCAGCTCACTGCAAGCTCCGCCTTCCGGGTTTACGCCATTCTCCTGCCTCAGCCTCCCAAGTAGCTGGCACTACAGGCGCCCGCCAACTCGCCCGGCTAGTTTTTTGTATTTTTTAGTAGAGACGGGGTTTCGCCGTGGTAGCTAGGTTGGTCTCGATCTCCTGACCTCGCGATCCACCCATCTCGGCCTCCCAAAGTGCTGGGATTACAGGCTTGAGCCACCGCGCCCGGCCTATAGTTTATATATTTTTTAACACTAATTAGGGCCATTACGATAGGGCATACTTGTGATCTGTAATAAAAATGCATTCTCAATTTAGTCATTTAGTCTCATCTAATAACACAAGTTTTTCAGATATTTGGTAAATATATTGTGAATGCATATGGTAAATACATGGCATATTTAGTATACTTGTATATGTGATTAAAGGTAGGAATCTACTTCTCTATTCATTCAGTCTCTCATTCATAAACACTTTTGAGCTCCTAATGTAGGTTAAGAGCTGTGGAAGACATTGGAAAGTCAATGACCATAAAACACAGTCTTTATTCTCAAGGAACTTTGAGTCTAAAAGAGGAGACAAGCAAATAAATAAGCAGGGATAATACAATGATAAATGCCATGGCAGAGCAATGATATGGGAGCAAATGGGAAGGCACCAAATCCAGCAGACCATGAGAGAGGGTCACAGAAGCATCCTCTGGTGGGGAACAGAGCAGGGTGAGTGTAAATTATCTAGAGACCAGGGTTCTCAAACTTAATCCTATATTAGAATCACTATAGAGTTGATGAAAACACAGATTGCACTCACCCACTTCCTACTCCTTCCCTCGGAGTCCCCAAAGTCCATTGTATCATTCTTATGCCTTTGCATCCTCATAGCTTAGCTCCCACTTATGAGTGAGAACATACAATGTTTGGTTTTCCATTCCTGAATTACTTCCCTTAGAATAATAGGTGAGGGATAAAAGACTACAAATTGGGTTCAGTACATACTGCTCGGGTGATGGGTGCACCAAAATCTCACACATCACTACTAAGGAACTTACTCATGTAACCAAATACCATCTGTTCCCCAAAAAAACCTATGGAAATGGAAAATTTTAAAAATTAAAAATTAAAAAAATAAAACACAGATTGCTGGAACCCACCACACTGTTTTCTAATTTAGTGGATCTGGTGTAGGGTCAAGAATTTGCATTTCTAAAGAGTTTCCAGGTAATGCTGTTTGCTGCTTCCCAGATCACCACACTAGAAGAACCACTCATCTAGACTAAATTGGGGGGAATGTATCCCAGTCTTGAGGAGCAACAGGTGAACAAAGGTGGAGACAAGGGAGAACATGACACATTTGAAGCATTACAGGTTGTTCAGCTGGCTGGAGCATAAAATCCGTTAAATGAAAATGCAGTAAGAAATGAGAGTCAGATCATGGAAGACCTTAAGTATAAGGCAGAGTTTCCATTTGTCCTGAAAGGCTGTTGGGGCAAATAAGATGTTGAGGGATTTGTAGCAGAGAAGTGCCATGATCAGATTTTTAAGGATACATGTAGGAAGATCATTCTGGCTACAGGGTAGAAAACATCCTAGATGGGGGCCAGTCAGAAAACAAACAGGCTATTGCAGTCATCTAGAGCAAGAACAATTAGTGGCATGAGCCCGTGGTTAAGAGTTCAGAAGATCTTGAAGAGATTTGCACACGAATGTTCATTGTAGCATTACTCACAGTAGCCGAGACGTGGAAGCAATCTAAACATCTATCAGCAGAGAAATGGATAAAGAAAATGTGATACACACATACACACATACAGAGAGAAGAATATTATTCAATCTTACAAAGGAAGGAAATCTTGTCACAGGTTACAACATAGATGAATATTTAAGACATTATGATAAGTAAAATAAGCCAGTCACAAAAGAAAAAAAAACTGCATGATTCTGCTTATATGAGATATAAAGTAGAATGTAGTCAGAAGAAGTAGAAAGTAGAATGGTAGTTACCAGGTGTAGAGTATGTGACGCAATGAGAGAGGGAGAAAGGGGGAGTTGTTCAGTGGATACAGAGTTTCAGCTTTGCAAGGTGGGAGAGTTCTAGAGATCTATTGCACAACTGTATGCATACAGTCAACACTACAGAGCTGTGCACTGACAAATGGTTATGATGGTTAAAAAAAAAGCGGGGGGTGTAGATTAAGAGAGACTTAGAGACACAGTGGCTTCCTATATATGGAAGGCGGGTGAAACACCCAGTGTCTGAGGATATAGAGGTGCCATTCCTCAAGATCAGGAATGTACAAGGACTTTTGGTGGGAAGCATGACAAGTTGAGTCTGGGATGTGCTGGTGAAGGGTGTGCTGGAGCAGAGTGAGTGAATTCACAGATGTGATAAGTGTGTGGGCTGGGACAGATCGCACAACATTTCATGGGTCATTGTAGGAACTTGGCTTTTCTTCTGATTAAAATGGGAAGCCATTGCGGGGTGTTGAGCAGAGGCCTCATGTCCTTGTGAAAGGATCACACTGGCTGCTGTGCTGAAAGGGAGTGTAAGGGAGGCAAGAGAGCAGTTGAGAGGCCACTGGGGTAATCCTGGGGAGAGACTGTGGCCCTCAGCAGAGTGGTGGCAGTGGGGTGGGAGAAGCAGTTTGACTCTGGATATATTCAGAGGTAACATGGCCATTATGAAAAGACTTACTCTGTAATCTTCTTTTGTTGACAGATACACTATTTTTAAAGTGTCTTTTGCAATGAGTTCTATGAAGTTTAATCTCTCATTTCTTACTATGTTTAACTGATAAATATTGAACATTCTAAGTAGCCAATATTAAAATTGATTATACTTTGATATATCTCAAACTCAATATTGCTTTCCTCACAGAATCAGTCCTTTTTCTGTGTAATGTCTATTTCTATTAGGAGAAAAATAGTATCAATAAATTTCAAAATAGACTGTTATCTTGGCTGGAACATATTTCCCTTCCCACAGTCCCAGGTCCACAATAATTCTGTCTTTTTATCACTTTATTATTTTAGGGACATCTAGATTTTCAGAATATCACATGGTACTCTGAGAATGTTCAGTTATTATGATAGTTTTGATATTAAAAGGTAGCAAACAGTACCAAACAATGTACAGAACCTATACTTTTTTGTCTGTTAGTTGTACCCACATGTGTACATGTTTATAGGTGTGTACAAACATGTATGGGATAGTAACACCTTATATAGTGCATATAGTTTTAATTTGTTGTCCTTACTTGTTTTATATTAGGGTGAGAGACCAGCTGCTATTCACAATTCTAATTTTCCTTGCTCATTACATTCCAGACCTGAGCAAGGGCCTGAAATATGACTCTTTACTATAGGGGGATTGTTCCAACCTGCAAATGCTGCCTCTCCCCAGGACAAATATGCCTTGGGGACAATTACAAAGCAACTGCAACCTTCAATCTTTTCGTGGTTAAAGGAAGAACACCACTCCCTCCTCTATGAGCATTACTGAGCCCTGCTTAATCCCTCTCTAAATGAGGAGATTCCATCTGAAAGAAGGAGGGCTTCAAAGAGCAGGAGAGCATGTCACACTCTAACCCACCTTCAGGGGTCAGTTAGGAAGAGCCCATGATGAGCTGGATGTTTTTGTTCTGTTTTACAACAGCATGCCTGATCCAGGCGAGAGGCCCCTGCTCAGGCTAGTTTCCCTCTTCTCTCCACACTGTTTTTGCTGCTGTCCCCAACCCACCACCATACCTAGTGATGGGAGTCTGAAGCTCTCCTTTTTGTTTTTTAAGTGTTGCCACTGTTAGTGGGTTATGGATGTGCACAGGGAAAGGGATAGTAAAAGTTACATACGCATCAGTCCTCTGATTAATATTGCCTCATTCATTCACTGGGTTCTGAAAGCTGGAAGAGAAAAGGCAGTATCTAGTTCTTTTAACCAGTAGAATGTAGAAAAAGGGAAATATTGGCTATTTTATGTGCTTTAATAAAGAAATACCTCTTAAACCTCCGCATGCAAATGGTGAGCCTTTTTTGATGTTTGAGGTGGGTTCACTTTTAGCCCTTTGTTATCAGAAGGCATCACAGTTTCCATGAGCAAAACTGGGGACCTGGGGAACAATGCTCTGAAGAACTTCTTGGGGCCAAGACTTAAATATCTCAGCTGAGTCCTTAGAACTTCTGGCCAGATTCCACTTAGCCCATTAAGTCAGAGGAGCAGCAGTGAGCTATGACCACTGCACTCCAGCCTGTGACAGAGCTAGACCCTGTCTCTTAAAGAAAACAAAAAGTTAGAGGAGAGACACAGTGAGCCAGCTGTGATTAGCAAGAGAGTAGAAGAGCCAGCTGGGATGCCCCATTTGGAAACGTGTTCCACCTAAGAAAAAAGTAATAATATCAGAATCCCCACCGCGTGCACTGACGTAACTGTGGGGGCAGTTGGGGGAGAGAAAACTAGGGTACAAGAAAACTTGAAAAGGACTCTCTAAACCTAGGAGGGGAGGCTTGGGAAAAATCTGTAATGCAAGAGACCAGATCCTTCTTTTGAACTCTTGAAAATTTTACTAAGTGTGACTAATTTAAAAGCCCAGAGCAATTTTTTTTTTTCTTAATAAGGTCTGTTTTTCCCTCTGGCTTTTGTTTTTCATACCATGTTTTCCTCTTCCTTCTTAAACTTTGTTTAGGCTCGAGAAGATGGCCTGACTGTCATTCAGCCTCATTCCCTCTCCTTTATAAACTCTGAGAGGCCAAGTGGAAAGATTGTCTACAATATCACTCTACCTCTGCATCCAAATCAAGGTAAGATGTGTAGTAAATGATCTTTTGAGTGATATTATTATATTCTAGTTTTTGACCAGTCTTAATATCGCTGGAGTTTTGTCTGCTTGCATACATAAAGATATATTCGTTGAGGTTTCAAGGAATACTAATTATTCACATTCCTTGCTCCTGTCTTCTAGTTTAGAACTAATTGAGAGAGAAAAAGACTATGGTCTGAAGGAGATGAATGTGATGGCTTTGGCACTGACATAGCATGCTGGATGGAGAACATACATGCTACTGGGTTGAGCTCCCCTCCCGTGTACTGGCAGAACTGGACACATAGACATCGTCTCTGTAGAACCAGAGCCTGCCCTAGTGAGGTTATGACAGGGGAACGGACCAGAATGAGCATATGTTCAGGATAAGGAGTTCTGCCAGGGAGCCCAAAGGGGGCTGAGCCACACATATTCAGTTTCTTCCCTGATTGGATACATTGCTCCTCCTCCTATCTGGGAACATGGGAATGTGGAACTATAGTCAGAGGAGATTTGGGGCCCTGCCATCAGTCCCCAAACTTTAGATCTCTTGACTTTGGGCTTAACTAATAAGCTTATGCCTGTGTTAGTCCATTTTCATGTTGCTATAAAGAAATAACTGAAACTGGATAATTTATAAAGAAAAGAGGTTTAATTGGCTCATGGTTTCACAGGCTGTACAGGAAGCATGGATGGGGAGGCCTCGGGAAACTTACAATCATGGCGGAAGGTGAAGGGGAAGCAGGTACATCTTACATGGCCGGAACAGGAGGGAAGCGAGTGGGGGAGATGTCACACACTTTTGAACAACCAGATTTTGTTTAAAATCTCACTCCTTTGGGAGGCTGAGGCAGGCGGATCACGAGGTCAGGAGATCGAGACCATCCTGGCTAACAAGGTCAAACCCCGTCTCTACTTAAAAAAAAAAAGAAAAAAGAAAAAATACAAAAAATTAGCTGGGCATGGTGGCGGGCACCTGTAGTCCCAGCTACTTGGGAGGCTGAGGCAGGAGAATGGTGTGAACCCAGGAGGCAGAGTTTACCGTGAGCTGAGATCACGCCACTACACCTCCAGCCTGGGTGGCAGAGCAAGACTCCATCTCAAAAAAAAAAAAAAAAGAAAGAAAGAAAGAAAGAAAATCTCACTCACTCACTCACTCACTCACTTACTCACTCACTCACTCACTATCACCAGGACAGCACCCAGGGGGTGGTGTTAAACCATTAGAAACTGCACCTGTGATCCAGTCGCCTCCCACCAGACCCTGCCTCCAACACTGAGGATTACAATTGAACATGAGATTTGGGCAGGGACACAGATCCAAATGACATCAAGTTCCAATAGAGGTGTGGCTGCTCCTCACAGAAAGAAGATCAGCTTCTATTAAGATAATTCTGCTTCCACATCTGGAACTTTTCTCCCAAGATTAACCACTGCCCCAAATGTAAGCCTCTCACATTATGAAATTCTCAATGAGAGAGAAAAGTCAAGAAATTAAATTCCATTATCCTTTTGATAAAGTCCAAAGAAATTAAAAGTCTAAAAGCCATCCCTCTCCTTTGTAATCTGCTAAGTCATAGCTAACAGTTCTCCCTACATTGCCAGAGTCGAGGTAGAGCCCTTTCAAACCAGCAGCCTGGGCTTTCTTCTGGAGAATAGTTGTTGCCCTCTCAGCCCTGCAGAAGGTGAATTAGTTCAACATCAAGCCTGACATGTGCCCTCCTTTGAAGGAGTGAATAGGACATGAGAAAAGATCACAGCATTAGTTCTATACCTGAAAAATTTAGAAACAACAGGCAAATCTGCAGCCCCTACAGCATTTATCACAAGCAGAGTGATAATTGCAAATTCAGTTCTTAGAATAATCAAGACCCATGTTACTATAGCCAAAGATTATTGCAGAGTCTAAGGAGTTTCTGAAGGAAAGAGGTTAGATTGAAAAACATCTTTTTACAGCCTCACCAGGAGGCCAATCTGTGCCAGTTTCTCAAGGACTTTTGAATTGAAACTCAACTGAGAGGATCTCTTAATTATGTTACCATGTATGTGACTTCTGGAAAATTAGCTGGTCTAGGCTATGGTAGGGGCAGTAGTTTGTATCCTTCTATGTGTATTAGTCAAGGTTCTCTAGAGGAACAGAACTAATAGGAGATATATATATATATATATATATATATATATATATAAAGGGGAGTTTATTAAGTATTAACTTCCACAACCACAAGGTCCCACAATAGGTCATCTGCAAGCTGAGGAGCAAGGAGAGGCAGTCTGAGTCCCAAAACTGAAGAGCTTGGAGTCCGATATTCAAGGGCCGGAAGCATCCAGCACAGGAGAAAGATGTAGGCTGGGAGGCTAAGCCAGTCTAGTCTTTTCATGTTTTTACACCTGTTTTATTTTTTAAACTTATATATTTATTTTTGAGATGGAGTTTTGCTCTTGTCACCCAGGCTGGAGTGCAGTGGTGCAATCTCGGCTCACTGCAACCTCCATCTCCTGGGTTCAAGCAATTCTCCTGTCTCAGCCTCCCTGGTAGCTGGGATTACAGGTACATGCCACCATACCCGGATACTTTTTGTAGTTTTACTAGAGACAGGGTTTCACCATGTTGGCTAGGCTAGTCTTGAACTCCTGACCTCAAGTGATCCACCCACCTCAGCCTCCCAAAGTGCTGGGATTATGGGCGTGAGCCACTACACCCAGCCTCCCTGTCTTATATTCTAGCCATGCTGGCAGCTGATTAGATGGTGTCCACCCAGATTGAGGGTGGGTCTGCCTTTCCCAGCCCACTGACTCAAATATTTATCTCCTTTGGCAAAACCCTCACAGACACACCCAGAATCAATACTTTGTATCCTTCAATCAAGTTGATACTCAGTATTAACCATCACACTATGGTTTGTATTTCATGAATCCCAGTCAATACTCTTTTGGGTTTCAGATTTGCCCTTTTCTTAAATAACCAGAGAATGGCATACCAAGAGCAACCTGAGAACAGTCAGTTTCTGAAGGATGAAAGACTCCCACCAAGAAGAGCAGGCTCTATGGCTCTAGTCATTTAGTCAGCGATGAGAATTACTGTTGATGCTTATGCCAAATCTCTTCCTCCCAGGTATCATCGAGCACCGGGACCACCCTCACTCTCCTATCCGGTATTTCACGCAAGAGGATATTAACCAGGGCAAAGTCATGTACCGCCCTCCCCCAGCAGCACCCCACCTCCAGGAGCTCATGGCCTTCTCGTTTGCTGGTAATGCTCTCCTCTCTGCTTTGAGGCACCCAACTGCTCTCTGTGGCTCTACATGACAGGCTTGCCCTGAGTCTTCCACAGTCCTCTGGACCATTTGGTGCCCCTGCTTTGTAGCTATTCAAACTAGCTTGAGACCTGTCAGCCAATATGTAGCTTGGGCTCAGTTCCATCTTTTTTTTTTTTCATTTATTCATGCATTCAGGCATACTTCCAATAAATCTTTATTTTGTGCCTCCTATGTGCCAATCACTGAACGAGGCCTTGGAGATATAGTCGCGAGCAAAAAGAGGCGTGGATTCTGCTCTTGGTGGTTTGAGCAGGTATAGAGAGAAAATTCGATAAATAACCCCAGGAATGAATGTTTAATTGCAGTCTGGGATAAGAGCTCTGAGAAAGAGGGAGAAAGTTCAGTAGTGGAATTACACATAACCAGACTGACCTAGACTGAGAGCTCAGTGAAGATACTGGCAGTGAAGTATTGGGTAGAACCTGATGAGGAAAAGTGTGTGTATTTGTATGGTCAGGAAAATGTCCCTGAAGGAAGGGCACCAGCCCTAGGTGTAGGGGCCTGGGGAAAGAGGGAACGTGGTATCTGTGTCTCTGAAATGTGAAGGATCAGGCAGAGCAGGGATGCGTCTGGTGGAAGAGACAGAGGTCACACCTGACAGACCCTTGAAGCCGGTAAGGATTTAGGTTGTTATCCCAATGTCAAGAGGAACCCAGTGGAAGTTTTCAGGTACAGGGAACTAGGGAATGGCTTTTCATAAGAAACTCTTTGACTGCAGTGATGTCAATGGACTTGACGAGGAGGCCAGAGTGGATGGCACAAGGGTAAGGGGAGGCCAGTAAGGGTCCTGCAGTACCTCAGGGGAGGTTTCATGTAGACATGGGGCATGCAGGCAACCTTTTGGGATAAAACCAGAATTTGGTAAAAGATACCTTTTTATTGGAAGAGAAGACTGAATAGAAGAATAACTAAGTTTCTCATTAAAGCCAGTGTGTGCCCTTCCACAAAGCCCAGCATGCCCTTAATCCCTGCCACCCTATCTCTTCCCTTGATCTAGTCATCAAGCCTGTTGACCAGAAAGCAGGAGTTTTAAGTCCCTACCCTTAAATATTTTTATGCCTTTGACTATTCCAAAAACATTAGTGCCTATTTCTCTCTCTCTTTTTTTTTTTTTTTTGACAGAGTCTTGCTTTGTCACCCAGGTTGGAGTGCAGTGGTGCAATCTCGGCTCACTGCAACTTCTGCCTGCTGGGTTCAAGCGATTCTCCTGCCTCAGTCTCCTGAGTAGCTGAGACTACAGATGAGTGCCGCCACACCCGGCTAATTTTTATATTTTTAGTAGAGACGGGGTTTCGCCATATTTGTCAAGCTGGTCTTGAACTCCTGACCTTGCGATCCACCTGCCTCAGCCTCCCAAAGTGCTGGGATTACAGGCATAAGCCACCGTGCCCAGCCACTGGTGCCTATTTCTTTACAATCTTTAAGGTGTATGTACTACATAACACCATGAATATAGGGTATTCTTTTTATACAGTAACTTTATTCATACACAAAAGTGGCGATTTCTTATGGTGAATTGAACGTGGTTTAAGTAATTTTAGACTTTTTTGATTATAGGTAAACATTTAAAATGATATTTACCATTATTTAATGTAAGTTTAACCACCCAGAAAACAGTTAACTCCTCAATTAGATTGAAAATCTCTAACAGTGGGTATAGGCTTCCTCTTTAGTATCTGTACACAGTGTTTAGTAACAGGATAACTAATAGCCGTTGAAAATGTTCATGGGTCTGTAACCCCTATGTTACAAGTCGTACTTTATAAGAAACACAGGATATCCTGGGATTGGAGGGAAAGAAAATATGTCAGCCGTGGTTGAAGTCATCCACTAAACTCGCCCGAGTTCCTAGAATCTCTTCAGAGAGAGCAGAGTCCTGTGCTGTGGGATCTATGGGATAAATGCTGCGAGATAAATCTCTCACGTGGTTACAGTGTGTAAATCAATGTCTCGGCACCACTCAATTCTACAATGGAATTGACCCACCTGAGAGCCCTGTCAGTGATATATGGCTCACCCACATTCACCGATTTGTAGGATTTTATGTACTGATAAAATGGGTTCTGAATGAATGTATTATAAATCATGCTAACTGCTGTGATATAAAATTATTCTACTATGTGGTCCTTTTTGCTATTTAAAATTAATGTTGACACCATTAAATCAACATAACATTAGCAAATGACCTGGTGGTCTTTCCTTAAATAAGAATAATTTAGAGTAAGACATTCTTTACTTTCCTAACCTCTGCCCTTTATTTTGTACCTTCCCTAGCTCTCTCTGACCCCCAAGTGTTTAATATACTGATTGTCTCTCTTACTCTTTCAGGTCTCCCAGAATCAGTGAAATTCCACTTCACAGGTAGAGATTCATCTCAATTTTATTAGAAAGTGAAATTTTTTCTTTCCTTATTGGTTCTTTCTTTTTGTTCCCATCATCATTAATTTTAGCTATTTTCTAAGAACTACTTAAAAATTGTAATTTTTCTTCTAAAACAAATTTCTTCTAAAATAAACAAATGGTTAAATAGTAATAGCTTAACTTTATAGTCATAGGAGAAAAAATCTACCAAAGATGCTAAAAGTTAATGTTTAAGAGCCAGGCATGGTGACTCATGCCCATAGTCCAGCACTTTAGAAGGCTGAGGAGGGAGCATCACAGAGCCCAGGGGTTCAAGACCAGCCTGGACAACAATGCAAGACATTGTCTATTAAAAAAAAAAAAAAAAAAAAAAAAGCACTAATCTGGATGATGGGGGCACATGCCTGGAGTCCTAGCTACAGGAGGATACCTTGAGCCTAGGAAGTCAAGGCTGGAGTGAGCTATGACTGCACTATTGCACTGCAGCTTGGACAATAGTGAAACCCTATCTCAAGGAAAAAATGAAAAAGAAATTTATGTTTAAGCCCAATTTCAATGTGTCCTAATATCCATTAAAGAGTTAATAGTAATTAAGATCCTAAACCCTGCATCCAGATAACCTGGGGTTCAACTTGTCTTGGGAAAGTGTCGTACATCTCTGTGCCTGAATGCCTCATTCATAAATGGGGATAATAATAATAATAAACGTAAAGCTCCAAGAATGATTGTTGCTACATAATCATTATTATACTTAGCTAATAAACAGTAGTTGTATAAAAATCTTGAATAGAGCTATTCATGGAATGCCTTGTTACTGGAGGGAAAAGGCTTACTACCCAGAGGTGAGTCGAGAAACTTGGGTATGGAAGACCTCTGCATTCCTAGTTTTAGCTCATAGTGCAATAGAAAAAGGATGCCAAACAGCAAAAGCAGAGTCAGACCTGGTACCTATGCTTGGCCACATAGGCTAAGTTTCTTTCTTGTTTAGGTCTGGAGTGAGGATGATTGACCATAAATAGCATCGTTAAGTTGCTGTTTAGATGGGATTGACTATTCCATTAGAATCAACCATCCATGTGCCCTGTTACATTTCACGGAGGGAAAAATGTTAGCAGTAGAGTCTCCTCTCTGTAACTCCCAGCTCTTCGTTTCTTCTGTGAGGATTAAAAATCACACTTGAATCAATAGTAAATTTCAGTGTTGTGTTACTGTTGATATGAACCCAGTATCAGCTCATTTCTAGTCATAGACCTCTACATAATTCATACAATCAGTAATGATATATAGCAGATTTTTATATTTTATAAAGCAATTTACAATAAAAATTGTCTTATTTAATTCTTATAACAATATTTTAAGGACAGATATTATTTTCAGCATTTTAAACCTGAGGATACCAAAAGTTATTAAGAGTAGATAACCTGGCCGGGCGCAGTGGGTCACACCTGTACTCCCAGCACTTTGGGAGGTGTGAGGAGGGAGGATTGCTTGAGCCCAGGAGTTCAAGACTAGCCCAGGCACGTAGTAATACTCCTTGTAGTCTGAACTACTCAGAAGGCTGAGGTGGGAGGATTGCTTGAACTGGAGAGGTTGAGGCTGCAGTGAGCCATCATTGTGCCATTGCACTCCAGCTGGGTAACACAGTGAGACCCTGACTCAAAAAAAAAAAAGTAGATGATCTGCTCAGATTTCCATAGCAGGTAGACAGTAGAATCAGGATTTTAATACAAGTTTCTGACTTAGGGCGTGAGCATGGAATAGCTAGTTTGATCTGACATGTATGTGTGTTGATTATGAAAAGTGAGTGTCATAGTAGTATGCCATTTTGGTTTCCAGTCCTCAACTCTTACCTGAAAGCTTGAGTAGGTGAAAGATTAACAATTAACTTGGCTAGGACTTCAAGTTAAATGATCCTTGAACCTATTATACAGTCCCATGGGACTAGACCTTGGGCTGACCTTAAATTATCTTGTTTCTGCCGGAGTTTCCTTTTTGGTTGATTTTAAAGAAGAAAAACTCTTGGTATCTAGTAGAAAGCCATGTCCTTTAGGAGAGTTTTGTGAGAAAGAATTTTTAATTGGACAGTTAATGAAAAAGGAAGGAAAAAGCCCAACAGCTGACATTAATTTGTAGAATGAAGGGGAACCACCCATTTTGGTGAATCAGCTAACATGAGAAGGAAAACTGATGTTCCTAAGACCTGACAGACTTGAAGACAAGTGCAGAAGCTCTGGAGAGCAGTTCTGAGCAAGGAACACACTTACGGCAAGTGGCCCTCACAGGGCCATTTAGCCCAAAAAGGCATTTGCCTGTTTCTCAAAGAAATTAGAGACATTCCTTAAAGAGAGGTGTAAATATGCAACTGCTGACATTTTGATTGGAAGTTTATGATTGCTTGCAAAACCCTGTGCCCAAGTGATAGCTAGCTATGTAATACGCACCAGAAAATAGCTTTTTTCCACTTACTGACAGAGGCAAGAGTATGCCTTGGTCACACTAAACAGCTGTATGATGTGACCAAAGCTCTTTAATTTTGTACCTTTTCTCTCCTCATGTAAAATAAGGATGTCGAAAGCTTCCTAGACTTCCTCCCTGGTATGGTTTGAATGTCCCTTCCAAAACTCATGTTGACACTTAATCCTCAATATGGCAGTATTGAGAGGTGGGGCTTTTATAAGGTGATTGAAACCTGAAGGCTCTGCCCTTGTGAATGGTTTAATCATTAATGGATTAGTGGATTAACGGTTAATCACGGGGGGCGGGCAGAGCTGGTGGCTTTCTAAAAAGAGAATGAGAGACTTAAAATCCCAAGCTCAGCCTCCTCGCCACATGACTGCCTACACTGTCTCGTAACTCTTCACTGAGTCCCCAACAGCCAGAAGGCTCTCACCAAATGTACCCCCTCAACCTTGGACTTCCCTGCCTTCATATGTGAAAGAAATTCCTCTTCTCATAAATTACCCAGTTTTAGGTTTTCTGTTATAAGCAACAGAAAATGGACTAAGACTCCCATTCAAAAATAAAACTAATGTAAAATGTAAAGTAAAATAAGATTGCATTTTGCAATTATTTCTTAAATTACAGGGACCTCAGAGAATCCTGAATCCACTAAAATTTATGAAAAAGTTTGTATGCTTGTCACCAAATCCCCAATAATTAAGGACCATCTGTGCCTATTTTTGAAGATTTAGAGAAGAGATTGAACTTAAAGAAGCAATGACAATAATTTTGATACTTGTCTGAATGACCAGAACCATAAAACCTTCATTCTTACATGGATAATGTCGTCTCACCTTCAATAAGGCTGTTTCTGAACATCTCCAAGATGTGGAGTGTACCTTATAAAATTTAACCATATCTTTCAGATCTGTCTCAAGGAAAAGACAAATCTAAAACTTGAATAGAATCATTACTACAAGTCTCTGAGCAATGCTTGACTTTGTTTAAGCAAGATTCTTGCTGGCTTGTTACTAAGTCCAGAAGAAAGTGAGGAAGGAAACCAGTTTCTCATAACCAACCCATAGACAAGCTTATCACACATTTAAAATAATTGACAGTGCAGTTTTCTTAAAGACCACTACAGATAAACACATTGATGAGTCGATGATGCACATATCCCTCCAAAACTGACTTTTAGGGAATAGATAGGGTGTTAAGTTATGGAAAAGCGGAAATAAGCATCAAGGGTGAGGCAATTCTGCTCTCATGTTTCCCTCAGGGATGGGTGTTCACTTGGATGTCAAAAATCCAGGGAAATAAAATCTTAAGGTCACTGTTTTGTTCACTATTTATGGCATTGTGCATCATGACCAAGTAAAAATGGATCTGCTTACTTCCAAACTAATGCCATTAGAGACATTGGTATGGGTGTTGTCTGTCCTTTTAAAAAATATTCTTTTCTAATGAGACATAGACATGCCACTTCGAAAAGAGTTCATGAAAGAAAATATTTATTTGGAATATTAAGGGAATGAACTGAATCAAGAAATATTTCCATAATCAAAAGCCTTTACCAGTAGCATCTACAGGTGCAGATTTTGTATTACCTTCCTTTCCACTAACATTTATCAAAATCACCTTTTTTTGTGTAAGTAGCCTCTTCAAATGATCTTGTTATTATACTTCTTTATCTTTTTTCTTATCCTTAGAAAAAGGAATCATTTACAGTATCTTGCTTGCTTACTTTCTTCTTTTGTAAGCATCTCTTCAAAGGTTAAAGTAGTGTAAAAAAGTTTCTAGCTACATATTTGTGGAAACTGCCTGAAGATGACCAGACTACAAGTTGATTCGTGTGTGTGTGTGTGTGTGTGTGTGTCTGTGTGTGTGTGTGTGTCTCTGTGTGTGTGCATTTATCCTTTTTAGTTTCGGATGGAGAACACACAAGTCCGGAGATGGTCCTCACCATTCACTTACTGCCCAGTGATCAGCAACTGCCAGTGTTCCAGGTCACAGCTCCACGGCTGGCGGTCAGCCCAGGAGGCAGCACTTCTGTAGGTAAGAACTGGGAGCCTGATAGAAACATGGCTTTAGAAATGGGATCATGTTGCTGCTCCTCTCCAAACCTCTTGATGGTTACCAAAAAAACAAACTCCTCTTCCATAAGTTGCCTGCATTCTTACCTGTATCCTTCTTCCTGCCCATTTCTATGCAAACAGAAGCCACACAGAGAGAAGGAAATGAAGGCTTCAGAGGCCAATGATCAGTGGAACGCAACACAGAACTGATTTTCTGGGAGTTTGCTTTGTTGCCATCACTAAAATATAAAGTAATAGAGCAGCGAGAATAACATAGAGGGGAGCGGGATTTCAATGGTGGCTCTTGTTTCTATTTAGAAAGTGAAGAGTAGCCGGAGAAATGACAGGTCACAAGGAGCTTCAGAAGTTGTGAAGAACTAGAGTTGACCCAGTTATTTTGTACATAGTTATATGTACTAATTAGTGAATTTACTCTTTAGAAATGTATTCTTTTATCAAAAATATTTTACTAATAAACAGTAGGTATTGTGATTTTTGTTAGGTGTGTTCTACAGATCCATATCCAGTTTCTACCTATGGGTTTTGGCCTAAAATTAATTATTACCAAACTTACAAATAAGTCACGTGTACAAGGATGACTGTCACTTCAACCTACACCTCACCTTTGTGATCACTGCTCACTTGGCTCTTTGTAGCTTTAGAAAAATAAGAAGGGATGAAACAATGAAATGCCAAACAGTTTATAGGAGGATTTTCTGGAAGAAAATCTAACCCAGCTGGTCAGGGCTGACCTAGCTGTGGGCTTCCTCTGTGCATGCTGTCATTTGTATGGAAGAAAAAAGGTGTTCTAAATTCAGAACTACCTTACGTGAACTTTTAGAAGAACCTACTTGCAGTGTGGGAATTGACTGCATTATCTGTTTTCACTCTTTTGTACCTGATTGGAATGAAGCAGTACTTTCTGATAACAATCAGATTATTCACAGTGTGACTCCTAGCCTGGCCTGTGGCTTTAATATATACAGAGTCTATCATCTTTAATGTATGCTTTCTCTCTCACCACGCTTCCTTCTCCTTGCTGTAGGACTTCAGGTGGTAGTAAGAGACGCTGAGACAGCACCCGAAGAACTCTTCTTTGAGCTTCGGAGACCTCCCCAGCATGGTGTGCTCCTTAAGCACACAGCTGTGTTCCGAAGGCCAATGGCCACAGGTAGCTACACACTCTGTCACTGACCTGCTTGAAGGATTTTTTGCTCTACAATCAGTTATATGTGTCTCAGACAAGAGCAAAGTGTCTTTGTGATACAGACGATGAGGAGCTTTTTCGTTTTTGTGTGAGTTTCATTGGCTTTGATATTTGAGACTTCTTCCTGTTCCCACTTCCACCCCTGCGCCACACCTGCCCCTGGCCCCACCCTGAACACTGTGAAGCCAGTTCCTTAAACTATAGGTGAAATGGGTGATTTCTGAAAGTTGGAGTTAATGCATTCAAAGTGACACCATATGAGGGATCAGCTGCCACTTTCCTAGCACTGTTCATGGAGATGAATCTGTCTTAATTTGGTATGTAAATCTTCACAATATTTTTAGCGCTGTGACTCTGATAGTGTTAACTACGTCTATCTTCATCAGTTAAAAAAAGGAACACGTTTTTGAAGTATTGTCTATGAGATGTAACAGTGTGGTAATGTGATCAGCTTTTCAAAATAATTCTTATTGTACTTCCTCTAATTATAAAAAACAATATATGTTCATTATTTAGAAGGTACAGAAAACCACAAAGGACACAAGTGTATCTGATTTTTTAATAGTCAGCTCTTATGCATTGAAGTGATTATTGTCCTTTTCAAAATACCCACCTCTGGATGCTATATCTTCTTCCAACAATCTCTACTTTCTCAGAACCTTTGTATGATTCCTTTTAGAGATGCAGTAATCCATTCTTCTGAGTATCACTGGTGGGCTAATCTTTGCCATTGATGGTAGATGGAATTTTAAAGAACAACCAGTAAGCATTTGGGAGTCACAAAGGTAGACTCAAAAATTTACTGAACTAAAGAAATGTCATTAGAATAGATTTGAAACATTCCCAGGGAACTATTTTAGGAACATAACAGTCATTGTCTAATTTCTTTGACACTGCATTTAATCTGTATTTGTGCAATTAACATATAAGATCTAAAGCTATTGGTAAAAAGTTAGTTTTATTACCTTTTTATAGACATAATGCCACTAGCACCAATAAAATACATTAACACAGTGTTGAGACAGAAGGCTTAGAAGATGAATAGAGAGAATGAGTAAATTATTCAATCTCATTACTTAGCACTAATTATTAGAACTAATAATCTATCAAAAGATAGAGTTGAATATAATATCCAAGAAGAGCAATTTCACAACTGTGTTCTGTGAAATCATTAGGGCTCATGGCACTAAGAGGCTTTTCTCATAAAAAGGGTTCCATGAAGTTTGAGAAGCTTTAATATTTATATACTACAATGAATCCTGCTGTATAAAAAATATTTTAAATTTTATTTATTCACATTTTCCATAAAGGTATCTGAACTTGAACTTTTTTTACATAATGCCTATCAAATTTATCATGAATTAATACTCCAGACTGCACAGTTTAGGTTTCTAACTTCAAGTATATTTTTTCGTTTTTAATTTTTAAAATTCCAAATAAAGCAAAGACTTCTTAAAGGTCCATCAAGTATAATTTATTTTCTTAACTTTTTCAAAAAGTTTTCAGTATCAAGAGAAGATTCCAAAAGAGCTGTCATAAATAATAGAGGCCTGTTCTTTCTTTTTCTAGAACTAGGAATAATGACTGGATATTATAGAGGCAGATTTTAGCTCAGTATACTTAAGAACTTAAAAATAAACCTAGAGCTATCTTCGGTGGAATTAGCTACCTTGTAAAACAATGATCCTCCCACCTTGAAAAGTGTTAAAGGAGAAACTACCCTTTTTCAAGGGTGGTATAAAGGGAATCCTATAGTAGGTGAGTGGTTGGATTAGCTTGTAACTCCCTGAGTTTATGATGCTGTATGAACCTTAAAATCCTGAAAACAAAGGTGTTATATAATGAAAAGCATTATTCCCAGAAGCAACTGGTTTGCAATTTGTTTCATTCTTGGAAGGTGACACTTTCACCTATGAGGATATTGAGAAAAACGCTCTGCAGTATATACATGATGGTTCCTCTGCCCGGGAAGACAGCATGGAGATCTCAGTCACAGATGGCCTCACGGTGACAATGCTGGAAGTGAGAGTAGAGGTGTCCCTGTCAGAAGACCAAGGGCCTCGACTGGCTGCTGGCTCCTCTCTAAGCATTACTGTTGCCAGTAAAAGCACAGCCATAATCACTAGGTCACACCTTGCTTACGTGGTAAGTTCTTCCATTTGCTCTACTTGTTCTCCACCACACCTTCTGATGGGGCAGACTGGACAGCAACGCCATGGCTGAATATTTGGGGCAGCTGGTATATGGTCATGTAAAGAACCTTTTTCTCAACTTCTCTACCTTCTACTCTTAGGAGTAGTTACACTCTTTATCCTGCTTCTCCTAGTGTCTCATGAGCAGACAAGTGAATGAGAAAACACAATGAGTATGTGTAGGGATGGGTGATTGTCAACAGGAAAGGGGGCCAGTGTTGTAAAAGCCCAAGCCCCCATTGTTTAAGCTCCATCTATTATATTTCCAACGAGAAGTTTAGGAAAAGAACATTTTAGAGCTTATGTGATCAATGACTAATAGGTAATGATGTTTCATGGCCCCTGAGAGAAAGCCCACTTGTCATCAGTTTCTGTCTCAGGTCTAGTCTAGATGGAATGCTGAAAAATCCCTGCGGCAGTGCCTCTCTGTCAGATTTCCCAGCCAGTTCACTGACTCACCCTCCTTCTCGTGCCCCACAAGAAGCAGTGTGATTGGGGGGCCAAGGAGAGGATCAAGGACTCGAGTTTGTTTCCCAGTCTGGCCCTGACTTTATAAGTGATCCTGAGTAATTAAACTCATCTTCTTCCTTTGATTCTACCTCAGGAGCTAAGGATAATGAGGATGATTAATTTTATTTTGCAGTTATGTATGTTGTAAGCAGATATGTGCTCTCTATGTAAACATAATAATGACTAGGTTTTACAATGCCTTGAAAGGAAGAATGATTATCTGAATGGTAATCATATTGAATTTTTCCTTTACTGATCTTAAAGTTCCAACTAATCACCTAGACTTTTATTTTTTTAATGCCATATACTTTTAAGTAATCCTTTTCTGGGCTGAAGAATCTCACTATAAAATGTAGTCCTGAATAGCAGCATGTAAGATCAAGCATTGGCCTGGGAACAATTGCTTTTACGCAGATTTTCCCCTCAAATGGTCCTTTCTTCAGTTATGGGAAAATGCATTCCACCCTAATTCTTCTCACGGTTCTACTCTAGTTTCAGAAAAGCTTTGATTTTGTTTTTTGTTTTTAATTGAGAGGTGCTTTTTACTGTAAGTTATGGTCTTTTGAATCTTTTGAAACTCGTGAATTCATAAAAATGTATGAATTCAGATTTAATCAGTAGATCACCAAGGCTTGAAAAATGTTTCACAGTCCAAAATAGCGCTCCAGGAGCAGTTCCTGCCCATTAACTGCATATTATAAGCTGCATATCAAATTGCAAGCCCATTGGCAACTGAACATGTATTTTCAGAAATTGATTGAATGTGAATTTACCCACCAGAGCAGAAAAACTCCAAAAGAACTATTCTAGCCTGCTGAAAGCATAGCATACATTTTGAAGACTTAGGTAGGTTATACACTAACTTTCTCTGAGGGTTGTAGAAGGATTTTGTACTAAGTGTCATGGAAAAACTTTTCCAGATATGCATGGTTAGAAAGTTTTCCATGAACATCTAGAAAGATTGGAAAAACCATCTGAAATCCTAGTCACAAATGGGGCAGAGTATAAAGGTTTAGGAACAGATGAGTCT
Organism: Rhinopithecus roxellana; assembly: GCF_007565055.1. Classification (NCBI taxonomy): domain Eukaryota; kingdom Metazoa; phylum Chordata; class Mammalia; order Primates; family Cercopithecidae; genus Rhinopithecus; species Rhinopithecus roxellana. Next base: position 34,842,225 of record NC_044550.1, on the reverse strand, counting down.
GTTCTTAGTTTAAGTGTTATTAACTGGAAGAGAGTGATACGATGTTGGAGGAGACAAAAAGGCGAAAGTTGGATTTTGTGTAATGTGCTTCTTAGCAGTGGTTTTACATATACAGTTTCCTATGCGCTGCGAGTAAACAGGAAAAGAACAGTATGGGTTCTGGAGTTAGAATGGATGGATCTTAATCCAAACTCACCACTTACTAGCATTGTGACCCTTAGCAAGTTATTTAAACTCTCCAGGCCTCGGTTTTCTCATATGTAATATGGGGAGGATAAAATTAATCTTAGTAATAGCATTTCTATGAACCAGCCAAAAATAAAATTATTCAAAATATTATTCTGTGTATATTAACATTACATATTACATACCTAAGAGTAAATGTAGCAAAAGTTATGTAACTTTTAGGGAAAATTGATGCTATGACTGACTATGTAGAAAAGAATCTCTTGACAAAAAATACTAGAAAAAAAGGAGAATTTATCAAGGGGCCAGATATAAGATGAACAGACAGCAATAGCATTTCTATATATAAGCAAGAAAAGAAAAAAGCCAGTAAATGTACCTAAAAAGATCTTACCATAATAACATTAAGAAAAAAGCATGTCCCTTGGTCTAAATCTAGCAAAAACCGGCAGTATTTTTACAGGAAAATTATAACACTTAATTGACAGACGTTTAAAATGTATTAAATAAATGAAAAGACATGCATATTCATGAGTAGGAACATTTAATATTTAAAAGGCATCAGTTCCCTCACCAAACAATCTTTCAATTCAATTCAGTTCCAATCAAAAGCCTAATGGACTTTTTATGGATCTTAGTAAGCTGATTCTAAAATATGTAAGAAAGAACACCAGCCTGGACAACATGGCAAGACCCTGTCTCTACAACAATACAAAAATTATCCAAGCATGTTAGCTCATGCCTGTAGTCCCAGCTACTTGGGGGCTGAAGTGGGAGGATTGCTTGAGCCCAGGAGGTTGAGGCTGCAGTGAGCCTTGGTTGGACCACTACACTCTGCACTTGCTCCAGGGTGGATGACAGAGCAAGCCCCTGTCTCAAAAACAAACAAACAATCAAACAAAAACAAATGATGAATATTCTGAAAAAGAATAGTAGGAGGGCAAAGGGATTTACCTTACCAGATACCAACATGTATTAAATATACAGCATTTAAAATAGTGTAGCAGAGGAATATATCAGACAATCCAAAAGCAGACTCACACATGGAACTGTAATATAAAACAGAGATGCTAGCTGAGCGCGGTGGCTCATGCCTGTAATCTCAGCACTTTGGAAGGACGAGGCATGTAGATCTTTTGAGGTCAGGAGTTTGAGATAAGCCTGGGAACATGGTGAAACCCTGTCTCTACTAAAAATACAAAAATTAACCCGGCATCGTGGTGTGCGACTATAATCCCAGTACTCAGGAGGCTGAGGCATGAGAATAGCTTGAACCCAAAAGGTGGAGGTTGCAGTGAGCCAAGATCACACCACTGCACTCGGCAACAGAGTGAGACTCTGTCTTAAGAAAAAAAAAAAAAAAAAAAAAAAAAAAACAGCAATAGCAAGCCAGAGAAGTGGAAATAGGAGAAACTCTTTAAAACGTGGATCTGCACAAAATGATTATATGTGACCAAAAAAGGAATTTGTACACTGCTTCACACCATATGCAGATATTAACTCCAGACAGATGAAGTACTGAAAAACCATAAGTAAAATTTTACAAATCTTTGTAGAATATAAGTGAATTTTTTTGGGATATTAAGGAAGGGCAGAACATCTTAAACTAGAAACAAAAAGGTCTCACTATAAAAGATTGGTACATTTTACTATATTAAAAATTAAATTTGTGTTCATCAAAACACACCATAAAGGCAGCAAACAGGCCTGGTTACAAATGAGAAAACAATATTTGCAAAATATATAACCAAAAATAACAAAGGAAATATAACACCCCTACAGATCAAGAAGAAAAAGATAATCAAGTAGAAAAATAAGCAAGAGGCCGGGCGCGGTGGCTCAAGCCTATAATCCCAGCACTTTGGGAGGCTGAGACGGGCGGATCACGAGGTCAGGAGATCGAGACCATCCTGGCTAACACGGTGAAACCCCGTCTCTACTAAAAACTACAAAAAACTAGCCGGGCGACGTGGCGGCGCCTGTAGTCCCAGCTACCCGGGAGGCTGAGACAGGAGAATGGCGTGAACCCGGGAGGCGGAGCTTGCAGTGAGCTGAGATCCGACCACAGCAGGCCAGCCTGGGTGACAGAGCGAGACTCCGTCTCAAAAAAAAAAAAAAGAAAAGAAAAATAAGCAAGAGACACGAACAGGAATTCCACAGAAGAGGAACCCGGGTGGTCAGTAAACATGTGAAGAGATACTCACCTTCATTAGTGGTCAGGGAAAGCATATTAAAACTATATACCATTTTATACCAAGCATGGGGAAGGCAATGGATTCACGCTGATGGGAGTGTAAACTGGATCAACCACTTTGGGAAGGAATTTGGCATTACCATGTGAAGATAATTATTCATGTACCCTAACCATTCGATTCCTAGATTACTACCCAAGAGAAACTTTCACATACACAGCAAAGAACTTGTGCAAGAATGTTCATAGCACTACTATTTGTAACAGTGAAAATATTGAAACAAACCAAATGCCCACCACAAGATAATGGATAGCTTGTGGTCTACCGACTTGACAGAATATTAGCGAACCTCAAAACGGATTAATTATAGTGACGTCCAACAATATAAATGGATCTTAGCAGTCTAATATTGAGTTTAAAAAATAAATTGCAAAAGAGTAAAGTCAACTTCATATTTCTAAGTTAAAAAATCTAAAAATATGTATTCTGTGGTAATACATCGAGCTATTTTTAAAAATTCAAGAAAATAAGAAACGAGATTTAGGGTGATGGGAGGCCCAGAGACAGGAAGAAGGGCCACATACATAAAATGTTAGTTTTTCTCAAAGCTCTAGTCCTCATGTTGAATGATGGGTTCATTGATGTAAAAATAATAAAAAGAAAATGAAAAAGTAAATTAATACAAAAGGGATAAGAAGGTCTTTGAACAGAAAAGTTACATGAGAACAAGGTCTGTATTCTTATGCATTTTTTGTACCTCCAATATCTGAGATATCTTAAAATAGTGATTTTCTTTAAATCATGACAGTACTTTCAGGAAAAAAGTCTAGCTGATTTCCCACTTTTTCAAACCTAGCAGTTCTATGAGATTTGAAATACATAGTAAGATATGCCTGCCATGAAATAAAGCAGTGTTTTGGTCAAATTTGTCAATGTGAAATTTAGAAGTTATCCATTCTAACTAGGAGCCAGGAGCTCTGTCCTTGTAGTTTATCAGCAGTTCAGAAGACAACACCTTAAAATTCTTTTTAAAAGTCTCTCTCAGAGGGAATGCACAGTAATATTAGGAAGCAGTCTTTTGGAGTCTACATATTGTATTTGATAACCCATGTGGAGAATGTTTAAAAGAACATAAATATAGGGAAAACTTTCTGAAGTCTTGCAGCTTTGATGAATTTTAGGTTCCTTTCTTGCTAGTGTCAAGTGATATGAGGAAATATGGAAAATTCAGTGATCTTGAATTGAGACTCTGAACTACTAACTTTAAAAGGTCTCTGGGGATAGAAATGAGAACAGACTAAAACCTGTTGGCCCCCGCCCTCTTGGTGTCTTGGTGTCTGTGCTCACATTCCTGATCCTATACCTCAACTCACTGTACAACATAGCATGAAAATTTGCTTTTGAAAGCACAAGTGACCATGCAACATTAATTTTCATTGTTGATGTGGTAAAGGGTAGAGTGGCCCCATTTTCACAATCAACAGCCCTAAACACTGAATGACTCAGGGAAACTTTATAAGAAGATGTTGCCTGCCTCCCAGATATTTCCAAAAATATTCTTGAAGAAAGAGGAAATTGTTCATTAAGACATTGTTATTGTCCGTGTTGTAACAGAGAAAGTCATTTTTATTTCTCAACAAACAATGTAGAAGGAAAGAGAAATGGTCTTTGTTAAGATTAGGCATCTTGGAAGTGAACATTTATAGATTCGGTGCTGATAAAATGAAATCCATGACTTCATTCTTCTGTTGATTTAAAATTTTATCATATTGAATATTGCTTAAAGCGAGCCATTGGTTAAGCTAAATAACTTTTTTTCTGTTTCATGGAATTTTTATTGTATTATATGTTATAAAGAAATTTTGCCTATTTCTTAAAAGCAAACTATTCTTAGAAACTCTAGAAAAATCCTACATCTGTGTTTACAGGTTGATGACTTACAGATAATCAAGTTTTATTTTTTACTAAAAGCTTAAAAATAAAATCTTGTACAGCTTTTACGGTATTGATAACAATAAGGCATCTCTTTGTTTTATGCCACGTACCTAAAGTGCATTTCCCTTCTCTTACCTTGAGCTACTCTTAGAAAAAGATGTTATCAAAAAGGAATTTGGGGAAGAATAAACACTGGGATTTTTACTGTAGTTTGAAATAATGTTGCTTTATGACAAAGGGAAAGAGACTTTTCCAATTAGCAGAGAGAGAAGTACCAATAGATCTTTAGCTACTGGAAGTGTTTATTCCTGCAAATGTGCATTCATGTCCTGCCTCATATTTGCCTGATTAGGATGATTCTTCCCCCGACCCAGAGATCTGGATTCGGTTAAATTATCTGCCCACATATGGTACTCTCTTAAGAACCTCAGGACCTGAGGTGGAAGAACTCTCAGAATTTTCCAATTTCACAATGGAAGACATCAATAACAAGAAAATCAGGTACGTAATCACTTCATATTATTTGACAGATTCTTAAAAACTTATATGAAAGTATTTCAGCAACTGGTCGTACCTCTGTTGAAAGAGTATATTGGTTTGGCCCCATTTTTAAACAACGATGCAGCCATCTTACCTGACTTGTCATCGTGGCTTATTCGTTTTATTCTTTTTGGCTTTTTATAGATACTCAGCTGTGTTTGAAACAGATGGTCATCTGGTTACTGATAGCTTCTATTTCTCTGTCTCTGACATGGACCACAACCATCTGGATAATCAGATGTTTACCATCATGATCACTCCTGCTGAAAATCCACCTCCAGTCATTGCTTTTGCTGACCTTATCACGGTAAACAATTCTCAAATCAATGAACAGTGAGTACTATGGAGAGCTAGAATCAATAGTCATGTAAATGAAGGATTTCTGCCTAAACTAGCTGCCAGGTATTTCCTCCAAAATACCCAGGCAGCGGTATCAAGATATGCATGGTTTTCAATCGTGAGTGTTTTTCTAAGTATGAAAATAAATATGCAGAAGATCAAATAATTATATCTGCATTATTTAGTCAACAAATATTTATGTGCTAGTCATCATGCTAGATGTTGTTAGTATTGGGAATAAAAATTAAAAAAGAATATATCTTTGAAGAGTTCGCAATCTAATGTTGGCAGCAACTAAAACTTGGACAATGCCCCCGAATCACTCCTTAAATCAAGTTAGTACTTAGCACTGTAAATAATATTGACAGTTCCTTTATGGGCAGAGCAATACAATGCATTCTCATCATTGAATACCCAGACATGAGTTCAAGTACCAGTTCTGTTATTCATCAGCTGAGTGACCTCGGACCATACACTTAATCTTTCTTTGCCTCAGTTTTCTTGTCTTTTATATTTTTATTTATTTTATGTTTTGTTTCCTTGTCTTTTTTTAATTCTTTTTTTATTATTTTTTATTTATTTTTAAGAGAGGAGGTTTCACTATGTTGCCCAGGCTGAACTTGAACTCTTGGGCTCAAGCAATCCTCCCACCTCAGCCTCCCTAGAAAGTGAGACTGTGGACCTGTAGTCCCATACCTGGCTCTTGTCTTTAAAATATTATCATTTTCTACTACATAAAAAGTTTCTCTAATGATTAATAAAATAATATGGAAACCCCCTAGTACGGTACCCAGTTCGTAGTAGGGATTTCTCAAAAGTTAATTTACTTTCCTCCCTGCTGTATGTACATACCATAATGCCAAAAGCTCAGGAATTTTTCCGGTTTTGTTGAGCAACTGAAAATTCATAAAACTAAGTTATTTCTTTTTTTTTTTTTTTTTTTTGAGACGGAGTCTCGCTCTGTCGCCCGGGCTGGAGTGCAATAAAACTAAGTTATTTCTTTTTTTTTTTTTTTTTTTTTTTTGAGACGGAGTCTCGCTCTGTCGCCCGGGCTGGAGTGCAGTGGCCGGTTCTCAGCTCACTGCAAGCTCCGCCTCCCAGGTTTATGCCATTCTCCTGCCTCAGCCTCCCGAGTAGCTGGGACTACAGGCGCACGCCACCTCGCCCGGCTAGTTTTTTTTTTGTATTTTTTAGTAGAGACGGGGTTTCACCGTGTTAGCCAGGATGGTCTCGATCTCCTGACCTCGTGATCCGCCCGTCTCGGCCTCCCAAAGTCCTGGGATTATAGGCTTGAGCCACCGCGCCCGGCCAAAACTAAGTTATTTCTAAGTGGTTCTGATATTCCTCCCATTTTTCCATTTTTACATAAAATCTTGGAAAAGCCATTTGGACTGTCCCCATTGCCAGAGTCAGAGTGACCTTCCCCTTTATAATTTATAGATCTTCCTACAGTTAGCCAAGAGTTGTTCAGGGTGAAATGGCTTGACCATCTCCAGCAGGCTAGAGAAAAACACCAGGCTCAGGTTGTGGGGTTAGCATACAAAATAGAACCCCAAAGGAAAAAAATTAGTTTGAGCAACTGCTTTTACTTATAGTGATTTATTTTCCTCCTTGACATTAAGATAAGCACTAGCTTTCAGATATGGTGAACCTTTCTTGCTACACACCTACAAATATATAATATAAAAGAACAAACGGGACTTTTATTCTGGATGAGAATGCCTGTAGGACACAGTCACCCTCACAGTATCTGCAGGACAACTGGATCTATCATTCTCTAGCTGTGGGCTTTTGAATGTTGATATGGAAGGAAGGCAGCCATCCTAGCAGGCAGCTGAACTGAGGTGGGTGATTAGAATGGGCTAGAGCTGCTTTATAACCAGATCCATCATTGAATGAAGTGCAGCTTTGAAGGGAGATACAGAAGTCATCATGTCTGACTATAGCTTTGAGAGGCACTAAAAGATTGCCTGGCTTCAGCAGCATACACATTCCTCATCTCGTCTGTAGAGGGTCTGCCTCCTCAAAGAAGCGGCATTGGTGCTGGAAGGTCACCCGGGCAGCACTTTGCAATCCAGCTCTTTTTTTATTGTGGCTATGTGAAATCACCAAGGACTCTCTACATTCTTTTCTTTCTAGGTTGACGAGGGAGGGAGAGCCCCACTCTCATTTCACCATTTTTTTGCTACTGATGATGATGACAACCTCCAGGGAGATGCCATCATTAAACTAAGTGCTCTGCCCAAATATGGCTGCATTGAGAACACAGGAACAGGTACCACTTCCTGTAGAACTGTTCAGGACCTTGAGAGAAGGAAGGGGAGAGGGAGGAGGACCTTGCTTCCAGCGAAACATGGAGACGGAGAACTACAGAGGAGGGGAACCATTTTGAAAAAATGGAAGGAAGGAAGGTTTCATTCATTCAACAAAAATGTAATGAGCATTTTCTGTGTACTGGGCACTTATTTAAGCACTAGGGATATATAAATAGACAAAACCCCCTCCCTTCACAGTGCCTTCAATCCTGGTTGGGGGGATGGGAGAGACAAATAAAAAACCTAATGAATGAGAAGATTGTGTGTGATGTTAGAAGGTGAATAAATGTTACGGAAAAAAATAGAGCAGGGAAAGGGGATTTGGAATGCCAGCAATGGGGCAGAACGGCTTGTGGATTACACTTAGAACTGAGTGTCCAGGAAGTAAAAATTCCTGTCCTTTTATTGTGAGGCAGCTGCAGTTTAGTTGAACCATAGCTTCTGTCTCAGCTCCTTCTACATATATGACATGAATTGAAATGCAAGCTTGTCTGTCTGTGACACCCTCTTCCACAGCCCTCCCCTCCACCATCTGCCCTGAACACTCTGGTGGTTATCACAGAGAAGGAAAGGCAAGAAGGTATGTACTGTCCGTGGCCCCCTGAGACCTGCTGTGACTGGCAGTTGAGACAGCTCATGGCAGGTTGCTGTGCTGCTTTCCCTGCACGGAGCTGCCTGAGCGCCAGCGCTGGGCTCTAATTGGCATGCAGCTAGCAGCTCCCATGGAGAGGCCATTGACTGCAGGTGTCTGGGGCCAGCATGGGGCCTGGGATTTGAGCCTGGTAACCAGAAATTCACTTAGCAGTAGTCTCATGTTTTCCTGTAGAAGTTTTGAGTCTTTTTCCCACCTTGCCTTTCAACGTGTGCCTCAGATCTGTTTATTGCAGAATTAGGTTTATTTCAACAAATGTTTGTGCTAGATAAAGTCGATGTAAGGATAAGACACAGACTCATGTGCCTTGAGTGGGAGACAGATAGGAAGACTGACAAATTACAATAAATGAAAAATGCCAGGACAGGGAAAGGAGCAAAGCCCTGAGAGAGTACGTAGGACAAAGCAATGACTTTTGCCTGGGAAGGCAGAAAAGTCTGAGGAAGTGGCATTTGAGTTGGGACCTGAAGGGCTAGTAGGAATCACCCTGAGCAGAGGGAAAGTGGCCTTTCTTGCAGAAGGAAGCTCATAGGCGAAGGTGAGAAATGAAAGGATATCTACCCCAACCACCCCTTCTCTCCGTGTAGTTTCTTATTAAGCCTTCCTAACATGATTTTATGTCAACCTGGAATACATGGAGGTGCAGAGACATTCTATAGAGAGGACTATCCCCTGGCTAAGAAGTCAAATTTCTGGCAAGCTTCAGTCTCTCTAAAAAGTGGTTCTCAAACTTTAAGGTGCAATAGAATCACCTGGAGGGTTGAAACTGTTGTGAAACAGTTTCCTGTAGCAGCAACCCCAGAGTTCCTGTTTTAGGAGGTTGGTGTGGGCCTGTGAATTTGCATTTCTCACTAGCTCACAGGTGATGCCATTGCTGCTGGCCCAAGGACCACACTTAGAGAACTGCTGCTCTCCAATAATATTGCTATAAACGTGAAAGGAACAAAAAAGCATTTAGGAGGGCAAAATAATTATCACAAGGTATATTAACTGAAGACCCCATCCCTTGCCCCATGGGAGAGGCTCCTCTGCCTCTGTTTAGAGCTGCGTGTGGCTTATGTATAGGAAACTAGCAGCTGGGCACAGTGGCTCAAGTCTGTCATTTCAGCAGTTTGGGAGGCCGAGGTGGAAGGATCGCTTGAGTCCATGCATTTGAGAACAGTCTGGGCAACATAGCAAGACCTTGTCTCCACTGAAGAGAATAAAAAGTTAAAAATTAGCTGGACGTGGTGGCACATGCCTGTAGTCCCAGCTACTTGGGAGGCTGAGGCAGGAGGATCAGTTGAGCCCAGGAATTTGAGGCTGTGGTGAGCTGTGATTATGCCACTGTACTCCAGCCTGGGCGGCAGAGGGAAACCCTGCCTCAAAAAAGAAAAGAAACTAGCTACCTAAATTCAGAACCTAGCTGATCAGAAAAGCATCTTTTTAAAAACTGTTAAAAGAACCAGCTTTTAGTTTTCACCAAGAAAAGAAAGAGTAATTGTTCTGTTAGATATGAAATCGAATGACATGGAGCCTGAATTTATTCAGGACTGGCACAAACAAGACAGGACCCTCCTTGATTCTCTCTGGGTATCGCTATGTTCCAGTGCTATGCAGTAATGGATGTTCACAATGATCGCCTGTGTACATCAACACCTATTTAATTTGCACATCATATGTTCTGTTTAAGAAAGCAGGTAGCACATTAATAAGAATGATTTATGTCAAAAATAGAAGGTAACATTTTTTAAATGGAAAGGATTGGAGCTTAAAGCTTCAGTGAGAGATTCACTTGTTTAATAGCTTGTTCTCCAGTGATTTGAAATGAGGCACTATTACATTTGTACATATTTTTAGGCATCATTTACTTTACTTAGGCTTTTTATTTTTTTGAGACAGGGTCTCGCCCCATCATCGAGGTCAGAGTGCAATGGCATAATCACTACTCACTGTAGCCTGGACCTCCCAGGTTCAAGTGATTCTCCTACCTCAGCCTCCCAAGTACCTGGGACTACAGGCACGCACCATCATGCCCGGCAAATTTTTGGGGGGGTAATTTCTGTAGAGACAGGGTCTCGCTATGTTGCCTAGTCTGGTCTTCAAGTCCTGGGCTCAAGCAATCCTTCTGCCTTGGCCTCCCAAAGTGTTGGGATTACAGGCATGAGCCACCATGCCCAGCTACTACTTAGGCTATTTTTGACTCAAATAAGGAAGCTGCATTTCTCCTGTTTAGAGTGATACATTGAAGAAAAAAGTAAAAATTGGAAGGAATTTTAGCCATTCCTTCTGGAAACCCTGAACTGTATATCCTAGTGATTATTGAGTCGCTGGCCGCTTAGACCTCTCTCAGCTTCTGGTGCCTAGAGGAATAAAATCTGAGGGGTAAAATTTAAGAAAATTCATGTTATTAAAGAAAAAAAATTGTGTTGAGCTCTTCTTTCAAATGATTTCTAATAAATATGACACTGTCTACAATTTAGGAAGTTAATAGCCTTTTAATTTATTATGTGATTTTTGCAAAGGATCATGGAGAAGGGAAGGGGAAAGCCTGTTGCCTTTAGATCTGCTAGCTGCACTTTTCTGTGTTGATGTATATCCAGGGAATGTTTGAAGACACAAGGGTTTTCTTTTTCTCCTCTCTCTAGAATAACATTGTGGTGACAATTTCAAATCAATCAATTAGACTTAAATTAAAATCAAGTAAAAGACAAGACATCTATCATTTAGTTATTGCTTACTCTTCCTCTGGGCCTTTTGCAGTGTTTGGGGTTGGGATGAGAGGGGTAATCTGAGCCAGCATTTTCTGTGGAGTTCTGAATGGTAACTGGGCATCTCAGTACCTGAATGGTGGTAGCCAAGTGCCTCAGTGCCTGAATCCCACCTGAGCATCATAGTATCTGAATGGTACCTAAGCTGAATGGTCCTGTAGCATCACAATAGCCCTGGTGCTCTATCCCAGGGACTGGGCTCTGACCCATGCAGAGGTTCCCTTAAGAAACTGGGAGGGCCAGGGCCGGGCGCGGTGGCTCAAGCCTGTAATCCCAGCACTTTGGGAGGCCGAGACGGGTGGATCACGAGGTCAGGAGATCGAGACCATCCTGGCTAACACGGTGAAACCCCGTCTCTACTAAAAAATACAAAAAACTAGCCGGGCGAGGTGGCTGGCGCCTGTAGTCCCAGCTACTCGGGAGGCTGAGGCAGGAGAATGGCGTGAACCCGGGAGGCGGAGCTTGCAGTGAGCTGAGATCCGGCCACTGCACTCCAGCCTGGGCAGCAGAGCGAGACTCCGTCTCAAAAAAAAAAAAAAAAGAAAGAAACTGGGAGGGCCAATGAAAACATGCTGCAGATGTTTTTTCGATTAAAAGATATATGGTTAACACTGCAGATGTTTTTAGATTAAAAGATGTGCATTTGACATTTTCTTATGTAGTGAAAGAGGGTGCCTCATGCAGGATATGCCACATAGAATGGTTTTGAAACTGGCTGGAGCTTAAGGTAGAATCTCTGCTTCTGTATTGTCACTTGCCCTAGTAACAGATGTTATGATCAGAGACTCCTAATAGAACAACCAGTGGTTCTATGTTATATAAATTATTGTAAGTTTTTTTGCATATTATCTCATTTGATTCCTTTTGGAAATGGCAGGGCAAGTATATCCATTTATAGATGAGAAATAGTCAGTGAGGAAACGGATCTGACCCAGGCCTTCCAATTCCTAGTCTTGTGCTTATCCCACTCTCCCAACTTTATCCTCAAACACATTTTCTTTCTTTTTTTTTTTTTTTTTGCTGAAAATGATCCCTTGTTTTCTGGTTCAGCCTAGTAAGCAGGAATTGATAGATCAAGGTAAACATGCTCTCTTGATGTTGATGCAGGTGATCGTTTTGGCCCTGAAACTACCAGTGACCTAGAGGCATCATTTCCTGTTCAAGACGTCCTGGAAAACTACATTTACTACTTTCAGAGTGTTCATGAAAGCATTGAGCCAACCCATGATATTTTTAGTTTTTATGTGAGTGATGGAACCAGTCGTTCAGAAATCCACAGCATCAATATCACCATTGAGGTAAAGTCTTTGGAAGTTGGAAAGGTTGAGCCCTTGACCACAATATTTCATGCCATTAGAAAGCTTTCTTTATAGGGACTCAAAAGCAAAGAAGATTGGATTTGACCTTCAACATTGAAGGTCATTTTTAAAATATAGCCTTCAGGAAAGTTGTAGAATTAAGGTTGGCATTTGGAGAAGGCTTGAGTTAGAAATCTAAATTTCCATTTCAGGATTAAATTTATTTGTTCGGTATGCAAAACAGTTTGTGAAGGTCAGAGATGCTTTGCCAGTCACAGATTTAAATAAAAACTTATATGTGTCTATTTTTCTCTGAAATTATCTTTGGTTCTATATGCGTATTTGCCTTTTCTTATTTTACTGCATTTATTTACTTAATTGTAACATCAAAGAAATGTGTTCCTTGATGTTGTATTTATTCTCATTTGAGCAACTACACAGGCTTGCTCTACCGAGAGAGAGACATGGGGGAGGGGGAAGATAAATCTCAGAATGAAATACCCTCTGCCTTGGGAAAATAAAATGTAAAGAACCCTCAGCACTCTTAAGGGTCAGTGGTGGAAAGGGGCTGGCACCAGGGCAGGGAGACAGCTTTAGAGACCCACACTTTCAAATACAGTGTCTTTCTACAGGTACTGTGATATGCTTAGCATTTTCTAAGACAGTTCTGAGTTCAATTAGTATGGTCTTTTATCTTCAAAATATATTAATACTTGTACTTGTCAAAGCACATATCCATATTTTTGGTCTAGAAAATATGGTCATTGTACTTATGGAAGATATCTGAGAAAACTTTAAAGAAATGTCCATAGCTTCTTTTGAAGGGGGCATTTTGTTGCCTGGACTTGCTCTCTTTTTCAAACTAACTATTTTGCTTGGGAAGTAAAGATGGTGACACATTAAATGCTATTTTGGCAGTGAGCGTTTCTGTAGCAATGATACTGTCTCTGAATAATGTGCATTTTCTTTCTTCTTAAATATCTGTGTGAGATCTAATAGTTTATGCTTTAATCAGAGGAAGAATGATGAGCCTCCCAGGATGACCTTGCAGCCCCTTAGAGTACAGCTGAGCTCAGGAGTGGTGATAAGCAATTCTTCTTTGAGCCTGCAAGACATGGATACCCCAGATAATGAGCTCATTTTTGCATTGACAAGAAAGCCTGACCACGGTAGGGCACAAACTGCTATGTAAAGCTTTTTAATTGAGATGCCTGATGGGCTATTAGAATAAACACATATATTTCAATTGATTATTTCTTTTCTTTTCCTGTATATGGTACATTATTTGCATCAAAGTATAATCAAATTCACAGCTGGCTAATATTTTTTGGAGTCCTGGTAGACATCAGTTTTTTAAGAAACCTCAATCCCAGTTAATTGGTGTCTCTGAAGTTTTATTTCAGCTGTTTTTTTTTTTTTTTTTGCTTTTCTATGTAACCTTAAGGCAAAAAGCTTTCAGAGTTTGCCTATTCTGTTCTCAGAGTTCCCATATCCTCTTCTCAGGGTAGACATCAGTGTTTGATAATCTTGAGCCATTTTATGTACCCTTGTAGACGCATACTAGATGTCTTTATGAACTTGTACTTTTGCAAAAAAAAAAAAAGCACTTTTTCTAATTTAAACCAGATGCAAAAACCACTTTTGGGATCTTCTACCTACTTCTTTTTTTAAGAGCCATCTCCCCAGTTATTGGCTAAAGCTCTGGAATGCAAGTGGTGTGTCTGAATTCATCGTAATGCTCATTGGCCTTTTAGAGATTAAATTGTTGCTGTAGATAAAGGGTTAACAGAAAAGACTGTTGGGCATTGTATTTTAACTTGCTTCCATTCACTTTCGCTTTCTTGAATGAAGCACGTTGACTGTCCTGATGCGGTACATGACCCTTGAAAACAGAAATATATGCTTCAGTCTAAAGATGCTTAGTGTCTCTCTTAATTGAAAAGGAATTTAAAGCATAGTCCCATCTTTCACTCTAGATGCCCTAAGAGAAAGACAGTGAGTGAAGAGAGTGCTATTTTCACTTTGCAGAAGGAAAAAATAAGATTTAGATAATGAAGTGAGTTTGAATTCATGGAGGAAGATGTGATTTGTAAGTCACTATATTACCACATCCATCTGTGTCTCCTTAAGAGACTTTTAAACTAGGATAAGTGGGACTTTGTCTTCTTTATTTGTATATGAGGCCACAGAGCAGCATCCTGTGCTTATATGTAAAATGCTAAGCTGTTGGCACTAAGAGCCTCTGAGGCACTTGACATTCTACCCAGATTCATACCACTTGGAAAAATCAATGTTTTGAATCATATATATATATATATATATGATATATATATATCTCATATATGTGTGTGTGTATATATATACCTACAGGAATGATATATATTCTACCATTGTTTTACTTTTCTTTACCTCCTTCCTCAGGTCATCTGCTCCAGAGGCAAACTGCCTCTGAGCCTCTGGAGAATGGGAGAGTTTTAGCCCAGGGCTCTACCTTCACCTACCAGGACATCCTAGCTGGGCTGGTTGGGTATGTGCCTGGTGTCCCTGGCATGGACATGGATGAGTTCCAGTTCTCTCTCACTGATGGCCTCCACGTGGACACAGGGAGGATGAAGATCTACATAGAACTGCCTACAAGTGACACACCTCACTTGGCTATAAACCGAGGCCTACAGCTCTCATCAGGTACCACAGAAATAAAGGAGAGTGGCCATGATTTTTCTATTCTTATTTCTTCTTTGTCAAGTATGCAGTACTTTCTTCCATGTTAGTGATGTGGGTGCATCTTAAAGTAGCTGTTCCATACTTGGGGAGATTGGAGTTTTGGAAAACTCTTATTTTAGGGATACTAACAATTGTTAGTGACAAATGTGAACTTCTAAAAATCTCTGGACCAGATGCCTAGGTCTGTGAATTGAGAAAAGGTTGAGAAGAGTTTATAAATTTCCAGGGCCCTCAAAAATCTTAATTTATTCAACTTCTCCTAGGCCCAGGTTTCCTGTAACATTTACTTCCATTCAACAAACCCTATGGAAACAAATAACAAAATATAGCATAATTTTTAAGATGCTTATTTTTTTACAAAATGCATGGAGGGGAAGCTGGGAAACCATGCATTGAAAGTGATTATACAAATAATTGAGAATTATCAGATATAGTATTCTAGGGTTTAACATTCACAATTTTGCTGATGTTTAAGCAACATTGGAGGACCTGTGACAAGTGTTAGTCTTGAACAGTTTGCAGTAGGAAGTTACTTAAGGAGTGGACCTTTTGCCCAGGGTGTCTGCACCTTACTAGAGTTCTGTTGTTTGTCTGTTCTTAGTTTCATGTGTATTTTGCAGTGAAAAATATATGGTATAATAGTATTGGAAAGCTTTGTAGTTCTCAAAGGTCTTAAGTATCAAGTCTAGGATTTGCTTTATCTTACTTACAAGCTAATAAACTAGCCTGTTCCTGTTTCATGGATGCTGATAGAAGATACGAGATTCCTCCATCAGAGACACAGCACTCTTGTTACTCATAGCACAGCAGGCAGCATGGGCATCAGCAGGTTTGCATCGGTTCCCTCTGCCATCCCAGTCCCACAGGGGTGATGCAGAGGGCCTAGATAGACACTTTCATGTGCAGTAGAATGTATTACAGAGGGAAATACTGAGCTTGGGGAATTCTCCATGTTACAGCAGCAGAATGCAAGTCTTTTTTTTTTTTTTGTCTGAGAGGAAGACATTACCTCATCCCTCAAGGTTGCTCTCTGAGAGATGGCCTGCGTAAAGCATGGTCAGGGCCTTATGTTCTTGGTGTTACCCACTAAGAACATGCAGGGATGTTCAAAGCCCATGGCAGATTGTCACTCCAAACACCAGAATGTATTACGCATGAATAATTAGGCTCTACTTTACCGGGATTTACTGTTTTTAACATGATAAAGCAGCTGCATAATAAAGCAAGTGACAAGACCCTGAGAAAAGGAGTTTGCCATTAGCCAAGGCCTTATCTTCATCCCCAACACATGTGCAGTGTCTGGGGCCCAGAGGCTCAGATCTCCTTGCTCCTAACACTCGGCACATCCTCTGTCCTGAGGGATGCTGATTTTCACTACTTGGTCTGAGATGGCAACAAGATATGTTTGAGTTTATGTAAAGCTATTTTTTTCTGATTTGGTGATCCTCAAGATAGTAAATAAACTAAATCCAAGCAGGTTTCATCATAGATCTAGGAGTTATTTTTGTTACAGAACTGGGAGTTATTCCACAGATCTAGGTACTGACTGATAGGTCACTGAGTCAAAGGAACATAGAAGAGAACGAAAATGAGTCAGAAGGAAAAAAGTGTTTAGGTGTAGACTCAAGGGATGATTAGCAAATTGAAATGTCGGTACTCTTTCACTAGGGAAATTATAACTTATTCAGCTGGAAACTGAGAAGGGCAAGTGCCTGGTACCTAGACCCAATGGACATGTGATAATTTAGCCTCCAGTCTCCTAAAATCATTTGACATCCCATTCAAAGGAAGTGTTGGGGAATAACCTACTCTCTTCCATTCTCTTCCAAGGGTCTGTAGCACACATCACAGAACAGCACTTGAAAGTGACAGATATTGACTCAGATGGTCATCAGGTTATGTACATCATAAAGGAAGATCCTGGTGCAGGGCGCCTGCAGATGGTGAAGCATGGCAACCTGGAGCAAATTTCTGTTAAAGGCCCTGTCCGAAGTTTCACCCAGGCAGACATTAGCCAAGGTCAGCCAGTTGTATTCTGCCTACCAGGCTTCCGTAGACTGCACCTACACTAGTAAAAAGACAATTAAATGTCTGGTAGTCTATGGCAATAAACTGTGCACTCTTTGTTTTGAAGAGCTTCATTTGTTCTCTTCCTTGTTTTCTCATTTATTTTTTTTCTTTTTTGTTTTTGAAAAAGGCCTATCTTTCTTGGTTAAAATGTGTTCATGCTTTGACAGCATTGATGGCATTTGCAGGTATTATGGAGATAAAAAAGTTATTTTGACTTGCTGTGATGCTAAAAAGTGTATATGAGAGAGAGAGAAGGAAAAAAGAAGTGAGTTGGGATGTATTAAGGTGAAAATTATGCCTTCCTTAGGTGAGCAATTTATATCTCTTTTTAGCTCCCCAAAGAGCACAAATTAATGAACTAAGCAAAATGGAAGGGCATAAATCGGAGCTGCCTGGGGGAAATTACATGGCTCATCCCTCCTGCAGGAAATGCTGATGTAATGTAAAGGCATAAATGTTAAATGCTACGTAGTTAGTGTACAGTGCTTTCAGGGATACAAAAGGGAAAAAAAAGTTATATATTCGGGAAAAAGTAATCCAAAGTCTTGTGATTATGTGCAATTCTGTTTAGAAGTGGAAATATACCCCTGCTGGTAAGAAACAAGGTCCTGCCCACACACTAACATCTGAAATTGACAGCAGCTGAATTCTCATTGGACCTGGCTGCGCTTTAGTGAAGGGGAGTGGAAAAGGCAAAAGGAAAGTAATTCCTTAATTATTTCATGTGTCAGTGTCTACTTTTAAAAGATAAGACCAGCCCCCTCTTCTCAGAGATTTGGTTATATTTACATAACCAAACTGATAGATGCTTTTAAGTGATGCAGTAGGTTAACAAAAATGTAATACGTTTTTGTTGTACTTCTCCCTTTAGATCCTTTTGAGTTCTATGTGGAGTTTATTTATTAGTTAGTTGGCTATAGCCCATGTTGCTCCATGAACTGGGCAATGAAAAGTGAAGAGTTCTGGGAGAACGTGAGGTGCAGCTCTGTGTCTTCTTGCCCTTGTGATTCGAATAAATAATAGGGTCACTCCAGGTGATGTGGGTGTGGTCAGTGCACATTTACACCTGGGCAGTTTTGTGGATCTAGTTTTCATGAGATATCCTTAGAAGCTGAGCTGATCTTTCAAAAAGGCTCTGCCTTAACCGTGAGAAATGTCACTTGGGGTGATTTTGCTATGAGAAGGTCTTTGGTTATGAGAAAGTAGATGGTGGGAGAGGAAAAGGAGGAAATGAAAACTTTAGATTAAAATGTCAAAAGCAGTGTCAAAGCGAGAAAAGTGTGAATTGATTCATTGGTGTGAACACCAATTGAATTCCTACCTCTTACTTCAGAAATAAGGGCAGAAAGCACTAATAGCAAATCTTGATTTTTTTTTTTCCTTTTTATAGGCCATGTAGAATATAGTCATGGAACAGGAGAACCTGGCGGGAGCTTTGCTTTTAAATTTGATGTGGTTGATGGAGAAGGCAACAGATTGATTGACCAGTCATTTTCCATCAGCGTTCTAGGTAAAGGGACATTTGATTTTCTAATATAAAACTATTTTAGCAGTTCTGAGGTTACGTAGTTTACACTTTGTTCGCCTGGAGGCTCGAGTCGTTCCCTTTACCTAGCTGGCGTGGAAACTGAAAATCATACCCCCTTTATTGCACAAACCCCTGGCTCCTTGGTGTGCTGTCTAACACACAGGTCTAGAGATGACTCTGATCTTACTTCTTGGCGCCAGGCCTAGAATTAAAGAAAGGAGACTGAGAAGATCCCATTTCAAAGCACTATTTCTGATATTTTCAGAAGACAAATCCCCACCAGTCATCATCACCAATAAAGGACTGGTCTTGGATGAAAACTCAGTGAAGAAAATCACCACCCTGCAGCTGTCTGCCACCGACCAGGACAGTGGCCCTACAGAATTGATCTACAGAATCACCAGACAGCCCCAGCTGGGCCACCTGGAACATGCAACATCACCAGGTAAGTCTATCATCTCTTGATTTATTGAATCAAAACTTAGGCCTTAGTAAGTATTGAGGGCAGCCATATTATATATCATGTATACCTAGAATCTGCCTTAATTCATATTTATTTTCTGCCTCACTGATTTTGACCATTATGCACTGCCTTGTATTATACTTAGCACACAGCAGGTGCTTAGTGATTACTCCCTGAAGGTAAATTAAAAATTACATGTAAAATTTTCTGTATGCAATCTTGTCTCCATAACTAGATGGTAAATTCCTTTAGGGCAAACACTGCATCCTGCTTTTCATCTATACTCCCTTGAGCACTTGTGCAAGGCATTCTGCAGGGCTTAAAAATTCAATCCAGTGAATAGTGAGTGAGCAAGTGTACTGAATAAGATT
The DNA here is from genome assembly GCF_007565055.1 of Rhinopithecus roxellana. Taxonomy (NCBI): domain Eukaryota; kingdom Metazoa; phylum Chordata; class Mammalia; order Primates; family Cercopithecidae; genus Rhinopithecus; species Rhinopithecus roxellana. Next base: position 34,822,862 of record NC_044550.1, on the reverse strand, counting down.
CTGGTTTAGCTGCTGTTCAGGAAGTGAAGATGAATGAGATACAATCCTTGCCCTCCAGAGTTCTCTACTGGGTAAGAAAAGGAACCTTTGCACATAACCATAGCTCAGGGGAAAATATGGCAGGTGTTTTAAGAAAGGTATAAACATGGTGTTGTAGGAGTTTAAAAATGGGAGAGGCTACATTGGGTGAGAAAGTGCACAGAGGTCGCATTTAAGAGTGCCCTTGGAAGGCAGAGTTTGGGCATATAGAATTTGTATTCTTTCCAGAGACGGGAATAGCATGAGAGGCACATTCAAAAAACAACAAGTAGGCCAATTTAACTGAAGCACATATTCTAAAAATAGTAGGAGATGGGGCTCATGTGTAGATTGAGAGTTTATGGAGGATCTTCGAAGCTGGGTTAAGTAACCTCTATTTAATTTAATAGGCAATAGTGAGTCACTGTGGAATTTTGAGCAAGGAAGAAAAGTCAAATTCATCAGGTAGTGTCTAACAGGATGAACTGAAGGAAAGAAAAAGGAGGCAGTGGCAGGGGTTAGAAAACTTTCACATTTGGCCAGGTAGAAGGTAGTGGGGTTTCACCTAGAGCAGCAGCCATGAAAATAGTAAGATGAGAATAATGTGAGAGAGAATTCCTGTACCTAGTAAGTATTCAATAGACATTTGTTGGTTGAATGAAGGAAGGAAGAAAGGAAGGAATTTCAGGGGAGAACTTATACAAGCTGGGAGCTGAATGGATGTGAGTGACAAGAGATATTTTCTGAATAAACAATCTAGAGCCAGGTGCAGCGGCTCACACCTGTAATCCCAGCACTTTGGGAGACTGAGCTGGGAGGATCTCGCTTGAGTCCAGGAGATTGAGACCAGCCTGAGAAACATAGTGAGACTCCGTTTCTTTTCTTTTCTTTTCTTTTCTTTTTTCTTTTCTTTTTTAAAGGCCAGATGTGGTGGTGCACATTTGTAGTCGTAGTTACTTGGGAGGCTGAGACAGGAGGACTGCTTGAGCCTGGGATTTGAGACTGCAGTGATCTGTGATTGTACCACTGCACTGCAGCTTGGTGACAGAGCCAGACCCTATCTCAAAAAAAAAAGACAATCTAAAGGTAGAATGATCTTTATTTCTTGGAACATAGAGGCAGTGACAGCATGTTGGAGATTTAGAGCTTCATGGATTCTTTTCATATTTTAGGTTATAGAGTCTTCATTAATTCAACCAGGGAAATGGAAAAACAGGAGAAGTTCCTGCCCTGATTGTACTCACTTTCTAGTTCAAGGATTTCAACAACAAGCAAGCAAGCACATATATGCTGTGTCAGATGGTGATGAGTGTCCAGGAGAAGTAAGGGTATTCCCGGGAGAACACAGAGAGCAAGTGGGTGAGGGAAGGCCTCTTTAATAATAAGATGACAGTTGAGCAGGCATCTGAAGAAAGCCAGGGAGCTGGCCATGCTGATACATTAAAAAAAAAAGGACATTCCAGACAGAGGGATCAGCAAATGTCAACATCCTGAGGCGGGTTCCATCAGGCAAATCACGTTCAAGACGTAGCAAGGAGACCAGGGTGGCTGCAGCAGAGTGAATGAAGGGGAGAGTTGGGAGAGATGAGCTTTAAAAGGTGGAGGGTGATCAAATGGAGGAAGTGAGGGAGGCAGACTGCATCTGGGTCCAGAGCGATGGTAGAGGAGGGCGTGTTGTACGTGTGGCAGGAGGGCGTACAGGGAGATGGACAAATTGGCTAAAATCCCTAGTGGAAATTAGAGCAGGTCACTTGCCTTTTTGTCTGTAAGTTCCTGGGGGAAGTATGCAGAGCAGCACCCCCAAGACCTTGGCTGCTGAGATATTAGATAAAGAATTCACCAGCTAATTGTCTCCGCCAGAATTCTGTGAGACTGCTGATTGTATCTCTCCAAAGATGAAAGAGCAGACTTGGCTGTTGTGCTAGGCGGCGCATCCCCATGGTGCAGAGCCTTTTGCCTCCCTGATGGTCAGTAGCAGCCCCAGCTCTTCCCTGACCCCAGCTGTGTTAAGAGTCCTGTTGGGGAGGCAGGAGCTCCAACTTTGCTTTTTCTGTTTTCACAGCCCTCAGCCTTTCCTGGGCTTAAAATCTGGTTACTGAAACCAAGCCAGCTCTGGTTCAGGAGAGGCCAGTAGGTGATCATGCTTCCTCCTCCTGGAGCAGCACCCTCCAGAAGTGGAGGAATGCTCTCTACCTGGGATGGTTCCTTCAGGTGCCCTTTTCCGATGGACTTGACTTCCTAATTCACACCTTTCCCAGTCCCTGCCAGTTTTTCTCAATCTGCCTGTTTCCAGTAACTCTGAAGAGAGCAGATAAAAGGTTCCAGCCCTCTTCTCGTTACTCTGAGGGGCCCCTCCCCGTGGCTGATAGAGCATGACTTCCCTGCCCTCCTCATCACCAACCCTATACTGAGCCCCTTCTGTTCCATTTTGCCAGGATTGTCTCCTTCCTTCCTCCCCAGCATGAGAAAATGCTCATGGGGGTGGTTGTTTTTACATGTCAAAAGTCTCCCTTTGGAGGAAGTACATGTTGAATACTTACTGGCCTCCCTGAAGGCACGTGGCTACAGCTTAGCAAAAAGCAGCAGCACCTCACCCCACTTGTCTCCATGGGTGAGGATGGGTTTACCAGAAGTTGGAGTTGAGGGAGGGGGAGGTGGGGGTGGGGGTTCTGTTATTTCTAAGAGGAGCAGAGCAACTTCTAGGCCAGTGTCTGTAGTACACGGCAAGATATTTATTTGGGGACCAGAGGCCTCCTGGAATTATTATTAATCATTGGTACTGCAGACACCCTCCTGATGGTTAACTGGGAAATAGACTTATTTTGATGCTGTCTTGCTTGGTCAGCTGATTATAATTGACTGTCCTCTGTAGAGAGAAAAGGTGGGGAAATCTCTTCTTCCCCATAGGAGATGTAGGGAGCCATCTGCCTATGCAAACTGTGCAGAAGACAGACCTGAGCCTTCTGTCACCGAAGACAGTCCAGTCCCTTTATGCGCTGTTTTTTTGAGATTGAGCAGGCCACACCCTCACATCAGGGTTTCCCTCTGTCAATAGACCCAAAAGACCCTGTTTTTCTTGGGATATCAGAGTAAGGAGTTATATTAACTAAGATAGAAGCTAAGCTGCTGGACTAAGGAGACCCCAGAATACAATGATTTCAACAAGACATTCGTTTTCTCTCATAGTAATCCAAAGGCAGGTGGCCCAGGGGTGTGAGGTGACTCAGTGATCCTCAGGGTGAGGCTTCCACCTCTGGGCCAAGGTGAATCCTGCAGCTGTGGTCATCCCCCAACCAGCAGGAAGGAAGAAAAGGCCAGGGGAGCCCCACATCCATTTTGTTTTTAGGAGCATTACTTGAAGAACACACGTCATTTTTTTTTTTTTTTTTTGAGACGGAATCTTACTCTGTCCCCCAGGCTGGAGTGCAGTGGTGCAATCTTGGCTCATTGCAAGCTCCGCCTCCCAGGTTCAAGTGATTCTTGTGCCTCAGCCTCCCGAGTGGCTGGGATTACAGGCATATACCACCACACCTGGCTAAATTTTGTATTTTCAGTAGAGACGGGGTTTCGCCATATTGGCCAGGTTGGTGTTGAACTCCTGACCTCAAGTGATCTGCCTGCTTCAACATCTGAAAGTGCTGTGTTTACAGGCATGAGCCACTGTGCCAGGCCTCAAATAACATATATCACCTTCCAGTGGCAAGAGCATATGCGTGCAAAGCTGTGAGGTGGCTGGAGAATGTAGACTTTAACTGGGTATCTAATTACTTAACTAACAGTCAGGAGTCATATCTTTTTTAAGCAGCGGGGAGTAATATTGGGATATAGTTATTTCCAGGACAACACTGGTTTTCAAGGGATAGGGCATTTGGTTGTCACCCCTAGGGTACAAGTTGTCACACTGATTCAGATGGGGATGAAGGCTAATGGTGGCTAAACAAGCATTTAGAGGATAGAGATAGGAATGCTATTAATAAGTGTCCTGCAATCAATGGGATAAGCCCTGAACCAAATAATTGTTCTGTCTAAAAGGCCAGTAGTGGATTAGTGAGAAATAGTAGGCTGTGGATCTAATCCTAAGTCTGAATCCTTGTTCTTACTTTTAGCTTTATTCCTGGTAAAGCATATCGAAATCAGCAGAGCTCCAAGAGACAGCTCTCAATACAACACAACTCTCAACACAACACAACTCTCAACACCATACTCATTTCAGTCTCACCCCACGTGCTTCATTCAGGAATTAGGCAGTTGCTGCTTCTACAATATTTCAAGGAGGGCTACCTCCTACTGGATTCCCCTCACCAGTTACAACACACCTTCCTCAAAGCCTGAAGTGACATAATGGCTGCTTGGCCAGATGAAGAAAAGATCCTCTCTGATCTGTCAGAATTTCTAAAGGCATTTAGAGACCCATTAGAAGGCCATTTGCTGATGGGAAACCAGGGGAAAGCCACAGTTGCTTTCCTCCCCCTGTGGAGTCCACCGGAAGCTGAATCAGAGCCCAAAATAAACTTTTCAGATGACGTTAGTGCTTAGCAAAGGCAAACAGAGAAGGACTTCTGCACCACAGGAGGGCAGCGGCAGCAGGTACCAGAGGTAGATCTCCTCGCTGGTCAGCTCCCAAAGCTTCTTGATTCTGTGAGAGATGCTGCTTGAAGAAAAGCATTACGTACAGTGCTTAGCTTCATGCAGCCTCTGTGAATCACAGGTTACAAAGAGTATTTCCCCACCCTTCCGGGAATGTGGAACCAACCCCTGTGTTGGTATTGTTGTTTTAACCATTCTCAGGATCCTATCTTGCTCTTAAATCTTAAAATCAGGCAGATGAAGAGCTTTACCCTCATTAAATTGAAAATCCTTTCATCAGCTATTTACTAATCACCTACGTACCCATGAAAGTGAGTACCCTCGAAGATGAGTCTAGACGTCTTAAATCCTTAAATCCTTTGGCTGTTACAAAACTCTGCAGGGAACCCATTCTTGCTAAGAGTTAACTTACCAAGGTGTCACCCACAAATTTTCCACTTTCTACTTTGTACTCGCTGCCAAGTTCTCATTTCTTGAAGGAGCTAAATTAAAGCTCTAAAAAAGGTAAACCACCTTTCAAACAAGCATCTCTTCCATTCCTTACCCCAGTTGGCCTTTTAAGGCCACTTCTGAAAGTTCTCAGGGAAGTGGACATTTTGTCCAGAAGTCGTAATATCATCTCAACCAGATTTCAAAATGGAGGGACAGCATCATGAGAACCTGTGTGGCTTGGGCAGATAGTATTGTCCTTAGGGAATGCACAGTTAGAGAGAGAGAGGTCAAAGAGAGAACTTCCAGGTAATGTCCTGGGCTTTGACTCAGCCACCTCCATAAATCAGACTACCCTAGAGTCCAGGCTGCCTCCTGGGATGTGTGAGCTATGGGATAGTTAAACCTCTTCAGTTGTGCATGCACCCTCAGCCCACCCATAATCCTCATTCCTCACTAGCTTTCTATCTTTGTGGAGGCTAGTCTGTATCGTGTCCTCATGTGTGGAGAAATCGCAGTACAAAGCCCCTTGTAAGCTACCTAGTCATGACTGCACTTTAAGGGCCAACCCTTAGCACTTACCAGTTTAGTAACACTCATATGAAGCATTATTTTTATTCACCAGATATAAATAGTTCTCTTGTCAGTAAACGCACACAATTTCTCTTAATAAAAATATTGCAGAATTCGAAACAGAAAACCAAATATCACGTGTTCTCATGTATCAGTGAGAGCTTAACATTGGGTATACATGGACATAAAGATGGGAATCTGGGGGGGGGGGAGGAAAGGCTAAAAAACTTACTATTGGATGTTGTGTTCACTATGTGGATGACAGGATCAACAGAAGCCCAAACTTCAGCATCACACAATATACCCTGTAACAAACCTGTACCTGTACCCCTGAATCTAAAATAATTTTTTAAACCTGCAGAATTCATGTAACTTCAGACATAACCACCACCCCCCACCACTGCACAGATCAAATAAAATCAAATACTTGCTCTTACTGTCATCCACCATTTTATCTGCTACCTCTGAGGGGGCTATGACTTTTCCAGTTATAGAGATGACAAAAAAATACAATGAAATAAGGCAGTGTGTTACACTAGCATATGTGACTCATATAGAACAGAAAGAAAGCATTAAAAAAAAAAAAGAAATCGAAGCAGGTTTTCTGATCGTTGTTTCTACTTTTCTATTACATCAAGCGTTCTCGGCTCTATTTGGACATTAGAATCACCTGAGTGATTAGAATGTTACACATTAGAATCATCTGAGTGAGTGGCATGTGTTTAAAAATAGTGATGCCTGGGCCCCACCTGGACCAATAAGTACAGTCTCCTAGAGATGGGGCTTAAAATATAAGTGTCTTTTAAAAGGACCCCAGTGAAATTCTATTTGTAGGCTGGTTTGTAATTACCTACATATAGTACTTGTCATATTAGAATTGCTTCCTTCCCTCCTTTTCTCCCTGCCTTCCTTTCTCCCTTCAACAAACACTTACTGAGTAGCTGCTACAAGAGAATACTTAGTTTTGGAAGTGGGGGGCATGTAGACAAATATGTGGAAACGTGTTTCGGTAGACGGGCACACATAATTTGGTACACACGTAATTCACACATATGTTCGGTAGCAACATGGCAGAGGACAGGGGAGCCCAAAGCACGCATGGCAGGTTCCACCTAAGAGAGGGGTGGGGGTTAGTTGGGAAACAGTTCTCAGAGGTGATGCTTTAGCAATGGTGTTAGTTCATTTCCTCTTTATTCCAACCTCTTTCAGTATTGTGAGACCATCCAAAATAGGATGCACCCATTGTCTTGGTTTGGGTTCTCCCTGAGAGCAGAGGCATATTAGCTTGCTAGGGCTACCATTAAAAAATTTCACAGAATATGCAGTTTAAACAACAGAAATCTATTGCCTCACAGTTCTAGTGGCTGCAAGTTTGAGATCAAGGTGTTGGTAGGACTGGCTCCTTCTGAGAGCTGTGAAGGAAGGACCTGCCCCAGGCCTCTCTCCTTGGCTTGGAGATGGCCATCTTTTTGTTCATGTGGTGTTCTCCCTGTTTAGATATGTCTGTATCCAAATTTCTCTTTTTAATGACACCAGTCATATTCGATTAGGGTCCACCCCAATGACCTCATGTGATCTAATTATGTCTACATTGACACTATTTCCAGATAAGCCACATTCTAAAATACTGGGGCTTGGGATTTCAACATGTGAATTTGGGGTGGGGAAAAGGTGCAATTCAACCCATCACAAGAGGCTTTGCAAAAATCCTGAAACAAGAAGGCTGAGAGTCTCCCACAGGATGAGCTTCAGATAGGACATGGACATGAGTAACATGCATGGAACTGCCCACAGCTGTGCTGCAAGCGGGAGGACTGAGGCATCATCTAACATGCTGTTAAGAAGGCAATTTCTTCAGAGATGCTTTATTTCCACACCATTTCCCTGACCTGGACTCTGCTTTCTTTGGCATGCTGGCCCTCCAGGGGAATTGGAAAGACTGACAGGGTTAATGTGGGTCTCCATAATACTGCCAGATACATAGTTTAGCCAGCAGGTTAGTGATTGAAAACACCTTCAATGGGATTAAAACCCTTCAAGATATTTCAAATTGCAATGACCTGCTGTGACAGCGGTAGGCACAATATGTTACTAGAAACACCACCTTGCTGGCAAATGAGCAGATGAAGTCTTCCAAAACCCAATTAGCAAAGGCTAAAATTTTAAAAATAAAAAGTGGATGAGGATTGAAAATATAGTCATGCATTGTTTAACAATGGGGAATACAGTCTGAGAAATGCATTGTCAGGCGATTTCATTATTTTGTGAACATCACAGAGTATGCTTACACAAACCTAGATGGCATAACCTGCTACACACCTGGGCTATATGCATAGCCTGTTGCCCCTAAGCAACAAACTTGTGCAACGTATTACTATACTGAATACCGTAGGCAATTGTAACATGATGGTAAGTATTTGTGTATCGGCACATATCTACACATAGAAAATGTACAGTATTGTAATTTTGTGGGATCACCATTATATGCAGTCCATTGTTGACCGAAACTGAAATGTCATTATGTGGCGCATGACTGTATGTGCTCAAGAGAACCTCTTAGGTATAGATTATAGTGGATAATCTAAACTAATTCATCAAATATGGTTTGAACACTTACTGTGTTCCAGGGGTTATTCTAGGTACACATCAGTGAAGAAACATGAAAAATTCTTGTCCTCTTAAAACTCAGGTTCTAGATGCCACTTGTTACCCCTGGCACATATTTATGAGTGTCATTTAAACGATAATATTAAAACCCATCAAAATCAATATTTCAGACAAGAAAGAGGGTATAGCCAATAAACCATTTTAGAAGGAGCTACTCAAAAATATTATAGGTTTTTTTTTGAGTGGTAAGATATTTCTTTCCTACTTGTCTAGATTTTTCACATTTTCTTTAATAGACATATATTACTTTCATATTGAAAAATCGTTAAAGAAGAAGAGTGAAATTCAAGAGGTTTCTTGTCTAGATGAGTTTTACAAAAAGTGCTCCTAGAAGGCGTAAACTTTGTAATTAGACTGCGTCGGGTTCCAATTTCAGCACTACCCCTTTATTAGCTATGTGACATAGGGTATGTCACATAACATTTTAATTATATAAATTACAGTGTCATGATCTACAAAATGGGGGTAACATGCTAACCTCAACCTCCCAGAGTTGTTAAAAGATAAAATTCAACATACATAAGCCGCCTTTAAACTGTGTTCCACCCATAATAGGTGCTCAATGTTTGCTAGATTGAATTAGGAAAGTCCCACTAAGGTCAAGCCTAGCACTCTCGTGCAATGTAGTGAGAATATAAAATGGTACTACCACCTTGGAAAAGCAGTTTAGCAATTTCCCAAAAAATTAAGCATATACCTAACATATATTCCAGGCATTTCACTCCTAGAGATTTACCAAGAAGAATGAAAGCTTGTGTCCATACAAAGATTTACACACTAATCATCACAGCAGCTTTATATGTGTAGCATGCTAAATGAAAGAAACTAGACATGAAATAGTATATACTATATAATTCTATTTATTGAAAAGTAGAGAAAATGCCAACTAATCTGTAGCATCAGAAAGCAATTCATTGGTTGCTTTGGGATGGAGTAGGCGATGGGAAAGGGAAGGATAGAAGGATTAAGAAGCGTAAGTTGGAAACTCGGGGTTGAAGAATTGGTTCACTATTTTGAATGAGGTGATGGTTTCTGGGTGTGCCAAAGCTTATGAAATTGCACACTTTACGCCGGGGCAGAGGCTCACGCCTGTAATCCCAGCACTTTGGGAGGCCAAGGCGGGGCGGATCACCTGAGGTCAGCAGTTAGAGACCAGCCTGGCCAACATGGCGAAACCCAGTTTCTACTAAAAATACAAAAATTAGGCAGGCATGGTGGTAGTGTGTGCCTGTAATTCCAGCTACTTGGGAGGCTGAGGCAGGAGAATCACTTGAACCTGGGAGGCGGAGGTTGCAGTGAGCTGAGATTGTGTCACTGCACTGCAGCCTGGGCAACAAAGCGAGACCCTATCTCAAAAAAAAAAGAAAGAAAGAAAGAAGGAAGGAAGGAAGGAAGGAAGGAAGGAAGGAAGGAAGGAAGGAAGGAAGGAAGGAAGGAAGGAAGGAAAGAAAAGAAAAAGAAAAAGAAATTGCACACTCTATATATGTGTAATTTATTATGTGTCAATTTTACCTCAATAAAAAATATTTTTAAAAAATCAATCTCAAGAGGAAGGCAAAATCTATCACCTTTCTTAATCAGTCTTAGACTTCCATAAAGGGAACAGTGAATTAGGTGACCAGTTGATGGTGAGAATCCAAATGAGATTTTCCTGTGAGCTGTGAGAATGGATTCACAGCAGGGGGAAGAGATTTAAATTTCTCAGTGCAGCCAGTCTGACGTTATTAAATTTTTAAAGAATGGTATGGATTTCTGTCCAGAGCCAAAAGACAAAGCTATAAGACAGGGTGCTACATTTCTTGCCTGTCAAGAACTGATGTAGCAAGCACAGAAATATAAAATGCCTCATCAAAAAATTAATGCCCCCATATTCGAGAGGCTATTGTATCTGTGTGACAAATTTCAGATGATAAGGAGAGATGCAAATGTAAACCATGTGGGTTGATTTTTTTTTTACTTCTTAAAGATACAGCAGTGATACTGATGTCACCCTTAAATATATGAGTCAATGTAGAATCTTTGTTTTCTTTGTAGGTTAACAATGACAAATCATAAAACCCAGAATACAGCAAATCAATTTCAGGGCCAAACTAAAGGACTAGATTACATGGATTAATACCTCAAAACCCAGAATCAGAAGGAGATAATTTGTGCTGGAGGATGAAAAGATGTGATTTTCATTTCAGTCTTGATTGGCACCTGGGTATGAGCCCTAGCAGCCCTAAGATAGAAGCAACAATTCCAAGTTGTTTTGCTAAATGTTATGAGGCATTTAAAACAGAGACATTGCACATTCATGGGAGAGTTTACCGTTGTTTAAAATTTCTTTCAAATTTTTTGTTTTAAAAATGACTCTGGAAAAAAAATTTAACATGATTTTTTTCTCTATTGTGTTACTAAAGGATATTGTTTTTCCAGGTCATTTTTGATTTGGTATGGAATAATTGCTCATGCCCCAAAGTCATGCGGTAAGTTTTGTTACTGCCTGACTGGCTAAAGTGGGATGGGAGAAGCTAGAATCATAGACCTGAGAGTTGAAAGGAACCTTGAAGAATATCCAATAAAATTATGGCAGCCAGGGATGGCTTACCAATCACAGAAACAAAGCCATGTATAGCTAAGCCCTGTAACGTTAGTTTACAAGCTAAACCATTATGCAATATTTAAAATGTGGGTAGGTCTTCAGAAAGGACTGTGAAGCTTGGGGGAATACAAAACTGAAGAGAGAGGGGCTTGGAGAATAAGACAATGGCTCTACCTTTCACAGATTTTACCTGCATATATAAATCCCAAGAGAAAGAAGAGTAATATTGATTGAACACCTGCTGTTGGCTTGGCACATAGAAGCCACTATAATTAAGTTAACATGCTCTCCCACAGAATATATGCTCTTGTATCCACAAACAACTCTTAACACAAGGTCCTCAAGTGCAGGACATAAATGCTGTAAGAAAAATACAAAGGACTGTCTCTCTGGTGAGAGTATGACACTTCCCTAGAATTAGATGTATGGCTAGTATTTTAATATCCTCTCTGTTTCTCTCTTCCCCTTTTTCTAGGTATCCAGATTAGTTCCTTTACTCAAGCTGATCTGACTTCACGAAATATTCAGTATGTCCATTCTAGTGAGGCTGAGAAACATTCAGATGCCTTCAGCTTTACACTGTCTGATGGAGTCAATGAGGTAGGTGAGCACTGGACTCCATCCTTGAAAAGTATTGATTCCTCACCATCTTCTTTGAATGGAGTAGGCGGAGTGACTGGTGAAAGGAGAGCTTCATTTTCCTCTGCTCTCAGTCAAGGGGTAGGGGCAGCCTCTGTAGCCACCTTGGTTCTTGCCCAAGAGGACTCACTTTGGGGCTCCTAATTATTGACTTGTGCCAGAAATGTGTGAAAGGGAAAGTAGAGAGCACCTACCTTGGACTTGTTGGGCAGGTGCTAGGGACAGGTGTCCCACCTGCACTTTCCTGCCATTCTAGGTGACTCAGACTTTCCATATCACTCTTCACCCTGTCGATGATTTGCTGCCCATCGTACAGAACTCAGGGATGCGGGTGCAGGAGGGCGTGAGGAAGACCATCACAGAGTTTGAGCTTAAGGCGGTGGATGCTGACACAGAGGTAAGAGCGCTTCCTTCCCTGGGTTCTCTGGCTAAATGAGAGGCTGACCTGATGGCAGCTATCGCTTTGCAGCTGTGCATCCTGATGGTAGGGAGGAACTGTAAGGTGCATGCAAACATCCTTGAAGGATTAAGAAGCAGAAGATACCCTGGCCTTCTAGAAAAGAAAATCAAATGCATTTGAGATCAAATTGCTTTAAACCCTTTCTAAAAACCTAAATACATTCATCCTCTCCCTTGAGTACATGTAATAATCCTTTTAACATGTTATAGCTCTTGCTATAATGCTGATTTTGTACTGATCTACAGAAAATCAGGTAGCTGACTTTTTACCCATTAGCGTGAACAGGGATTTTCTATACCTATATGTCCTTCTCTCCATTTCACCTCCTTCATCCAGACTTCTCTGATGGCAACTAATTATTACAATTTGAGCCTCCTCAAAAACTAGGCTTTGTACAGTAAAACAGCACATGTGGAGACTAAGCTCTTATTCTCATGCTTCCAGATTAAAGCATCTCACATTCTGACATGACTTAGCTCACATAAACTCATACTGCCACACTTATTAATTAGTTCTCTGTGCCAGCACTCATTGATTGATTGATTCTTTCATCAAATATTAATTACGTATGATGTTCTAGGCTCTGCTGTAGATGCTAAAGACAGGGCTGTAACAAGACAGATAAAGTTGCAGGCTCAGAGAGTTTACTACCTTTGGTTGGGGAAAAGACAGTAAAGAAAGAAGGAACATATTATAATCAGATACAATGAGTGCTATGAAGAAAAATAAAGGCAGATGAGGGAGATAGAGATGGATAGATGTGCTACTTTAGAGTATCCAGAGAAGGCCTCTCTGAGGAAGGTCATACTTTAGCAAAGACATTGTTAAGCAAAAGGGCAAGCTATGCAGTTATCTGGGAGAATTCACTCTCTAGACAGGGGAACCAGAAATGCAAAGGCACTGTGATCTAGTGCACTTAGACTCTGGGAATAACTGTAGCAAAGGTGGCAAGAGGCCAAGAGGCTGGAACCCATTGAATAGGCAGGAGAAAAGAATGAGGCCAGAGAGGAACCCTGGGACTAGGTCATAGAGGGCCATGCTGGCCCAGGTTAGGCCTTGGCATTTTGTTCTAAGTTAGTAGGAAACCGTTGAAAAGCCTTGGGAAGGATTTTATGCCCCTTTTTCTTTCTACGAGTCACCAGAGAAGCAGTAATTAAAAATGAGAAGCTAGCTTCTGTTGTGATGCATATGAGATTCTGTATATAAGAGTTACGGGTAGACGTATGGGAAAGAAATGAACAGATTAAAAAGGTCTATTTCCTATCATCTTGGTAGAGGTTTACAATTCAGGCTTTCCCCTGTGACCTGAAGAGAAGAAATTTAAATGTTTTAGTCTTACACCTGAAGGTACCAGAATGTAAGTGCAATTCTAGCAAACAGTATGGTCATTCTCTTTAGCCCTATTTTTGGCGTCTATAAAGAAAATACAGTCCTTACTTTATCAATGTCTTTGGGTTCTGCTACCCTTGACCAGCAATTGGGCATCACTCACTCTTTTGGTTTCTGTTATGAGCTTCCCTCCCCTCTGGTATTTTGCCTTCTGGACAGGCCGAATCTGTCACTTTCACCATCGTGCAGCCTCCACGCCATGGCACCATTGAGCGAACCAGCAATGGGCAGCATTTCCACCTCACCTCCACCTTCACCATGGAAGACATCTACCAGAACCGGGTCAGCTACAGCCATGACAGCAGTAACTCCCTCAAGGACTGGTTCACCTTCACTGTTTCTGATGGGACAAACCCCTTCTTTATCATTGAGGAAGGGGGAAAAGAGGTGAGGGGTGAGGACACTGGAGGAGGTAGCCTAGCACTGCATGGCAGAGGCAGAACATGGATTTTTACATCAAGCGTACCACTGTTTGAGTTCTTGTTCTGTCACTAGCTAGTAGGTTGGCCTTGGGCAAATTACATTTCTAAGCCTCAGTTTTTCATCTGTAAAATGAACAGTAATTATCTGCTTCAAATAGGTGGTTTAAGGATCCAAGGAGGTAATCCACATAAAATGCTTAACACCATTGACAAATAGTGCTCAATAAATGGTGATAGTTCTTGTTGTTAGTATTACTGTTATTTCTTTTTTCTTTTTGCCCATCCTTTACCCTTTAATTTTTCTTTCATCTGGTTTTTGAATAATGTTGTATATCTCTAGATTGTTTTTCTCTTTTTGGACTGCATCCCCTCAGCCTAAACAGAGTTTCTCAGTCTTTGAGAAATAGCAGTGGTTAAGAGTGTGGTTTTTGCATCCAAAATATATTGATTTTTAAAACTAATTTTTTATTTTTAATTTTTGTGGGTACATAGTAGGTGTATATATATTTTTGGGGTACATGAGTTGTTTTGATACGGACATGCAATGTGTAACACTCATATCATGGAAAATGGTGTATCCATCCCCTCAAGCATTTATCCTTTGTGTTAGAAACAATCCAGTTATTCTCTTTTAATTATTTTAAAATGTACGATTAAATTATTTTTGACATTAGTCACCTGTCATGCTAGCAAAAACTATGCCTTATTCATTCATTCTGACTTTTTTTTTCTTACCCATTGACCATCTCTGCCCTCTTACTACTCTTCCCAGCCTCTGGTAACCATTCTTCTCCTCTCTAGCTTTATGGGTTCAGTTGTTTTGATTTTTAGATCCCATCTATAAGTGAGAACGTGTGATGTTTCACAGTGCCTGGCTTATTTCACTTAATGTAATGGCCTCCAGTTCTATCCATGTTGTTGCAAATGACTGAATCTCCTTTTTTATGGCTGAATAGTACTCCATTGTATATATGTATCACATTTTCTTTATCCATTAATCTGTTGATGGACACTTAGGTTGCTTCCAAATCTTGGCTATTGTGAACAGTGCTTCAACAAACATGGGAGTGTGAATATCTCTCTGATATACTGATTTCCTTTCTTTTGAGAATATACCCAGCAGTGGGATTGCTGGATTGTATGGTAGCTCTATTTTTAGTTTTTTGAGGAACCTCCAAACTGTTCTCCATCATGGTTGTACTAATTTACATTCCCACCAACAATGTATGAGGGTTCCCTTTTCTCCACATTCTCATTGGCATTTTTTATTGCCCGTCTTTTAGATAAAAGCCACGTTAACTGGGGTGAGATGACATCTCACTGTAGTTTTGATTTGCATTTCTCTGGTGATCAGTGATATTGAGCACCTTTTCATATGTCTCTTTTCCATTTGTATATCTTCTTTTGACAAATGTCTATTCAAATCTTTTGCCCATTTTAAAATTAGATTATTAAATTTTTTCCTGTAGAATTGCTTAAGCTCCTAGTATATTCTGCTTATTAATCCCTTGTAGATAAGTAGATGGCAGATATTTTCACCCATTCCTTGGGTGGTCCCTTCACTGTGTTAATTGTTTCCTTTGCTGTGCAGAAACCTTTTAACTTGATGCGATCCCATTTGTTCATTTCACTTTGGTTGTCTGTGCTTGTGGGATAACACTTAAGAAATCTTTGCTCACACTGATGTCCTAGAGAGTTTCCTAAATGCTTTCTTGTAGTAGTTTCATCGTTTGAGGTCTTAGGTTTAATTCTTTAGTTGATTTTGATTTGATTTTTGTATGTGGTAAGAGATAGGGGTCCAGGTTCATTCTTCTGCATATGTATCCTAAAAGATACTGATTTAATTTCCAGCCATGTCATGTACAAACTGAATGTACTTGTAAATCATTTAAACTTTCTAAGCCTCACTTTCCCTATCTGTAAAGTGGGAGTGATACATATTCTCCTGATGTATATAAAGCACTTAGCCCAGTGCCTGGTACACAGGGAACATCAGATAAACTGAAGCTGTAATCATCATCATCATCATCATCATCATCTTAGAACCAGCTTGTGAAACCAGTAAAATGCTTTTCTATTGAGGTTGTGCAACTGACAAGCTTTACTTCCTAAAGGGACTGCTGTCTTCTAACATCCAGATGATCAGAAGAAACGTTGATTCCCCTTCCACTCCCTTGCTGCCATTTTTTCTCATCCCTTCATTTGTTAACCAGCTCTCCTGCAGTTCCTTAAAGTGCAATTCTGATTAAAGGTGTCTGACCTGGGGGAGGCAGTTTTAGTGAGTGGCATGTGTACACCTTACTATACCTCCAAGATAAGAAAAGGATCTCAGGCCTGCACAGCTCCTTTTCTGCTTTGACAATGAAGGATTATTTTCCTGGAAAAAAGATCCTCTGTGTCCTTTCAAGACAGTCTGCGAGAAGGTCATTCTCCGTTAGCTGGTATGTCGGTGGGATGGCTCTTGGGATTTTCCTGCCATTTCAGTGTCTGCACAGCTTCACCACCCGGCAAGTCATCACTCTTGTTTTCTCTCTCCCAAACTGTAGCTGCTACCCAGTTAGTTTGACTTTCAGAAGAGAAAAGATTTCAGGATATATCAGCAAGAGGGCTACTGTTCTTATAAACAAAATATTACAGCACGTCTCTGGAGGGACGGTGTCATTTAAAAAAAATGGAAATTATTTAGAAGGTAGCTTGTGGGAGATTGAAAAGCCAATGTCTCATTGCCCTGTGTCCCAGCTTGCTGTATCCACCCAGGAACAGTGAGGTGTTGGATCCAATTTATGATGTGTGTGTTGCATGCATTCATGTGTGTATCTGTGAGAATGGGATTATAAACAAAATTTCCTTTTCACTATTCCCACAAATGGTTTTATTCCTGATTTCTTCTGCGCCTCACCCTCATATAGAGAGTTCTCCCTTAAAACACACAACAACGGGAAAAGGAAAAAAAACACAAAGAAAATATCTTCCCATGAAAACCTCTTTCACATCTGACATAAACCAACCTAGATATTTCAACATTAACAATTTAATGATTATTTTTGTCAGCCTCTCATGAAAATTTTAACAAGGCTTATTGAAAGGAAAAATACTGTTTATTTTTCCTTCCCAAGACAATATTGAACTCAACTAAAGAAGACATAGGTGTGTAAAAACCAACTTCCATAGAAGGTGAAATGCCAGCAAGAATGCCACTTATTGTTTTTTTGTTTTTTTCTTTTCTTCCTACATTGTTCTTACTGTATCACTCAGCTTTCTCCCTTAGGTCTTGTACCAAGATGATAAGGGATGGGAATGGGCTCAGTTGCCCATCCCTCATCTCTGAAGTGTTTCAGGGGTTCCAGCTGTGTAGGCCCTGAACTTGACATACTTCAGGCGCTTGTGAATGATGAGTTTTCTTTTCTGCCCTCCCCTACAGGTTATGACAGCAGCACCTCAGCGGTTCCAAGTAGACATCCTCCCAGTAGATGATGGCACGCCTAGAATTGTCACCAACCTGGGACTCCAGTGGCTGGAATACATGGATGGCAAGGTAAGGCCTGCCCCTCTGTCATGTTCACACCACCCAACTTGGGCTACATCCTTATTCATGACAATGACTTACGAATAGAACTCCAATTCAGCTCACCTGTTTGTCCCTCCCTAAATAAACTGATTTTCCTGAGATTAGTGAGCTCCATGAGTTTGGTTAGGATTGTTTATTAGTTTATTAGATTATGTAGGTTTGGTTACGATTGTGTATAGTTTAAGATGCTCTTACAAAAAGACCCCAAAATATAGTAGGTCAAACTAGATAAAAGTTTATTTATTTATTTTCTCACATATAGGGTGGAAGTAAGTGGGCAGTGCAGGGCTCTACCTGAGCACTTAGAGATGTGGATTCCTTCCACCTAATTGTTCTGCCATCACTAAGTGGTTGCTATTGACAACCTGGTCAAACTTCTTCAGAAATTCATCAATATATAGTTGGCCCTTGGTATCCACAGGTTCCACATCTGTGGATTCTAACAACTGTGGCTCAAAAATATTTGAAGGGAAAAAAAAAGAAATAATACAACTTTTAAAAATATAGTACAACAACTGTTTATATAGCATTTATGCCATGATAGGTATTATAAGTAATCTTGACTTAAAGTATACAAGAGAAAGTGTATAGGTTATACGCAAGTTCTATGCCATTTTATACAAGGAATTTGAGCATCCATGGATTTTGTAATCCTCAGAGAAGCCTAGAACCAATCCGCGTAGATACCGAGGGACAGCTGTACCAGCATATGGGAAGGAGAAAACAGAAAGAGAGGGGCAAGGAACTCCATATTAAGCAAGTGATACAGAAATTGAATACATTCCTTGCACTCATATTTATTGGCAATAAATTGTTCATATGGCCCAAATGTTGTATGGGAGGCTGGGAAATAGTGTCGCTAGCTGGACAGGCAGAGGCTCAGCTAAAAAGCTGTTCACTAGAAGAAGGGGAGGGTGGATTTTGGAAAATATCGAGTGTCTACCATAAATGAGAAAGAAGCGGGACGTTTTTGTAGGTAAGTGTGTGCAGATGAATTGAGCTTTAAACATTCCTTTCTCTTTCTCCTAATTTCTAAATCGGTCATTTTAAGATCTATGCTATAATTTTCACCTAGTAACCATGTCAAACACTAAATCCATATCCCCACCCAAACATAGTTCTTCGGTTGAGAACTGGTTTCTTGCATTGGTGGGTGGTATTCCTTCTAGGATGTGGCTTGTTTTCCATCTCCATGGAGCTGATTAGTTCATTGTATGTGTAGCTGTTGCACTATAGCTTCTCATTGAACTGGTTGGGTTTAAAAAAAAAAAAAAAAACATGAATTAAAATTAGTGCCAATTTCTCCTATGCCCTATTTGATCTTTTTTCCCCACCTTATTCAGAGCAGTTCCATTCTCCTCTCAATCCTCTCCAATTGGGTTTCTACCCCCTACTCCTACTCTATTGCAGTAACTGTTATTAAAGTCACCAGTGACCTCTATTTTGCCAAATCCAGAGGCCAATTATCTGTCTTTACCTTACTAGACCTAAAAACAATCTTCAATGCTGTTGACCACCCTCTTTCTTTGCTCAAATGTTGGCTCTCACTAAATACTTCAGTAAATGAATGAATGAAAGTTCAGTCAGTGTATCTGGGCAATATCAGGGTACAGTCTGTTTCTCTTACTCTATTTCAGACATCATAATTGACTCCTAGAAAGTGGCCACCTTCCCTTTACTGAATTATTGTTTCAAAGTTCCAACTTTCTTTCAAGGCCCAACTCTAATCCCACTGCCTCCAATTCATCCTCCTTCAACTCCAGATGAAATTAATCTCTCTCTCTCTCCCCCTCTCTCTCTTAAAAAGTGTACAGCCCTCTTTTTATGTCTTCCATTATAGCTCTTGCCACATTGACCTTGTGCATGAGCCTTTCTTTCCCCATAAAGTGTGAATACTTCAAGGGCAGAAGCTGGGATAGTTTCCATCCTCATAGCCTCTCCAATCCTGACAGAGTTTTCCATGCAGTAAATATACTCAGTAAATCATTGTTGAACTGAATTAAATCTGAGTCAGAGGGTCTTGTTCCTGCTTTATTCCCACCTCAGGAATTAAATTTAATGGGTTTCTATTCTAGGCAACCAACCTGATCACCAAGAAGGAACTGCTGACCGTGGACCCAGACACCGAGGACGCGCAGCTAGTCTATGAGATAACGACGGGCCCTAAGCATGGCTTTGTGGAGAACAAGCTGCAACCTAGCAGAGCTGCTGCCACTTTCACCCAGGGTGGGGACTCTCTGGGGACTTAGAAATGGGAGAAATGTATGCCAATTTCACACTCCCTATCTCCCAGATTCTTCTCACAACCACTTCCAGCTACTTATGCCCAAGTAACCTCTTTGCAAATAGAGATCTTCTAGTGCCTAACCATCCAACCTATGAATTTATTTCTCCTGTTTTTTTTTCCCTGTGATGATTAACTATGGCAAAGAAAAATTCACCTTTACCGTGCTTCCTCACCTCCTAAATTGCTCTAAGTGTTGGCCAGGTTTTCTGGAAAAGAATGCATGATACTGCTTGGTTTTCTTTAAAAACAATAACAACAAGAAAGCAAAAAATAGCAATAGACATTATGAAAGATCTGTGATCCTGTGTGGTTTATTTTTTGATCTCTAAGGATTACAGACTTTAAGTCTTCAGCCTAGAAATTAAAATCAACATGTATAGGTTGCTCAACAGAAATATTTTCCCTATTTTGAATCACCTCAAGTAGGCCATGTTGTATTTTCATTTTTTATAAGCTTGTCAGGCTCCTCTAGACTGTTTTTCAGGATGGACTTGACTGAGAGCAGTCATTGCAAAACTGCATCTCAAAATTCGTTCTCCATGAATTTTCTTTTTACTCTCTGTCCTCAATTGAATGTTCTCTCCTCATACCTTTTTAGCTGTGCTTTGTGTTTTGGATGTTTTAACATAACTCAGCTATTCTTATTAGCACATACCTTCCAAAGAACATTTATTAGAAGGAGTTAGGTCTGAGTATGAGGCTATAAACACAGAGGATGGGGTCAAAGACTTTTCTCTGTCAACTCTGGGACTTGCCGTCAACATTCACAAACATTTATTGAAGTGCTTTTTGTCAGGACCCTGGGATTCTTGTTTTATAACAGCATAAGAGATATTTACAATATCTCTGTAAATAAAGACAAATCTTTTGTTTCACAGAGCTTCAGGATTTTCTTTTAAAATCTGACAGAAACATTTATTTTAAAGATTACTGGCTGGGCGCGGTGGCTCAAGCCTGTAATCCCAGCACTTTGGGAGGCCGAGACGGGCGGATCACAAGGTCAGGAGATCGAGACCATCCTGGCTAACCCGGTGAAACCCCGTCTCTACTAAAAAATACAAAAAAAAAACTAGCCGGGCGAGGTGGCGGGCGCCTGTAGTCCCAGCTACTCGGGAGGCTGAGGCAGGAGAATGGCATAAACCAGGGAGGCGGAGCTTGCAGTGAGCTGAGATCCAGCTACTGCACTCCAGCCTGGGCGACAGAGCGAGACTCCGTCTCAAAAAAAAAAAAAAAAAGACTACTATGCTTGGCCAGGCACAGTGGCTCACGCCTATAATCCCAGCACTTTGGGAGGCTGAGGCGGGCAGATCACGAAGTCGGGAGATCGAGACCATCCTAGCTAACATGAAACCCCATCTCTCTAAAAATACAAAAAATTAGCCAGGCGTGGTGGCAGGTGCCTGTAGTCCCAGCTACTCAGGAGGCTGAGGCAGGAGAATGGCGTGAACCTGGGAGGTGGAGCTTGCAGCAAGCTGAGATCATACCACTGCACTCCAGCCTGGGCCACAAGCAAGACTCTGTCTCAGAAAAAAATAATAATAATAATAAATAAATAAATAAATAACTACTACACTTTTGGTGCTTGGAAAAATAAGTTTTGTTTGTAATCCATTTAGAAGAATAAACTAGGTATGTTGGTATGGTAATCTATGAAGCTGCCGTTACATCCCTGGGTTAATTCACAGAGAGTCTTTTTTCTCACAGAGGATGTGAACTTGGGGTTGATTCGTTACGTGTTGCATGAGGAGAAGATCCATGAGATGATGGATAGTTTTCAGTTTCTGGTGAAAGACAGTAAACCCAACGTGGTCAGCGACAATGTCTTCCATATCCAGTGGTCCCTCATCAGCTTTAAATATACCAGGTACAAGTTTGTGCTTTCCTTCTTGAGAAATCAATCAGTCAAGCAGAGGGAGTCAGGATGAAGGATGCTGGGGGAGCAGCTCTAGTCACCTGTTGGTGGTGGTGATGGTGATAATGGCAGCGAGGCCGGGCGCGGTGGCTCACGCCTGTAATCCCAGCACTTTGGGAGGCCGAGGCAGGCGGATCACGAGGTCAGGAGATCGAGACCATTCTGACTAATCCGGTGAAACTCTGTCTCTACTAAAAAAATACAAAAAACTAGCCGGGCGAGGTGGCGGGTGCCTGTAGTCCCAGCTACTCGGGAGGCTGAGCCAGGAGAATGGCGTGAACCCGGGAGGCAGAGCTTGCAGTGAGCTGAGATCCGGCCACTGCACTCCAACCCAGGCGACAGACTCCGTCTCAAAAAAAAAAAAAAAAAAAAGGCAGCGATAAAAGTAATAATTTCACCAAATATTTATTGAGCACTGTATGTATTAGGTACTGCACTAGGACTTGCCATGCATCATCTTATATAATACTTGCAATTCTGAGATGAATTCCATTCCTGTCCCCACAGTGGCAAAGTAATAGAGACAGAAACTTGTTTATGTAACTTGTCCACAGTCACATAGCTAATAAGCAGTAAGACCAGGATATAAGCCCAGTGATCTTAACGATGTGCTCTACTGCTTCTCAAATGTTTTTGTTTCTGTCTTTAAGTTTTAGAAGAGAGTCTAGTAGAACTGATAGGAAAAATAAAAATAGGCATTCAAGTTTGGAAAATAATCACTGGCCTACACTGTCAATATCTTCACCTTCCCTCTGTATTCTCCTTGTTCTCAAGCCTGTTTTCTCTCCTGGCTTCTTTGGGTTTGGTAGGAATGTATATCTTTAAGGCTAAATGCATGGCTTAATGTAGACAACGCTATAAGATGCTTTTCTAATCTGTTGGAGAGTTAGAAAGGCAAACAGAGAGATACTGATTGTTAAGGGTAGTGTGCAAGCATGGTGCTGATTTTATAGGTTAGATTATAACTGGGATTATAATTTATGTGGGTGAAATATTCTTTAAGTCTACCTTTCAGAGCCTCACTATCCAAGAAATCAACTTCATGAAAATTCAGATAAAAATTAGAACTTGTGGGGAAAAAAGGAAGACTTAAAACCTTGATTTCGTGTTCCCCAAGTTCAGGCTATTCTACTCTTACACACATTTGGAGAATTAGAGGAAAATTAGAATCAACTTTTACATATGTAATGTTTTGCTGTTATTTACCTCTCAATTATATTGCCTTCAAAATTCAATGAATTCAATAAAATTCATCCCTTTTTCTGGACAACCCTCTGACATTTAATGGACTACGTGGTATACAGGATCCCAAAGCTGGCAATGAAGACTGAGCTCTCAGAGGCACTTTCCCTGCTGTTCTCACAGCCACAAGACATGCACCCAGGTCCAGGGGCCATCCTCAGTGGTGAAAAACAAAGCTCAGCTCATGCCCTACTTTCTGTGGGCTTTCCAAACCTAGATACTTATTATGAATCAATAGCACATGAATAGTTGGCCTTCTACTTTACAAATGCAACAGAGATTCTGACCAGGAAGCTAAATTAATCCTGTTCTTCCCTCATTGTCTTAAAGTTCCGTTTGTCTAAACACCTCTGTTAGGTAGGCTTACCTCGCATTTTCTTAATTCTGCTTCTGTCCTGACTCCATTACACAGTTCCTGGAGATCTGGTCCAGTCAGTTCCCACCTAAGTCATTGATTGCCTTCATAGCAGCTTTCTTCCCTAAGAGCCCACTGATCTCTTGTGATTACTCAACCGCAGTAGGGAAAGATTGTTTTTCCTTTCTCTGTGCCCCAAAATCTGAAGTTCATAGCTCTTAGGTGCTGTCCATCTCCCAAACTGACTCTCTGCTTGCTTCCAAAGCAGGGAAGACGACATTCTGCATCCACAGCTTCCCTATTTATTTGATGCTCTTATTGTTCAGGTGAGCTCATTCCCTCAATTTATAGCTTGGATTCTTAGAGGAACCAAACTTCCTCTTTACCTAATGCCAAGAACCAAATGGAAGAGACAGGCATTAAACAAGTTGTTTTTTCATAACCATGGGGCATATTTTAAGAGATGCCTTTTTGCGTGCTTCCAGCTACAACGTCAGTGAGAAGGCAGGGTCTGTCAGTGTCATGGTGCAGAGGACTGGGAACCTGAACCAATATGCCATCGTCCTGTGTCACACCGAGCAAGGCACCGCCAGCTCCAGCTCTAGGGTCAGCTCCCAACCTGGGCAACAGGACTACGTAGAGTATGCTGGCCAGGTAGGTGGGGTGGTGGGGTCGGGGGAGGCTCCAGCAAGGGCTGTGACATGGCTGCAAGCGATTGTGGTACTTTCCCACTTCTCACTCAACTTTGCTTTTCATTAGTGTCCTTCCTCAAGTATTAAATAATTTTCCTGTGTTCCCCTCCCATAGCACTTTGTTCTTGATGATCTCTCTAACCTCCATTGAAGTTTTAACTGCCAAAGGAGAAGTTGTTGTCTAGTTTCTCAGTCTTTACATTTTGCTTCATGACAAAAAGATGTCTCCAAGCATCATGTTCTACACTCAGCTTTGGTATCCCAACCCTTCCTCTCCCCTCATCTTTTTTACCTAAAGGGAGAAAAGAGAGTGTGTAAGGAGACTGGTTAGGAAGTCCTTAGAATAGGCTGGCTGAGATGATGGGAGCTTGGGCTTCGATTATGAAGTGAAGTTAGAGAGAAGTGGATGGATTTGACAGATGAGTGAGAATTGATAGGATTTAGCAGTGGATTGATTACACAATGGGGCCAAAGGGAAAGATGGATGATGATGTCTCTTGCTAGGAAGGGACATGTAAGAGGAGCCGGTTTGGCAAGGTTTGGTGCTCGTGACTTTGCTTGCTTTGGCCATGTTGAGTATAAATTGTCTTAGAAACAGCAGGTTGACCACTGTATAGATGGGCAGAGCATGCGGAGAAGAATCTGGTGTCCAGAGAGAAATTGGCAAGTCATCTACATACCAGTGGTAATTAAGGGTGGCAATGAGAAAGAAAAAGGAGAGAGTGAAAGCGGAAGAGAAAGGAGGACTTAAATAGTCAACAAATACAGGGCCCCATGTGTTTGTCATCTTTTATGGAGGGCACAATATCTGGCACTTAATGTTGTTTTTCAAAGCAACTTTATTATTATTAAGGCGACACAGATCTCTGTAAAGAGAAGTGGGCTCTGTTCTTTAATTGAGGCATTTCAGCTGGACTAAGCTAATGCCTCTTAAGTCAAATGTAAGTGAGGAATTAGGAAAGAACAGATAAGCTAATGTCTTTCAGCTAAATGATAAGACAGAGGATATTCTTGTGTTTTGCAGGGAAAGACAAAAGACTGTCAGTGTATTCTAGATCTTACATAAAGATCTGTTGAGTGTTTCATTTCATTGGGAGTGTTTTAAAATATGAAGCTTAATAAAACTTAATGTGATTAGTTGATTAGATATGTACTAATAATTTTCTGTTTGATTAAAATTTTTGCAGATTTGTATATCCCCAGACATTTATGACTGTTTTTTGTACATATTTCAGTTGTCTCCGTTTACACAAAGTATAGCCCAGGCCCATTTCCTGCACTTACAGTTTTGGACAAGTCCATAGTCGTGGTTTCATTTGAAGGTTTTTAATTTCTTTCTTTCTTCTTTTTTTAAACAAAGTAAAACCAGAATAAATCCCTATAAGTTCACAATTGTGTGCATATAAAATAATTTCTGTGTTTTGTACTGGGCTAAAATCATTCACATTTTAATAGCAAAGGGTGTAGTCAAAATATCAAGTTAAAATTAGTCTACCTTGTTTATAATGTAATTTTCTATGAATTTAAATTCCATTATTCGGTACACTGGAATTTTATGTCAATTTTAATTGTGTAAGTAAATATGGTGATAGTAATGATAATATCTTATGTTTGTATGGTGCTTTAAAATACACTTAGCACCTTCATATACAAGACCTCCTTTAGAAGTGTGTGAGGTAGGAATATTACTATTTTTTCTTTAGTTGATGAGGTATCTGATGTTTATAAAGCTTCATAACCTAATATGGCTTGGAAGTAACAGAACCAGACCTGAGAACAGAACTTCACACTCCAAGGCCAGAGATCTTCCAGAAAGGGAACTGAGTCATCAAATGATGACTATGGCTGCACCAAGTGAGTTAATAAGACAGGCTATAAAGAGTTACTACATGTTTTTCTCTGGTCACCAATGGTAGGAGAGATTTTGCTCCTTCATGTTCTTATACAATAAAGCAGCCCTCCTGTACAGGTAAAGAATGGGAAGAGGTGGCTGGGTGTTCCAGGTGATACAGCAGGGAACCAGGGCTGGGAGAACCAGCTATCTCAGTCAGTTCTCTGCCCACTGGGCTTAGATGCTCTTTTCCTATGATGCCCTTGGGGAGCAGAGCAGGGGAAGCTCAGGCACAGCTTAACTTCTTGTTGGTTCCTTTGTGACAGGTCCAGTTTGATGAGCGAGAGGACACCAAGTCCTGCACCATTGTCATCAACGATGACGACGTGTTTGAAAATGTTGAGAGTTTCACTGTGGAGCTCAGCATGCCAGCTTATGCCCTGTTAGGGGAATTCACCCGGGCAAAGGTCATTATCAACGACAGTGAGGATGAACCCACATTAGAGTTTGACAAGAAGATCTACCGGGTCAACGAGAGTGCTGGTTTTCTGTTTGCACCTATTGAAAGAAAAGGTCAGTTGGCGCCACAGGTGACAAAGAGCTATAAGAATTGCTAACATTGGCTGGGCGCGGTGGCTCAAGCCTGTAATCCCAGCACTTTGGGAGGCCAAGACGGGCGGATCACGGGGTCAGGAGATCGAGACCATCCTGGCTAACACGGTGAAACCCCGTCTCTACTAAAAAATACAAAAAACTAGCTGGGCGAGGTGGCGGGCGCCTGTAGTCCCAGCTACACGGGAGGCTGAGCCAGGAGAATGGCGTAAACCTGGGAGGCAGAGCTTGCAATGAGCTGAGATCTGGCCACTGCACTCCAGCCTGGGTGACAGAGCAAGACTCCGTCTCAAAAAATAAAATAAAATAAAAGAATTGCTAACATTTATTGAGTTCCTATTATGTGCTAAGTGCTCATCTCATGCATTACATTAACTCACATGTGTACTTTCCACGTATTAACTCATTTGGTTCCCACAATAACCCTAATGATGATTCTATCCATAGTGACTACCATCAGAAAGCCTCTTTTCTTAGTTCAGGTTGTTAGAGCTCCCATTTCTTCTTGAATTGGACTAGAAGACTGGTTATATTTAGCCTTTCAAATTATTCGTGAATCAGTATTCTTAATTAATCACCCAATCCATAAAATATTTAGTAACCTTGGTCAAGGAGGGAAGTTACAGTTCCTAAGAACTGGCTTTCCATCTTATTCTTGGAAGACAGAAATATGCTGAAAATTTCCCTATGTGACAGTCATATGTAGAGTTGAGATGAGAAATAAACTGTGTGTAAGAAATAAAGGGCAATTCTTTTTTGTTTTGTTTTCAATCGATACATAATAATTGTGCATGTTGATAAAAGGGCAATTCTTGAGGAGTTGGAAATAAAAATAAAGATCATATGGAATTATGATTGTGCAAGATTGAGACTTTAAAAACATGGAAATTGAACCTTCATTCAAAGGCACAACAAGACTGTAAATGATGATGTTGGGTTTCTTTATTTAATCTGCTGACTGGGTGTTAGTGTAACAAATACTGTAGATAGCAAAAACCCTTGGTAATACCACTTGGAAAACAAGCAAGCCTCATTGATTGCTCTGGGCCACCAAGCCAGGCCCAGAACAGACTGTCACCAAGGGAAGTGGCAGCCCTAATAAGTAAAGTCATTTGTATAGAGTGGCAGGTTTTATTTTGTTTTGTCTTTCTCTTTTTAAATAAGCCTGCTTCTCTCTGGGAATTAAAGTATAGAAGTTTATTCAGAAAGGCAGTGAACTGTGCTTATAGCACTACCTTCAGGACACAATTACTTTGCTACTTACAGTACCAAATATGTGTCTTATCTTTCCACCTGCTGTGGTCTTAGATGGTGGGCAATGAATCTTGCAAATTAACAGAGCACAAAATTCACAGAATGGGAAATCCATTTTGAGTTGTTTGGCGAAGTATCTGGGGTATATTAAATCCTCAAGTGGTTTATACCACAGGCTCAAAAGAAACTGCAATTCAGGAAGGTTTTATGTCAGAGTTTGAACAGAAATAGTGATGGACTGTGTCAGAGGGACCAAGCTCATTAACTTGTCAGAGGTTTTAAAATGTGAGAAAAACTCATTCAAATGCTTTGGTTTTTTGCCATTTGTATTTCAGGAGATGCAAGCAGCATTGTATCTGCAGTTTGCTACACAGTCCCTAAGTCAGCTATGGGAAGTAGCCTCTATGCTCTAGAATCAGGCTCTGATTTTAAATCTAGAGGGATGTCTGCTGCGAGTCGTGTGATATTCGGGCCTGGTGTGACCATGTCCACCTGTGATGTCATGCTTATTGATGACAGCGAGTATGAAGAGGAAGAAGAGTTTGAGATTGCCTTGGCAGATGCCTCTGACAATGCCCGCATTGGAAGGGTGGCGACAGCCAAGGTGCTCATTAGTGGTCCCAACGATGCCTCCACTGTGTCCCTGGGCAACACAGCTTTCACTGTCAGTGAGGACGCAGGTAATGGAGAGTGTCTCTGAGGTTCCTTCACCTGTCTCCTGATTCCTTTCTTGAACAGTTTTCTCCTTAGATTTCAGAATATCCTCGAGACATTGAGAATTCCATTCCTCAAGGATACCATTGTTGGTCTAAGGCATTATATAATGCTTGGCCAAGACCAAGCATGGAATTTAGTATAGAGAGTTCCATCCACTTTTCTTACTCTGTTTTTTTTTTTTTTTTAATAAACTTTTGTGGGTACATAGTAAGTGTATATATTTATGGATTACATGATATATTTTGATACAGGCATGTAATATATAATGATCACATCAGGATAAATCGGGTATTCATCACCTCAAGCATTTATCATTTGTGTTACATACAATCCAATTATACTATTTTAGTTATTTTAAAATGTGCAATTAAATTATTTTGACTATAGTCACCCTGTTGTGCTAGGAAATACTAGTCTTCATTCTAACTATTTTGTGTACCCATTAACCATGCCCACTCCCCCGACTCCACCACCATTTCCCACCCCCACCACTCTTCCCATCCTCTGGTAACCATCCTTCTACAACATGGATGGAACTGGAGGTCCTTATGCTAAGTGAAATAAGCCAGGCACAGAAAGACAAACTTCACATGTACTCACTTATTTGTGGGAGCTAAAGGTTAAAATCATTGAGGTCGTGGAGATAGAGTGTAGAAGACTTGCTCTGGTTCTTGATGGCAAGCAGGGCTATGGCTTAGAGCCTAGAGCTTCATGGGCTGACCTCTGTGGTCCAGAGGGAGGGTCTGGTGCTGAGCATCTGGGCTTGTGAAAGGGGGGAATGTGATATGTTGAAGATGGAAGTGAAGTATTTAGTGTACTCTTAGTTTCCTAAGACACTCTTCAAAGTTTCGGTGTCTTCATGCAGTGAAACTTTCTCATTCATGTAACAGCCCAAAGTGATCAGTGTGCAGGTCACTTTCACATGGTATTTCAGAGACCTAGGCTTCTTTCCCACTTGTGGCTCCACAAAGGTCTTGAAGTCTTCTGTATGCTGCAGGCAGATGTACTACTGGCAGAGGGGCAACAGCTATACTGAGTGTCTCCTGATCTGGGCCAGATCAAGGCCTTTCACCTCTATGAAGGGATTTGGAGGAGCACTGGGAACAGATATTTTTGAGCACTTACCAAATGCCAGGCACCATACCATGTATGTTCCATGCATTCTCACTTAATCTTCTATGGAAGAGAGAACATTATATAAAAGAGCAAATGGAGGCCTGGAGAGGTTAAGTCAGTCATCAATGATTAACCAGCTAATACAATGGCAAGGTTAGATTCAAACCCAGACCTTTCTACTATAGTATGTTTCTTTTCCCATACATCAAATGCCCAGCCATAACTACATTACACCTCACAGCATATTGGCTAGAAAATGTGGTGATTGGAAATTGTAGGGTTTTCATGAAGCTTTTCTCTGCCCTTGATTGTGAAAATAGCTAAATATCTTTAGGACACTACAAAGTATGATGTCACAGTGGACAGGAAGATGAACGTCATTCGTAAGATGAGTAATAAGCACATGCGGTTTAAGTCATGACATGTACTTGGGTAAAAGAGAGAAATCAACCCAGTTAGGAACATTTAATTAGGAACATTCAGCTTCAGGCTCCATAGAGTCCCCTAGCTGGGTCCTCCTTAATTGACTATTTTCTGACACATTCCTGAGGCCCCAGGCTCTAAGTTTCTTCTCCCTAAATAGGTTTGAGACGTTTTGCAATAGACTCTTCTCTCCTTAGGTGCTTTATTTTCCTGTGAGCAGTCTCCCTTGTCAAGCCACAACAGCCTTCTCCCCTAAGGACTCTCTCTAGCACCACCTCCATGAAGCCCTTCTCTAGGTCTCCTCTTGATCCTAGTGTCAGTGAAAAGACAGGTAGTGACACCTCTAGGCCTTCACCTCAGATGGGCCATAGGAGCATCAATGAAGCTGGATTCCACAAGCTGAAAGGGCTAAAAGCTGCCACTATTGCGGTGAGGGAGAACATCGTTCTGAAAACCTCACTGCTTTCTGGCTCAAAGTTGACCATTAAAATCTCTATGAATCTTAATTCAGGCACAGTAAAGATTCCAGTTATCCGCCATGGTACTGACCTCTCTACTTTCACATCTGTCTGGTGTGCAACACGGCCCTCAGACCCAGCTTCTGCCACACCAGGAGTTGACTATGTTCCCAGCTCTCGGAAGGTGGAATTTGGGCCCGGTGTCACTGAACAGGTGCGTTTACAGCAGTCCAGACTCCACAAGGTTGACAGGTCGGTTTGTGAATGTTGTCTTTAGTGTGCTTCCCAAGCTCTCTAAACTCCCCTGGCAATATTCCTATCTTTCCTTTCTTTAAAAACACACACATATAAACAAGAGACTAACTTAGGAGGGGATCTTCTAAAAACTCTCCTAGTGACATTTTTAGCATTAAATATCCAGCCTTACAGATTCAGGATATAAACTATACTCGTTTGATATAAATGTCTAAAAACAAACTCCGAGCGGCATGTAATAAAGAGATCATCATGTTATGGATTAGAAAATCTTACTTTAAAACCACCAAAGAAAGACAAGTTGTGACCTTTGCCCTAGTTAAGGCAAATGGGGATTAGGTGGTGGGTCCTCTGTAAAGTTTGCTTTGATTTTTCTTCTAGTATTGCACCTTGACTATCTTGGATGACACTCAGTATCCAGTAATTGAAGGACTGGAGACATTTGTGGTTTTCCTCAGCTCAGCACAAGGAGCCGAACTGACCAAACCCTTCCAGGCAGTCATTGCAATTAATGACACATTCCAAGATGGTAAGAGATTGGGGATCCCAGCTGGTAGTTCCAAATATATTTCTATTTTTTCTTTAATGTCCACACATGTGACATTGGAACTCATTCACGTTTTCATTCAAGAAATATGTGTGTGTACATGTGTACACGTGAGCATTTGCACTTTTACATAGCAGAGTAAGTAGATGTGAGAGAGAACCATTGATGTCTCCGGTACTCTGCCAGACACAAAGAGATGTATAAGCCTTGGGCCCTGTCCTCAAGAAGCTCAATGTCTCACTGTGGAATCAGACCCTTAAAGAGAGAAATTTGAATAAATTATGATAAATGACCTAATGGTACTATACATCCAGCACTATGGGAGCAGAGGGAACTGAACAGGAACTACAAGTGGGTGAAATTATGGATTTCACCAAGGAGATTGTATTTAAGCAGAGTCTTCAGGTGTGATAGGAGTCTATCTAATGGATAATAAAGGAAAACCTATTTCGAATGGAGAGATATAGTAAATACAATGTATAATGTCTTGAAAGATGCATATTTGGGGAACAGACCCTTACTTTTGCTTTGAGCATGGGAGGGGGTGAGTAGAAGAATGGAATGGAAAGACAGGTTGGAGTCAAGTTCTGAGAGGCTTTAAGATCCAGCCTAAGGACTCTATAAGCAAAGGGTAGCAGGGGATGCTTATAAGCAGAGGAGTGATGTGTTTTTTTTATTTTAGAAAACGAATATTGGCAGTGTTGTAGATGATGTGCAGGAATGAATAGATGTAGTCACTGCTGAAAATGTAACCTAAGTAACATGAGGAAAAGCAGGAAAGGCTCGTTGCTTCTCAGAAGAACTGATGAGATTAGACTTGTCAGAACTTCAGGATCCACTGTGTGGATTCTAGAGTTGGGTGGAGAAGATGAAGTCAAACCTTCCACCTAAAGCAGCAGGAACCCTCATTAGCATCCCCAGAGATTGACCATAGAGCCCATGATTAAACTCCTAATGGCTGAGAAATCCTCAAAAAAGGAACAAGAAGCCAAATCGAATAATCTTTGATGTTTCTATTTATTCTTAAATCATTTATTTCATGTATATAGTAGTAAACAATTCAAATGGCTACAAGGGTATGGCAAAAAAAAACGGCAAATGGCAAAAAGACTATGAAAATTAAATCTTCTTTCTATCCCTATCTCCCAGTCCCCTATTTCCCTTCACTGGAGAAAACAATTTTAACCAGTTTTTTGTGTGTTTATCCTTCAGGAGAAAAAAAAAAATTTTATATATATATAATTGTGTATAATTGTGTACACACACACATACACACACACACACATGCATGCATCCAAAATGATGGTAATTTGTTTTAGAGCCAGGTTTATGAAGGCACAACTTACATAAATGAAAGTCTATCGTCCTTAGTGTACAGTTCTATGAGTTTTGACAAATGCATACAGTGATATGCCCACTACCACAATCAAGATGTTGAACAGTTCCAACACTCTACAAAATTCTCTCATGCCCCTTTGTCGTCTGTGTCT
Organism: Rhinopithecus roxellana; assembly: GCF_007565055.1. Classification (NCBI taxonomy): domain Eukaryota; kingdom Metazoa; phylum Chordata; class Mammalia; order Primates; family Cercopithecidae; genus Rhinopithecus; species Rhinopithecus roxellana. Next base: position 34,790,335 of record NC_044550.1, on the reverse strand, counting down.
CCTTAGTCACCAGGCCTGACAACCACTAATCTGTTTTCTGGCACTAAAGTTGTGCCTTTTCCAACAATGTAATCATGTAATATCTACCATTTTCTGGCACTAAAGTTGTGCCTTTTCCAACAAAAATGTAATCATGTAATATCTACCATTTTGCATCTGGTTTCTTTCACTAGAAAATGCATTTGAGACTCATTCATGTGACTGCGTATGTGAGTAGTTCATTCCATTTATTGCTGAGTAGCTTTTCATTGTATGGATATACCACCGTTTATTTACTCACCTATTGAATTATATTTGGGTTGTTCAAGATTTTGATGTTTAAATTGCATTGTTTTCCTACTTTTATTGCATTGTTGTAGATTCTGGACAAAGATTTATATTTTGCAAATATTTTATCCAAGTCTGTTGCTTGTCTTCTTTTCTGTAAACAAACATCCTAAAAGTAATCATTTTTCATTTTGAAGTAGCCTCATTTATCATTTTTCTATTATGGATCATATTTTTAGTGTTGTATCTAAGAAATCTTTTCCTAACCCAAGGTTACATAGATGTTCGCCTGTTTTCTTACAGAAGCTTTATAGCTTTAAGTTTTACATTTTGGTTTGTGATTCACAAAATGGTAACTTTTACACCATGAACAAGATTATGACACTTATATTATCTCATGTTGCATGTTACTTCAAAGTTTACAAAGCAATCCATTAAGCCTTATCTCACTTGCTCATAACCCCATGCTCTTTCTTCTGTTTCTATTTAGTGGATAACGAAACTGAGAATCAGAAGAAATAGGTCACCCAATGTCTAGTATCTAGAGGAACGAGCATGCATTCTCAGACTTTTGACTCCAAGTTCATCCTCCTTGCATTATGCTACATGGTTTTATTTGGTGTAGAAGTAGAATCAGTGGCAATTTTATTTCTTAGTAAACAAGAAAGTAAAACAGAAAAAAGAAAATTCAGCTATACTTTTTATTCTTAAAATAGTTTCTTATTCTTTGGCATGAAATGACCATTAATTTCCCTCTGGTGAAGTGGAAAATGAATACAAAGTCAGAAGTCCTGAAACATAATCCTAATCCCACCACTTCCTAGGTCTTTGGCCTTAGGCCAGAAGCTTAAGGTTACTAAGCCTCATTTTGCTCATCTATAAATAATGAAAATAACTACCTTACAAGATTGTTGTGAGGATTAAATTAGATAAAGTATGTGAAAATACCTACTGTAATACATGGCACACAGTAGATTTTATTACATGTTGATTTCTTTTCTTCCTGACATACCTGTCATTATCACACTTACCAATGAGACTCCAGTAACACATAGAGTCCTCATTGATCAACACAGAAAATTATATTTAAATATTTTTCAGTATTTTATTGATGAGCAGTGGGTTTGTCAACTTAGGAAACGGATATGTTAAGCAAAAATTTTCTTTTTCTTTCAGAGAAGCTACAGCAATATGTGTTTAATCAATAACTTATCCCAGAGAAAGAAATCCCAAAACCTATTTCAGTAACCCAGTGTAGCATTCAGTATTTACTTCTTCTGGTTATCTTTCTTCCTAGTAATAATGAACTTTGGTTGAGTCCATTCAGTGTGAACATTCTAGGGTAGAAAGATCTTACGTATTATCTCTAATCCTTACAACAGACCTTTAACTTGCGAAACCAAGTTTGAATAATTTGAGTAGAATTACACAGAGAGAAGGTGATGAAGCTGGAGTTAAAATCCAGGTCTGTTCTAGCCAAGTCCAGTCTTCTGGTTTCATATCCTACTACGCCGACTCTTCACATTTCAGTTTCAGCTGGCCACTGCCCTCTGTATAACAATGCTAACCGTCACATAAGAATCTTACAAAGTCAACTCTCAGCCTTCTGCAGTGATCTTAGCTCCTTTCATTCTTTTCCCACTAGACTGATTTCAGGATCTTGAATCATCTAAGTAGCTCATCTTATAACATTTACCTGTTCTCACCTGCCTTTGCTGTGCTGGTACCTGGAATTAGACTAGGGTTTGGGCATGAATAATGCTGACTGGGCAACATTAGAAAGTCCTGTAGCTGCTACAGCACCACAATCCTGTGTGTGCATCTGTGGCAAGCATACTCATTAACTCATGAAACAAAGGCAGGATTTATCCTAAATGTCTGACTTAACTATTGCCAGTAAAGAGGCTATTGCATTCCAGGTACTGGCATTTACATTCACTTTATCAGTTACTAAGAAGATTAGTGAGGTAACAGTGTTTATAGGACATTTTCTATACCTAGCACTGGTGATCAACATGGTATGGGCTACAGAGTAGTGGAGAGCAGAGTCCCATAATCTATTTTAGGATCCAAGACTTCCATAAATAAAAAGATAACTGTAGCTTGGCCACGCACAATAAGTGTTCTATGAGCAGTGCTGACACAAAATGCATTATACCCAATGTGAGCCCACAACGCCATCAGCAGGTAACCTCCATTTCATATTGATGCAGCCCATCAGTGTGGAAAAAGAGGGGCCCTGCAGTCAGAGGAAGTTGATTCTCAGAGCCAGTGCTATCACTTCCTGAGGATTATACTGCCTTATGGGGTTGCTGACAGAATAACATTAAATAATATGTATGAAAACCTTTAACACAATGCCTGACTTACAACATAAATCCCCTGTGCTAAATCTCTTCCTGAAACTCCCCTTGTTGTATATGTCTCTTGCCTCAGTCTCCCACTGGTCTGGGGTCTTCTTAAAGGGAGGGATTATTTCTGGGCAGGTAATTAGAAGACGTGTCCGCTTCCTTTTCTTTTTCTCTCTCGCTCCTTGCTTTTTTTTTTTTTTTTGGCAGACAGGGATAGAAGTGAGAGTGAATGTCTCATTAAAAAGGAAAAAAATAGTATTTTATAGCTCAAGATGAATTTGCAGTTGATTAATGCATGACCAAACCTAAACATAACCACTTCAGCCTTTAACTTTCTCATCTGACTTGAGGCCTGTCAGGCGAGCAAGAGAAAACAATCTGAAGCTTCAGATGTCTGCTGGGAGAGGAAAAGCTTCCCTGCTTGTGTTGCTTTTTCCCTGGCAACAAGCTTCCTTCTTGTCCTCCTATGCTGGGCGGTGCCATTGGCATCCACCTTTTAAAAACTGCACAGGCCATTTAACTAAGTTACAGAGCCCTAACTGGTTAGGCCTAAAGTTGTTAATTTTCCTTTAGGTATAGTGTTCTTTTAAGCGGTATCATCTGACTTTTCACTTAGCAATGATTAGTAACTATTAAGCTTAGTTCATGTGATGGGATGGTTTTATTTTTCCAGGACCAACAGTTCTGGAGTCACAGAGAGTTTTCTATACATTGACTTGGAGAATGCTTGGGTGCTTATCACCTCTCCTCTCATTCCCCCACCTCCCCCAGTCCCCAAACACACACCTTTCCTTCCTTTCTGGATTGGTGGGGTGTTTTCCAGGAGGCAGACAGGAAATTGGTGATTACAGCTAACCCAAAGACTAATTCTGACCCAGGAGGCTTTCACATATGATTCTTTGCCTTATTCATGAATAAATTAATAACCAGCAGTCAACAAAATGTTAACCTCAGAAGGGCAAATGCCTTAATACAGAGCATTACAGTAGGCATAGTAGGGAAAAAAAATGATTCTTCATATTGAGAATTCTGGAGTTAGGAAGAAAATAGAAACCATAATATGTTAATTCCTACCAAACTTTGAGTTCTCGCTATAAACCAGATACTATATTGAGTACTATGCATTTATTATCTCATTAAATTCAATTCTACCAATAATTCTATATTAGATATTAGTATTTCCAATGTATATATGAAAAATATTCCAAAGTTTGGAAAGTCTAAGTAACTTGCCCTGTGTCACACAACTGGTAAGTAGAAGGGCTGGGATGGAAATTCAGGTCTGTTTCCTCCTAAGTCCTTGTTTTTAACGATGATTTGACTGTGGTCTCATCCTTAAGTCAAAGGAGGATTTGAGTTATAAAAGAAGAGGCATCTAGTGCGTGCCTGTAGTCCCAGCTACTCGGGAGGCTGAAATTTAGTCTATGGACGTGCTTTGTTTGTCCCAAACAGTTTTGGCTTATACAAAATTTCTTTTCACTATTTTATTTGTTTGCTATTTTTGAATTTAGGAGCTATGTCATAAAAATCCACATCTCTGACTTCATTTGGAAATAAGATCTGACAACAAAAGACTGGAGCTTTTCAAACATGGCCTGCTCTTTCCTTTACACTCATGTCCCCCTCTTCCCTATTATCTCTGTGGCCCCAAGACCAATGTGAGTGGCCATTTAGCACCAGACTTGCACTGCTGTTTTCCTTACTGTAGCCCTAGGAGGACAGTGAAGTCTTTTGAGTACCCAAGTAACAATCAAAATTTTTCTTACACCATCAAAATTTTTCTTACAATTATCCCATTTATTTACTTGCATTACCTGCTCATATTTGAGATGGTAACTGCATTTTGAAGTTGTACAAAGATAGGTACAAAACTGATCTGTTCTATTTCATTGGATGCACACTTATAGTAGAAGCAGTTCCCTTGTCCTGAGAGCAACAACCATGCTTTGGAATCTGCTTACCACCTGTGATTTATCAGCCTACCTTGGGCTTTGGTGGAGCTCACCTGCCAAAGTAGCTGCTGAAGGCTGACAAGGACCATGGCCACTGCTTCCCTGTCTTACACGAATGGTGACTTTGTCTTTCTGTCTGCCCACCCAGTGCCCAGCATGCAGTTTGCCAAGGATTTGCTCCTAGTGAAGGAGAAGGAGGGTGTCCTGCATGTCCCTATTACTCGGAGCGGAGACCTGAGCTATGAGTCATCAGTGAGGTGCTATACTCAGAGCCATTCCGCTCAGGTCATGGAGGACTTTGAGGAGAGACGAAATGCAGACTCTTCACGGATTACGTTTCTGAAAGGGGACAAAGTAAGTGGATTGCTGGTGGCTGAAAGATGGGATTCTCTTCTTGTCTTTATTTGTCTGTAATGAAGTCATTTATATAAATCCCAAAAATTCTCCGAATTTTCATACTATGGTTGACCCTTGAACAACGCAGGGGGCAAGGGTGCCAACTCCCCACATAGTTGAAAATTTCTGTATAACTTTTGACTCGCACAAAACTTAACTACTAATAACCTACTGTTGACTGAAATCCCTACCAATAAATAAATAGTTGATTATCACATTTTTATGTGTCATATGTATCATATACTACATTCTCACAACAACATAAACTAGACAAAAATGTTATTAAGAAGAGAATATTAGGAAGAGAAAATATATTTACCATTCAATTAGTGGAATAGTGGATCATCATAAAGGTCTTCATCCTCATTGTCTTCGTTCTCATTGTCTTCATATTGAATAAGCTGAAGAGAAGGAGGGAGAGGAGGGTCTGTCTCAGGAGTAGAGAGATGGAAAAAAATCCATATCTAAGTGCACCAACACAATTCAAACCTGTGTCATTCAAGGGTCATCCATAATTGATAATATTTTTAATGATGTCATCTATTCCTTCTTTGGCTCCCACTTACAATCAAATACACATATCATTGGTTGAGCTGAGAAGTTTAGCCAATGTGTAACATATCTGGAACTTAACAGAATCAAATGAGTTCTGCTCTTATTACCACCTCTTAATCTCAAACTATGTTAGAGATGAATATACTCCACTAATGTTACTTTGAGAGCAAGGGACAGCCCTCTACCTGGACCCCTGTCCCAGGGAAACATACATCCCAGTATAGGACCAAATAGGCAGATGTTGAGCAAATTCAAGTCAGCAGAGTATTCTCTTGATAATGTACATGAAATCTCATGCATATGCACCTAGAAACTCACTACTAAAGCCAATGGAAAGCAAAAAAAAGCAGGGGCTGCAATCCTACTCTCTGATAAAACAGACTTTAAACCAGCAAAGATAAAAAAAGACAAAGAAGGGCATTACGTAATGGTAAAGGGATCAATGCAACAACAAGAGCTAACTATCCTAAATATATATGCACCCAATACAGGATCATCCAGATTCATAAAGCAACTTCTTAGAGACCTACAAAGAGATGTAAATGCCAACACAATAATAGTGGGAGACTTTAACACATTGATCTAATTCTGTCAATATTAGATCAATGAGACAGAAAATTAACAAGGATATTCAGTATTCAGAACTTGAACTCAGCTCTGGATGAAGCAGACCTAATAGATATCTACAGAACTTTCCACCCCAAATCAACAGAATATACATTCTTCTCAGCACCACGTTGCACTTATTCTAAAGTTGACCACATAATTGGAAGTAAAACACTCCTCAGCAAATGCAAAAGAACAGAAATCATAACAGTCTCTCAGACCACAGTGAAATCAAACTGGAACACAAGATTAAGAAACTCACTCAAAACCACACAACTACATGGAAACTGAACAACCTGCTCCTGAATGACTACTGGGTAAATAACGAAATTAAGGCAGAAATAAATAAGTTCTTTGAAACCCATGAGAACAAATACAACATAACAGAATTCCTGGAACACAGCTAAAGCCATGTTTAGAGGGAAATTTATAGCACTGAATGCCCACAGGAGAAAGTGGGAAAGATCTAAAATCGACACCCTAACATCACAATTAAAAAGAACTCAAGAAGCAAGAGCAAACAAATTCAAAAGCTAGCAAACAACAAGAAATAACTAGGATCAGAACAGAACAGAACTGAAGGAGATAGAGACATAAAAAACCCTTCAAAAAAAAAAATGAATCCAGGAGCTAGTTTTTTTAAAAAAGATTAACAAAATAGACAGACCATTAGCCAGACTAATAAAGAAGAAAAGAGAGAATAATCAAATAGACACAATAAAAATTGATAAAGGGGATATCACCACTGATCCCACAGAAATACAAACTACCATCAGAGAATACTATAAACACCTCTACACAAATAAACTAGAAAATCTAGAAGAAATGGATAAATGCCTGGACACATACACCCTCTCAAGACTAAACCAGGAAGAAGTTGAATCCCTGAATAGACCAGTAATAAGTTCTGAAATTGAGGCAGTAATTAATAGACTACCAACCAAAAAAAGCCCAGGACCAGACAGATTCACAGCTGAATTCTACTAGAGGTGCACAGAGGAACTGGTACCATTACTTCTGAAACTATTCCAAACAATAGAAAAAGAGGGACACCTTCCTAACTCATTTTATGAGGCCAGCATCATCCTGATACCTAAATGTGGCAGAAACACAGCAAAAAAAATTTCAGGCCAACATCCCTGATGAACATCGATGCAAAAATTCTCAATAAAATACTGGCAAACCGAAACCAGCAGCACATCAAAAAGCTTACCCACGTGATCAAGTTAGCTCCTTCCCTGGGATGCAAGGCTGGTTTGATGTATGCAAATCAATAAACATAATCCATCACATAAACAGAACCAATGACAAAACCCACAGGATTATCTCAGTAGATGCAGAAAAGGCCTTCGACAAAATTCAACAACTTCAGGATAAAAACTCTCAATAAACTAGGTATTGATGGAACATATCTCAAAATAATAAGAGCTATTTATGACAAACCCACAGCCAATATCATATTGAATGGGCAAAAGCTGGAAGCATTCCCTTTGAAAATCTGCACAAGACAAGGATGCACTCTCTCACCACTCCTATTCAACATAGTATTAAATGTTCTGGCCAGGGCAATCAGGCAAGAGAAAGAAATAAACGGTATTCAAATAGGAAGAGAGGAAGTCAAATTGTCTCTTTTTGCAGATGACATGATTGTATATTTAGAAAACCCCATTGTCTCAGCACAAAATCTCCTTAAGCTGATAAGCAACTTCAGTAAAATCTCAGGATACAAAATCAATGTGCAAAAACCACAAACATTCCTTTACAACAATAACAGACAAACAGAGAGGCAAATCATGAGTGAACTCCCATTCACAATTGCTACAAAGAGAATAAAATACCTAAGAATACATCTTACAAGGGACATGAAGGACCTCTTCAAGGAGAGCTACAAACCACTGCTCAAGGAAATAAGAGAGGACACAAACAAATGGAAAAATATTCCATGCTCATGGATAGGAAGAATCAATATCATGAAAATAGCCATACTGCACAAAGTAATTTATAGATTCCTTGCTATCCCCATCAAGCTACCATTGACATTCTTCACAGAATTAGAAAAAACTACTTTAGATTTCATATGGAACCATAAAAGAGCCCATATAGCCAAGACAATCTTAAGCAAAAAGAGCAAAGCTAGAGGCATCACACTACCTGACTTCAAACTATACTACAAGTGTACAGTAACCGAAACAGCATGGTACTGGTACCAAAACAGAGATATAGACCAATGGAACAGAACAGAGGTTTCAGAAATAATGCCACACATCTACAACCATCTGATCTTTGACAAACCTGATGAAAACAAGCAATGGGGAAAGGATTCCCTACTTAATAGTGTTGGGGAAACTGGCTAGCCATATGCAGAAAACTGAAACTGGACCCCTTCCTTACACCTTATACAAAAATTAACTCAAGATGGATTGAAGACTTAAACGTAAGACCTAAAACCATAAAAACCCTAGAAGAAAACCTAGGCAATACCATTCAGGACATAGGCATGGGCAAGGACTTCATGACTAAAACACCAAAAGCAATGGCAACAAAAGCCAAAATTGACAAATGGGATCTAATTGAACTAAAGAGCTTCTACACAGCAAAAGAAACTATCATCAGAGTGAACAGGAAACCTACAGAATGGGAGAAAATTTTTGCAATCTCTCCATCTGACAAAGGGCTAATATCCAGAATCTGCAAGAAACTTAAACAAATTTACAAGGAAAAAACAACCCCATCAAAAAGTAGACAAAGGATATGAACAGATACTTCTCAAAAGAAAACATTTATGTGGCCAACAAATGAAAAAAAAAGCTCATCATCACTGGTCATTAGAGAAATGCAAATCAAAACCACAATGAGATACCATCTCTTGCCAGTTAGAATAGCGATCATTAAAAAGTCAGGAAACAACAGATTCTGGAGAGGATGTGGAGAAACAGGAACGCTTTTACGTTGTTGGTGGGAGTATAAATTAGTTCAACCATTGTGGAAGACAGGGTGGTAATTCCTCAAGGATCTAGAACCAGAAATATGATTTGACCCAGCAATCCCATTATTGGGTATATACCCAAAGAATTATAAATCTAGGCCAGGTGAGGTGGCTCAAGCCTGTAATCCCAGCACTTTGGGAGGCCGAGTCGGGTGGATCACGAGGTCAGGAGATCGAGACCATCCTGGCTAACACGGTGAAACCCCGTCTCTACTAAAAACTACAAAAAACTAGCCGGGCGACGTGGCGGCGCCTGTAGTCCCAGCTACCCGGGAGGCTGAGACAGGAGAATGGCGTGAACCCGGGAGGCGGAGCTTGCAGTGAGCTGAGATCCGGCCACAGCACTCCAGCCTGGGTGACAGAGCGAGACTCCGTCTCAAAAAAAAAAAAAAAAGAATTATAAATCTTTCTACTATAAAGACACATGCACACGTATGTTTATTGCAGCACTGTTAACAATAGCAAAGACTGTAAACCAACCCAAATGCCCATCAATGATAGACTGGATAAAGAAACTGTGCCATACATACACCATGGAGTGCTATGCAGCTATAACAAAGAAAAAGATGAGTTCATGCCCTTTCCAGGGACACGGATGAAGCTGGAAACCATCATTCTCAGCAAACTAACACAGGAACAGAAAACCAAACACCTGCATATTCTGACTCATAAGTGGGAGTTAAACAATGGGAACACATGGACCCAGGGAGGGGAACATCACACACCAGGGCCTGTCTGGGTGGTGGGGAGTTAGGGGAGGGATAGCATTAGGAGGAATACCTAATTTAGATGATGGGTTGATGGGTGCAGCAAACCACCATGGCGCATGTATACCTATGTAACAAACCTGCATGTTCTACACATGTATCCCAGAACTTAAAGTATAATAACAACAACAACAACAAAAAAAAAACTCACTAGCAAACATGGCTGCACCAGAATTAAAGCTTACAACCTCAGTGTATGTCAAAACTGTGTATTGAATCAGAATCACATTTTCCCCATTTTAAAATCTTAGTTTCAGATGATTGAGTCAATTGTATCCCTTGGTTCAAGGCACATATCCTCATTGGTCAATACTAAGCCCTTCTCTTACTTTTGTTTTTTTTTTATTCATTTTATTTTACCTCCACTCTCCAGCCACATTCTTTTCCCTGCTCATCAATCTACTGTGTTTAATATGTATCTGTTAACCTGTATTTCTTCTTAAGAAATGCTTATTGTTTTATGTATACAGTTTTAATTTCTAAAATTGCTATTGTCCTCTTTTTTCATCTTTTACTGTTTCTACTCAGCGATATTTTGAGATCTGTCTATGTTGTTTAGGTGTACATGTAATCGGTTGCTTCTAACTGTTGCATGATATTTTATGGTATATGTTTTAGTCCATTTGCATTGCTATAAAGGAATACCTGAGGCTGGGTAGTTCATAAAGAAAAGGGGTTTATTTGGCTCACAGTTCTGCAGGCTATACAAGAAACATGGTGCCAGCGTCTACTTCTGGTGAGGGCTTCAGGAAGCTACCACTCATGGCAGAAGAGGAAGGGGAGCAGGCATCATCACATGGCGAGAGAGGAGAAAAGAGAGAGGGTAGGGAAGGGTCAGACTCTTATTAACTACCATATCTCATGGGAATTAAGAGAATTCACTCAACCCTGTGAGAATGGCACCAAGCCATTCATAAGAGAACTGTCTCTATCACCCAAACATCTTGCACCAGGCCCCACTTCCAATAATTGGGGATCAAATTTCAATAGGAGATATGGAAGGGACAAATATTTATCAGCATGTGTCTGTTATATTTTACCCATACACTCTTAGCAAAAGACAGTGAGGAATCTCAGTGATCACACCCACCAGCTTCCTGACACCTGTCATCACAAATAGTGCTTCAGTGCACATCCTCATACGTGTCCACTTACAGACTTGAATGAGAATTTTCTTGGATATATAATCAGGAGCAAAATTATAAACTACAGGACATGCATATACTTAATTTGAAAACCTTGTGTTGGAATACTTTCCAGAATGTCACTAGAAGTGCATGAGGGTTGTTATAACCCTATATTCTCTTCAAAATGTAGCTTTACTTATCTGGAATTTTTGCTAATTTAATATGCATAACATTATATCTCATTTTAATTTGTAATTCTCTAAGTACTAACCCTTATATGCTTGTTAGCTTATTGGGTTTCCAATAAGCCTATAAGCTTATTTTTATCCTTTGTTTCTTATTTTATTGTATTATCTTTTACTCACTGATTTGTAGTACTTTCTTATATTTCCCAAATATTAATTCCTTGCCAGTTTTAGACATTTGAGGTATTAATAACACCTTTTATTTTTCTCTCACTTATTTATTACGTTTGACTATGGTGTTCTTAGTTGATCAGAAGTCTTCAATTTTGAAATAATCAAATGTATCCAGTTTTTGCCTCATGATTAGTCCTTTTGAAGTTTAGCATAAAACATACCCATCACAGATCACCCTAGATTCTTCCTCTGTTCATCATTACTACAAAAATAAAAGTGATAGCTTCCTTCTTTGGAGCACTCATGACATTTACACATTTACGACTCATAAAAACCTGTCTTAGTTATATATTTTATGGGAATTTTACTGGTGACAGGTTGAAATGTGTTTAAAACACATGAATATACTATAGATACCATCTTCAGATTTGAGTCTACATGTCTGTATTTGTTTTCAGTTCAAAAGAGAATCCTCTGCTTATCCAAGAAGTAGTTTTTAATTTAATAAAATTATAAAGAAAATACAGTCTAGTAATCTGTGTAACCCACACAACAATCTATCATTATTCTTAAGCACATTTCAGAAGCTTTATTATTATTATTATTATTATTACTATTTTGCTTGCTAAGCATATGCTTTGAAACTCGTCATTCACTAACTTTTTTTTTAAGATCTAAAGAGTCACTGTTAACTTCATGCTTTCTATAAGGAACTCTTATACAAAAGATGTGGTAGACAAAAAGAAAACATTCTTCAGGGACTGAAAATCAGGTTAGCAAGTCACATATAAATGTTCACAGGGATATTCTCTCACCATTTAGTGTGACTTAGGAAATGTGAGAGTGAAACTTCTCTCTACTCATATATCCTTTGCAACATGTTAGAATAGTGAATTTAAAATGATCCAACTGAAAATATCCTCCTTCGCATCACATGACTCTACCATCGAGGCTGCTGTGTTATCTGAAATGTTGTGACCATATTTTACATTTTCTCAAAAATACAATCCTCAGTAGGGAATATTCTGTTGAGAAACACTTGTTTTTTTTCCATCAAACAGGGATTTGGATTGTGGTCTCAGACTTTCTGTACTCAGCAGTTTTCAGATGAGATATTATTTGGCAGCAGATTTGAAAATTCTTTAGCATTTAAAGGTATCTTTAGCCTAACACAAAGCCTTTCTGATTTCCTTATAAGGCTTCAATTTTTACAAAGGAAAAGAAGTGTTACTTAGCTCTCCAGAAAGTTTAATCAGTATGTTAAACCCCCGTCATCAGAAATCTACCTATTTCAATATGTGAAAATGTATTAAGCAGCCCAGAAGAAATGTGGGAAAGCACACAGATGTTCTACATATGCTTTTTAGTGGGTTGTTTTGTTGATCTTGTTTTTCATAATTCATCGCCAGTAATTAAAAATGACTTGGCATGTTCTAATACAAGTCTACACATATAGGTAGGTCCCTCTGAAGCATGAACTGTTAAATTTGAACATTTTGTTTTATGAATGAAACTGGATCCTTTTGAAATTGTGTTGACTTTTTGATGCAATAAAGAAGAAAAATAATTTTCTGGGAAAACCAAGCAAGTCACTGATATCTTGCCGCAAATTTTAATCTGTCTTGTCCCATTGGCTCTAGGTGAAGAACTGTACGGTCTATATCCACGATGACTCCATGTTTGAGCCAGAGGAACAGTTCAGGATCTACCTCGGGCTTCCTCTTGGAAACCACTGGAGTGGAGCTAGAATTGGAAAGAATAACATGGCCACCATCACCATATCAAATGATGAAGATGGTAACAGAAGAAATTATCTTTAGTTACTCTTAGGTTGAGGGAACATAAACTGACGTTTAACTAATTATTAGTGTTTTGAAAAATAAAAGTGCTTTAAGAATGCCTACTGATAACATTCTCTGAATATTTATATAAAATGTTGATAGCAAATGATCTCCCTCTACAGAGGTCCAAAAAAATTCATAGGTATTTTTAATATCATTATTCCCTACCACAGTGCTAGGAGATACAGAATGATTGTGGTTAAAAGCTGAGACAGAAATGCTAAGACAGAAAATAAAAACCATTTAAGTCACTGCAGTTCAGGAGCAGGACTGGAAATACAGTTGGAAACAGTAGAATCCAATGAACTGATTTAAAACACTACCACCTTCCTGGAAAAGTCTAATTTTTCAGTTTTCTTCTCTCTAATTGATTTGGCCTACTAACCTAAAAAAATCCTTAAGCTCTATAGTCAAGTGTTAGCCAAGAATGACCCAGTCACCAAGGAAGACAAAACCTGTTTCAAACTGGGACATAATTGTTTCACTAAGAAAGATATTGTAATGAGTGAATGGATAATCGTATTACAAATAGTGGTGGCTGTTTTTATTGAATACTGCATACCAAGAACTATGCTAAGCATATTTTATTATCTTATTTAAGAGTGGCAGGAATTTCTTGAGGTGGGCACTATTATTTCCATATTTTGAATAAAGAAACTGAACCTCAGCAAAGCTGTATAATTTGCACTCTTAGTTACACAGCTGCAAACAGCAAACCTGGGTGTGAACTTCATTCTGTCTGATTCTAGAATCTATACTCTTAAGTATCACTAACTACCCTAAGAGTCTCAGTGACTCTTAGGGTTCCTAGTTAAAAATCAGTAACTAACTTGGACATTGGATAAAATAAGAAACTCTAGTCTTGAAGTTGAATTAGTCCTTGACTCCAGGAGACTCAAGTTCAGATCCCAAAGTGAACCTCTCCCACGTACACAGAAAACCCATCATTGAGGCTCAGGGAAATAAGATTTATACTCTGCTGCAACTAACACAAGAACAGACAACCAAACACTGCATGTTCTCTCTCGTAAGTGGGAGATGAACAATGAGAACACATGGACACAGGGAGGGGGATGGGGAGCTAGGGGAGGGATTGCATTAGGAGAAATACTTAATGTAGGTGACAGGTTGATGGCACGTGTGGCTTGTAACAAACCTGCATGTTCTGCACATCCCATGTTCTGCACATTTATCCCAGAACTTAAAGTATAATTTTAAAAAAGGCCAGGTGCAGTGGCTCACGCCTGTAATCCCAGCACTTTGGGAGGCCAAGGCAGGTGGATCACCTGAGGTCGGGAGTTCAAGACCAGTCTGACCAGCATGGAGAAACCCTGTCTCTACTAAAAATACAGAATTAGCCAGGCGTGGTGGCATGCACCTGTAATCCCAGCTACTCAGGAGGCTGAGGCAGGAGAATCGCTCAAACCCGGGAGGCGGAAGTTGCGGTGAGCCGAGATCAGGCCATTGCACTCCAGCGTGGGCAACAAGAAGGAAACTCCTGTCTCAAAGAAAAAAGAAGATTTGGCCCGGCGCGGTGGCTCAAGCCTGTAATCCCAGCACTTTGGGAGGCCGAGGCGGGTGGATCACGAGGTCAGGAGATCGAGACCATCCTGGCTAACACGGTGAAACCCCGTCTCTACTAAAAAAATACAAAAAACTAGCCGGGCGAGGTGGCGGGCGCCTGTAGTCCCAGCTACTCGGGAGGCTGAGGCAGGAGAATGGCGTGAACCCGGGAGGCGGAGCTTGCAGTGAGCTGAGATCCAGCCACTGCACTCTAGCCCGGGCGACAGAGCGAGACTCCGTCTCAAAAAAAAAAAAAAAAAAGAAAAAAGAAGATTTATGCTGTGCTGTAGTGATCCTCCTAGGTTTCAAAGAGCATTCTTTTTTTTTTTTTTTTTTTCTTTTTTTGAGACGGAGTCTCGGTCTGCCGCCCTGGCTGGAGTGCAGTGGCCGGATCTCAGCTCACTGCAAGCTCTGCCTCCCGGGTTCACGCCATTCTCCTGCCTCAGCCTCCCGAGTAGCTGGGACTACAGGCGCCCGCCACCTCGCCCGGCTAGTTTTTTGTATTTTTTTAGTAGAGACGGGGTTTCACCGTGTTAGCCAGGATGGTCTCGATCTCCTGACCTCGTGATCCACCCGCCTCGGCCTCCCAAAGTGCTGGGATTACAGGCTTGAGCCACCGCGCCCGGCCAAGAGCATTCTTATTAAAAACTATAAAACCTCAAATGAGGCTTATCTTCTACAGTAAGAAAGATTTGACTTTCCGAGAGGGAAAGAAAGGAAAATAAATACAAAAAGTAGAACTTTCTAGCCAGGTGCGGTGGCTCACACCTGTAATCCCAGCACTTTGGGAGGCCGAGACGGGCGGATCACGAGGTCAGGAATCGAGACCATCTTGGCTAACACAGTGAAACCCCATCTCTACAAAAAATACAAAAAACTAGCCGGGTGTGGTGGCGGGCGCCTGTAGTCCCAGCTACTCGGGAGGCTGACGCAGGAGAATGGCGTGAACCCGGGAGGCGGAGCTTGCAATGAGCTGAGATCTGGCCACTGCACTCCAGCCTGGGCGACAGAGTGAGACTCTGTCTCAAACAAAAGAAAGTAGAAATTTCTACCATATTCTATGATATACTCAAAATGGTATAAAAGTTATTACTCTCAATTTTTCCATCTTTTAATCACTCTCTACCACCACCCCACCCTTCCCCATGAGATATAATAGAAAAGAAGGCATGATTTGAATTTTTTGGTAAAAATCAATGTATTATCTTATTTATTTATTTATTTTTTTGATATGGAGTTTTGCTTTGCCGCCCAGGCTGGAGTGCAGTGGGGCAATTATGGCTCACTGTAGCCTCAACAACCAGGGCTCAAATGATTCTCCCACCTCAACGTCCTGAGTAGCTGCGACCACAGGCATGTGCCACCATGCCTGGCTAATTTTTTAATTTTTCTGTAGAGATGAGGTCTCACTATGTTGCCCAGGTTGAATATATTATTAATCATTTCCTAGCAACAAGATTCCATTAGGAAATCTTGTGTTCCGGAATTATCCTTGTAGCCAGTCACTGAAAGCACCCATACTTACCTATATAGCTTGTGGGAAATTAGGAAAAGCTGAGGATGGGGAGGTGAGAGCACTAAGAGGAGGGGGTCCAAAGGACCAGACGTGAGGGGTGGACTTGGTAAATTTAAGTAGCATGTAAATGAGATAAATTACAAACCTTTGAAATTCATATCTCATGAATGAAAAGTTGATTTATGTGATAGGTATTTATCTAGGGCCTACTATGTCTCAGTCCCTTGATAAACTGTTCAAATTTTAAAACATTCTGTGAGCTGTAGTGCCGAGACGGAAACTTGGACATCATGAATTTCAAAGTCTCTACAAATAATTCTACCCATTATATTGTTTTCAATAAGGAACATGTGAGACATAACTCCTGCAGAATCACAAATAAGTATCTTTTTCCAAAGCATTGTTTAGCAGTAAATACTGATTGAGTTTTATGACTGCAAGCCATTTTGCCTTCATATTGTTAACTAATGTGAACAATTTCCTCTTGTCATTATAAGGTGTTTTCCTGGAAGTCTGAATCCTTTGTGCTATTCTAACTGGCTCTTGTTTTCCTAATCACGTTTCCTTAGCCCCCACCATTGAGTTTGAAGAGGCTGCATACCAAATCCGGGAACCCGCAGGCCCAGATGCCATTGCAATTCTGAACATCAAGGTGATCCGCAGAGGGGATCAGAACAGGACCTCCAAGGTTCGCTGCAGCACGCGGGATGGCTCTGCCCAGTCTGGTGTGGATTATTACCCAAAGAGCCGAGTCTTGAAGTTCAGTCCTGGTAATTGAATGCCAACCTCAACCTCTGGGTTTTACTTAATAGAGGGGCAAAAATCTTGTATTTGAAGAAAGGAATAAACAGATAAATGAAAAAGGAAAATAGTAGTTCCAATAGCATAAAGCATTTTTAAGCACACATTTGAGATTGCAGGTGAAATTTCTAATTTGTAAAAATGACATGGGGGAAAAAGAAATAGGTCTCTTACTTTAGACCACACTGGGCATTTTGGTTCATTTAAAAGGATTTTTTGTTAGCCTAAGATTTGGTTGAATGATAGGACCACTTGGTTAAAAAAAATACACACCTAACTGGCACCGTTCAACAAGTATTGCTGCAAAGTGCTGTGCTGGGTCAATCAGGGATTACTACATCTGAAAGGCACAATCCTTGCGTTCAAGTGGTTTTATATTTGCTAGGAAACAGGACACCCAGTTTCGGACTTCCCAAAACAAAATTTATAGGGAGATGAGTTTGGGAAAAGAGAGAGATGGAGTTCAGGTCATAGATCACAGCTTAAAGGTCTGTGACCTTCCACTCTCCCCCTTCCAGGGGACGTTTAAGTATTAATCTGATGAGGAGAATGAGACAGGAAAAGGGTTGAACTGTATGCTAGGTTTTTTCATAGAACTTTCTGAAACCTAACTGGTATAGTTCCTGAAACCATTTGCAATATAGCCAGAGGAGGGCAACGGTGCTATGAGAACTTTTCAGAGCTGTCTTGGCAAGTAGAGGGAGAAAATGATGCCCTCAGAAATGATGGGGGTTGAAGGGGGAGGGTCTCTATTTTCTCTCTCTACACCAGAGCTTTAAAGGGCTTCTGGCTCCATCCCATCTGTGTCTGATTGATGTTTGCTGGAAAGCGAGATGCCCTCCTTCCATATCTCCACACGGACCAGTCTTTCACTTTTCTGCATGAAGATCTGGGGAAAGGATAGGTCTAGAGGGAGCTTAGCCCGGATGTCTGTAGACTATGAAAGGGGCTTTAACTTCACTGAGGTATTTGCACCTTCAGAAGCTCACCTTACAAAAAAAGAAGTGGGTCTTTTTATATATATATACTTTAAGTTCTAGGGTACATGTGCACAACATGCAGATTTGTTACATAGGTATACGTGTAGCATGTTGGTTTGCTGCACCCATCAACTCGTCATTTACATTAGGCTATCCCTCCCCCAACCTCCCACCCCCCTACAGGTCCTGTTGTGTGGTATTCTCTGCCCTGTGTCCAAGTGTTCTCATTGTTCAATTCCCACCTATGAGTGAGGACATGCAATGTTTGGTTTTGTGCCCTTGTGATAGTTTGCTGAGAATGATGGTTTCCAGCTTCATCCATGTCCCTGCAAAGGACACAAGCTCATCATTTTTTATGGCTGCATAGTATTCCATGGTGTATATGTGCCACATTTTATTAATCCAGTCTATTATTGATGGCCATTTGGGTTGGTTCCAAGTCTTTGCTATTGTGAATAGTGCCACAATAAACATATGTGTGCATGTGTCTTTATAGTAGCATGATTTATAATACTTTGGGTATATACCCAGTAATGAGATCACTGGGTCAAATGGTATTTCTGGTTCTAGATCCTTGAGAAATTGCCACACTGTCTTCCACAATGGTTGAACTTTTTACATTCCCACCAACAGTGTAAAAGCATTCCTATTTCTCCACATCCTTTCCAGAATCTGTTGTTCCCTGACTTTTTAATGATCGCTATTCTAACTGGTGTGAGATGGTATCTCATTGTGGTTTTGATTTGCATTTCTCTGATGGCCAGTGATGATGAGCATTTTTTCATGTGTCTGTTGGCCACATAAGTGTCTTCTTTTGAGAAGTGTCTGTTTAAATCCTTTGCCCAGTTTTTGATGGGATTGTTTATTTTCTTCTTATAAATTTAAGTTCTTTGTGTATTCTGGATATTAGCCCCTTGTCAGATGGATAGATTGCAAAAATTTTCTCCTATTTTGTAGGTAGCCTGTTCACTCTGATGGTAGTTTCTTTTGCTGTGCAGAAGCTCTTTAGTTTAATTAGATCCCATTTGTCTATTTTGGCTTTTGTTGCCATTGCTTTTAGTGTTTTAGTCATGAAGTCCTTGCCCATGCCTATGTCCTGAATGGTATTGCCTAGGTTTTCTTCTAGGGTTTTTATGATTTTAGTTCTAACATTTAAGTCTTTAATCCATTTTGAATTAGTTTTTGTAAAAGGTGTAAGGAAGGGATTCAGTGTCAGCTTTGTACATATGGCTAGCCAGTTTTCCCAACACCATTTATTAAGTAGGGAATCCTTTCCCCATTGCTTGTTTTTGTCAGGTTTGTCATAGATCAGATGGTTGTGTGTGCTGTTATTTCTGAGGCCTCTGTTCTGTTCTACTGGTCTATATATCTGTTTTGGTACCAGTACCATGCTATTTTGGTTACTGCAGCCTTGTAGTATAGTTTGAAGTCACGTAGTGTGATGCCTCCAGCATTGTTTTTTTTGCTTAGGATTGTCTTGTCAATAAGGGCTCTTTTTTGGTTCCATATGAACTTTAAAGCAGTTTCTTCCAATACTGTGAAGAAAGTCATTGGTAGCTTGATGGGGATGGCATTGAATCTATAAATTACCTTGGGCAGTATGGCCATTTTCACAATATTGATTCTTCCTCTCTATGAGCATGGAATGTTCTTCCATTTGTTTGTGTCCTCCTTTATTTTGTTGAGCAGGGGTTTGTAGTTCTCCTTGAAGAGGTACTTCATGGCCCTTGTAAGTTGGATTCCTAGGTATTTTATTCTCTTTGTAGCAATTGTGAATGGGAGTTCACTCATGATTTGCCTCTCTGTTTGTCTGTTATTGGTGTATAGGAATGCTTGTGATTTTTGCACATTGATTTTGTATCCTGAGATTTTGCAGAAGTTGCGTATCAGCTTAAGGAGATTTTGTGCTGAGATGATGCAGTTTTCTAAATATACAATCATGTCATCTGCAAACAGGGACAATTTGATTTCCTCTTTTCCTAATTGAATACCCATTATTTCTTTCTCCTGCCTGATTGCCCTGGCCAGAACATTTAATACTGTGTTGAATAGGAGTGGTGAGAGAAGGCATCCTTGTCTTGTGCCGGTTTTCAAAAGGAATGCTTCCAGTTTTTGCCCATTCAATATGACATTGGCTATGGGTTTGTCATAAATAGCTCTTATTATTTTGAGATACGTACCATCAATACCTAGTTTATTGAGAGTTTTTGACATGAAGAGATGTTGAATTTTATTGAAGGCCTTTTCTGCATCTATTGAGATAATCATGTGGTTTTTGTCATTGGTTCTGTTTATGTGATGGATTACCTTTATTGATTTGTGTATGTTGAACCAGCCTTGCATCCCTGGGATGGAGCCAACTTGATCGTGGTGGATAAGCTTTTCGATGTGCGCTGGATTTGGTTTGCCAGTATTTTATTGAGGATTTTCGCATCCATTTTCATCGGGGATATTGGTCTAAAAATCTCTTTTGTTGTTGTGTCTCTGCCAGGCTTTGGCATCAGGATGATGCTGGCCTCATAAAATGAGTTAGGGAGGATTCCCTCTTTTTCTGTTGTTTGGAATATTTCAGAAGGACTGGTACCAGCTCCTCTTTGTACCTCTGGTAGAATTCAGATGCAAATCCATCTGGTCCTGGACTTTTTTTGGTTGGTAGCCTATTAATTATTGCCTCGATTTCAGAGCCAGTTATTGGTCTATTCAGAGATTCAGCTTCTTCCTGGTTTAGTCTTTGGAGGGTGTATGTGTCCAGGAATTTATCCATTTCTTCTAGATTTTCTAGTTTATTTGCATAGAGGTGTTTATAGTATTCTCTGATGGTAGTTTGTATTTCTGTGAGATCGGTGATTGGTGGTGATATACCCTTTATCATTTTTATTGCATCTATTTGATCCTTCTCTCTTTTCTTCTTGCTAGTGGTCTATCCATTTTGTTGATCTTTTCAGAAAACCAACTTCTGGGTTCCTTGATTTGTTTGAAGGATTTTTTGTCTCTCTATCTCCTTCAGTTCTGTTCTGATCTTAGTTATTTCTTGCCTTCTGATGGCTTGTGAATTTGTTTGCTCTTGCTTCTCTCATCCTTTTAATTGTGATGTTAGGGTGTCAATTTTAGACCTTTCCTGCTTTCTCTTGCGGGCACTTAGTACTATGAATTTCCCTGTGCACACTGCTTTAAATGTGTCCCAGAGATTCTGGTACATGGTGTCTTTGTTCTCATTGGTTTCAGAGAACATCTTTATTTCTGCCTTAATTTTGTCATTTACCCAGTAGTCATTCAGGAGCAGGTTGTTCAGTTTCCATGTAGTTGTACAGTTTTTGGTGAGTTTCTTAATCCTGAGTTCTAGTTTGATTGCACTGTGGTCTGAGAGACAGTTTGTTGTGATTTCTGTTCTTTTACATTTGCTGAGGAGTGCTTTACTTCCAATTATGTGGTCAATTTTAGAATAAATGCAATGTGGTGCAGAAGAATATATATTCTGTTGATTTGGGGTGGAGAGTTCTGTAAATGTCTATTAGGTCTGCTTGCTGAAGAGCTGAGTTCAAGTCCTAGATATCCTTATCAACCTTCGTTGATCTGTCTAATATTGACAGTGGGGTGTTAAAGTCTCCCATTATTATTGTGTGGGAGTCTAAGTCTCTTTGTAGGTCTCTAAGGACTTGCTTTATGAATCTGGGTACTCCTGTATTGGGCATATATATATTTAGGAGAGTTAGCTCTTCTTGTGGAATTGATCCCTTTACCATTATGTAGTGGCCTTCTTTGTCTCTTTCAATCTCTGTTGGTTTAAAGTCTGTTTTATCAGAGACTAGGATTGCAATCCCTTCTTTTTTTTTGCTTTCCTTTTGATTGGTAGATCTTCCTCCATCCCTTTGTTTTGAGCCTATGTGTGTCTCTGCACATGAGGTGGGTCTCCTGAATATAGCACACTGATGGGTCTTGACTCTTTATCAAATTTGCCAGTCTGTGTCTTTTAATTGGGGCATTTAGCCCATTTACATTTAAGGTTAATATTGTTATGTGTGAACTTGATCCTGCCATTATGATATTAACTGGTTATTTTGCTCGTTAGTTGATGCAGTTTATTCCTAGCCTCGATGGTCTTTATATTTTGGCATGTTTTTGCAATGGCTGGTACCGGTTGTTCCTTTCCATGTTTAGGGCTTCCTTCAGGAGCTCTTGTAAGGCAGGCCTGGTGGTGACAAAATCTCTCAGCATTTGCACGTCTGTAAAGGATTTTATTTCTCCTTCACTTATGAAGCTTAGGTTTGGCTGGATATGAAATTCTGGATTGAAAATTCTTTTCTTTAAGAATGTTGAATATTGGCCCCCAGTCTCTTGTGGTTTGTAGGGTTTCTGCCAAGAGATCTGCTGTTAGTCTGATGGGCTTCCCTTTGTGGGTAACCTGATCTTTCTCTCTGACTGCCTTAACATTTTTTCCTTCATTTCAACCTTGGTGAATCTGACAATTATGTGTCTTGGGGTTGCTCTTCTTGAGGAGTATCTTTGTGGTGTTCTCTGTATTTCCTGAATTTAAATGTTGGCCTGCCTTGCCAGGTTGGGGAAGTTATCCTGGATAATATCCTGAAGAGTGTTTTCCAACTTGGTTCTATTCTCCCCATCATTTTCAGGTACACCAATCAAATGCAGATTTTGTCTTTTCACATAGTTCTGTATTTCTTAGAGGATTTGTTCATTTCTTTTTAATATTTTTTTCTCTAAACTTGTCTTCTCGCTTTATTTCATTAATTTGATCTTCAATCACTGATATCCTTTCTCCCACTTGATCAAATCAGCTACTGAAGCTTGTGCATGCATCACGAAGTTCTCGTGCCATGGTTTTCAGCTCCATCAGGTCATTTAAGGTCTTCTCTACACTGTTTTTTCTAGTTATCCATTCATCTACCCTTTTTTCAAGGTTTTTAACTTCCTTGCGATGGGTTAGAACATGCTCCTTTACCTCGGAGAAGTTTGTTATTACCGACCTTCTGACACCTACTTCTGTCAACTCATCAAAGTCATTCTCCATCCAGCTTTGTTCCATTACTTATGAGGAGCTGCGATCCTTTGGAGGAGAAGAGGCATTCTGGTTTTTAGAATATTCTACTTTCCTGTTCTAGTTTCTCCCTATCTTTGTGGTTTTATCTACCTTTGGTCTTTGATGCTGGTGCCTATAGATGGGGTTTTGGTGTAGATGTCCTTTTTGTTGATGTTGCTGCTATTCCTTTCTGTTTGTTAGTTTTCCTTCTAATAGTCAGGTCCCTCAGCTGCAGGTCTGTTGGAATTTGCTGGAAGTCCACTCCAGACCCTGTTTGCCTGGGTATCACCAGCAGAGGCTACAGAAAAGCAAATATTGCAGAACAGCAAATGTTGCTGCCTGATCCTTCTTCTGGAAGCTTTGTCCCAGAGGGGAACATGCCTATATGAGGTGTCTGTCGGCCCCCACTGGGAGGTGTCTCCCAGTTAGGCTACACAGGGGTCAGGGACCCACTTGAGGAGGCAGTCTGTCTGTTCTCAGAGCTCAAATGCCATGCTGGTAGAACCACTGCTCTCTTCAGAGCTGTCAGACAGGGACATTTAAGTCTGCAGAAATTTCTGCTGGCTTTTGTTCAGTTATGCCCTGCCCACAGAGGTGGAGTCTATAGAGGCAGTAGGCCTTCCTGAGCTGCGGTGGACTCTGCCTAGTTCGAGCTTCCCAGCCACTTTGTTTACCTACTCAAGCCTCAGCAATTGTGGATGCCCCTACCCCCGCCAGGCTACAGGCTCGTAGGTCAATCTCAGGCTGCTACGCTAGCAGTGAGCAAAGCTCCATGGGTGTGGGACCCGCCCCTCTGAAGCCAGGCATGGGAGAGAATCCCCTGGTCTGCCCATTGCTAAGACCATGGGAAAAGTGCAGTATTTGGGCACTGTCCCGTTTTTCCAGGTACATTCTGTCACAGCTTCCCTTGACTAAGAAAGGGAAATCCCCTGACCTCTTGCTCTTCCCGGGTGAGGCAATGCTCCACCCTGCTTCGGCTCACCCTCCATGGGCTGCACACACTGTCCAACCAGTCCCAATGAAATGAACAAGGTACCTCAGCTGGAAATGAAGAAATCACCTGTCTTCTGTGTCAATCACGCTGGGAGCTGCAGACTGGAGCTGTTCCTATTCAACCATATTGGAATGGTCCCCCAAAGTGGGTCTTTAAGGCTTGAACCCTCACCCATTCCAGGTCACTCACCCTCCATGTTACCATCTTTGTGGAGCCTGGCTTAGTAGATAACCTTGAGCCATTTCTTCTCAGGAGACAGCTTTGAAGGGTATCTGTATGTGCAAGCCCTCACAGCCAAACAGGAGCTCATGCAAAAGTGTAAGGGGGAAAGAAAAATTAAGCAAAAAAACCTCATAACCAGGGTGAAGTGTATTTTGGATCATAGATTTTTATTACTGCCAGCGAGTGTCAGGCAGGGGCCATTAATCCTCATATGGTGTTGAACAGTAAATCTGCAATACTGAGCCTTTACCACAGGTGGAATTTGGTCTGTAAAAAAGATTCCTCACTTGAGATGGGGCTAAAGTGATTAGCAGCCACTGCATTTATAGAACACCGCTAAAAAGAAAGAACATATTTTAACATGATGTCTCAGCGGTGCCAAGCTGCACTCTCTTGGGTATGTTTCCTAATGAAGCCTTTGCTCTCTTTTTGTTCTGTCCTTGTTGAAGGTGTGGATCATATCTTTTTTAAAGTTGAGATCCTGTCCAATGAAGACCGCGAATGGCATGAATCTTTCTCATTAGTCCTTGGCCCAGATGACCCAGTGGAAGCAGTTCTCGGGGATGTGACTACTGCCACAGTGACGATTCTAGACCAGGAGGCAGCAGGGAGCCTCATATTGCCAGCACCACCCATTGTGAGTTGCTTGACCCAAAGGATTGCTGTTTTACGTCTCAGTGACTAGTAGATGAGAACTTAAGAGAAGTACTCTATTTCTTTACTCTTCTAACACAGTGGTTCCCAACCCGGAGCCATCTTGCCTTCCATTCTCCCCCTTCCAGAGGACATTTAAGCAGTGTCTAGAGAAATTTTTGGTTGTCACAGTCATCACACCAGGTGCTACTAGTAGTATCTAGTGGGTAAAACCAGGGATACTCCTAAACATCCCATAATGCGCAGGGCAGCCCCCAACAACAAAAGGAATTATTTGGCACAAATGTCAATAGTGTTGAGGGTAAGAAACCCTGTTCTGACCTAAAAGTAAGACCAAATCCTGTTGGTGTCTTAGTCTGATAAAGATAGAAAGCACAACACAATTGATCTTATCATTTCTTTGATGGGACTTAGAAGAGTAAGAACGTAATACTACCTCATATCTATTATCCCACATACTCACCGTATTTATAGAATTCAGTACCTGTGGGAAGGTAGTACCAGATTTCCTAACTTGGGGTGAATAGAATGAATGCACTGTCCTTACAATTAAGAGGAAAACACCTAGAGGTTGCCAAGGAAAATGTAACCCATAATTGTGAAGCAATCAGAAGAAGTCTCCTAATTTCTGCTAACTAGTCTCATATGTTAGAAAAGAATGATGATTATTTCCAAATATGTCTCTTATTTGGCCATGGAAGAAATATACCACTTCAATTTACTCTTATTTTGCCAAATGTTCTACTATATACCATCAACTATTTAATGCAACTTTAAACTAGCAACTGTTATTCATGATACAGCTTTGGTTCCAATGTGCAGGAAAGTCAGAGTATTTCTTTACATGAGTAATAGGGCTCTGATTTAGGAATACAATTAAAAGGATAGTACAGTTTCTAGCACAGCCAGTAGAAGGATCTTCTCCACCACTAAAGATCTGCAGTATCTTTTAAGGATGCCTGGCAAACAATTATAAAAAAACTTCTCCTGTTATATTTTAAAGAATCCCCAGACACTAAGAGATCTTGTGGATCTCTAAAGAAGGGGGCCTTAGTTCTCTCATCTTGCCGATACCCAACCTGAACTGAAGTTTTGTCGCTCTTTCGCAGGTGGTCACACTTGCTGACTATGACCATGTGGAAGAAGTTACCAAGGAAGGAGTCAAGAAATCCCCCTCCCCAGGCTACCCGCTGGTCTGTGTCACCCCCTGTGACCCTCATTTCCCCAGATATGCTGTCATGAAGGAGCGCTGCAGTGAGGCCGGCATCAACCAGACATCTGTGCAGTTCAGCTGGGAAGTGGCTGCCCCCACTGATGGCAATGGGGCCCGGTCTCCCTTTGAAACCATCACTGACAACACACCATTCACCAGTGTCAACCACATGGTAGGTCTGGGGGTCTGGACCTGGATCTCCCTCTCTGGGTGAGAACTGGTGTTGTTCTTTGTTACTCAGATAATCAAATTCCTTATGGTCCATGCATGGCATTTGGAATAAAACAAATAAACAGGTGCACAGTCTTTACTCTCATACATAAGAAAAGATTATATGCTGTAATAGAAACCTAAGCTGGTTAGAAGACCTGTTTGCAAATGCTGGTGCTGCCTGTGTTAAACTAAGTAATGTTAAGAGGTTACTTAATCTCTCTGAGCCTCAGTTTCCTGATCTGCAAAGTAATAATTCTACTGCTTAGCTACTTTACAAGGTCATTGAAAAATATGACCTATAAATGACAAAGTCAGTGAAAAACTCCAGGTAGGCACTGTTGATTACTATTAATGTATCTTCAATCGTTCCATAAGTATTAGCACATAAACTCCTTACGCACATGAACCAAAGTTTCTACCACATTTCTATAATGCGGTAGAAATGTGGCCCAAAATGGCCAGCACATCAATGGCACATAGAGGGGACCAGTTATTAAATAAAAGAGTAGAATCGTTGCTGAATGATCAGCACTTTACAAAGCTCTATGGGAGGCCATGAAAAGACATTTGTGCAGCAGTTGCTGTCCTCAAAAAGCTTAGAGACCAATACCCCGACACCATCAGAGAACAATGAATAGTATGTTTTCCCAATCTTAACAAACAGTCCACCACAGTGATCCTGCACATCACACTGACAAAACTGATTCTCTTCCAAAAGTGAGCTGAAAGCCGTTGAGATTCAGGCTTAGTATAGTACCTGCCATGTAGTAAACATTCAACAATTCTTGCCTAAAATTATCTCACTGAATGATTTTAGACATCAGAGATATCTTTCAGACCAAATTTCTCTAGATTTTCCTGTTTATTCCACAATTTATTCCCACTGTAATAAGAGCTTCACTGGAATGAGATCATAGCAGAGGAAAGCCGTTAGACATAGATGGGAGGCTTTGGATAATGCAGGGTCATTCATACCCACTCTCTTTGGCACAACTTATTCAGAAAGGCCTGAAGAGCAATTCTTTTGCAACATAACCTAGCTCAAATTTAAATAGTCTTCTCTATTATTAAAAAATCAACATGGCAAGACTTACCAGCTTGTTGTTTCTTAAGTATCTATTTCTCTCTTCAACAAAACCATAAAGGAGGTTTGATCTGGTTGGAGCCAAATGCACATTTTTAACAGAAAAATTTATGAGTTTATGCTTCAGGTTTCCTTCTTGCAATGAATTTGTGACTAATACCCTTTACCCTAGATTCCTTTGCTTTATCTTGATTTCTTCAATTATTTATTTAATGCCATTCTATTATATGCATTCTTGTAGGATGCTTCAAATCCCTTCTGTACTAAGTTCGTGTATATATAAATAAGTAAAGCATTGGCAGCTAATTTTAAAAAAAGTTTAATGGAAAAATCTTCTTTAATTTTTAATGGACTTCAGGGAAAATTGTTTTCACGGGTAAAATTTGTAAGTTTGTGTGATTGCTTTGTGGGAGGTCTGTGGCACACAGAACTACTGATTAATTTTTCTTGTTATATACTTTCCCTATGTAAATGCACACATTTTCATAAAGAGTCCTGGTGACCTACATTGCCTCTGCACAGATTGAGTTAGGCACTCTTAGGGCTTCTGTATGTTTGGGGACTTGGAGGAATCTGTGGAAAGACCTTCAAAGGCTAGAAGGTGTCAGAGGTCAAGTTCTCAGCTTCAAGCCTGTATGTTACTATAACCCTTGCAGTGTGTGGTCACTGGGTAGGGAGATGGGATGGAGGGAGGATAGCAGTAAGATAAAAAGACCATGATAATTCCTGGGAAGGAGGAATGTTTCCTCTGTCTCCTGACATTATGCTCTCAGCAACAGTGACTTGGAGGCCAACCAGTCTTGCTGGAAGCCTGAATAACACTTGGGTCGTTCTTCTGCTGAGCCTAGTATATTAAGAGAACAATACTATTAATGGAAATCACTCATCTGTGGGTTCATGCTCCATGTCTGTCTAATTGTTCATTGACTATCTTACCCCCTTAGGCTATAAGTACTCAATGATCTGTCTCGACTGTCTGGTTCATAGTTAAAAGTCAATACTTACATGATGAATGAATGGCTAGATGGAACAATCAATGGATGGGTGGATGGATGACCTTTACAGATTACCTTTAACCAGATCGTATAAGGAGCTGTTTAAGTAGGGTACTCACATTGGAAGTGATTTATTCTCCCTGGTAGGTCCTGGACAGCATTTACTTCAGCCGGAGGTTCCATGTGCGTTGTGTGGCCAAGGCTGTGGACAAGGTGGGCCATGTGGGGACCCCCTTAAGGAGCAACATTGTTACCATTGGAACAGACAGTGCTATCTGCCACACACCAGTGGTGGCTGGGACATCCAGAGGCTTCCAGGCTCAGTCCTTCATTGCAACCTTGAAATACCTCGATGTCAAACATAAAGAGCATCCAAACAGGTCAGGCAGGTGGTGCCTTCCACCACGCGTAGGTTGAGGTGAATCTCAGGTCTCCTTTGTGTGTTTCCCAGGATGATCAATAAGTGATGCTTCTGCATAATAAAAATGTGATGATGAATGTGTCTGTAAAAGTTTAAATCTGTGAAGATCCCTCAAGCTCGGGCCCCCTGCCTATCTTCCTAGTCTTTCCCTCACCTTCTCATTTTCACCTGCCAGTCCAACCACAGGGAATCATGAGTAACTTCCCAAGCACTACAGACTCTTACAAGTTGCATACCTCTGCCATGCTGTTACCTCAACTCTCCCCAGCCCCCTTCCACTGGCTGGAACCCTACTGTCCTACAATACCTACCACATGGCATCTCTTCTAGGGACATTTCCATCATCTCCCCTAATTTAATTTGGAGGCTTCCCCTTCTAGCTTCTCTGGCACCTGTATATGCTTCTTTTAGAATATTATTAGCATTCACTCTCTCTGTCCTTTAGTAGATGGTAAGGCCTGAAGGCCAGAGACCATGAGTTTGTATTTTGAAGTATCCTCTGCCCAGTATAGTGCTTCTTGGCATCTAAGAGGCACTCCTAAATATCTACTGAACAAATGAATAATAATGTAGAAATTAGGATATATTGGACTTAATTTTTTCTGTGCCACCATGATGGGAAATGGATGTTTTCATTTTTGCATAGCAAAAAAGAATTTGTGTATGCTACGCATATTTATTAAACACTATAGTATTTTAATGCGTGCCTTTATAAACAACTCCATTGCTCATAAACTCAGAAAAATGAGTTCCTTTATATGAATAAAACATGTTTGAATGAATATGCACACACTTCTTTCTTTCCTGACACAGTAAAATGTATCTTAGTGACCCCTTCCTAGAAAAAAGACCCTCCTCTTCACTTCCAAGGTTCTGATTCCTCTTAAAAATGTGGTTCTGTGCTCAAGAGACAAGCTATATAAACTCAAAACACACTGTCAATAAACACACTCAAAATTTAAACTGCTACAATGACAAAAAATGCAATGCATAAGTACAGTTCTGTCGTGTCGCAGTCTTAACCAATGTTTATTAAGCTCATTTCTTATTTAGAATTGTATACTATGTGCTCTGGAGAAACAAAAGTAGTGAAGGAAATGCTCTGTGTCCTCATAGTGGGGAGGCAAGATAAACAGAGTCTGAAAACATTGGAGAAATAGTAGCCAATATAAATAAGTTGCACATTTCCTGGTCCAAAGGCTGCCTAAGAGCTGAGGATGTAGATCAAGGAACAGGACACTGCAGACTGAGGCTGGTAGGGCTGGACACGTGGTGTTGATAGGACTTACAGGGAGACTGGAGAGAGAAGGCTGTTTTCAGTCAGGAGAGAGAGTATGAGTAGCTGCACATTGTAATTCCTCAGATTTGGCTGGGTGGAGGAATTGGTTTTAGAGTTTAAAAGCTCAACGATATATTTTTGACTCAAATACTTAAAGAAATGTGAGTGTCAAGCTTACACCTAAGTTCCATAAACATTCACTGTGACAGAGCAGGGGAGCAGGCCCTCTGCAGTCACTCAGCTTCAGCTCCTGAAAAAACAGAGTTTCCATTAAAAAGCAAAGGAAAGCTTTAAAGTAATTTGTGGTTGTGATGTTATCTTTTCCTGTATAGAAAAAAAATCTATAATTCTAGATTACTAGTCAGTCCTGTGTCTGGCTGGTCTCTTAGAGGGAAGCAATGATACTATGTATATATGTATACCCCCTGTTCAGACAGAAATCCTACCTGGAAATCTTCAGGAAGGAAAAAAAAATGGTAGTTCATTGGTGAAGACAAATTAGGTGATGAGAAAGAAGTATATCCTATTGACCATTTATAGCAGTCAGCTAAACATTTATTTCTGCCCTTTTTCCCCCTAGAATCCACATTTCGGTGCAGATCCCACATCAGGATGGAATGCTGCCCCTTATCTCCACCATGCCGTTGCACAACTTGCATTTTCTACTGTCTGAGTCCATCTACAGACACCAGCACGTCTGCTCCAATTTAGTTACCACCTATGACCTGAGAGGCATCTCAGGTGAGATTGACGAGTTCAGGACTGGTCTTTCCATGCTAGCCCAGTGCAGTGACTTTCAGGATATACCAGAGTGAGGAGAACTGCTTTTCATGTTTTCTGGTTCTCAGAATCCACACATTAGTGGTTTTCTTTCCTAGCACACATGCACATTCCATTAGCTCAGACAATGAAGTGGACAGAAAGAAACAAGGACTTTGGAATCACACTGGTTCAAATCCGTATTCCACTGAACAAATACAGTTTGACCTTTCTGAGCCACTGTTATCTATAACATGGGAATAACACTTGTTACCACTCAAGATGAGGATTAAATGCATTGACATTTTTAAAGCACCTACTGTGGTATATTTTAGTGTCTTCATTCCCTTAGAGTGAGCATGTTTACACTGGTGCTCCAAAAACCTGTTATAAAAAGCTAAAGTGAAGATGCTATAGGATGAGTTCTCCAGAAGCAGGAGCTGAGATGGAGTTTGGGGTTACAAGATATTTATTAGGGATCAATACTTGTGAAAGAGAAGGAGCGAAACAGGATTGGGCAGAGGGAGAAGTCAAGCTGCAATGCAGGCTGAAAAAGCCATCTCAGCCATGGCAGGGAGCTCTGGAGAGTCTTGTCCCTACTTCCAGCTGATACAGCCAGACCCTTATAGCCTACCTAGCTTAGTCACTGAATGCAGGCTGCCCCGCAAGGGCATGACCTTGGGCTGAGCCAATGTGCAGCTGACGCAGAGCTGAAGGAGCTGACAGCTGAGGCAGCACATCTCTGTGTTCACCACAGCAGACATTTGACTTTACAAAGAATTCTGTCCATTTCCATTTACCTTAGCAAGTGCACATTACCTGCATATTTCCTCCTTTCACAAATGATGAATCATTTAATAGTGTTTTGGAAGACAGAAATGCATTCATATTCTCTTTCATATTCATTAAGCATCACTTTTGGTCATGATGGTCTTTATACAGTAGCAATTAGCTGAGTACAAATTATTTGTAAATCACTGAGCTACATATGAAAGTTTAATTGGTCCACATTTGTAGCTAGTGGAAGAGACATACTATGTTTAAATACTAAACTTTGCACCTTTTCCCACTTAAAAGCAATTAATTTCAAGACATGTTAATTGAGTACCTAGTCATCATGGGACAGAGGGCTGGGTGTTGGGTGTCAAGCATTCTAAGATATTTATCAACCCTTTTAAAATACTGCAGTCGCTTTTAGTACTATAAAATTTTAACCTGGCCAGGTGCAGTGGCTCACGCCTGTAATCCTAGCACTTTGGGAGGCTGAGGCAGGGTAGATTGCCTGAGCTTAGGAGTTTGAGACCAACCTGGGGAACACAGTGAAACCCTGTCTCTACTGAAAACACAAAAAATTAGCCAAGTGTGGTGGCATGCACCTGTAATCACAGCTACTCAGGAGGCTAAGACAGGAGAATCGCTTGAACCCGGGAGGCGCAGGTTGCAGTGAGCCGAGGTCGCACCATTGCACTCCAGCATGGGTGACAGAGCGAGACTCCGTCTCAAAAAAAAAAAAAAAAAAAATTTAACCCTAATATTCTAAAATTGTATCTGTATTCAGCTCCCTACTATATAAAGTTCTCCCTTAATTTAGAGCCATTCATGTGCTTGGCAGCATTTGATTCAATAATTTTTGCCTGTCACAGGTGAGAGTTACAGGCATCATTAGTGAGCTATTTACTCATTAACAAAAAATTCAGACTTTCCCTCCCAAAGAGTTCAGAAACTATGAGCAAGAAGAAGTAGTCAAATGTAGGTGTGCTGGTTTTTTTAAATTTTTTTTTGAGATGGGGTCTCAAAAAAGAAATTTTAAAAATCACTCTTAAAATAATAATTCCTAATGAATGAGCCATACAGTAAATCCATTTCTTCAGGACTGGTGGGGACATATATGAAGCACAGGACCAGACTTGCCAGGTGTAGCAGGCAAAGCTTCAGAGTGTTTTCCTTTCCAAGTTCTGCCGCCTTCATTCATGGTATCATTTGCTCACCTTTTCCTCCATGGTTCCTGTGGTGTCTTAGAGGTGGAGTCCTCCATTCAACACGTGGCAACAGCAGTTAGCAAGCGCTTTCCAAGATCCCTCACATTCTCCCTGCACGTTGGGAGCCCTGGGTTGCTTTGTTGTTAGGGTCTTAGGTGACTGAAAGTGCTTTTAGTGTGAAAGGGTGAGCTCTTCGCCCCAGCCTGCTCCTTGGCGTCCGCAAACCAAGTTACCATTCCTCATTCTTCCCTCCCCGGCAGAGGCAGGGTTCCTGGATGATGTGGTCTATGACAGCACCGCCCTGGGGCCTGGCTATGATCGCCCCTTCCAGTTTGACCCCAGCGTGCGAGAGCCAAAGACCATCCAGCTCTACAAACACCTGAATCTGAAGAGCTGCGTGTGGACCTTTGATGCTTATTACGACATGACTGAGCTGATTGATGTCTGTGGGGGCTCTGTAACCGCCGACTTCCAGGTGGGTGCCCTGGGGCTTGTCTGAGGACTCTGCATATGGGTGCCATGGTCAACCTTGTTTGTTCCTGAAGCACTTCAGGTGGCACTTTGCCTCCAGAACTGGGCCAACCAACCAACAGAGTCTTCTTTATAAGTCCCTCAAGCAAGATCTTGGCAGCACTGAAGCTAGAGAAGGCCCCAAAAGTCCTCTAAATCAAGTTAATGTGGAAAAAACTTACTGTCTGGCATACTCACTTATATAAAAATCCAATATTTACTTCTCTAGGCATATATATTTTTATATTTATAATGCATATATTTTGGAAAGCCAAAACTATTTACATTTGATACTAGGGTTATTACTACATTGATGTATTCTCTTCCCCACCTGGGAAAATGTGTCAGATGACGCAACCTGTGTTTCAGAAGACAAGAAGAACACTGTTGTCCTATGCATTGTGGAAAGATAATTGCTTAAAACATTTTGATTTCACACCTATTCCAAACTGCCAGCCCCTACAAAAATAGACACTTTCTAAAATATATATTATCATTAAACATTAGTGTATTAATCTATTCTCACACTACCATAAAGACATACCAGAGACTGGTAATCTATAAAGAAAAGAGGTTTGATTGACTCACAGTTCCACATGGCTGGAGAGGCCTCAGGAAACTTATAGGGGAAGGGGAAGCAGACATGTCTTACATGGTGGCAGGCGAGAGAGAGCAAGCAAGAACAGGGAAAACTGCCTTGTAAAACCATCAGATCTCGTGAGAACTCATTCACTGTCATAAGAACAGCATGAGGGAAACCATGATCCTATCACCTCCCACCTGGTTCCTCCCTTGACATGGAGGGATTAGGGAGATTACAATTCAAGGTGAGATTTGGGTGGGGACAGAAAGCCTAACCATATCAATTAGTGACAATTGAAAAATTTATAGCAAGAAGTCATAGTCAGAAGGGCAGTTATATCAAAGGGCCAGTGAGACTAGGCTAATCTGTCCTCATGGGAAAATTAATTCTAAAGCAGGTTCTATCCAATTTTGAGCAGTTATCTCAATGAGCTGAAAACTAGTTAGATGTTTGTTCTTCATTTCAAATCAGGTTTATCCTCACTGAAAGAGAGAAATTATAGAGGGATTTAGAGTAATCATTTAGAGAAAGTGTCTTTGATTAAAATGTGTTGTTTTCTTGGTGCCTCTCAGCCTGGTTTCCTCTCATTTTGTGTGCACTACTGCCATCTACTGAAGAGAATTTTAAGGCATTCATAGGTTTTTCGTTTCTCCGATTGCATAACCTTTCACTTTGGAAAATGCAAACCTAAGTGATTTGTTTTTTTCCTGGCCTCTCAAAAATTAGTATTCTCTGTTCTTTATGCTTTTGCTGTAATTACATGTTTGAATATTTTTGTTCAGAATATGCTTAAAAACCTCAAAGACAAGGATTTCTTATATGTATATATCCCACTTTTAAACCAACACAGAAAAAATATATACACAGAAGTATTTTGTTGTTGTCTATTTCTTTGAAAATAATTGAAATTACTGACATATGGTAGGAAGAATATAGAACTTAGAACTAAGGCCTAGTTGGTACCTTTCGCTATCAAATCAGCAGTCTTGGACAAGACATAACCTCTCTGAACCTCATCTGAAATTGTACTAATAATCTCAGCATGAGAAGGTGCCTTTCACAGTGTGCCTGGCATAGAATAGGCATATGCAGTAAATATGTGTTGGGTTTTTTTTCTTTTTAAAGATTAGTAAGTAATATAATGAGGGCTAAAGGAGGATAAACAAAAACAAACGAGGGAAAATTAATTTTGCCAATCAGCTAGAGAGTTTATCGAAGTTCCGATAGTGTGATTGGAGCAGGTGTGTTTAGCAAAACCAGTGTATAAGGGACAGAACATGGTACAAGTTCCAAATAAAATCTGGAAATTTTCTTTAAAAAGGAAATAAAAGGGCCGGGAACAGTGACTCATACCTGTAGTCTCAGCACTTTGGAAGGCTGAGGCTGGAGGATCACTGGAGCCCAGGAAGTTGAGGCTACAGTGAGCTATGATGGAGTCGCTGGACTCCAGCCTGGGCTGCAGAGAGAGACCCCATCTCTTGAAAAACGAACAAAGTAAAGCATGTCAAAGTGGAATTTTTCAATGAGTATGGAGTTAGTTGAGTCTTTTGAGAAAGCTGGCGTCAAATTTTAAATCCCTGACAACTTTGAATATTAAAAAAAACTTTGGAAAAATATTAAAGCATTTGGTTTTTTCCTTAATTACCCATAGAAACACTTTATACTGTATTTTCAAACAAAAGAAAAATATAAGTCCCATAGTATATTGTAGTAATTAGCCAATGATAAAATAAAATTGTTTTAAACTAAGTTTTTTTGTTATAAATATATATATTTATGGAAGAAAGCATAAAAATATTTTTAAAATGTGTAAACCAACTCCCCACTCACACACACATATACAGCTATCTTCACCATAAAAGCTTCTGCTACCATTCTGTTACTTTTCCATCCAGTTTTGTTCATTACGTAGTAAAATAAAAATGATCGAGCCAAATTAAAAGCAGGGAAACAAATCTCCTTAAAAGGAATGTTCTCTTGGAAGTGTGAGGTGCTGCCTTTTCAGAACTCTTTCCAAAGCACTGCGTGGGACAAGAAATTACTGAAGTACGTGCAGCTCTGAGCTGTCCATTGGTGAGCTTCCTAGATATGATTTCAATGCTCGGGCCCTTTGTTCCTGGAGCAGGAGATTAGAGCAGTCACTAAAACATCCTGAATTAGGCACAGGTGCCTCCCAGGCGTCCGGATGTGGGCATCTTCCTGATGATGGTTGACTTGGGCTCTCCTACGGGTCACTGGCAAATGGTCAACACAGGGAGTTTTTACTGAATGGTAGATCCCACATCCACCGGATTGATCCTTGGGAATAATTGTGATATTCTAAAATTTCAGCCAGATCTTCTGGCAACTGAACAGAGCTCATTCTCCCACTTCAAAAGTATTTTTGTTCAAATATCACCTCCTTAGAGAAGCCTCTGCACATGACCCTGTCTAAAGAAGCATTCTGGCCACTTTCTATTCCATTGCTTCCTTTATTTTTTTAAATTAGTAAGTGCAATCATGGGCACTTGCTTAATAATTATTGAATAAGTGTGCGACTACGTGGGTGAATGAAAATGAAACCAAGATGCTGTGATAATATGCCTTTTCATCCCAGGGGAGAAATAACTCTGTGTGCTTACTGCTTCCTCGGCAGGTGAGGGACTCTGCTCAGTCCTTCTTGACAGTGCACGTTCCTCTGTATGTGTCCTACATCTATGTGACAGCCCCCAGGGGCTGGGCCTCCTTGGAGCACCACACTGAGATGGAGTTTTCTTTCTTCTATGACACTGTTCTCTGGAGAACAGGTATGCCCATTGACGCCTTAACCATCCGTTTAGTTAGGGCTTCACTCAAGCAAGATTAAAAGAAGAGTAGTGACTTTTAACAGTAGCTGCTTTTCTCATCCTGTTATCCCATAGATAAAGTGGGGCCACCTCAAGTCTGAAAAGTGAAGATCTGGGGTTCCTGAAAAGAATGATGTCCTTCTGTCCTGATGCTGGAAGGTCTCAGCCTAGATAGCTAAGGTCCCAGAGTAGAGGATAGCAAGTGACAGATGAGTCCTCTACTACCCATGAGGGATTCAGAGGGGTGTGTGTTCTTTTGGAGTATAACCCAAATAATCTTCATTTTCTCCTAGTGAAACATGGTGTGGTTCATGTTTTTTTTTTTTTTTTTTTTTTTTTTGAGACAGAGTCTTGCTCTGCTGCCCAGGCTGGAGTGCAGTGGCCGGCTCTCAGCTCACTGCAAGCTCCGCCTCCCGGGTTCACGCCATTCTCCTGTCTCAGCCTCCCGAGTAGCTGGGACTACAGGCGCCCGCCTCGTCGCCCGGCTAGTTTTTTGTATTTTTTAGTAGAGACGGGGTTTCACCGTATTAGCCAGGATGGTCTCGATCTCCTGACCTCGTGATCCGCCCGTCTCGGCCTCCCAAGGTGCTGGGATTACAGGCTTGAGCCACCGCGCCCGGCCTGGTTCATGTTTTTTAAAAGCAAAAGGATCTTCAAATCAGATGCATGGAAATGGAAAAATGTGTCAAGAGCACCTGAAATATTTATGTCAAGTAGCCCACTTTATTCATTTGGCAAAGCATCAGCTCTTTAATTGCATCCTCCAAAGAAGGAATTTTAACCTTCTGAAGTCAAGGGCTGTGATGCTGAATGTTTAAAATGACCTTTCCCTCAGGCTCATCCCCGTTCCTGTCCTCTCTGGGAGGAGCCCCCAAGAACTAAGTGGGAGGCAGCCCTTCAGCTGGGAGCCCACACCTCACCCCCACCCAGTTTCCCCACCCACCTCCTCCTACTGCTTCCACATAGATACTCCTTCAAACTCCCCAATTTTCTCCTCCACTATCTCCAATGGTTCTTGGTTATTTTTGTTTTTCTTGTTTTTTTTTTTTTTTTTTTTCTCATTTTTAGTGTCCTGTACTTCACACACTACCCCAAACCTATTTCCCCAAACCCATTTCCCTTAAATTCTACTGCTCCCGCCCTCCCTCTTTTCCTCTCCAGGGGTGATGTGCTTTATCTGAGGCAAACATACTAAAAAAAAACAAAAACAAAAAACAAGAGTTTTCTTTTGAGAAAGCTTCATCTCTACTAATTGAAAGTACAGTCATCATTCATATCTATTAGGGTTTGGTTCCAGGACCTCCCCCCGACACCAAGATCTGAGGACGCTCAAATCCCTCATATAAAATGGTGTAGTATTTACATATAACCTATACATATACTCCCTTATGCTTTAAATCATCTCTAGATTACTTATAACACCTAATACAATGTATATGCTATATAAATAGTTGTTACACTATATTGTTTAGGTATAACAACTATATACTATATTGTTTTATATATGTGTACTATATATATATAACAACTACATACTATATTGTTTAGGAAATAATGACAAGAAAAACAAATCTGTATATGTTTAGTGCAGATGCATTTTTATTCTAATATTTTCAATTTGAGGTTGGGTGAATCCACAGATGCAGAATCCATGATGTAGAACAGATCAGATACAGAGGGCTGACAGTGTAGTCCTTTCTTCTATGAAACGGCTTAGGCTCAAATCATTTTTTGCTTTGTATTTCTCATGGGAAAATAACTTCAGGCAGCTTTCCCACTCTGGGTCAGATAATCCCTTGAGCTCTTATTTTTGTTTTGTCTTGTTCAACTTCATGTTTCTCCTCCTTACATTACCCTTTGGTTTTGGTCATTCTGAACTCACTGGGGACCATGACCGCAGTTTCCTTTATTAAAGCCACAGCTTTCTTGTATCATGCTGGCTTTCTACAAGCTTCCCTTTAATTCTCCTTTGGTTTGAGTACTAAATGTAGCCACCAGGACTTTGTTTATACCTCTGTTAAGTCCGGAAAGGTATCTTGGTGAGGAAAAGAAAATATAGTAGGAAGCAGATGTGCTGTAACCATACCCTGGTATAAAGTTTGAGAGTAAGAAGTTTTAAGATTCTTTTTTTTGCTGAACCCCGCATCTGGGCTAAGTGGAATTTACAGGTTTGAAGAGTCTATTTCGAGAACAGTGGAACCGTTACAAGAAAGAAAAAAAAAAGAACCAAGTGAAATGAGCTGTCACACAATTTTAATTGGCCTATGTTTCTATAGCCATATAAATGTTATCTTGTTACATTCAAATAAATGTGCAGCTCTACCTGGAGGTGTCCTTGGGATAACTTATACATGGTTGTTGTCAGGGAGGAATTTTCCATGCCCTAACATGTTCTCTCTGCTTTCCTGCCCAGGAATCCAGACAGACAGTGTGCTCTCTGCAAGGCTTCAGATAATAAGAATCTACATTCGAGAGGATGGCCGTCTTGTCATTGAATTCAAGACCCATGCCAAATTCAGAGGTAATATCAATGCCATTTTTTCCCCAACTTTTTATTAAGAAACAGAAAGTCGAAAGAATAGAACAATAAAAAACAGTCGACAATGATTAACGTTCTGCTATACATCCATGTGCACATACAAGCATACATACCTTTTTTGTCACACCATTCAGAACCAAGTTGCAGACTTCGTGTCAAGTTACCCAAAATACTTCAGTTGACATTGTCTAAGAACAAGGACTTTCTCTTATACAGTAACAACATCATGATCACTTCTAAGATATTTAGCATTGATTCAGTAATATCCAGTCTCTATTCATATTTCCTTTATTGTTCCACAAACATCTTTTCCACTTATTTTTATATTTGTTTATTTTATAACTGCTTACATGAAAAGAAAGAAGTTCCAGTTATGATTCATATATTACATTTTGATTGTTATATTGCTTTAGTTTCTTTTAATCTAAAATATTCCCCCTACTTTTATTTATTCGCGACACTATTTCAGTGTAGTTTTAAAGAGTGGAGGTATCTTGCTGATAACATTTACCCTTTTAATGATGTTTATAATTATCCTCTTCTACCAAGGACTTAAATGGCCCTAAATGTGACTTTTATCTGATGCTGAAATTTCTATGTATAAACTACAAGACCTTTCTACCTCCAAGAAACATGTTGGTTAGAATTTAAAGCTATGTATATTGAGTGTTCATTGTCACATAAAGACCCCTATTACTGTGAATATACTCATTAACACCATTTCCACAAGGATTATTCCTATTGTTTATAAATAAATACATATGACTATGATGACCATCACAAGTAGGACGATGGGCTGGGGTGAGATGCCATGCTATCCCCACCAATGTGGAATATATTCTAAGGGGCAAAATGGGCTAACTTTAGTTGTTTGAGAGAAGAACATTAATTCAGTTCTCAGGCTTTTGTGGGGCTCTACCACAAGTACAATAAAACTCAAGCTCTACAACAAGTACGATAAGTGCATGTGTTTCCCCTTCAAATAGGACAGTTTGTGATGGAGCACCACACTCTCCCGGATGTGAAATCTTTCATATTGACTCCAGAACACCTAGGAGGAATTGAATTTGACTTGCAGCTGTTATGGAGTGCTCAGACTTTTGATTCTCCATATCAACTCTGGAGAGCCACAAGCTCTTATAACAGGTAAATATGGTGATGGAGACCTCCATGGGTAGAGCTGAGTGGTTTTCCATTTCTTTCAGGAGCTTGAGAAATAGTGCTTTTATCTGAAGGCTAGACTTTTATTTTAAAAGGGGAATTGATAGAAATAAACCTCAGCTGGGAGTGGTGGTGCTAGCTGGTAGCCCAGCTACTCAGGAGGATCGCTTGAGCTCAGGAGTGCGAAGTTGCGGTGAGCCATGATCGCACCTGCAAATAGCCACTGCACTCCAGCCTGGGCAACAGAAAGAGATCCTGTCTCTTAAAAAAAAAAAAAAAAAATTAATGAATTAATTAAAAGAAATGACACTCTAGCAAATAAAGAAAGAAACAAATCTTGCTCAGATAAACTTTGATATATAAATAAGAAGTGCTCACACTTATTCCAAGAGTGAGACCACATCCTATGGTGGGGAACTTAGTCACATGGCACACCTGCCTAGAAGGGAAGTCAGGAAATGTGTCTAACTAAAACCTTTATCGAATAAATAAATTTCATTTCAATTACAACAACCTGTACAAAATATAGTATCTCTGATTAAGTCCATGTGTCTTTTACAAGATTTATTCCTCTCGCACACCCAGTATAGAGGTAGAATAGGAATTTAACAAATAGTAAAATATCCCCCATCTAGAAAAGGGAAGAATGAAAAAAACAAAATTAAAACCACTATAAAAAGGATAAGTGGGCAACCAGGAATCTATCACAAATATATTATCCCCATTTTGTTGATAATGAAAGTAAGAGCCATATTTAACATTAAAATCTTACTTCAAATTGTCTTGAGAATCATTTTCAAAAAAAATTTTTCTTAACTTAAAATTTTTGATCTTATATCAGATTTTTTATTGTATAGTGATTCTTTTGAAATTGATATATAATAACCTTCAAGGACTGTGCTTCATGTACTTTGTCCCAGTTTACAGACAGGGAAACCGTCCTCCTTTAAGTACTCTGCTGACATCTTTATTGCCACTTGAATGAAGCCCACCCTCCTGCAGCATCCAAGGCCCAGCCTCCCCTCTAGTTTCACCTCAAACCCAGGCTTTTAGCCACATTAGATATCTCACCAATCCCTGAACCCACCAGCCCATCCATACCTCCATGCTTTTGCAATTCCCTTAGCCCTTCTTCCTCTTTTCCCCTTGTATAACTAACTCCTCTGAGACCGAGCCCAGCTCAAATACTGACCCTTTGTGACAGCTTCCCTGACATCCCATACAGTACTAGCAGCTCCCTCCTCCTGGTTCCTACTCTGTTGCAGCTTCTGCTGTAACACAGCTCATTATCTTATGATGGTCTATCTGCTGGTCCCAGATTTTCACTAGATTGTGAGCTTCTCCAGAGTAGAAGGCACATATGATTCATCTTAAATCCCCAGAACCACAGGTTTTAGCATGTGGTAGGTTCTGAGCAAGCACCTTTTAGAAGCTTACCTTTGAGGTAAAGAGACAAAATGCATAGATAAATGACAAAATGAAGAACCCCACCAAGCACTCCATGCTAAGCACACTGTGCGAGATACAGGGTAATATGAAGACCATAATTGTTCAGGGAAGAGAGAGCCAGAGGCTGGGGAGTTGTATAAGGATTCCTGAAAGAGGTGAGACAACTTATGGTCCATGTTGTGATATGGGAAGTGCTTAGATTCTAGTAAGGAGATGAAAAGAACTGCAGGATTAAAGATTATGTACCTAAGACTGTGTTTGGCATGTTTGAAGGGATAGTGAGGAAATGGGACCCAAGTAGTATTTAGGAATGGGAAAAAGTAGGACCGAAGGCTTGGGAGGCTATGCTATTTGTCTTGCATTCGTTTGTTCAACAAGTATTTATGGAATGTTTACTGTGTGTCAGAGAAGGTTCTAGGTACCTTGAATATATTGGTAAACAAAATAAAGATCCCTAAGTATAGGACTTAAAGTAAGGAGACACAAAGCAGTAGACACAATAAGCAAAGTATAACATATGTCAGAAGGTGATATGCACTATGGGAAAATGAAAGGTATGGAGCAGGGTAAGGGGAAGCGGGAATGGGGAGACATTATAATTTTAATTAGAATGTTCCCAGTAGACCTTATTTGAGCAAAGACTTGAAAGAGGTGAGGGAGTTGGCTATGCAGAAACATGGGGAACAGGGCTCCTGGTAAAGTTCCTAAAATGGCAACATTTGGGCATGCTTGGAGAACAAGGATGCCCATATGGCTGGCATGAAGTGAGCAGGGAAGAGTGTAATAGACAATAATGCTAAAGAAGTAAGGAGTAGGGGTAGGGTCACGGGGTGGGGCCCTGTAAACCAGTGTTTGGCCTCTGGCTTCTACTCTCTAGTGCAGGGAGAGCCCCTACAGGGTTTAAGTAGAGCTAGACACGATCTAGCCAGGCATGGATTGTTCTGCCTATTTGAATATTTGTATTAATGAAGCATTACTATCCACATTATAGATGTCAGTTTCCATGTAATTTAAATATAGTATACAAAGTCTCATTTCCTGC
The DNA here is from genome assembly GCF_007565055.1 of Rhinopithecus roxellana. Taxonomy (NCBI): domain Eukaryota; kingdom Metazoa; phylum Chordata; class Mammalia; order Primates; family Cercopithecidae; genus Rhinopithecus; species Rhinopithecus roxellana. The sequence goes on along the minus strand of NC_044550.1, from coordinate 34,747,311 downwards.
TGATCCAAGATTTGATGGAAAACTGCAGACATACAGACTTTTAGATTAGGAAGGAGCTTAGAAAATAGAAGAGTAGCCGGGCGCAGTGGCTCAAGCCTGTAATCCCAGCACTTTGGGAGGCCAAGATGGGCGGATCACGAGGTCAGGAGATCGAGACCATCCTGGCTAACATGGTGAAACCCCGTCTCTACTAAAAAATACAAAAAACTAGCCGGGCGAGTTGGTGGGCACCTGTAGTCCCAGCTACTCAGAAGGCTGAGGCAGGAGAGTGGCGTAAACCCGGGAGGCGGAGCTTGCAGTGAGCTAAGATCCAGCCACTGCACTCCAGCCCAGGCGACAGAGCAAGACTCCGTCTCAAAAAAAAAAAGAAAATAGGAGAGTAAAAAGCAGAGAAAGAAAGGAGAGTAGAAGGAGCTTATGCCCTGAAAGTCTGCATGGTTTGTTAAAATCATACAGCCATGGCAGAGGCAAGCTGAAGTTCTACTGGTTCCCAGTTTCCAGCCTGTGCCAGTCCACTACACTGATGCCAGAATGTGACATAAAAGTTTTATTATTGTTTTTAACCAAATATTTGCTGCCACTTTACTAATAAATAGATAAGTATCCCAAAATGGTCAAAACAAGCACAGTATTTATGAGAACTGTTCACAGATCCCTCACAAACAGTTATAATGAAGATTCACAGCCCTGCACTCTCCATTCAATGGATGACAGACTCCCAAGGCCCTTGAACAAGGTTCCTGAAACTTCTGAATGCTTGGCTGCCTTCCAGGCCACCTGACAGGGTTGGAGCTGCCACCCAGTGAGAAGTGTGGGAGATGAAGTAGGAGAGAGGTCCAAAGGCTTCCTGCTCACAGAGTCATGAACTGGAGAATCCTGGGCCCCCCATAAACAGGGAAGTCCCCAAGTCCCCATGAGTGGTCTCTAATGAGAAGTGATCTTGTTCTTCGACTTTATAAAGGGGTGAGGCTACAGAGTTTGAAAGGGGAACCTCCAAATTGAGTGCAAGTGAAATGGGTGCAGGGGTGTTCTGCAGGTGCTGCTTCCATATGCTCTGGAGTGGTGTCCTGGAATCCTGAGGCATTTGCTACCTCCTGTGTCACAGTGGCACCTGACACTGTCATGTCTTCAGAAATAAAAGCTTTTCCATTTGGGAATGCATTGAATAGGGTATCTATCAACAAGAAACACTAAACAGAAATTGTCAAGCAAGTCTCATGAAATCCAGAGTAAATGACCAATTCTGTTATCACCTGAGCCTTCTACGTTTTCATATGTAGTATGCCTTTCTTAGCTTTCCTCATGAGAAGGACCTGAATACATGAAAGCAGCTCTATTTAACACCTCTGGATAGTACTCTGAAGGTTAGGATAATCGGAGATGAGTTCCCAAAAATGGTGTTTGCAGACTTGTAAGGTTCTTAGATGCTGGACACAAATACCACCTGAAAACTGTTTAGTGAAGGCCGTGTCTTTCTGGGTAAGCCAGCAACCTATCAGTTGTTCCCTACGATCACAGTCTGCTCTGCATGTTTCCAGGAAAGACTACTCGGGAGAGTACACCATCTACCTGATCCCTTGCACAGTGCAGCCCACACAGCCATGGGTTGACCCAGGAGAGAAGCCTTTGGCCTGCACTGCACATGCCCCGGAAAGGTAGGAAAATATAGTCAATCCTCGTTATTTGTTGATTCGTTATTTGTGAATTCTCCTACTCGCTAAAACTTATTTGTAACTCCCAAATCAATATGGTGCTTTCATAGTCATTCACGGACATGCACAGCAGAGTGCCAAAACATTTGAGTCACTTAATACACACATCCCCAGCTGAGGTCAAACCTGGTGATACTCTGCCTTCTTGTTGCGGCTCTCATGCTACAAACAAACGTCCTGTGCACTGTCTATTTAGTGCCATGTTTTTTGCATTTTTGTGCCTTTTGTTGATGATTTCTCCATTTAGAATGGCTCCCAAGTATAATGCCGAAGTACTTTCTAGTATTTCTAAGCATCAGAAGGTTGTAATGTGCCTTATGATAACCATGAGTTTGATATAAATGAATCAACAATATATATTAAATAAGGGGTCTTTACACAGAAACAGACATAAAACAAGGTTATATGTTAATTGGTTGATATAAATGTTGTGAACAGAGGCTCATAGGAACCTAACCCTATGTTTCTTCTAGTAGCTATGGCTCAATATCCACTAATTCATTGTTTGTGGAGACTGTATAGAGCATAACAATCGTGAATAATGATACTCAACCGTACATCAGCCCATATTCACCTCAGACCTGAGACTGTGTTGTGCTGTATATTCATTCATTCATTCCTTCATTCATATTTATTCAGTTCTTCTCATGTGTTTTGCTCTGATCAAGGCGTTGAAGTGATAGCACTACACCAGAGCAGAGGATTGAAAGTAATCTGTGCTCTCAGGCAGTTTAGAGTCTAGGGTCACCTTTGTAGGAGCTGTGCAAAGTATAGAGAAAACATTGCTGAGTTAAAATGCCCAAGACAGAATCTGACATTAACATTAAGAGAAGACTATATGTGGCTTTTAAATAAAAGACTGAGAATTGGCTATTGGATTTGCAATACCGAGGTCATTGGCGGACTCCGCCAAGAGCAGGTTTGGTGGACCAAAGGGGATACAAGCCTGATTGGGGTGAGCTTGAGAGAGAGGTGAGAAAGTAGAGACAGCCTGGATAAACAGTGCTTGCGGAGTTTCTATAGAGGATGCCAGAGCAAAGGGGCAATAACTGGAAACAGATGAGGAGTCAAATAAACAGCAGGTTTTATTTGCTTTATTTTGGGATACTTATATGCTGGTGGGAATAATCCAATTGAGGGGAAATTTGATGATGCAGGGGATAGATGGACAGCTTGCAGAGCCAGGTCCTTGAGTAGGGCAGGGGAGTAGATCCAGGGCATGAGGCTAGGGCTGGCCATAGCTGGAAGCACAGAGAGTTCATCCACTGAAGAGGCAGGCAGAGAATCAATGGAAGCAGGTGAAAGGAGAATTGGGAGACTGGGAGGGTAAGGATGACAAAATGGATATCTGATTGAAGCTATTCTCCCTGTGAAATGAAAAGCCCTACATCTGCTGAAAGTGAAGAATGTTGAGGTTTGAGAAGAGAGAAGCAAAGAAACAGGGCCATCTCAGACAGTGGAAAAGAGTAAATATACTAGAGGGTTACAGCTAGCCGCAGATCAGGTGGTGTGGAACTGCTTTTAAGTTATCATATTATCGACATAAAACCGTACTTATTTAAACTACACAATTCGATAAATTCTTACCTATGTATACACCTGTATCACCACAGTCAAGATTGTGACAAGATAGGGAACATACCCATTTCCAAAAAGATTCCTCGTGCGCCTTTGTAGATCCTCCCTCACATCATCCCTTCCCTTTCTGCAGATAATCACAGATCTGTTTTCTGCCACTATAGATGAGTTTGCATTTTCTAGAGTTTTTTATAAATGACATCATACAGTGTTAATTCTCTCTGGCTCATTTCACTCAGCATGATTATTTTGACTCATCTGTGTTGGGTGTATCAGTATTTGTTCCTGTTATTGCTGAGTTATACTTCCTGGTATTGATGTACTACAATTTGTTTATCAGTGATCAACTAATGAACATTTCAGTTGTGTCCAGTTTGGGGCTATGATAAGTAAAGCTTCTATGAACCTGTATGTATGAGCTTTATATAAACATGTGCTTTCTGTTTTCTTATGTAAATACCTAAAAATGGAGTGACTGGATCATATGACAGATGTATGTTTAACTTTTTAAGAAACTGCCAAATTGTCTTCCAGCATGTTTGTGAACATGTAACTATGTATGTCCATTCCCACCACGAGAGTGCACACGCTTCCTTTCCCGTGCATTCTGCTAATGTGGTTGGGAGGTCCTGGTGTGGTTGAACAATTAAGGAGTAGGAGGAAAAGAAGAGAGGAGCTAGAAAGACATAAGGTGGTAGAGAGCGAGGTGTTGGAAATGAGATTTTTGGCGCTGGTGCATAATGGGACTATGAAGAGTAGGTAGCTGTAGCAGGGTAGTGAACAAGCTGTTTGGAGGTGAGGGAGTCAAGGAACTGGGAGTCCTGGGTAGTCGGTAGTTCATCTGAGTGGATGTTTAAGTCCCAAAGATTCATGGCAGTAACAATGCCAGGAAGCACCATAGTTAGCCAAATGAAGGAAGGAAGGTGACCAGAAAAATGGTAGTTGGCTGCAGGAAGAAAGAACAATGGAAAAATAATCTGATGGGATATGCTAGGGAATTTTAATTCATTTAAATTTTTAAAAATTATGCAATATTTCAGATACTCAGAAGACTATATATATATCATATAGCAGATCCACCACCCACCTTAAGAAACTCAAGAAACAGAACATTACAGTACTCCTTTAATACCCTCAATGCCCCTATCCAATCATACTCCCTCTCTCTTCCCCACTAGGGTCACCATTAACCTGATATTTGTATTTATTATTCATTGGTTTGGTTTATGTTTATACCTCATGTATACTTCTACATAGTTTTGCAAGTTTTTGAACTCTAGACAATAGTCCCCCCTTGTCATTGGAGTATATGTTCCAAGAGCCCCAGTGGATGCCTGAAACCACACATAATAGCAAACACTATATGTGCAATGTTTTTTCAGTCTGCTAACCAAGACAGCTACTAAGTTATTAACAGGTGGGTAGCATATACAATGTGGAGGTGCTGAACAAAGGGACGATTTGTGTTCCAGGCAGGATGGAGCAGAAAGGCACAAGATTCCATCATGCTAGTAAAAATGGTGCATGATTTAAAACTTATGAATTGTTTATTTCTGGAATTTTTTTGTTTAATGTTTTTGGACTATGGTAGGCCTTGGGTAACTGAAACTGAGGAAAGCAAACCCATGGATGAGAAGGGAACTACTCTATGTAAGTTTCATACTGCATGAATTCTCTCTGCTACTCTTTTTTTTAACTCAGTGAATCATTTGTTGATTCATTTGTATTGATTCATGTAGCTGTAGTTTGTTGCTCACTTCATTAAGGTATTCATTGTAGGAAAATTCCACGATGTATTTAACCACTCCCTTTGGCTTTCTCTCTCTTATAAAGAAAATTCTTATATATATCTCTTGGTACACATGTGTAAGAAGAGTTTCTCCAGGGTAGGTTCTGGATTTTTTAAAGGGAGAGAGGAACAATGACTTGAAACTGGCTAAAAGGATCAAGGAGGACACCAATGCTGTCCTCAGGCCCTGTGTGGCATAAATGTGGGAGGTGGCAGAGGAAGAATGTTGTTGAGGATACTGAGGCTTCAGAGTTGGGGGTCCTTGCCTTACATCAGGGAGATTATTACTTGCAGATGCCCCAGTATTCCCAGGGTGACTTTCCCCCAGGCCTAACCTTGGATCCCCTATATGGCTCCATATGGATGCAATAGAATTACAACACACATACAAAATCAAGACTGATACAGGGAAATTGGACTTAATACAAAAGAATCGTGTCTCATATTGTGACTATTTTGGGGAGGCCTGTCATATATTTTAACCTTATAAATAATAAAATAATCTCATGTTCATTATTTATTCCTGTAACCAATATTGAATGTTTTCTCATGTGCCTGGCACTATGATGGATTCTGGTAATATCAGCATCAACAAGAAAAATCTGTTTCCCTGAGTCAGGAAAATGAGCGTGTGATACAGCTCATGGTTATCTCAAAGCTGTTGAAACAGGGTTATAAGGGCTCCAAGTTCTTCCAACAACCCAACCCTCTCAAATCTACCACTGGGGTACCTTCAACAGAAAGCAGGGAATGGGCAGATGGACTCTGTTGGAAGGGTGAAAAATCAAAATGTCACTCATTCACCATTCTTTGACATATATATGTGTCAGGAGCTTGGCTAGCACTGGGTAGGCAATGGTGAGATGGACCATGGAACCTGCAGTGGGTAAAGCGGACTTCAATCAGTCAGTCACACATTTAAATAAAATTTCAGACCGTGCTAAGCACTGTGAGAGAAAAGCACAAAGTGTAACAGGAAAAGATGACAAGGGACCTAACTATCCTTGGAGGTAAGAGAAAGAGGGAAAGCTTTCTAGAGAAAGTGGTGATTCAGTTGAAACCTAAGGAGGAGAGAAAAAAGGAGAGGGTGTTCTGGTAGTATGTCTAGGAATGCCAAGGTCAGAAAGCTGTAGAATTCATTATCACTCATCTCAAATTGGTCCTTAGGGCTTCCAAGAAAAGTGTAATACAATGGTTCCCTCATTTATACATTATCTCATTCCTCTCACCTATTTTTGTATGCTTTTTTTTTAAAAAAAATTATTATACGTTAAGTTCTGGGATATATGTGCAGAACATTCAGGTTTCTTACATAGGTATACATATGCCATGGTGGTTTGCTGCACCCCTCAACCTGTCATCTACATTAGGTATTTCTCCTAATGCTACCCCTCCCCTAACACCCCACCTCCTAACAGGCCTCAGTGTGTGATGTCTCCCTCCCTGTTTCCATGTGTTCTCATTGTTCAACTCTCACTTATGAGAGAGAAGATGCGGTGTTTAGTTTTCCTTTCCTGTGTTTGCTGAGAATGATGGGTTCCAGCTTCATCCATGTCCCTGCAAAGGGTATGAACTCATCCGTTTTTATGGCTGCATAGTATTCCATGGTGTATATGTGCCACAGTTTCTTTATCCAGTCTATCATTGATGGGCATTTGGGTTGGTTCCAAGTCTTTGCTATTGTGATTAGTGCTGCAATAAACATACATGTGCATGTGTCTTTCTAGTAGAATGATTTATAATCCTTTGAGTATATACCCCATAATGGGATTGCTGGGTCAAATGGTATTTCTGGTTCTAGGTCCTTGGGAATCACCACACTGTCTTCCACAATGGTTGAACTAATTTACACTCCCACCATCAGTGTAAAAGCATTCCTATTTCTCCACATCCTCTCCAGCATCTGTTATTTCCTAACTTTTTAATGATCACCATTCTAACTGGTGTGAAATGCTATCTCATTGTAGTTTTGATTTGCATTTCTCTAATGACCAGTGATGATGAGCTTTTTCTCATATGTTTGTTGGCCACATAAATGTTTTCTTTTGAGAAGTGTCTGTTCATATCCTTTGCCCACTTTTTGATGTGGTTGTTTCTTTCTTGTAAATTTCTTTAAGTTCCTTGTAGATTCTGGATATTAGCCCTTTTTCAGATGGATAGATTGCAAACATTTTCTCCCATTCTACAGGTTGCTTGTTCGCTCTCATCATAGTTTATTTTGCTGTGCAGAAGGTCTTTAGTTTAATTAGATCCCACTTGTCAATTTTGACTTTTGTTGCCATTGCTTTTGGTGTTTTAGTCATGAAGTCCTTGCCCATGCCTATGTCCTGAATGGTATTGCCTAGGTTTTCTTCTAGGGGTTTTATGGTTTTAGGTCTTATGTTTAAGTGTTTAATCCATCTTAACTTAATTTTTGTATAAGGTGTAAGGAAGTGGTCGTTTCAGTTTTCTGCATATGGCTAGCCAGTTTTCCCAACACTATTTATTAAGTAAAGAATCCATTGCTTGTTTTTGTCAAGTTTGTCAAAGATCAGATGGTTGTAGATATGTGGTGTTATTTCTGAGGCCTTTGTTCTGTTCCATTGGTCTATATATCTGTTTTGGTACCAGTACTATGCTGTTTCGGTTACTGTAGCCTTGTAGTACAGTTTCAAGTCAGGTAGCGTGATGCCTCCAGCTTTGTTCTTTTTGCGTAGGATTTTCTTGACTATACGGGATCTTTTATGGTTCCATATGAAATTTAAAGTAGTTTTTTCTAATTCTGTGAAGAAAGTCAGTTGTAGCTTGATGGGAATAGTATTGAATCTATAAATTACTTTGGGCACTATGGCCATTTTCACAATATTGATTCTTTCTATCCATGAGCGTGGAATGTTCTTCCATTTGTTGGTGTTCCTTGAGCAGTGGTTTGTAGTTCCCCTTAAAGAGGTCCTTCACATCCCTTGTAAGTTGGATTCCTAGGTATTTTATTCTCTTTGTAGCAGTTGTGAATGGGAGTTCACTGATGATTTGGCTCTCTGTTTGTCTATTATTTGTGTCTAGGAATGCTTGTGACTTTTGCACACTGATTTTGTATCCTGAGACTTTGCAGAAGTTGCTTATCAGCTTAAGGAGATTTTGGGCTGAGATTGTGAGGTTTTCTAAATATACAGTCATGTCATCTGCAAACAGAGACGATTGGATTTCCCCTATTCCTATTTGAATACCCTTTATTTCTTTCCCTTGCCTGATTGCCCTGGCCAGAACTTCCAATACTCTGTTGAATAGGAGTGGTGAGAGGTGGCATCCTTGTCTTGTGCTGGTTTTCAAAGGGAATGCTTCCAGCTTTTGCCCATTCAGTATCATATTGGCTATGGATTTGTCATAAGTAGCTCTTATTATTTTGAGATATGTTTCACCAATACCTAGTTTATTGAGAGTTTTTAGCCTGAAGGGCTGTTGTATTTTATCGGAGGCCTTTTCTTCCTCTTGCCTATTTCATTTCTTCCCACAAACTTGATACTTCTCCCCTGTTGTCACCTTCAACGGGTGACCTTTCTGTCCTGTTGGAGTGAGGAAACAGAGGAAATCAGAAGAGAACTTATGCAAGCGTCTATCATCATGCTTATATCTGTGCATCAGACCTACCAGCATGTATCTGTGCATGTACTCCATGTGGCCCACAAAGTCTAAAATATTTACTATCTGGCTGTGTACAGAAAAACTTAGTTAGCCTCTCTGTTCTAGGTACTTACACCCAAATGTTAACAATATCCTTGAGACTTCTCTTATTCTGGCACTGTCATCAAGGATTTTAGGCCTCCCCTTTAAAATATATTAAAAATCCAATTATTTTCACTGATCACCTGACAAAAGCCCTGGTCAGAACCGTTATCATCACTTGTCTAAATTATTGAAATAGCCTCTTAACAAAGTCCCCTGCAGCCACCCTGTAGTCTCTTCTTAACACAGGAAACCCCACTCACTTTTTCAAAACACTCCACAGTTTAAATAAACCCTGAAGTCCTGACAGTACAGGTAAGGCTTTATGGGATCTGGTCCCAAGTTACCTCTCTGATCTTATCTTCCTCACTGTGCTCCAGCCACCCTGGCCAACTGGCCGCTCCTCTAGTGTATTGTGCACACTCTTACCCCAGACCTTTTGTCTTTGCCATTTCCTCTTCCTGAAGGGCTTCCTCTCCACGTAGCCACATGTCTTACTCCATTGCCTGCTTCAAGCCTTTGGGTGTTTTCCTCTCACCGAGGCCTTCCATGACTGAGTTTCTTCCTTTCTGTCTCTTTATGGTATATATTTAAGGTGTAAAACATTGTGTTTTGATACACATAGTGAAATGACTACTACAGTCAAAAAACTTAACATACCCATCTCCTCACATAGTTACCTCCATGTACATGTGTGTGTGTGTATAAGAGTATCTGAAATCTACTCTCTTAGGAAATGTCCAGTACATAATATTATTGCAACTTTGTACCTTTTGACTTACATTTCCCCATATCCCCATCCTCATCACCCCTGCTAACCACTGTTCTCTTTGTTTCTATGTATCTGGCTTTTGGAATTTTTTGCTCTGCCTGAATCTAGCTTTTTTGATTCCATATATAAGTGAAATTGTGCAGTATTTTTCTGTGTCTGGCTTATTTCACATAATATAATGTTCTCTAGGTTCATCCATGTTGTCACAAATGGCAGGATGTCCTTATTTTTTTAAGACTGACTATTTCACACCACAATAAAGAAAATATACCACATTTTCTTTATTGATTAATCTATTGATGGACACTGGTTGTTTCCAAATCTTAACTATTGTAAATAATATTACAATGAACATAGGAGTGCAGATATCTCTACAAGATGCTGATTTCCCCTTGTTTGGGTGTATACCAGGAATAAGGATTGCTGGGTCATGTCATAGTTCTATTTTTAATTTTTTGAGGATGCTCCATACTGTTTTACATAATGACTGCACCAATTTACACCCATGACCATATTATTTAGAATTTCCAGCTGAACCTCCTTCTAGCATTACCCTTTCTCTGCCTAATTTCTCTCCTTATCACCTGCTACCTTTTAGCATGCTGTATTATTTTTTATTTTGCTTACTATCTTCCTTAGAATCCTGAGATCATATTTTTCTGTTTTGTCCACAGACGAATTCCTATTACTAGAACAATGTCTATTATTTAATATATACTTAGTGAATATTTGCTGAATAAATCAGCCCTGAGGCACTAGAGATCATGGAGTAGAGAGCTGGTCAGGAGACTGAAAGAAGGCCAGTCTGGCTAGATCCCAGAAAGGGAAGGAAGGGGAAGTGTACCAGGAGATGAGGCTGGAGAAATAGGTAGAGGCCAGAGCTTTGTAGGTCATACTTCCCTCTAAGGGATGTGGGAAACCACTGAAGGATATTAAGCAAATTTGAGTTTTTGAAAATGACACTGGCTCAAGCACTGAGGCATGTAGAATGCTCTAGAGGGAACTAACAGTGACTCCAGGGAGACCAGTTAAGGGGCTGGCACCTCTTTTGTTGCCTTTTGCTGAGATACGAACACTAGAAGGAAGGGCATACCAAGTCTGGGTTATCTGACAGCCATGTAGAGCTACCATTCGACAGCCAGCTATGTGCTTCTGGAGCTTAGAGGAGAAATCTGAATTAGATAGTTAAATCTGGCATTACTACCTTTGAGATGGCAAATGCACTCATTGACAAGGCTGAGATCATCTTGGGTGAAGTTATTGAGGGAAAACAATAAGGGTCCCAGAACTGAGCCTTGGGGAGCCCTTACCTGCTAGAAGGAGACACAGAAGGAAAGGGCTCAGGAAGAAGAATGGGGAGATAGGCACACAGAGCAAGGAAAGAGAGTCCCAGAACTGAACCTTGGGGAGCCCTTATCTGCCAGAAGGAGACACGCAAGGAAGGGGCTCAGGAAGAAGGCTGGGGAGGTAGGCACACAGAGCAAAGCAAGAGAGTATCGCTTAGCAAGTCTCGAAAGTGGGACATGGATAAATAAAATTTTGATCAGGTCAAAAGAGTCAAAACCTCAGAGCATGCAGCTCTGGGAAGAAATCTAGCTGCGCTCCAAAGCAGGGAGTACTTTAGAAGTCAAAGAGCAATTCTGGGAGCCCCCAGAGTGAAAGGGCCAAAAAAAGCAAAGGATGCCAAAGAGTCTAAAGACTAATTAATTATTTTTTAAGATTACTTATTTCTGTTCAAAAGAAATAACAACCAAATAAAATCCTTTTGCCGTACACATCCCTTTATTCTGTGAATATTTAGTGCCCACAACAATTCTCTGTGTACAATCCTGAGGAGGGTGGGGAAGGGAGGGTTACTCAAATGACATATGCAACGCTGACCCTGCTCTCAAAGAGCTCTTGTTTCTCCTTGCGTTTAGATTCCTGATACCCATTGCATTCCAGCAGACCAACCGCCCTGTGCCAGTTGTGTATTCACTTAACACTGAATTTCAGCTCTGCAATAATGAGAAGGTGTTCCTAATGGATCCCAATACATCTGATATGTCACTGGCAGAAATGGATTACAAAGGAGCCTTTTCAAAAGGTAAGTTGCTTCCTCCACCTGCAGAAGGAGGTTCTGCCTGAGAAGCTTTTGGTAAGTTGCTGGACTGGCATCTCTGCTCATAAGCTCTCAGTCAGCTCCCCAGTAAAGATCCCCCAGGGTTGGTTCCAGGACAGCCAGGATAGAATCAAGGAACAGGCCCATTTCATGCTGTTTCAAAATCAAATCAATCACACACTTGGCACTATAATAATTGGCAGTGTGATGTCATGGAAAAGCAATGGTCTGAGTAGCAAGAAGACTGGAGTTTCCGATCAGATTCTAGCACATTGTCTAACTCTGGGTCAGTTATTTTCTCAACTCTCCAATTCCATTGCCTCCCAGTCTCAAAGGAATGCCAAACATGTGTGTTCTCCATCATGCTTTCTCTGCTGGAAATGGCTCACTTCATGGTCACTTCTCCATCCATTTGCCACAGGCTGGATTCTATCCTATCTTTCTCTTGTCAATGACACCAAATCGATGCATTCTGGCACTTTTTTCCTGTTGGGTTTCCTTTGCATCAGCTTCACCTGACACCATCTTGCCTCTCAGATGAGTTCTTCTCACTCTCCTGTCCCTGGCCTCCATGCTCTGCCCCTTCCATGTTAGTGTCCCCAGGTTCCATGCTTGGCTCATTCTATTCCTACTCTGAGTGCTGCCTCTGGTCATCCCCATGGCTTGGGCCATCCCTTTACCCTGAACTTCTTACACTCTTACTGTTCTGTGGCCATTCGATTTGACCTCATCCTGGATCTCTCCGAGCTTCATTTCTATGTTTTCACATGCAGATATGAAACTATTGAAGCTCTCCAAGCAGCATGTCTTTCAGACACCTAGAGATGCCTGAGACTGGACTTGTCTCCTTCCAAGCATGGTCCTCCCACATCTGCTACTCTACTGACTGCATCACCATCCTCTGTGTGCCCCAACCAAAAATCTCAGGGTTATCCTCAACTTCCCCTTCCTACATCCCACGTCCCATCTATCATTAAGATGAGTGGAATCTGATTCCTAGACATTTCTTGAGTTCATCCTCTTGCCTCACAGCTATATTTTAGATGCCTATCTCTAACTAGAGGATTAAAATAGCCCCTACCAGGTCTCTGTGACTTAAGTCTCTTTGTCCTTGACCCATTCGCCATGTTTCTAAGGCCCAAGTGTGTTATTACATTTCTGTTTAAAACCCTCCAGTGTTTCTTGTTACTTATATATTTGAGTCCAGCCTCCTCAGCACGGTTTGTCTATCTCCCCAGGAGCCTCTCCTGCCAGAGCTTCTATACACCCTCCACTCTTGTCACACTGACTTACTTAGCACGACATAGTAAATGTTTGGGATGAGCATTTGGAATTAGCTGGATTTGTGCTGATTCCAAAATCCTCCTTCCGCTACATCATTGCTGTGGAACCTTGGATAAGTTACTAAAATGGGAATAATAATTGAAGCTATCTTTTGGGCTCTTGGGAGGATTAAGTAAGTTAATTGCATGTAAAGAGCTTGGTGCCATAACCAACACATAGGAAACAGTGCCTACACCAGGACTTACACCCTTGAAGCATTCAGTAATTAGTACATGGACTTTTTTTTTTTTTTTTTTTTTTCCTAGAATGTTCTCTCCTGCCTCTCACTCCCACCCCAAATGCACTATCTGACAAATGCCTACGTGTGTTTCAGGATACTGCTCAAATATCATCTGTCTTGAAATTCTTCCATACCATTCCCTAGGCAGATTTCTATACTTGGTTTCATGCTCTCTTAATATGACATACCTTCCTCTATTATAGAATGTAACAGTATAGCATTTGGGTGATTAATAGGGTATTGTGGTGGTTTGGTTTGAGAGCATAGTATCTTGACTAGAAATCCCACCCTCACCATTTGCTTGCTTTGTGACCTTCAGCAAATCATTTAGCCCCACTCAGTGCCAAGTTTCTCATCTGCAAATTGTGAGCACTACATGAGTTATTGCATGAGAGGACTTGGTATAGTACCTGGCAAATAGTATAAGTTTGATAAATGTAAGCTATTTCAATCAATCACTTTGTGTTTGTTTCCACCCTCTCAACTGCATCTCACACACCTTGGTATCTCCTATGCAAAACATAATACTTTGTTTCCCTTAAATGCTTAATTAATGCTTATTGAAAAAATAAAAAAGAAGCAATAAATGTTCCCTAGCAAGAAAACTCAGAGAGAAAAAGAAAAGAATAAAAAAGAAGCAATAAATGAATAAATGAGTATTTTAGGGGCACATGGAATCATGGAGCTCTTCAGAGAAAGGTGCTTTTCACGCTAAGGGAGCATGTTTAACCCTTTCAACCCTTGACATTTGTTTTTCTTTCATCTTAAAGTCTGACCTAATTAATGCCTTTCAATCTTTTCAGGTCAAATCCTTTATGGCCGAGTACTTTGGAATCCAGAACAAAACCTTAATTCTGCTTACAAACTCCAGCTGGAGAAAGTCTATCTTTGTACGGGCAAGGATGGCTATGTCCCTTTCTTTGATCCCACGGGGACAATCTACAATGAAGGGCCCCAGTATGGATGCATTCAGCCAAACAAACACCTAAAACACAGATTCCTGCTGTTGGTATGCTAAGTGTTCTCACTATTAGTGTGAAAGAGCAGACACTTGAGCAGATTTCCTCAGCTATGATTTCTCCCTAAAGTAGATAGAGCCCACTCTTGATAGTTTCCTCTCTATATATGTTTGTGTTGTTGTTTCTTTCAGATCAGCTAAATACTAGTATATATGTGGTGGTTATTGTGGGTAACAAGACAAGCTTCTTTTGACGTTCTAGGAAGAGGAAACTCTAGGCCAGTGTTTCTCAGAGTATGGTTCAGAGACCTGGAGTGTCCCCATATTCTTTCAGGGAGTCTACAGAGTCAAATTTACTTTCAAAATAATATGATGATGATGCTTTTTTTTTTCATACTTATTCCCTCATGAGTTTAGAGAGTTTAAAAAGTTTATCAATACAATTTCAGATTCCACATTGTAACGAATCTTTAAAAAATAACCACTCACCAAGTTTTGATTTAGTATCAAAAAAGAGGCAGGGTGTGGGTGGCTCATGCCTGTAATCTCAACACTTTGAGAGGCTGAGGTGGGAGAATCACTTAAGCTTAGGAGTTTGAGACAAGCCTGAGAAACATAAGGAGACCCCATATCTACAAAAAAAGATTTGAAAATTAACTGGGCTTGGTGGCATGCACTTGTAGTCACAGCTACTTGGGAGGCTGAGGTGAGAAATCACTTGAGCTTGGGAGGTCAAGGATGCAGTGAGCCAAGATTGCAACACTGCACTACAGCCTGGGCAACAGAACGAGACCCTGTCTCAAAAAAAAAAAAAAAAAAAAAAGAAAAAAAAGAAAAAAAAAGCCATGATTATTTGAAAAAGCTATTAACCACATAGCTTTATGAGGCCAGATTTTCTTCATACACTTTAGACAAAACTGCATATCACAACTGATGGAATTCAGAAGCAGTTATGAGAATCTAGCTTTTTCCCTGAGATTACAAAAATGTAAAACATTGCCAGCTCTCTTTATTGGGAGAGGGAATGAATTTAGGTATTTTCACTAAAAAATATCTTACTTAACATGTAACGAGTTTCTTGTCAGTTTAAAATGAATTAATAAGTAAACACTTAAAATTTTTAACACAGTAAATGTTGATAGATGTAAGTCACATAAACAAAAACTCTCTGGGGTCCTTGATTTTTAAGTGTGTAAAGGGTCCTGAGACCAAATAACTTGAGAATTATTGGGCTAGAATAGCCCACTTTTTTGCATTTGGAGATCACAAAAGCCACCACATGTCCTTTTTGAAAAGGCTGGTGGGTTGCCAGCGGTAGTGTATTAGTCTGTTCTCGCGCTGCTAACAACGACATGCCTGAAACTGGATAATTTATAAAGGAAAGAGGTTTCGTTGACTCACAGTTCAGCATGGCTGGGGAGGCCTCAGGAAACTTACAATCATAGCAGAAGGGGAAGCAAATACATCCTTCTTCCCATGGCGGCAGCAAGGAGAAGTGCTGAGCAAAGGGGAAAAAGCCTCTTAAAAAACCATCAGATCTCATGAGAACTCACTCACTATCACAAGAACACCATGGAGGTAACTGCCCCCATGATTCAATTACTTCCCACCGGGTCCCTCCCATGACACATGCGGATTATGGGAACTATAATTCAAGATGAGATTTGGTGGGGACACAGCCAAACCATATCAGGCAGCCACAGACTTAAGGAGAGGGCTTCGCAACACACACTTTCCCAACCCAACCTAAAGCCAGGAGCGATGAGTACTTTTCTCTACCCAGTCACTGCCACCTACCAATATAGTGGAACCATCTTTCTAAATCTTGCATTTCTTTTTTCTGAAATCCTAGGACCGCAATCAGCCAGAGGTAACTGATAAGTACTTCCATGATGTGCCTTTTGAGGCTCACTTTGCCTCTGAGTTGCCTGATTTCCATGTGGTCAGTAGCATGCCAGGTGTGGATGGATTTACTCTAAAAGTAGATGCACTCTATAAGGTGAGTTTGATGAGAAGAACAGAAGCTTAAGATCAAGTCTACTTTAAAGTTTGAAGAAAAAAAAAAAGGAAGAGAACTGCAACATCTCTGGATTCTTCATCATTCTGCCATTCTTGCTAGCAGATCTTTTCTTATTATTGTTAAGCTTATCACCTACCCAAAATTTTCACATGTATCCCCAGTAGACCAAAACAATGATACAATTATTTAATTTGCATATAGTCACTTGTCACTGTGCACATCATGGCTGCATGCGACACTCTAGTTTTTCCTAAGTTCTTTTATATTGCATCCCTTTTTGGTTCTATGCTAGACCAGCTGATTTTCAAAGACATATGAAAAACATTTAACAAAATCATAATACAATACAGCAATTTAGAATGGCAAGAATTACTACTATTTGATAAACAAAAATACCTTAAGTCTCAGCAATGAACATGAACTTTCAAGATCAAATTTCACTTTTTTTCTGTCTCCAAATATTAATCTATGACCCTTCAGAACTATTATCACACTTCAGAAGTTATTTCAAAACCATGAAGGGTTTTAATGGAGAAAGATGAGGGGGAGATAAAATACTTGATGTTATAGCCTGATCCAGAAAGTGTTTAGAAAATGTTTGTCACATGGCTGGGCGCGGTGGCTCAAGCCTGTAATCCCAGCACTTTGGGAGGCCGAGACGGGTGGATCACGAGGTCAGGAGATCGAGACCATCCTGGCTAACACGGTGAAACCCCGTCTCTACTAAAAAAAATACAAAAAAACTAGCCGGGCGATGTGGCGGGCGCCTGTAGTTCCAGTTACTCGGGAGGCTGAGGCAGGAGAATGGCGTAAACCCGGGAGGCGGAGCTTGCAGTGAGCTGAGATCCGGCCACTGCACTCCAGCCCGGGCTACAGAGCGAGACTCCGTCTCAAAAAAAAAAAAAAAGAAAGAAAAAGAAAAAAAAATAAAATGTTTGTCACATATCTGTGTATTATACACACAGTATATGTTTAGTGAATATTTTGTTGAATGACTCCATTTTCACTGAAATTCACCAATAAATAGTAAATTGACATAACATAATTGAAGGTCACTATAAATAAATGTGGTTTTTAATGCTATTATTTCACTGCTCTCAATAAAGACAGACAAATATAAGCATTCACTTAGCGAAAGAGACCATGAAAGATAATTCCTTAGGCTATTCCGTGTACACATAGGGAAACAAAAAAAAAAAAGAATGTGAGTAGCTGACTCAAGATCATCTTAATTTGGAAATAAAATAGAACCCATATTTGGTTCAGTTCTCTATGTATTAGTAAACACCAATCATTGCTAATGCTTTTCTGGAAATCAGTTATCTATCAAGGCATATAGTGGCAATTATCCTTCCATTTCCTTTCTTCAGAGGTGTTCTGTGGGCAAGAATGACATGTTCGGTTTGTCCCCCTGCAGGTGGAAGCAGGACACCAGTGGTATCTCCAGGTCATCTACATCATTGGCCCCGACACCATCTCAGGGCCCCGGGTCCAGCGCTCTCTCACAGCTCCACTCAGACGCAACCGAAGGGACCTCGTGGAGCCCAGTGGCAGGCTGACCCTTGATGATTCCCTCATCTATGACAATGAAGGAGACCAAGTCAAGAATGGCACCAATATGAAGTCCCTGAATCTGGAGATGCAAGAGCCAGCGGTAGCTGCGTCCCTGTCACAGACTGGGGCATCCATTGGCAGTGCTCTGGCTGCGATCATGCTTCTACTTCTGGTGTTTTTGGTGGCTTGTTTCATTAACAGGAAATGCCAGAAACAGAGGAAGAAGAAGCCCGCAGAGGACATTTTGGAGGAATATCCTCTGAATACTAAGATAGAAGTGCCCAAGAGGCACCCGGACCGGGTGGAGAAGAACGTAAATAGACAGTACTGCACTGTGCGGAACGTCAACATCCTGAGCGAGCCTGAGGCGGCTTACATGTTCAAAGGTGCTAAAGTAAAAAGACTGAATCTAGAAGTCAGAGTTCACAACAATTTACAAGATGGAACAGAAGTTTAATGGAGGAGACCTGTGTGTATTTTTTTCTAAAATCATTTTTATAAAATGGGGGGAAATACTGGTATTTTTATAATCTCACAGATGACAAAGGGAAAACTATAGCTTTGAGTGGCAGACGGCACACATCACATGCATCAACTCACAACTGAGCTACCTCATTCAACAAAGAACCACTGAGACCTCCAGAATGTTAGAGTTATTTCCATAGATCCCTGTAATCGTGTCAACAGCTGTACACAGCTCCTTCTGTAAGGCTGGTCTTAGAAAACAAATACTTTAGTATCAGGACAGGAGTCGAACAATTAGGTTAGCAGATGGAGATGAGAGGACTGGGTACTGTACCATGGCAGATCTCAGAGAGAAGAAGTAGGTACAGGGCCTTTGGTTCCCTCCCCCAGTCCCAGCTTTCTCCTACAGGGCTTTTCCTCAACCCCCAGACAGCAGAGTATGAACTGCCGACACCCAGATTCCATTAAAAATTCTACTAATCGACACAACACATATATTTGCTCATGATTTCCACTTGACAGCGTATGCTCCTTGGCCTCTAATTGTACTTTGCTTTTCAGAGCCCTTTTTACCTGGGGATTTCAATGTGCTTAAGTAGAATCCTCTGAAAACCATGGGAGCCTCCGCCTCCTCAGGCACAGAGAACTCCCTCCTACAAAGTGGGAGACTGAAACCTGAGTTAAGGAGGGGCCTGGCAGGTGTATCAGAGCACATTAGTGATGCCCTTCACCCCAGGGAGGTGTCTTTGTTCCCAACTGGTTTACGTGGCACTGAGACATCCCTCCCTGGCCAAGGATGCTGCAAAACAGATCAATGTACTATGGCCTTTTAATTCAACATTGCCGTAAATACTTTAAAGAAAACCTGCCACACTTTCCTGCTACTCCAGGCTTTGCCCAGTCCCGTAATAGACAATCCATGTGCTTTGCTAGCTATGGGTTTTTATTGTGTTAGTGCTTCTGGAGAGTAAGTGATTCATTTGAATAAGGCAAATTAGGAGAAAGCCCAGGTTGGGGTGAAATAAGACTTAACAGATACATGCTGGTTCTCCTTGCTGTGTGAGACACAGCAGACAGAGGCACTGTTCCTGGTGCAGTATTTCAGGGATTTCTCTTTGAGGGGTTCTTTTCTGGTAGCTCAGGCAATTATTTTTACCATATCAGCACATGACAAGGCCATGAACACATGGCTCTAAAATAATTTAGTGTTGAAGTATCAGCTTAACTATTTTGTGTAGGCTACACACAGCTTGCTTTTGTTTCTCTTGTTTCTGCCTTATTGGCAGAAACATAAGCATGCATGCCATGTTGTTTTGAATTGGAGGCACGGTTTCATTATTCAAGAGTAAAAGACATGTCCTCTTCTGATGCATGGCACACCACAGTCACCAAGCAAATAATGGAGCCTTCACATTGTGTAATATATGTATGAGAATGACTCAAGCTCTTTGAGAACATTCCAAACTAGTAACATTTCGCTACGAAAAGCTAGAAAGGATGAACTGTGAAAGGTTCTAGGCAGCTCTGTGAGACTCCAAGATCCTTGAAAGTAGGACCTTTGTGAGCCACGCCTTTCATTCTTCAGCAGTGCCTTGCGTGTAACAAGCACTCCAGAAATATTTGTTGAATGAATGAATGGTGTCATGGGTGAATGATAGGGGAATAAATTTAGGAAGGGAAAGTGAGAGAGTATGGTGGCAATATCACAAGGGAGGAGAGAGGAAAACAATTATCTTCTCTACTTGGATTATGAGATAATCTTTTACTTGGAGCAAAGAAACACTGCTTTACAAAGGCATGACTCTGACAGTGGTCCTAAGGAAGCATGAACAGAAAGTTCATAATAATGTATCAGCAGCAGATGAGATTATGAATTGGCATCCAGAACAGGAGATTTAGAGGAAAATCTGATTTAGCATTCTGGAATGAGTGTCAGGTTTTCAGGAGAGAATGAATTGGGTAAGTCCAGAGTCTGAAACTCCTGACTGGTGAGATGCTACTTAAGACCAGCTTGGACAATTCAGGGCAGAACTCCTATATCAGCCTCATGGACACCCATAATTGGTATCTCATGGCTGGAGAGCTGATCAGGCAGGGTACAGAATCTCCAGAACAACCTAGAGAGTGAATGCTAATTTGTAGAGGGAATTTCCATTGGGTCCATTATTTGTAACTGTGTAACTGCTCCAAGTGCCAGAATGCTTACACGTTAAAGCAGAACCTTTCCATTTGCCCAAATATTCTTCTTGCACACCCCTTCCATTACTGCTGAATGGGAAGAGTGCAGAGGTGGCAGAAGGAAGCTAGAGTGGGAAGGACTAAAGACTGAGCCCCAGAGTGCTCCCAGCAACTGCCACGTACAAGGTTGGAAATGACAAGGGCAAGAGTGAGATACGAAACTGTGTGTGAAAGGAAAGCCCTTGCAGTATTTCTGCCCGCCTTTCTACATGTACGTTATTGAATGCCAGTACTTCTCTAGTGGATGCACACTTGTTAAATAGTGTTAAGAGATGTAGAGATAGAATATACCCCTTTGATGTAGAATTATTCATTTGGTTTGTTTCATACTTCATCATAGGAATCAAGTAATTTGATGACTAATGTGGATTATATTTCAGTCAAAGCTCTGCTTTCAATTTCTCTGATTTGCTCACTAATGCCTTGTGTGTGTTTTACTAACCTTTTATATCTTGCCTTCAAGTGAGAAGGAACAAACAACTCTCAGTGGTTGCTACTTGCTATTATATGCTGGCTGTGAAGGTTAAAAGAAAGAATGGTCTGCACCATTTTTTCTGCCTCGCTGCCCTTTTATTGTACCCCAGGCCTCCTAGAGGACTCCTGCAGATTCTGTTGTTGGGTGGGAAATAGTGTTGCAATGTGTTTGCACAGTCTTATGATATTCAGTCTCAGTCTGCTATAGGTATTTGTTATTCTTGGATACTACACACCTGCTCGGACTGAGTAAACATTTGTGGTGCTGTCAACCTGATTTCTTGACTCTCAAATGATTTTTGTATTTCAAATATGAATTTGTGTGTTATGAATTTCTGATTTCTCCAGTAGTATATGCCACTATATAAATTTGTATTAATAAATGACATTCTGGTTGTTTTTTGGTTTTCCTATGTTCTTTTTAGATTGTATCTCTTATTAATATAGACATTGCCATTAAGATGGCAAAATTCAAGCTAAAATTTGAAGCAGTCTTTTGGAGAAAACCCTTCTAATGAGGGTGAATCTGAGATACTCATTAACTGTGTTCAGAGTAAGATGCTGAATAAATTATATGTTCCCAGATTATCATAGGTCTTCTGTGGCAATCAGTTGAAATTCTGAGACAAAGAAGAATAATTAAAATTTCCATGTGCCATATAATAAGATGATGTTTGTATTTATTATCAAAACTTCTAAAGAGACGTGATATAGTATGAGGGTGGCTTATGTCCTTCTGTGCACATGCAAATATTTGAGCATACATCATCGACCCTGGGAAAGACCAAAGCTCCAAACGAGTTTATAGGCTCATGAAGGGAAAAATCACAGAGTCAAAATGGAACTGTACCCAGTTGGTCTTTGCATTCCGCAAGCCTGTGCATTTATGTGCCTTTCCCTTCGGATAAAACAAATAACTGCCAATAACAGTGACCAGCAGGGCTCTGTTGGCACATTTGCAAACTCAGCAAGAGTTGAGAAAGCATGTTTATAGAAAATCTGGGGAAGGGATGCCACAACCAATCCTGGAAGTTGCGGAGATGCTGCCAGGAGCTTAATGTAAACTTCCAGTCCTCAGCATTTCCTGTGATTATCCATTGCCTTAGAGCAGACTCTCTGCCCTGGAGTTCATTTCTCTAGAGTGCAGAGAAACTACCAGGAACCAATCTAAGAATTGTTAGGATTGTCTATAAAAATGCTTCTGAGACTGGAAATGTCATGGCCATAAAATTGAGGGATCTTGAGGAGTAGTAGCAGAAAATGAGTTCCCATTTAGAATTTAAAATGTCTCATAGACTGCTTTTGAAGAAATGTACT
Organism: Rhinopithecus roxellana; assembly: GCF_007565055.1. Classification (NCBI taxonomy): domain Eukaryota; kingdom Metazoa; phylum Chordata; class Mammalia; order Primates; family Cercopithecidae; genus Rhinopithecus; species Rhinopithecus roxellana. Next base: position 34,725,067 of record NC_044550.1, on the reverse strand, counting down.
GGGAGTGGTGGAAGAAGACTATATTTGGAATGTGTTATTAAGTTCAGCTATGTGAAATTGATGATTTGATAGGTTAAAAATAGTCCAGTATCAATAGTTTTGTATGTCTCAACCTAATATTAAGATACCACAATCTGTAATAGAGATTCTGTCCCCAAATGAGCCACAGAGAACTCTTACCTAGAACCCTGTGCACTGAGAGTAGCTAATGCCCCGGGATTGTTACAGGGACTATATCAAATGATATATTGGGCATATCTGGCAATGCTCCAATCAAGAACAATGACTCCCTTATATTCTGTACCTCATTCAGTCTTCATAACAACCCCATAAGACATAGTTGTCCTGGATAATTTCCTTTGAAAGTTTTATATGAATGTCAGAATTTCAAATCTTTGAAGGCCTTCACAAACACAACTTGTTGATTTAAAATGGTCCCAAGCTCCTATAACCTAAATTTAATGCTTGTCATGAAAAGTTACATCACTTGATTGATACAACAAAATAGACCTATGCTGCAACCGTCTCTAAAAAAGCTGGCATAATTTTATCCCTAGGCTCATCTTGGTTTAAGGCCAAGTTCCAAGACTACTCAGCAAGTTTTATAAAAGTTATTAGAATGTCAGTCTCTGGAATAATTTTCATAAATTTTAAAAAAACTAGCATCAAGATATCTCAGTTCCAAGACTGCTCAGCAAGTTATAGAAGTTATTCAAATTTCAGTCTCTGGAATAAGTTTCATAAATTGTTAAAAACTAGTATCAAGCTATCTCCCTTAAACATCCCACTAAGGAATGCTTTACAAATGAACCAGTGCTGGATACTAGCAACTCCCAAGAGTCCCTGTGCTGCTGATTCTGTTTGCTGCACACTCAATCTGCCCTGCCCTGTGCACTGGGAAACCGACTTTTTATCAACTGCTTCTTCAAGGCTCCATTGCCTCTCGGCTTCTGGTTGAGGTTGGCCAAGTGGAACGACCGATGAGAGACAAGACGATGTGTGTTTCGCCTCCTCCCTGCTTCCTTCTGCCTTGTGATTCTGGGGTGGCTGCATCCCTCCCTGGCCACAGGTCTCACGGGTTCTGATGAAACCCCTTCCTTCCCTTGCCCATGCAAGGCTAGAGGTAGTCATAATTTCATCCTGTCCCTAGTCCTTGGAGACTATATCATCCCTGTGGATACCTAGCCAAACTCTGCCCATGCGTTTGTAAATAGTTCCTTTATTTGACTCTTTTTTCAGACCCTTTGAGTATGCTGTCTCTTTCTGTCCAAACTCTTATACAGTCCTTAAATTCAGTGCCGTTTGGTTCCACTTCTCTAGTGTAAATCACAATTAAATAGCTGAACTCAAATCTTGTCTCAATTTCAAATTTGTTTGTTATTGTAAAGAGTGATGTGCTGATAAATGCTTCACAACTGACCTTTGGGGTAAAGGGAGGCTCAATTTATAGTATTTCCTAGTTTTTGTGTTGTATATACTCCCATCATAGCTGAATACAACCCACTAGAATAATTTCACTGAATGTGGAGTTGGGAAGAGATACACAGAAGTACAACTTTATGCACTATTGTCACCACATGGATGCAATAAACACAACCTGGAAAGCATCAACAATAATAAAATATAGTGAAATAATTAGGAAGTGGTTAATTTTGAGTACCTATTACCTTTGTTTTTAACATAATTTATTCAATTATATTTATTTAACTTGTAATAATGTCTACATTTAATACTGGCTGTGAAATAACTGAAAATTCAGGAATTGGCTTTCACACGCTGGTATAACCCAGCTCCAACACATCACTGTAACAGCAACTATGTATTTAACAGCCACAATCACGTAATCAGTTAGTTTTTCCTTCACATTTTACCATATGTTCGAAATATATCTCAATAACTTTGCTTTAAAATTTTTTATTTGGCTGTTAAATTGTTCTGTTGATCAGGGTGCTATAAGAAAATTTGCTTTTTACTAACCTGTAAAGTTCTGTGTATTCAGAATAATGAAAGTTTTATTAAATGACCTTTCTGAATTCTTTTTCTGGATAACCATAAACCTGGATTCTAACAGCATCATCTAATATTTCCTTCCAAGAAAACTCATCCTTTGGGGGAAAAAATAGTTTTATAATATGCCATGACCTGTTTCTAGTATAAATGGTGGTAATAGGGCTATTGATACAACTAGAAAAAGTCAAAAAATGATAAAAGTGCATTTGTTAAAGTTACCATCCTGAAATCAAAGAAGTTAAATTCTGAATGATTTAAACAATTAAAATAAAGCCTACATGTAAAACATCATCTGTTACTCATTTTCTTCTGGCTACAAATCTAGCCCTATTAATTCCTAGTTGCCTGGAATACAACTCGTAGAACTTACTGAGTCCCTCTGAGCCTGTCTCTCTGTATCTGCAAAATAGAGGCAATCAAATAATTTACAGCTGGTTGGTAAGCATGACATAGGTCACGTATGTAAAGTGCATTACCCAATGTCTGGCACAAATAACAATAAATATTTTCCACTCATTTCATGCTAATCTCAGAATTTTTCAAGGTAACATGGGATTTGTTTATTGTGGTGAAGTCTGAATGGGAGTCAGGAATTACTATGCAGAACAGAATGCACAACACCATCCTATCTTCTCTCGTGCAGAAAGCTCATTACTTTGGATTTGTAAATCTGAGAGGGCTCCCAGGGCACTGGCCTTTTAAGCATGACCATCTCTGCCTTTTCCATTGTAGCTCCTCTTAAACCAGTGGTTCTCAAACTTTAGGGTGCATCAGAATCACTTGATGGAGTAGGGTTTCAGGGAATTTGCATTTCTAATGAGTTTCCAGGTCCCAGGACTCAGCTTTAAGGACCAAGACTGTAATCTCTTCAGCTCACACTCAAGCAGCTCCAGCCATGCTTATCCTGATTCAAGCAACTGCTGCGTCAGTTAAAGGGCCAGCATATAGGCCGGGCGCAGTGGCTCACGCCTGTAATCCCAGCATTTTGGGAGGCCGAGGCGGGCGGATCACAAGGTCAGGAGATCAAGACCACGGTGAAACCCCGTCTCTACTAAAAATACAAAAGATTAGCCGGGCGCGGTGGCGGACGCCTGTAGTCCCAGCTACTCGGGAGGCTGAGGCAGGAGAATGGCGTGAACCCAGGAGGCGGAGCTTGCAGTGAGCTGAGATCTGACCACTGCACTGCATCCTGGGCAACAGAGCGAGACTCCATCTCAAAAAAAAAAAAAAAAAAAAAAAAAAGCCAGCATATATAATACTGCTGAAAGACTAGGAAAAAAAAAAAAGTATTCAGCCTGGCATGGTAGCTCACGCCTGTACTCCCAGCACGTTGGGAGGCCAAGGTGGGAGGATCACCTGAGGTCAGGAGTTCAAGACCAGCCTGGCCAACATGGTGAAACCCTGTGTCTTCCAAAAATGCAAAAAAATTAGCAGGGCTTGGTGGAGAGCGCCTGTAATCCTAGCTACTCAGGAGGCTGAGGCGGGAGAATCGCTTGACCCTGGGAGGTGGAGGTTGCAGTGAGCCGAGATGGCATCACTGCCCTCCAGCCTGGGTGACAGAGCAAGACTCTGTCTCAAAAAAAAAAAAAAAAACTATTCACGCAGCTTAAGTTTCTATTAATATACAAACACCTAAATGGCAATTTGTTAGTCCCAATCCTATCTCCAAATTAATACTTTCACTAAAAGTTTTTTCCAGAATGAATAGAAATAGGGGCCGAGAGCAGTGGTTCACACCCATAATTCCAGCACTTTGGGAGGCCAAGGCAGGCAGATCACTTGAGGTCAGGAGTTTGAGACCAGCCTGGCCAACAAGGTGAAACCCTGTCTCTATTAAAAATTTTAAAATTAGCTGGACGTGGTGGTGGTGGGGTGCTGTAGTCTCACCTGCTTGGGAGGGTGAGGTGGGAGAATTGCTTGAACCCAGGAGGCAGAGGTTGCAGTGAGATTGTGCCACTGCACTCCAGCCTGGGTGACAGAGTGAGACACTGTCAAAAAAAAAAAAAAAAAAAGAGAGAGAGAAAGAAAAACAGAGAGAGAGAAGAAAGAAAGAAGAAGAAAGAAAGAAGGAAAGAAAGAAAGAAGAAAAAGAGAAAGAGAAAGAAAGAAAGGAAAGAAAGAAAGAAAGAAAGAAAGAAAGAAAGAAAGAAAGAAAGAAAGAAAGAAAGAAAGAAAGAAAGAAGGGAAGAAAGAAGGGAAGAAAGAAAGAAAGAGGGCAATTTATACTATGATTGAGAACTATAGAACACAGCAACTTAAATATGGAGAACTTCAATTTACCCTTGAAGATAAAAGGGGTAGTGCAAGGTAAGAATTCTTTCAAACGATAATGTGTGCAATCAAGTCAAATTGTGTTGCCTCCTTCCCTGACTGTCTCAGTCTTCTTACCATCCTTCTCCCCCAAAAGCCTGCTATGTTTTAAATTCTTTCCCCATAGCTTAACACAATATATAAAATAACAAGGTATCATGTATTTCAAATAGGCTTTCCTTTTTAGAACAGTTTTTAGGTTCCTTCTTTTGATCTGATATTAGCAATTTGTGTCCTTTAGGTTCCAAGCAAAACTGAGTAGAAGGTACAGAGATTTCCCAAATGTCCCCTGCCCCCACATACGCATAGTCTCCTCTGTTATCAACACCATCCACCAGAGTAGTGTATTTACAACTGGTGAACCTACATTGACATATCATTATCACTGAAGTTCATAGCTTACATTATGGTTCACTCTTGGTGTACATTCTATGGATTTTGACAAATGTATAATGATATGTATCCACCATTATATCATACAGAGTATTTTCACTCTAAAAATCCTCTGTGCTCCACCTGTTCACCCTACCTCCCCTCAACTCCTAGAAACCATTGATGTTTTTACTGTCTCCATAGTGTTGCCTTTTCTGGAATGTCATATAGTGGGAATCATAGTATGTAGCATTTTCAAATGGGCTTCTTTCTGTTAGTAATATGCATTTAAGTTTCTTCCATGGGTTTTTATAGCTTGATAGTTAATTTCTTTCCAGCGCTGAATAAAATTCTATTGTATAGATGTATCACAATTTATTTATCCATTCACCTACGAATTACATCTTGGTTGCTTCCGAGTTTTGATACTTATGAGTAAAGCTACTGTAAACATCTATGTGCAGGTGTTTGTAGCGGTAAGTTTTCAATTCCTTTGAGTAAATACATAAGGAGCCCAGTGATGACTGAGTGTAAGCAATACTTTTTACTTATGTGGTCTTGGATAAATCACTTCACTTTTCTAAGCTTCAGTTTCCTCTTCTGCAAATTGCGATAAAAATAGCGCCTCCTAGAGTTCCCTTGAAGATAAAAGACGTAAGGTATTCAAGCACTTACTTCAATACCTGATAACCCAATACATGGTAACTTTTTATTATCTTCTACATCCTTCCGCACACAACTGCTCATAATTCCCTCATACGAGCAGGGCTTTATTCTTTTAGCCTCGATGATTTGTTGTGCTTTTCCAAATGCCTAGAATGCCCTTCCAGGTTACCGTCTCCCTGAGCCTTTAGTTGGAATCCTCATACTAGAGGGTCAACACGTTTAGAAGAGGAATTACTGAAATAGTTGAGTTCCAAACAGTAGCTCTGGCATTTACTGTCTGTGTAAATTTGCCGAAGTTACCCAACGTCTCTGTATCTCAATTTCCTCACCTATAAAATGGGGATAATAGTGTCTACCTCATAGAGTTGTTGTCGGAGACACTTCAATGGCAAAAACCGCGATTACTTTTGCACCAACCTAATAAATCCGCTCATATTCCTAAAGACGTTAGAACAGTGCCTGGTACAAAGTAAATGCCCGATCAATGTTACTGAGTATTATTAATGTTAGGTGACCGCCACCTATGCCGCGCAGTGAGTTCCTTAGGTGTGGGGACAGTCTAATCTCCGAATCCACACTGCCTAGAACAAAATAAGCATTGCAGTACATTTGAGAAAGTAAAGGTGTAGTGGAAACCGAGGGCGAAATGAGGACGTAGGGAGAAAAGGGTGGAGAAGCTTAGCGACCCGTGAGGGAGCAGAGCTGGGGCGAGTGTGTAACAGGGATGGAGCCCGGCGGCAGCAGGGCGCGGCTTCCCTTTCCCGGGGCCTGGGGCCGCAATCAGGTGGAGTCGAGAGGCCGGAGGAGGGGCAGGAGGAAGGGGTGCGGTCGCGATCCAGGCCCGGAGCCAGCGAGGAGCATCAGCGCCCGGGGCGAACACCTTCGCTCGCAGTTCACCCGCACACCAGTTTCCAGCCGCCGCCTTTCGGGGTAAGTTTCGCCCCCCGGCGCGTTCCAGCGAGCCTCGCCCACCGCAGCCGGCTGCCGGGTGGCTTGGGGAGGTCGCGGCGCCTCGTCGGGTTCCCCCGAGAGTGCTGCTCGACCCCGGGCAGGGCTGGCAGCTGGCGCCCGCGCCCGGCCCCAACCCAGCTCCGCGGTACGGAGCTGGAGGGATCTCAGTGCCGCATTTCAGAGTCGAGGAGACTGGGGCCCAGGGGAGGAAAAGTGCCGTGCCATGGGAGGTTCACCCAGGTCTTGGTGGGGCCCAAGCTGATACTTAGCTGTCTTCGCTCCCTGAAAGCTTCACTTATTGCAGCTAGCAGCGTAGGGGATCCACTTAGCCATCTCGGCCTCCCCAGTCCTAAAGGTCTAGGGGACAGAAAAACGCTGGGAGTCGTAAGGTTCCTCGGGTCCCCGGCATCGCAGACGGGGCTGGCTCAGAGGTCTGCTCTGTGGACTTGGAATCGCACCCACCCTGTGAGCATCTTCACCCCTTCACATAAGCAATTTATTTTATTTTACTTATTGTTTTAGGAGGTAGAAAAAAGTGGATTTGCATATTGAGGGTTGGAAGTTCAAGAATTTTGCTTTTTCCTGAAAAGACTCACCGTTTTCTTTGAAACAGAATCCTATTCACTAGACATGAATCACTCCCTTGGCATTTCAGTCCCCAGGTGGGAGGTTTGGATACTTGATTGCAGATGACCATATACAGGAAACTATGCAGGTGCTGGGAGGTTCTGGGTCGCTGGAGGCCCATCCGGCTACTGATAAGAAATTGTATAGCCAGGGCCGAATTCTTTCCAAGCATTTGTGTTCAGCACTGACAGCAAGACTCTGCCCTCTGGGAAAGATACATTTGCTATGTTCATCAACATCATTTTTTAAAATGTAACTAATGTTTTACGTAAATTGTAATATTTACATAATTTTTGTTTTATTGTAAATAATGTTTTAAAATTAAAACATTATTGCATAAGGATATCACCTTTGGTTTTCACGAAGACAGAAAACTTCAGACTGACCAGAAAGGGAATTTTTCAATGTAAAGAAAACCAGAATCTTGTTCCCAGAACTATGTGGTTGTGTAGAGAAACCTGTTTAGAAATAACCATAGAGGAGGAAGTAAAAGGAAATGATGTAATCCCTTTCAGGAAAGGATATGTTGAAATTCTGTTTAAGTCATTTGGCTTTCGCTGTGGAGTAATTCTTTACATCTTAAAAATTAAATGATAGATTAGTAAAAATTCTTAATAATTTTCCAATTCTACTGGATCAACGCATATTGAGGGTCAGGTTTGGTCAGGTGTAGGCCAGGCAGTGGGATAAGGCAGAAGCATCGGGGTTAGGTTCATACATTTAGAGTCTAGCTGCCTCCATGCAGTAGGGGTCCACTCACTAGCTGTGTGACTGTGGGACGTTACCATACCTCTCTGGCCCCAGCTTCTTCATATGCAGAATGGAGATGTAATACCTAACTCGCTGGATGATTGTGTGGCTTGTATTAAATCATTCATTTAATCGATACTTTTTTTTTTCTTTCTTTCTTTTAATATCTACTGTGCCCCAGTGCACACAGATAAGAAGAATCCCCAGCCTTGTGAAACTGACCTCGTTCAATGCTGGCAACACCCCCTTCTTCACTTTTTAAAGATAAGGAAATTGAGGCCCAAAGAAATTGTGTTTAGCTTTAAGAGGCAAAACGAGAACTAATAATACCTTGTTTTCACTGTATAGGATGATTTCACTTCTGAGTTTTAGACTTCATAATAGTTTATCTGACTGTAACCCCTCATAAGTCAAAGAGCATCTATTTAGAGAGATACCGTGTTTGGGAGGCCGAGACGGGCGGATCACGAGGTCAGGAGATCGAGACCATCCTGGCTAATACGGTGAAACCCTGTCTCTGCTTAAAAATACAAAAAACTAGCCGGGCGACGAGACGGGCGCCTGTAGTCCCAGCTACTCGGGAGGCTGAGGCAGGAGAATGGCGTAAACCCGGGAGGCGGAGCTTGCAGTGAGCTGAGATCCGGCCACTGCACTCCACCCTGGGTGGCAGAGCAAGACTCCGTCTCAAAAAAAAAAAAAAAAAAAAAAAAAAAAAGAGAGATACCGTGTTTGACTCTAACTAGAGAGTCAACTGCCCTAGGCTACAGGGAGCCTGAAAAAACCAGGGCAACGTATTTTCAGAGACTAATAGTGTAATTTCCCACTGAACTTTGCTCTGGGGTGTCAGGGAATTTTTAGAATATGTTGTTCCCAGGAAGGGTGGGAGCAACTTGCATTTCTAAATCAACCCTGGAGATATGCCAGCTTGTTTGAATAATATCTATTTCAGAAAAATGTGTCTAGCTTCCCAATCAAAGAACTGTCCCTTTCACCTCTGCACCCCACCAAGGACTGGACCACCTCCTCAAAGAGCAGACGTGTCTTTAGAACAGACTGTAGGCTTGGAGCCTTGTAAAATGTACATGGAGGTTTCACAATCAAGCACACGGAATCCAGTTGAAGGCAGCTAAACTTTGTGTTGATTTGGTGAGGAGAAACAAAATCCTATGTTTTTGTTGTTACTGATCCCCGTAGTGGTAGCCTGTCAGTAATCAGCATAGTTCTGCTGGACTTTAAATAAGTCAAACACTGGCTTTTCAGGAAGTATATTTGTAAGCATCTTAAGTACAAAGATTTTTTTCTGTCTCTTGTCTTGAAGTCCTCACAGGTCTAGCACAGTCCCTTGCATATGGTAGATGCTCAGTAAATGTTTGTTTAGCAAATGGGATATCCAATGTCAGATATATCCTCTTCCTGAGAAGGTTTTCTGTGAATGTTGACATCTGCTTTCTGGATTCAAGATTGAGGGTTGGACTGAGATTATTGTGTTCTAAATCACATATTGATACCATTTACTAATCTTTTTTTCTTTTAATAGATTAGTGTGATCTCAGCTCAAGGCAAAGGTGGGATATCATGGCATCTATCTGGGTAAGTAAAAATTAAGCCTTCACAACACAGTAACATATATGAGTCAAACCAAAACACAGAAAGTCAAGATAGCAAGAAAAATTTTGTGAAAGTTGTTAAGTTTATCTGGCAAAATTAACATTCCAGAAAAGCCAGAGGATGTCAAAAATAATAAAATATTTTTTAAGATGCATTGTAAAGTTACATAGTTAAAATAATTTATGATGACACCAAGCAGAAAGGTCAAAATCTGATAATAAATTTAGTATATAATTTGGGAATTTATTATATGAAAAAGATGACATATTGGAGAAGAAGAGATGGGTTATTCAATAAATGTTAGGAAAACTTCTAGCTGTTTGGGTAAAAAGTAAATCTGTATTCCTTTTTCTGCCTTACAATAAAATAAATTCCATGTGGATAAAATACAGAAATGAAGAAAATGAAATATGAATGGGCTGGGTGTGGTGGCTTACACCTGTAATGCTAGCACTTTGGGAGGCCTAAGTGGGTGGATCACCTAAAGCCAGGAGTTCGAGACCAGCCTGGCCAACATGGTGAAACCCTGTCTCTACTAGAAATACCAGCATAGCCCGGTGTGATGGCACATGCCTGTAATCCCAGCTACTCAGGAGGCTGAGGCAGGAGAATCCCCTGAACCTGGAAGGTGGAGGTTGCAGTGAGCTGAGATCACACCACTGCACTCCAGCCTGGGAAACAGAGTGAGAATCCATCTCAAAAAAAAAAAGAAAAAGAAATATGAATGGATTGAAGAATAATCTTGGAGTGGGGAAGGCACTTACAACTGTGACACAAAACCAAAGGCCTAAAAGAAAAATATTGATCTATTTTAACTACATACAAGTTTATAATTATGACAGCCAACAATCCCATTGGTAGAGGCAGAAGACAGCTCACAGGGCAAAAATATTTGCAGCACATTAGGCAAAAGACTTTTTCCTTAACATGCAAATAACTTGAATAAATCAGTTAAAAAAATGAACTTGACAGAAAAAATTGTAAGGGACATAAACAGGACATAAAAATAATTATAAGTGTCCAATAACATCAAAAGGTGCGACAAGATCAGACATGGTGGCTCACACCTATAATCCCAGCATTTTGGGAGGCCAAGGTGGGAGGATCATTTGAGCCCAGAAGTTCAAGACCAGCATGGGTAATATGGCAAGACCCAGTCTCTTAAAAAACAAAATAAAACAAAACAAAACCTAAAAATCAGCTGAACGTGGTAGGGCATACCCATGGTCCTAGCTACTCAGGAGGCTCAGGTGGGAGGATCGTTTAAGCCCAAGAGGTGGAGGCTGCAGTGAGCCATGTTCATGCCACTGTATTCCAGCTTGGGTGACAGAGTGAGACCGTATCTATTTTTTTTTAATCCTGCATCTCACTCAGAATTGAAGAAACAAAAATATCATGATGAGAAACCCTTTTCTACCTAAAAGATTGGTGAAGGTTAAAAAAAAAAAAAGTAATGTAGAGGATGTGGGCAAGGTGATATTTTTATTATCTGTTCATAGGGGAGTAAATTTGGTACACTTTTGGATGGTATTTTGACAATATCTATCAGTCCTTGAATGCACACGTCCTTTAAACCCAGTAATTCCACTTGTGGGTATGTATCTTATAGATAAACTTGCATAAGGTTGAAAAAATAGGGGCCCAGCTACATTTGTTTGTATTAATGAAAACATGTAGACAGCATAAATGTCCATCGATAGGGTAGGAATAAGCAAATTACTCATTTATAACTTATAGGCATTTTTATGTGATCATTAAAACGAATGTGCAAAAAGTGGATCAGTTGTATGTGAACTGACATTTTAAAAAGTCCCAAGATATAACAATTTTAAAAATTGCCAGGTGCGGTGGCTCACACCTGTAAGCCCAGCACTTTGGGAGGCCAAGGCGGGTGGATCATGAGGTCAGGAGATTGAGACCATCCTGGCTTTAGTAGAGACGGGTGAAACCCCGTCTCTACTAAATATATATATTAAAAAAAAAAAACATTAGCCGGGCACAGTGGCGGGCGCCTGTAGTCCCAGGTACTCGGGAGGCTGAGGCAGGAGAATGGCGTGAACCCGGGAGGTGGAGCTTGCAGTGAGCGGAGATAGCGCCACTGCAGTCTGGCCTGGGCGAAAGAGTGAGACTTCCGTCTAAAAAAATAAAAAGTAAAAAAACAACTTAGCGAATAATATGCACAGAGGGGTTCTGTTTAAAAGAAAGAACAAAGAAAATACAAAATATACAGAAAGACTATTACATGAAAACTCTGTGGAAAGGTAGAATAGTGAGAAAGAGCACTTTTACTTTTCAATATATCACCTTTTGTACTGTTTGAATTTTTTTTAATCATGAGCATACATTATATTTTATAAGTAAGGGACAGTGCAAGTTTAAAGAAAAGCCTGTGTAGAGATGTGACCATCCCTTGGCCTGGGCAGTATGGATGGAAGGTGTGCTGTTGGAAGGCTTTGTTTGACCCAAATTACTCCCTTCCCACTGGCTAGGCTAATCTCTCATCTTTCATCTGAAATCCCTGCTGCTTTTATGAACATCTCATAGAGTGAGGTGAACATCTCTCCAAAATGCTGGTGTTAAAAAAAAAAAGTCTCCTGTAATCCCAGCACTTTGGGAGGTCGAGACGGGTGGATCACGAGGTCAGGAGATCGAGACCATCCTGGCTAACACCGTGAAACCCCGTCTCTACTAAAAAATACAAAAAACTAGCCGGGCGAGGTGGCGGGCGCCTATAGTCCCAGCTACTCGGGAGGCTGAGGCAGGAGAATGGCGTAAACCCGGAAGGCAGAGCTTGCCGTGAGCTGAGATCCGGCCACTGCACTCCAGCCTGGGCGATAGAGCGAGATTCCGTCTCAAAAAAAAAAAAAAAAAGTCTCCCTCTGGCCCTTGCCCATGAGTAAACTGACATGAAATTAGTTGAGCAGGCTCTCCCGCTGACACCTTCAAAGGCGTGGCACGTTTCTGAAGGGCTAGGAGAGACCCAGGTGAGTGTGATCAAGGGTGTATTCATTTCCTATTGCAGCTGTGACAAATTGCCATAAATTTAGCAATGTAAAACAACACCTATTTATTATCTCACAGTTCTGTATGTTAGAAGCCTGAAATGGGTCTCACAGCACTAAAATGAAGGCGTTGTTGGGACTGTGTGCCTTTCTGGAGGACTTTGGGAAGAATCCTCTTCCAAGCCCGTTTAGGTTGTTGGTAGAATTTAGTTCCTTGTAGTTGTAGAATTGAGTCCTTAGTCCTTGCTGGCTGCCAGCAGAAGCTGTCTTTGGCTCCTGCAGGCCTCTGCCTGTCGTTGTACATGGCCCCTACATCTCAGAACCAGCAATAATGCATCAAATCTTTCTTATGCTTGGAATCTCTTTTCAGCCTTTCTCTTCTCCTTCCAGCTGAATATATTTCTCTGCTTTTAAGGGCGCGTGTGATTAAATTGGGCCCACCTGGATAACGCGGGCTAATCCCTGTGTTTTAAGGTCTGGAACCTTAATTACATTTGCAAAGTCCCTTTCATCATGAAACACAATACATTGACAATTTCCATGGATTATGGTGTATACATTTTAGGAGGCTGTTGTTCTGCCTACTACAGGGGCTAGGAGTATGGCTACATCAGGGATGGTAGCGTTTGGCATCAGATAGCAGGAAAGAGGTGGGGAGGGGTCACAAAGGGGAGGCTAACCTGAGCCTGGAGAGCAAACCCTCACATAGAGAAAGAGTCCCTAGCCAGAGAAGGGCTCCTGCTGTCCCTGGGTTTTTGTTTTGTTTTGTTTTCCTATTTACCTCCTCTCCCTCTATTAAAGAACTAATATATGTGAGTGAGATCTCAGAGAGCAACGATTAAGAACAACTCAGAACCGCTATGGAAAACAAGATAGCGATTCTCAAAAAAATTTAAAACTAGAACTACCACATGCTCCAGCAATCCCATTTCTGGATATATATCCAAAGGAAATGAAAGCAGGATCTTAAAGAAAGATATCTGTACACCCATGTTCACTGCAGTACTTTTTACAATAGCCAAGAGGTGGAAACAGTCCAGTTTCCATGGACAAGAGTGAATAAACAAAATGCGGTACGTACACACAATGGAATATTATTCAGTCTTTTAAAAACACATGTTGTGTGACAGGAAGAAACCCCTGTCACATGCTACTATATGGACGAGCCTTGAGCCCATTATGTTAAGTGAAATAAGTCAGTCCCAAAGAGACAAAATGCTGTATGATTCCATTGATACGAGGTATCCAAAGCAGTCAAATTCATAGGAACAGAAGGCAGACTGGTCATTAGGAATGAATAAGGAAAGATAAAAAGAGGAGTTGTTTAATACGTAGAGTTTCAGTTCTGAAAGATGAAAAAGTTCTGAAGATGTTTCAAAACAATGTGAATATTCTAACCACTACTGAACCTTACACTTAGAAATGGTTAAGATGGTAAAAACCTTCAGATTTCCAATTGTAAATATTCTTATCACAAAGTTTTATGTGTTCTTTTTTTCTCTCTACCACACTTAAAAGCACATACACACTCAAACATAAATAAGCAATCAAGTCCTTGCATTTCTACAAAACTGTATACGTGGTTATGTGTATGATTAGTTTATGACAGTGGTATGATCAAGGGAGAAGTCATTAGTTGCAATTTCAGTGTATTACCATTGAAGATGAAAGAATGGCTGGTTTCTTAGGTCTTTTATATTCTATCCAGGGGTGTTGCAACCCTACCATTGTTTCAGATGAATCAACAGTCTGTGTTGCATTAGCATTTGCTTGCAAATTTTGAAATCTACCACTTCACCCTTGATGAAAGGGTCCGATATCTTATTGGTCTGTACTCCTTGGACTCAGGGTCCCTTGTCATATGTTGCCTGTAGGTCCATAGCAAGCACTCAGGAAGCCCACCAATTAGAATGTCTTAGAACATTAGCCGGGCGAGGTGGCGGGCGCCTGTAGTCCCAGCTACTCGGAAGGCTGAGGCAGGAGAATGGCGTGAACCCGGGAGGCGGAGCTTGCAGTGAGCTGAGATCCGGCCACAGCACTCCAGCCTGGGCGGCAGAGCGAGACTCCGCCTCAAAAAAAAAAAAAAAAAGAACATGACATTTTATTAAGCTACCACAGTAGTATTTTTTCTGTGTAATTTCTGTACAATGCTGGCTTTCTTATGTAAATACTCTGAGCTCTTTCCTCCTTGATCAGTTCCTAACTTACATTTACAGAATAATAATAAATGTAATTCCTATTTGTTTGAACTTTCAAATTAGAATTTTTATTACGGTACTAGAGTCTGTCTTTTTTTCTTTCTTTCTTTCTTTCTTTCTTTCTTTCTTTCTTTCTTTCTTTCTTTCTTTCTTTCTTTCTTTCTTTCTTTCTTTCTTTCTTTTTCTTTCTTTCTTCTTTTTTTTTTTTTGACAGAGCTTTACTCTGCTTTTTTGACAGAGCTTTACTCTGTCATTCAGGCTGGAGTGCAGTGGCGCAATCACGGCTTGCTGCAGCCTCAACCTCCTGGGCTCAAGCGATCCTACTGCCTCAGTCGCCTGAGTAGCTGGAACCACAGGCATGCCCCAGCATGCCCAGCTAATTTTTAAATTTTTTTGTAGAGATGGGCTCACTGTGTTGCGCAGGCTGGTCTTGAACTCTGGAGCTCAACTGATCCACCCACATTGGCTTTCAAAAGTACTGGGATGGCCGGGCGCGGTGGCTCGAGCCTGTAATCCCAGCACTTTGGGAGGCCGAGACAGGCGGATCACAAGGTCAGGAGATCGAGACCATCCTGGGTAACACGGTGAAACCCCGTCTCTACTAAAAAAATACAAAAAACTAGCCGGGCGAGGTGGCGGGCGTCTGTAGTCCCAGCTACTCCGGAGGCTGAGGCAGGAGAATGGCGTGAACCCGGGAGGCGGAGCTTGCAGTGAGCTGTGATCCGACCACTGCACTCCAGTCTGGGCCACAGAGCCAGACTCCGTCTCAAAAAAAAAAAAAAAAAAAAAAAAAGTGCTGGGATTACTGGTATGAGCCACCACACCCAGTGGTGCTAGAATTTTTTAAAATTAACTCACAATCATTGTAATCACCATGAATTGTTATTAACATCCTAACTTGGTATCTATTCTCCTTTCACCACTCCAAACTCCAGTTTACAAAATGAGGAAGGGGAATATAGAGGCACTCTGCAACCAAGGGATAAGAGAAGTTTTATGAAAACATATTACCTAAATACAATGCCTACTAACTGTTTTGAAGTTCATCCAAAACAGTTAAACAATTAAAGCAGCAAGTACCTAGTTGGACAGGCTCTGCTGGGAGCAAAATGAAGCCAGTCTAACCACAGTCTTAACTCTCCCTTTCAGAACTCCCTAATCGTTTAAAAGGTAGGCTCTTGAGCAAATTGCTTAGTCCTTCTCTACTTCAGTTTCCTCATCTATAAAACAGGTATGGTAATAGTGCCTATCTCATCTAGGGTTTGTAAGCATTAAGCCAGTTCATGTAAAATGTATTAGCAGTGCCTGGCATGGAGTGAGCACTCAATAAATGTTAGTTTTAATCAGCATGATTTCAATATATTAATTTTATTCTAAAATGTATTTTTTGCCAAATAATATCGCTGCAACTGTTTTTGTAGAGGGGCTTCTGCCTATTTCCTGGGCCTGATTTTATTACACATGAGTAGCCCCCTCTCCCCATTGGAATGGTTCTTTCAGCCATCTAAAAGAAATGCCATATCCTCAATCAAATTCCTTCTGACCACTCTTATTTTCAATATTTTATAATATTTTAAACACATATATATTTCTAAAGACATAAAAATCCTCCCTTTCTACTCCTAGTGGGCATACTGGAATACATTTCTGACACTGACTACCCAACGTTAGCGTCAGATTCCACAGCATTAAGGGCTTAGTCCTCCGCAAAACTGCCCTCACTTCAGATATCAGTTCAAGTCTCAGGAATCACCTGCACTCTGGCCAACTGGCTATAAATTTGGGGGTTTCCATGACCCTCCGAAATTAAAGAATTCCCTAGAATGATTCACAGAACTCACTGAAAGTGCTATCCTTATGAATGCAAGTTTATTATGTGGGATACACATGGGCAAGCTCTGGAAGGGTCCTGGACCCAGAGACTCCATGGCCTGTCCCTGTGGCATCAGGGCACCTCACCCTCCCTTTGTGTCAGTGTGTTCAATAGCCAGGAAGCTCCTCTGAGCCTCAGTGTCCAGAATTGTAATTGGAGTTCCGTTATGTAGGCACAATTGGTTGATGAAATTGTTTGCTACATGATTGAACTCAATCTCCAGCCCCTCTTTCATCCTCAGAGGTCCGACTGACCAGAGTTGCAACCCTGTGATCACAGGGCTAATTTTTCTGGAGACCAGCCATCATTCTAAGGCTATCTAAGAGTATGCCATGAGTCACCCCAATTGCATCACAAAGTCACTGCTATCACTCAGGAAATTCCAAGGGTTTTTGAAGCTCTGTGCCAAGAACCAGTGCAAAGACCAGATACATTCCGAATTGTACTACACATATATAACTCACATTAAGGCACACAGTTTCCAATATGTATTATTTTATTTTTGACTAACGTTATATTAAAAACAAGGTTATATTAGTTCCAATGACACTGGCTATTTATGTTGATCAGAAGCTCTGATTGTTAGACATATTTTTCATATATGGGAAAAATGGGAAAATGAATTAATGTTTGGTAATAAATATAGATTGGCAAGACAGAATAATTTAAAACATGGGATCCATATAGAAGATATTGAAAAAGGGATCCGTGGTGGTAGAAGTGTGGGGGGAAGGCTACCAGGACGGACCCTTGCAGATGACTACTCCATGATCATGTGTTCATGGTGAGAGTTAGAAGGCACAGCCTCCCTTCCCTACCAAACTCTTCCACTCTGGAGGGAGCAAGATTGGTGCAGTTTGACACATGAGGACACAGTTGTCTCATTTCCACTGTTAACGCAGAGGAATGGCAGTGGTGGTAGGGCTGTTAGGAAAGGTGCAATGTGCTAACATGAGAGAGAATTTTGGGAAGATAATGCCTTTCAAATTCTGTCCCATGGAAGATACCAGCTCTGGACATTTGGATGCTGCTATTCCTGGGTTCAAAGAGTTTGCGAGTGTCCTGTCCAGTTTCATACTTCTTGCTTTGACACAGACGTCCCATTAGACCTTTCTTTCGTGGTGTAGTTGCTCTTCTTTGCTATGCAAATTTAAAACATGTGTGAGGAGAAACCTGTGTTCATGCATGTGAATGTGCTGAACTCCTCCTCTGGTCTCCCTCCCATCTACCACATCCGGGAATGGAAGATCAAGATGGTGACTATTTTCACTGAAAGTCTTTTCACTTCCCAAGCAGAACAGGCATCTTCCCTGATTAGGTGCTGTTCCACTCTGCTGTGTGTTTTAAACCTATGTTCCCTGAAACTGCTTTAGGTAAATATTGACATTCAAACAGGTACACAAATGGTCTATTGCAGAAAGTTGATTTAAAACAGGTTAGACCTGGATTTCAAATCAAAACATTTAAGCTTTGTTTAATGTTTCCAAAGCCTGGAAAATGTCTCATCTGAGTGAGAGCAGAGAGGCTTCCTAGGAATGAGTGGAATGAACACTAAAAAGCTGTTCTTTGCCATTCTCTGACGTTAGCCCAACTGTGAAGGAGGGAGGGTCCCTCTTTTATATTTAATCATGATAAAGTGATAGTATGCAAAGCTAATGTTTAGCCATTGGAAGAGCCTGGTAAATCAGAGGTAAAGAGGAAAATAAAGCATTTTAGATCAGACAGCAAGGAATGTAAAGTGGAGAAGGTACGATTTGTTCTCTTCAAAGTCTATTTTTTTGGTGGATGTAAAGCAGTTAGATAAAAAAGAAGTATATAGAGTACTGAGCAATAAAGTGAATACACAGGTCTCACATGAATTATAAGAGAATAAATCAAAACAGGAGAAAATTCTCATCTATCCCTTCATTATCAGATCTTTGCTTCTTTCATTTGTAACTCTTTGTGTTTTATTCAGTACCTCATGTAGGTTCTGGAGGCATGTATCAATAGGAGTAGTGACAGTCCCATGTGAACAGGATTTAAGAAAGGTGAAGACTGCATTTGTAGAATTTTTAACATATGGCATGGAGCTCTGAAATGTCTGACAGTGGCATTTGAGAATTATTGAAAGAAACAGGATGCAGAACAAAAAAGCATTTTTTATTCATTTATTCACTCAACTAATATTTACCACATATCTTTTATGTGCCAGATATTGGCTCTGGCAACACAGTAGAGAAAGAGAAATAAAAAAGCAGAGAGCCTACATTTTATTAGGGGAGACAGACAATAAATGAGAAATAAATGTACAGTATAAAAAGACAGTTTTAAGTGCTCTGGGGAAAAGCAAAGGTGGATAATAAGTATGATGGGGTATGTGATTTTCTGCTCAGATATATGAGTAGAAGTCAACGTGGCATGAGACGGTGAGCTGAGAGAATATCTTGGGAAAGAGCAGCCAGGCAGAGGGAATGACAAGTGTAAGCTCTGAGGCAGATGGGCAAGACACATTTGAATGCAATAGGAAGATTCCCACGAAGCAATAACAGGGGTACAAGATTACAAGAGGATTGCGGGAGGTATTATAGTCCTCTTTTATGATACTTTAATATCCTCCAAAGGCCACAGAGAGTCCCAAAAAGTCTTCACATGGACTGTTCAAGGAGTTTCCATTCTCTAGGTTTACTTTACATTAGGAAGCATTCTTAAATCTGCAGCAACTTCTTGTTAGGATTATCGCTTTTTAAAAAAACTCATAAATAACCCATAAAATAATGCATTTGCCATGATGTCCGGTAGACATCATTGACCTTAACCATTTATGTAAGAAATATTCTGCCCGGAATATTACAAACAGGAGACATCCCTGATCTCAGTCCCTCACAGGTTTCTCACCCTCATAGGAGTGAGGTGGATGGAATAAGCATCCCCAAATTCTGCAAAGCCAGTGCTGTGGTCTAAATGTCTGTGTTGCCCCGCCTCCCCCACCAACCTGCCCCTTATTCATAGGTTGAAATTCTGACCTTCAGGATGATTGTGTTGGGAGATGGGATCTTTGGGAGGTGATTGGATTAGGTGGGGATTATTTTCCTTTTGAAAGAGATTGGAGGGAACTTGGTCACGTCTTCTACAATGTGAGAACACAGCCAGAAGGTACTGTATATGAACCATAAAATGGAACTTCACTAGACACCGAATCTGCTGGCACCTTGATCTTGGATTTTTAGCCTCCAGAATGGTGAGAAATAAATTTTTGTTATTTATAAGACACCCAGTTTATGGCATTTTGTTATATCAGCCTGGAATGCTAAGGCAGACAGCCACCGTTCTCTAGCCAAGGGCCATTTAAGAAGATGTGGATTCTGTACTTCAGTGAGCCAAATTCCCTATATTTCTTCATATACCCAGGGAGATATAAATTCTCTATGTATTCCTGTTGGATTGCAGGACCCTTAGACAGAGGCAGCTCCTGCAGAAGTTAGACATGCACAGGGCCGAGTATGTGGCCAGAATAGCCACATTGGTCTTCAACTCTTTTATTTTTATTTTTATTTATTTATTTTTTTTTGAGACGGAGTCTTGCTCTGTCTCCCAGGCTGGAGTGCAGTGGCCGGATCTCAGCTCACTGCAAGTTCCTCCTCCCGGGTTTACGCCATTCTCTCGCCTCAGCCTCCCAAGTAGCTGGGACTACAGGCGCCCGCCACATCGCCCGGCTAAGTTTTTGTATTTCTTTAGTAGAGACGGGGTTTCACCGTGTTAGCCAGGATGGTCTCGATCTCCTGACCTCGTGATCCGCCCGTCTCGGCCTCCCAAAGTGCTGGGATTACAGGCTTGAGCCACCGCGCCCGGCCAGTCTTCAACTCTTTTGTAACCCTTAGCCAAGAGGAGGATTTGCTCAAGAACTCTTAACTAGGTTAAGCACTTTACTTTGATTATAGAACAAAGAGATAATCCACAAATACTGGTACTAGATGACTCAAGAGAAGATGAATATAATTTTTTTATAATCTGCTTTAAACAAATACATGAAAATTATTCTGAGAAAGATGTTTGTGTTGATAAAGTCTCTGGGGAGGCCCCGTGTTTCCAGCTCATTCCATATAGTTGGGTTTGCTACCTTTGTCGGAGAAACCCTGAGCTCTTGGAGAGACAGGGAGAAATACATAACAGAATCACCAGACACAGTCATGCATTTCATGTCTCTGGTGTACTAGAAAACACTCAGCTTCTGAAATATCTCCCAAATCTCCCAGGATACAATGGGAACTTTGATTTCTAGACTATTGATATGTGAAGGAAGCAACTCATCAGGCAGCCAACTATCTAGTGTAGAGCTTGGAGAAAGTCCACACTGTGAGATGTCATTGTCTTGCTTTCATATTCTTACTTAGCAAACTAATTCACAGTTATGTATTAATCCCCTATCTGGGGACTGAGCACTAGGCTCCCAGCTGGATAAATAGGAGTGGGTGAAACAAATGTCTCTGCCTTTTGGAACTTTATTTAGAGGAGGTGGAGAGATAGATATAAACAGGGAGAGGTATTACTCAATGCTGAGTGCCCTAACAATGGAGAGGTGGCTGAGATGCAGAATAACAGTAGAAGACCTACTCAGATCAAGTGCCAAAGAAGCCCTGTTAGAGAAGATGGCCTTTAAAGAGAGGACTGAAGGTAAAAACCATTCCAGGTAGAGAGAATAACACAAACCAAGGCATTAAGGTGGGAAAGAGTTCATTGTATACCAGCTTGACTTTCAAAGAACTGAAGTGTGGTGAGAACTCCACCTCTCATCTGGAGAGAGTGGCTCCAGATAGAGCCATGATGGGGGTTGGGCCAAACCACGCAGGGCCCTATGGACCAGTGTAAGGAGTTTGGACTCTATTCAGTGTGAAACAGGGGAGTGACAATATCTGACTTAGATCTTTTTTTTTTTTTTTGTCATTGTTGTTGTTGAGACGGAGTCTCACTCTGTTGCCCAGACCAGAGTGCAGAGGCACAATCTCAGCTCACTACAACCTCCGCCTCCTGGGTTCAAGCGATTCTCCTGCCCCAGCCTCCCGAGTAGCTAGGATTACAGGCTCCTGCCACCACGCCTGGCTAAATTTTTGTATTTTTAGTAGAGGCGGAGTTTCATCATTTTGGCCAGGCTGGTCTCGAACTCCTGACCTCAGGTGATCCATCCGCATTGACCTCCCTCCCAAAGTGCAGAGATTATAGGTATGAGCCACCGCACCTGGCCTAACTTAGATCTTTAACAGATCCCTTGGCTGCTATGTGGGAAATGGCTGGAGACGGGCAGTAAGAAGTAGAGAGGGACATGACTCAGATGTTCAAGTACAGGAGAGCGATGATTGTGACTTGGACAAAAGCAGGAGCAAAGAAGCTGGGAAGGAGTGCACATGAGATTATCTTCTTAAAATAGTCTCAGCAGGCCTTGCTGATGGATGGAATTCAGAAGGAAAGGCAGGTGAAGGAATCAAAGGGGACTCCCAGGTTTCTGGTGGCTGATGGTTGGTCCTTTTCCAGGGATGGGGAAGATTGAGGAAACTCAGCAAATTGGGGATGAGCACAGAAACTGGAGCCAGATTGCCTAGGTTCAAATCCTGGCTGTGCCACAAGCTAGCTATGTGACCTCAGCAAGTGTCTTAACCTCTCTGGACCCTCTTTTCTCTTCTATAAAATCAGGGTATTAATTTTATCTGCCTCATAGGGTGGTTTTGAGGATTAAATGATCAGGTATATGTAAAATACGAGTAAATACTATGTGAGTGTCAGATGGGGGAAGAAACAGCTTGGGAGGAAACAGTGAGTTGGTATATGAGATATCAAAACAAATACATGGAGGAGACATTGAATATGCAAGACCAGTGCTCAAAACGGAAGTCTGGGCTAGAGCTATAATGTGGGATTTGTCTGTATACAGAAGAGGGAGTGGAAGAAATAACCCACAGCAGGATTAGAGGGAAAGAAAAGAGAGAGCCACTTTCTACTTTAGAAGTGCCTACTTTATAGAGGTCAGACAAAGGTGAGTGTATCCTGGAGAGGTGGGAAGAAACCTAGGAGGTGAGGCATAGGAGCCAATGGAAGGCAGGCTAGCTGTGAGTGACACACTCTCCAAGGGGTCAAGTCTTTTTATAACTCATGTGTCATGGAAAATACAACATCAATGGCTTGTTTGTTCCTGTCTTCCCTGATTCCTGAATCACATTCATCTTTCTTTTTTTTTTTTTTTTTTTTTTTTTTTTTTTTTTTTTTTTTTTTTTTTTTTTTTTTTTGAGACGGAGTCTCGCTCTGTCACCCAGGCTGGAGTGCAGTGGCCGGATCTCAGCTCACTGCAAGCTCCGCCTCCCGGGTCCACGCCATTCTCCTGCCTCAGCCTCCCGAGTAGCTGGGACTACAGGCGCCGCCATCTCGCCCGGCTAATTTTTTGTGTTTTTTAAGTGGAGACGGGGTTTCACTGTGTTAGCCAGGATGGTCTCGACCTCCTGACCTTGTGATCCGCCCGCCTCGGCCTCCCAAAGTGCTGGGATTACAGGCTTGAGCCACCGCGCCCGGCCCACATTCATCTTTCTACTCCATCCCACACCCTCCTCTGTTCTCACATTCCAGTCCTCTTGCTCTGGCACTGCCCCAATGATGAAATCACTGTATTTAAAAAAGAAAAGCTGAAATATTCACAATAGCAAAAATATGGAATCAACCTAAGGTTTATCAACAGAGGATTGAATTAAGAAAATGTGGTGGTATACACACACACACACATGCACGCTGTAGAATACTACTCATTAATAAAAAGTATGAAATCATGTCTTTTGCAGGAACATGAATGGAACTGGAGGCCATTATCCTGAGTGAAATGACTCAGAAACAGAAAATCAAATACAACATGTTCTCACTTATAAGTGGGGGCTAAACAATGGGTACACATTGATATAGAGAGTACAATAATAGAGATTGAAGACTTCAAAAGGTGGGAAGGTGGGAGGGGCTAAGAGTTGAAAATTACCTATTGAACACAGTGTTCACTTGTCGGGTGACGGATACACTAATAAAAGCCAAGACTTCACCACTATGCACCATCTGCATGTAAGAAATCTGTACTTGTACCCCCTAAATATGTTTTAAAAATTTAAAAAGGAAAAGCTGAAAAGCATGAATATTTTTTCTTTAAGTGAGCACAAGAACAAATATAAGCATTTCTTCAGACCTTTGGACACATTACGAGCAAAGCCCTGATGTCAGCCTGGCATCCCTCAGGCATCTCAGTGGCTGCCAGTCTTGCTGCTGTGGACGTTCAGCATCGCCTGCTTCTCCTTACTGCCCTGTGGGCTGCAGAATGTGCCTGCAGTAGTGGTGGGAGCCGTCTGTTTGTGCATCATCTTCCATAGGCATAGCGATCATTGCCAGCCAGTGGGACTTCTCCCAGGTGAGGATCCTTTTAGGCGATTAGCACAGTACTTGGCACATAGTGATTAGCAGCAATTGTTCTTAGTATAAACCTAGGATTTGCCCTGTAGGAACTGGTTGGTTACCAGTATTTTCTCTGGCCTTTACCTGCTATATTAGTTTCCTAGGGCTGCAGTAATAAAGTACCACAGGCTGCTGGCTTCGAATGACATAAATGTATTATCTCATAGTTCTGGAGGCTAGAAGTCTAAAATCAAGGTGTGGGCAGGGCCATCCTCCCTCTGAAACCTGTAGGGGAGTCCTTCTTAGCCTCTTCCTGGTTTCTAGTGGTTTACTGGTATAGAGGAGTAACAGTAACCCCCACAGGTTCTTAGTTGGAAAGGACCTTTGTTACAAAAGACAGATTGGACAAGAGAAAACCAAACAGAAGTTTATTAACATGTGTATTTTGAGTATACATGGAGACATCTAGAGAATGAGTAGTTTTCACAGAGGTGGCTTTGAATTTCAGCTTATATAGCATCTTCAACAAAGAACAGTAAATTTTTAGTAACAAGACAACAGAAAGGTATCGGGAGAACCCGCTCCCGATGTTTAACGTGGGTTCTTTTCTATTTCCTAAGTGTCTCAGCTGGGTTGAGAAATAAAGGGAAAGAGCACGAGAGAGACATTTAAAGCTGGGTGTCCGAGGGAGACATCACATGTCGGCAGTATCCGTGATGTTCCCCGAGCCGTAAAACCAGCAAGATTTTATTAGAGATTTTCAAAAGGGGAGGGATTGCACGAATAGGGTGTGGGTCACAGAGATCACATGCTTCACAAGGTAATAAAATATCACAAAGCAAGTGGAGGCAGGGTGAGATCACGGGACCACCGGATGAGGCGAAATTAAAATTGCTAATGAAGTTTCGGGCACACATTGTCATTGATAACATCTTATCAGGAAACAGGGTTTGAGAGCAGAAAACCTGTCTGACCAAAATTTATTAGGTGGGAATTTTCCTCGTCCTAATAAGCCGGAGATTGCTACAGGAGACCGGGGCTTATTTCATCCCTTCGGCTTGGACCATGAAAGATGGCACATGCTTCTAAAGGGGCCATTTATAGGCCTACCCTCAGGGCGCATTCTCTTTCTCAGGGATGTTCCTTGCTGAGAAAAAGAATTCAGTGATATTTCTCCTATTTGCTTATGAAAGAGGAGAAATATAGCTCTGTTGCATCCGGATCACTGGCGGCCAGTTCAAAGCTACCTCTCTTGTTCCCTGAACATCGCTGTTATCCTGTTCTTTTTTAAGATGCCCAGATTTCATATTGTTCAAACACACATGCTCTACAAACAATTTGTGCAGTGGACACAATCATCACAGGGTCATGAGGTGACATTCATCCTCCTCAGTTTAGGAAGAAGATGACGGGATTAAGAGATTAAAGTAAAGACAGGCATAGGAAATCACAAGGGTATTGATTGGGGAAGTGATAAGTGTCCATGAAATCTTCACAATTTATGTTCAGAGATTGCAGTAAATACAGGCATAAGAAATATAAAAGTATTAATTTGGGGAACTAATAATTGTCCATGAAATCTTCACAATTTATGTTCTTCCGCCGCGGCTTCAGCCAATCCATCCATTCGGGGTCCCTGACTTCCCACAACAGAAAGGGACCTTTGAATCTCTATGGGCAGCAACTTGCAGGTGGGCAGTGAAGAAAGGCAAATTACTTGCAGATAAAGGTTAGTTAGTGCAGCTTGCTAGTATAAATTCTTCTAATACCATTGTCAGGCTGACAAGGGTCTTAAACTGTCTTCAGTCTTTAACCTTTGTAACTGTAGTCAGGAGGGCAGAATACCTTTTGTCTCCATAAATCTTTGTCCTGCTTTTAGGCAAATGGAGGAAAGAGATCTCTTGAGTATCTGTTTCTTCTTGTCTTCAACAATCCTTCATATTTTGAAGAGGCACATTCTGGTCTCACATACCGGCAGCTTGCAGCTGCGTAACTCCAGTCTCTGCCTTCACCATCACATCACATTCTTTCTGTATGTCTCTGCCTTTACGTGGCTGTCATATAAGGACACCAGTGATATTGGATTGGGGGCCTTCCAATGTGACCTCATCTTAAATAATTACATCTGCAACAACCTGGTCCCCAAGTAAGGCCACATTCTGTGGTACTGTGGGTTGGGGCTTTAATGTATTTTTGGAGGGAGACAGAATTCAACCAGTAACACCTGCCCCACTTGACTGCGTTTTATTTCAGGGCCTTTTTTTTTTTACGGTAAATTTTCTTTGGTTTGGAAACGTGCTTTTTTACTTGAAAATTGAACTGGAAGTCTTACAGTTCCCAAGTTTGATTGTTTTATTTTTTTGCAATCTACTCCATATTTCCTTGTATCATAAAAGCTTCATGACCCAACACAGCATCTTGACATTGAGCAGAGAGCCGTCCTTTCTCCCTGGCTCTTTGAGAGCTCCTTGTCCTGGAGTTTTATCTGAGGCTTTGATTTGAAGCCTCAATTTTTGGATGTGGCCTTTATAGGGCTTTCTGAAGTAATGAGTGATCTGGCTTCACTGCTTCTTCAAAATGTCCCTGCAGCAACTGCTATTCTTGCTCTGTAGCATTTGGCTTTAAATATGTTTCATATCAACAGGGTTGGCACCTTCTGTTTTTCTCTTCCACTCATCCTTTTGAATGTAAATGTTTAATTTCTTGCAAACTCAGTACACTTTGCGTGAAGAAATAGATGCAACTGGCTTTTGTGAGTCAAAAACAGACTGGCTTCTTCCAGGGGTAATAGCAAACAGTTCCCCAGGCTGAGCTTGGTCATGCAGTGGCTTCAAGACATCATGTGCTAAGACTGACCTCCAAAGGATGGTTTTAGAAGATCAAGGGAGATTATATTGTCTTGAAAAAGATGGTTTAAATGAGATGCAGGCTAGTCTAGTTTAGGAGCAAAGACTGTTGGGATAGACCACTTACTGGCTGTGGGAACTTAAATAAGTTACTTAAGCATCAGTTTCATCATCTGTGAAAAGGAATTTATTATATCTACCTTATAAGTTTATTGCAAGGATTGAATAAGCTAATGCAGGAAACGCCCTTAGCACAGTACTTGGCACATAGTGATTAGCAGCAATTGTTCTTAGTATAAAGAGCTCCTGTTACTTTTCCCCTTTATCTAGACATTCTTTGCTTTAATTTGTTTTCCAACTGGCTTCAGCAGCATTTTTCTTTTTGAGGCATCTGAAGGTCAAGTTTCAGAAAAGGAAAGCAACTAAATGTGTTTAAATGTGTGGATGGAAATCTGATCAAAGGCAATTTTTTTTTTAAATAGACTTTGCCAAGTATTCAGGTGATGTTCTACACTAGTATTGACTATGTTAGGACACTAGGGTTACTGGAAATAAACTCAGCCAAGTATTGATTAGTAATATAAATGTCAAGGAATTAAACTTGCAATGAAGCAGGCAATGCAAACAGCCTTGTTTGGCTGTAAAAATGCCGACATTCCTGAAACGATGAGCTCATCATTAAATTCTTCATCTTCCACACCCCATAAGAGAATTCATGGCTTGTTTGCTCATTTTTGCTTCAGTTTTCTAGGCAGCTAAGAAGGAAATAAAGCAGTGGTTCTTTTTCTTTCTTTTTTTTTTTTTTTTTTTTGAGACAGAGTCTCGCTCTGTCGCCCAGGCTGGAGTGCAGTGGCCGGATCACAGCTCACTGCAAGCTCTGCCTCCCGGGTTTATGCCATTCTCCTGCCTCAGCCTCCCGAGTAGCTGGGACTACAGGCACCCGCCACCTCGCCCGGCTAGTTTTTTGTATTTTTAGTAGAGACGGGGTTTCACCGTGTTAGCCAAGATGGTCTCGATCTCCTGACCTCGTGATCCGCCCGTCTCGGCCTCCCAAAGTGCTGGGATTACAGGCTTGAGCCACCGCGCCCGGCCAAAGCAGTGGTTCTTAAACTTTATTGTGCACCAGAATCACCGGGAACGTTTGTTAAGTCGCAGATTCTGCATCCTAGCCCTGCAGTTGTTGGTTCAGGAACTCTGGGCTTGGGCCTGAGAATTTGCATTTCTATCACATTCCCGGTGATGCTGCTGCTGCTGCTTCAGGAATCACACTTTGAGAACCACTAAGATGAAGTCCCCTGAGGCACTGTGATGTGGTATAGAGCAGGGAGCATTTTAGTCATAAGGCGATGGGTTTGAGTCCTGGGGCTGTCCTTATTAGCAGAACTCTTTTAAGCAAATAATCTCTGTGAGACTGGGTTTCTTCCATTTTCAATTAGAAATAATAAAATTCACCTCATGAAGGCCCTTGTAAGAGTTAAAATGTTTGTAAAGCACTTTGTTCATGTATTAGTTTTAAAAGATTTCATTAATCTTTTATTGTGAGATTCTTTTGTAAGTCATGTAATATTTCGGAGTGATTTGGGCAACCAAGTCTGTCAAATGAATAATGCCATTCATTTAAATAATGGAAGCAGTTTTAAATGTTTCACTAAAATTCCACTTCAGAATTGCCATGCCCTTTTTCAAGTTGGGATGTGTGTATGTGTACTTTCTTCCCCCCTTGTAATTAAACAAGTTGTTCTCCCCCATTTATTTCTTACTAAGTACTAAATTGCATAATGAATTGGGAATTTCCTCCTTCTCTAATTCTGTGCATTGGCATTTTAGCATATTTTGATGTGTAGGTGGTAGAGGACAGTGAAAAGTTCACAGCTGGAGTGCAAACGCTGAGTTTTCATGATTCATGAACAACTGGTATCTGACCACAAGTTTGTCTTTTTATATTTAGAATCAGCCATGTCAATATCTGCATGGCACAGAATCACCTGGGAGCTTCTTAAACGTGTAGAATTTAGCACCCCATCTCTAAAAAATATGATTCAGTATATAGAAGGTGGGTCCTGGTTATATACACTTGAAGTATCACCCCAGATGGTACAGAAACTACATTTCATGAAACCCCAGAAATGGTCTGGAATAGTCTAGTTTGTTTTTAAATTCTAACCTCTGCCTGCCATTAGCTGTGTAGACTCAATCAAATTCTCTGGTCTTCTTAAATCTTGGTGCTGTTTATGTGCAATTGCTCACTCTCATTTATTGGGGTTGTTATGCAGATTATAATTAACGTGTGTAAAGTGCCTAGCATGTAAAGTGTGCTGGGCCTGAAGCACTCAAACACTCCATGTTGGGGTAGTTCTTCTACAATGCCAGACACTGGAAGGGTGAACAGATAAGATCAACACAAAAGTTCCTAGGTGGATAGAAGTGAAATGAAGCCAGTTGGCTCCTGTGAATCCATAAAATATTTACCAAGCCTTGGAGAAGGGGAATTCATCAAAGATTATATTAAAGTGACTAATTTTCTTTCTTCTTCTTTTCTTTCTTTCTTTCTTCTTTCTTTCTTTCTTTCTTCTTTCTTTCTTTCTTTCTTTCTCTCTCTCTCTTTCTTTCTTTCTTTCTCAGACAGAGCCTCACTCTGTCACCCTAGACTAACAGTGCGGTGACACAATCACAGCTCACTGTAGCCTTGACCTTCTGGGCTCAAGTGGTCCTCTCACCTCAGCCTCCCGAGTAGCTGGGACCACACCTGCATACCACCACACCTGGTAATTTTTTAGTATTTTGTAGAGACGGGTCTTACTGTTTTGCCCAGGCTGGCCCTGAAACTCTTGGGCTCAAGTGATCCTGTCCTTGGCCCCCAAGAGTCCTGGGAGTACAGGAGTGAGCCACATGCCCAGACTAAGTGATTGGTTTCTTACAGGTATCTTCAGGTCAGGAACACTCAAACTAGTTTCTAACTTGTAATTATTTTCTAGGTTCTAAAGTTCTTATTTTGGATGCTGTAAGATTAAACAGTGTTTGTGTGTATTGAAATAAATTATTCAATCTAATCTTAGGAATCAGCAGACTATCATTTTTTACTGTGCCAGAACACTAATTTTCCATTCACTTTAGTGTGACAGATAATGTCCTTTCATGAAAACATTAAACACTTCAAGGGAGCCAAAATGAAGCCATTTAATACAAGACAACAGAGCCAATACTATCAGTAACAAGATAGAAAAATGCTGTTTAAAAAGGAAATATTAATACTGTAAAGACCGATTTTTATTCAAGAAGTTAAGAACTACCATATAAATCTACATTTACTTTTATTTTTCTCAACATCTTTGTGGCTGTCCTTCTTTACCTCTTGTAAGCAATTTTAAAATATTTTTCTGTATTATGGTTTTTCCTAGCTTACTGACATGCTTCTAATTTACATGCTTAAAATTAGTAGCGTGGGCCGGGCGCGGTGGCTCAAGCCTGTAATCCCAGCACTTTGGGAGGCCGAGACGGGTGGATCGCGAGGTCAGGAGATCGAGACCATCCTGGCTAACACGGCGAAACCCCGTCTCTACTAAAAAATACAAAAAACTAGCCGGGCGAGTTGGCGGGTGCCTGTAGTCCCAGCTACTTGGGAGGCTGAGGCAGGAGAATGGCGGAAACCCGGGAGGCGGAGCTTGCAGTGAGCTGAGATCCGGCCACTGCACTCCAGCCTGGGCGACAGAGCGAGACTCCGTCTCAAAAAAAAAAAAAAAAAAAAAAAAAAAAAAAAATTAGTAGCGTGGCATTTTTTACTTCCATGCAATTCCTCAAGATCTATGATTGTCAGCAGAGCTTTTAGAAGGCTTCTAATTGCACATTCATTAAACAAAGCTCAAGAACAGACAGTCCTAAGGGGGTTTTCATTTATGGATCATTTAGTCTGGAGTTCCCCAAGGACAATGGTCAAATTAATTAAAACACCTTGAAGTTTGTAAACCACAGTTACTTCTGTGTGAGATGCCATGATAAGCTTTGAATTATCACTTGAAAAACAAGAAGATTTAGGAATTTCAGCTTTCTTGTTGCTGTCCTGCAAATGCTACTTTAAAACAAATTTTCTTCAGTGTCACCAAGATTAACACAACTTACTTGCTGTACAGAACCAATGTTTCATATTTGTAATTTGTTACATAAGAGAAAAAGAGGACTCCTGAGATATGGAAGTAGATATCATATTCCCTATGTCTGGGGGGTAGACCGTCACTGAAACTGGAACTGCTAAATGGGTTCTCCTGCTCACTGCACAGACACAATCAGTCCACTGAGACCATGGCATTGCAGTAAAGAAAGAGTATAATTGATGCCAGGCTGGCCACACCATGTAGGAGACAGAGTTATTACCCAAATCAATCTCCCTGAAGGCTCAGAAGTTAGGGATTTTCAAGGATAAAATGGTGGGGGCAGGGGGCTAGGGAAGGGGGCATGTTTATTGGTTGGGGATGCAATCATAGGGGTATGGAAAACAGTCCTTGTAGGCTGAGTTCCGCTTCTAAGTGGAGGCCACCAGAGGAGTTGGTTGGTCTGAGTGGGGCTGTCCAGTAGTCAGAATGCAAAAGCCTGAAGAGACATCTCAAAAGGCCAATTGTAGGTTCTATAATAGTGATGTTATCTGCAGGAGTAATTGGGGAGGCTGCAAATATTGTGACCTCCAGAATAATGGCTGGTAATTATGTAACTATGCCTACATCTTAGTAAAATTCAGGCCCTCTCATCCTCCTAACTTGGTAGACTTTCATTAATTTTACAAGGGTAGTTTAGCTTTGGGAAGAGCTAGTATCATTTAAACTATAAACTAAATTCCCTCCTGAAGTTAGTTTGGCCCACACCCAGGAATGAGCAAAGACAGCCAGCCTGTGAGGCTAAAAGCAAGATGGAGTCAACCATGTCACATTTCTCTTACTGTCATGATTTTGCAAAGGCAGTTTCAGAGCCACTCCTGAAGTGGTAGGAAGGTGTGCAAATTATGGGTTTGTCATATGCCTCTCATATGCATGAAGGAATATGCATATGTAATACAAGAAAGATGTCGTTTTGAACCAATGTGACTTTCAAATATTTCCTTTCTAGGTTGGACACCGAGGAACAATAAGAGATTATCCAGACTTTAGCCATCAGGGGATGCTGAAGCTATTCAGAAAGCAATCAGAGGAATTGGTGAGTGATATTTTACAATTCCCTTCTTAATGTTGAAGCAAATCAGGCACATTACAATCTAAAAGTTCAGTTTGCTCAGCTTGGCTTACTCAATTTGATAAATTGTCAGGAATTTTCTAAAATTGTGAAATAATGAGGAAATATATAGAGAACTCAGCTTTATTAAATCCTAACATTTATCATATTTACTTAATATTAAAAAACTACCACTGATATTGGTGGTCTAGGGAGATCCCCAGATGCCGGTGGGATCTCCACCCTGGCTGATATCCAGACTCTTGACACCATCTAGAGAAGAAATTCAAGGATGGGTCAAACGATAGTGAAAGTACAGAGATTTATTGCAAAGTGAAAAGTACACACTCGAGAAAGGGGAGTGTGAGTGTACTCAAGAGAGAGTGATGCACAAGGGGGTTTGGGGTTGTTGCCTTTATGGGTTTCTTTAACCAAGGGGTGGAATAGTCATGAAGATTCCGGGAAAAAGATGATTTCTTGGTACTGTGGTGCCACCCTTTTTACACCAAATGTCAGTTGTTTCCAGAACTGCCATGGCACTGGTGGGTGTGTGATTGAGTATGTTAATTAGCATATAATGAGATCCTAAGAGAATCCTATGTCAAATCCAGCACCACGTTGGGTCCAGTGGGTCTTAGCCAGCTTGATCCAGACTATGGGTTTCAGGGTCATATCAGCCCCTAGTTTCTGCAGCTATTTCATCAGTTTCCTTTTGCTAGTCATGTGAAACTGCTACCTGGAATTTTCTGTTCTCCTGTGGCCACCCTGTATTAGTCCTGTCTAACCAACCACCACCACTGCTATCAACAGCAATAATAATTATCATATAAATTATTACAAATATGGCCCCCTTGGTTGGGCATGGTGGCTCATGCCTGTAATCCCAACACTTTGGGAAGGCGAGGCAGGAGGATCACTAGAGCCCAGGAGTTCAACACCAGCCTGGCAATATAGGGAGGGCCCTTCTCTCCAAAAACCTCAAAAATTAGCTGGGTGAGGGGCTTGGGCTTGTGATCCCAGTTACTTGGGAGGCTGAGGTAGGGGGATACTTTGAGCCAGGGAGGGTTGAGGCTGCCATGAGCTGTGATTGTGCCACTGATCTCCAGCCTGGATGACAGAGTGAGAGTCTATTTCAAAAACAAAATAAAAAACAAAAAAACTCAATACAATCCCATCAGTTCTTCCTGGATTTCACTCTTGCCCCTTTCGCTAGAGATAAACACCATCCCAAATTAGAGTTCATTCCCATGAAACTTTTATACCATCACTATATATACAGGTACATATTGTTTTGCATGGTCTCAAACAGCATAAAATGAAATCATACTGTATACATTCTTCTGCAATATGTTTTTATCTCTTAACATTATATTTTTGAGATTTATCCATGTTGATATGGTTAGCTCTAGAGCATTAATTTTAACTGCATGGTATCTATTGCATCACTATATCAGAAGATGGGAATATTGATGGAACATTTAAATTGCCTACAATTCTTTTATATTGCAATATAAAAATGTGGCAGTGAATATTCCTCTTATGTCTTACTGTGCATATTTGCTAGCATTTCTCTAGAATATGACAAGAACTGGAATTTCCACATTGACGGGGATACTTCTCTTCAAATTAACTGGAAATTTTGCCATACTATTCTCTGAAATGAATGTAGAAATTAGCATTCCTTTCAGCAATGTACAAGACTTCTTTTTGCTCCATGTTCTCACCAATACTTGCTACAGTAAGACTATTCCATTTTTCTAATTAAGTGGGTCTAAATGGTATCTTATTCTGCATGTGTGTTTGTTTCCTCTCTCTACCCTGATGACTGATGCAGTTAAGCATCCTCACTTGTGCATCTGCTTCCACTTTCATACATCAATAAAATATAAAATATATTTTATCTATTTTTTTCAGTTGGTTTGTCTTCTTAGATTGGCAAGAATTTTTTATAATTCCTCAATACAAACTTTTAAAAAATATTACAAACCATGAAAATATTTCCTATAAGTTCATGGTTTTCTTTTAACATTGGTGACATGGTTTGGTCCTGTGTCCCCACCCCAAATCTCATCTTGTAGCTCCCATAATTCCCACATATTGTGGGAGGGACCTGGTGGGAGATGATTGAATCATGGGGACAGGGTCTTTTCCGTACTGTTCACATGATAGTGAATAAGTGTCACAAGATCTGATGGCTTTATAAGGTGGAGTTTCTCTGCATAAGCTCTCTCCTTGCCTGCCGCCATCCACATAAGATGTGACTTGCTCCTCCTTCCCTTCCACCATGATTGTGAGGCTTCCCCAGACACATGGAACTGTGAGTTCTCCATTAAACCTCTTTCCTTCATAAATTGCCCAGTCTAGGGTATGTCTTTATCAGCAACGTGAAAATGGATTAATACAATTGGTTACAGTAATTTTTATTGCATAGAAGTTTTAAATTTTAGTGAAATCAAGTTTACCAATATTTTTGTCTAGGATTTATTCTTATTGAATCTTTTCTATAATGAAGTCATAAAGATATTCTCCTACATTTTTTTTCAAAGTTTTGAAATTTTATTTTTCATATTATGATCTTTAATCTACATGAAATTAATGTTCATGGATGGTATTTAAAGGTGTCTCATTTTATTCTATTTCATGTGGACATTTAATTGTCCCAGAACAATGTGTTGAAGAGCTCATCCTTTTCACACTGATTGGTATGTAATGTCACCTCGGTTTTACATTTCCCTATTTTTCTCTTCTCTGTTATGCTTCATTTATCTATTTGCCTCTCCCATTGTCACGATTATTAGGGTTTTATAATGACACTAAATATCTACTGGGCAATGTTTTTTTTGGCTCTTTGCCCTCCTCTATGAATTTTAAAATCGGCTTGTCAAATTCCATAAATATACTATATTAGAACTTTATATCAATATAATATTATGTTATTTCTGCCTGTTTAAGGTTTTTTTTTTCCATTTTTCAATGTAAATTATTTCTTCATTTATCTCTTGACTGCCCTTTTTTTTTTTTTTAAGGGAGAAGGGCTGCTGTGTCACCTAGGCTCAAGTGCAGTGATATGATCATAGCCCACTACAGCCTCAAACTCTGGGCTTGAGGGATCCTACGGCCTCAGCCTCTGGTGTTGCTAGGACTATAGGTGCTCATCACAATGTGTGCCTAATTTTTAAATTTTTTGTAGCGACAGGGTCTTGCTATGTTGCCCAGGCTAGTCTTGGACTCCTGGGCTCAAGCAATCCTTCTGCCTTGTCCTCCCGAAGTCCTGGGATTGCAGATGTGAGCCACTGCACCCAGCCTGATTGCCCTATTTATATCTAGTGTTGAGTAGACTGTTTCATGAGGTTAATAGTCTTTAAATTCTGTCGCCTCTTTTTAAACATTATGTTTCTTCGTGAATTGCACTTTGGCTTACAGGCCTTCTTTAAGAAGGAGGTTATTGTTTATGAGCACCACTTCTGACATGTTCTGAGTTCAGAATCAGGTATCATAATGGCGTTTGCGTTAGGGCTAGGTCAGACCCAGTCTCTGAACCGGAGGCATCTTGGCTTAGTTTTGATCTTGAGCATGTTTAAAAATAAGAGATGAGAAACTGCCAGGCATACAAACTACAAATAACTGCAGGTAGTTTGGTATATTTGTAGTCCAGTTGCATAGGTTATAGAGATGCAGGAGAGGGGGTAGAAAATGAGAACAAAGACATAAGGCAGGAGAGTTCATAATGAGCTGATATACGAGCTAAGGGGCTTAAACTTCATCCTGAAGATTACAAAGAGCCATTTGATTTTAGTCAAGTGGATAACATGATCAGATTGTGTTTTTAAACATTTACTTAGGCAGTAGTGTACAGGAATAATTATACGGGGGTCACATTAGGAGGCGATTTAGGTTATCCAGGTAAAATATGATAAGGACACAGTGGCAGAGGGCATGCGGAGGAGATGACAAAGTAAGAGATGCAGATAATTGCTATAATATAGAGAATAAGATAAAGAAAGGAATCTGAGCTGATTCCCAGGATTTTTGCCTGGATAACTATATCCATAGTTGTGGATGAGGGAACATAGAAAGACAGAGACAAGTCAGAGAGGAAATACAATAAAGTCCACCCAGAACACACTGAGTTTCAGACACTTGTGCAGTTGAGGTGGCTGGTAGTGTACTGACACAGATGCTGGGTACGGTACACACATGAAGGGTCCACATTGGTACTCAGACCCACAGAGCACAAACACACTTTAATCTGATCAGTATTTACTTAACTATGTATAAGAATACAAAACCAAAGACACAGAAAGGCAGCATCTTTCACTGGGAGGCCCAGCAGCTAACCAAGTACACAGAAGCTTTTGCATCATCATTGATGTAAGTTATGTACCACTGCCTTGGAAGTGTGTAGATGAGGTCTGTGAGGGTCACCTTGACACAAAGAAGTTGAGCATTGAGTTCCGGGTGCTCTTTTATACCTCTCTAGTCATGCGTGCTCTAGGCCTGCAAGCCAATTCACAGCTTCCCAAACCAGGTATCATCATGGGCTGGGAAATTAATAGACACAACTTTCCACGTTTATCTACTACTGTAGTCACCAAGATAAGAGTGACCTTGAGGTCATTCTCAGGCAGGCCGGCATCAGCTCTGGCCTGATGTTACCTTTCACTTACAAACAATTCATTTTGTATATGGGTTTGAAATTCATGAGAGAGGTCAGGCACGGTGGCTTAGCCCTGAAATCCCAGCACTTTGGGAGGCTGAGGTGGGTGGATCATCTGAGGTCAGGAGTTCAGACCAGCCTGATCAACGTGGTGAAACCCCATCTCTACTAAATAAAAAAAAATTAGCTAGGGCATGATTGCACATGCCTGTAATCCCAGCTACTTGGGAGGCTGAGGCAGGAGAATCGCTTGAACCTGGGAGGTGATGGTTGCAGTGAGCCGAGATGGTGCTATTGCATTGCAGCCTGGGCAATGAGAGAGAGAGGGGGTGGGGAGAGAGAGAGAGAGGGAAAGGGAGGAAGAGGAGGAGGAGGAAGGGAGGAAGGGAGGAAGAGGAAAGAAGGGGGGAGGGAGGGATGGGGGAGGAGGAGGAAGGAGGAAAGAAGGGAGGAGGGAGGGAGGGAGGAAGGAGGAAGGAAAGAAGGAAGGAAGGAAGGAAGGAAAGGAGGGAAGGAAGGAAGGAAGGAAGGGAGGGAGGGAGGGATGTGGAAGAAATGCATGAGAGAGATGTGGACCAGAGATAGAAATATATGTTTTGGCCGGGTGCGGTGGCTCAAGCCTGTAATCCTAGCACTTTGGGAGGCCGAGACGGGCAGATCGCGAGATCAGGAGATCGAGACCATCCTGGCTAACATGGTGAAACCCCGTCTCTACTAAAAACTACAAAAAACTAGCCGGGCGAGGTGGCGGCGCCTGTAGTCCCAGCTACCTGGGAGGCTGAGGCAGGAGTAATGGCGTTGAACCCGGGAGGCGGAGCTTGCAGTGAGCTGAGATCCGGCCACAGCACTCCAGCCTGGGTGACAGAGCGAGACTCCGTCTCAAAAAAAAAAAAAAAAAATAATATATATATATATATATATATATGTTTTTTGTGGTCAGAGATTGGGTTCAACTTCTTGTGGACCCATCAGAAGTTGTATGACTTTGGCAAGGAAGATAAGTTCGTGTCTTCACTTTAGTACAGCGCGGCCCCTGTGAATATTAACTATGGCAATGAATAAAGGGCGTTTCATGCAGGGCAGATTCTCAATAAGGGTTAGTTCCCTGTTTTCCAGAGGAAGAACTATTTTGATATCAACTATGGGAGAGAAATAAAAGGCAATAAGACAGTAACCAAACCTCATAAAGGTAAAAACGTCAAGTTCAAAAGTAGTATGTTCTTTTGTCTGATGTACAGAAAGGAGTATTTAGACAATGATTGTTTCCTTCCCCCAAAACTATCCAAATAGAGTTAACTTCCTTTTCCAAAACTCAGGCAACAAAATAAATAAATAAATAACGATCCCAACCAGGTAAGAAGTTGGGAATTAAAATGCCTTACTCTCTGCATTTGTCTCAGGCCATTGATCATTTTGGCTTTTGTTCAAGACAGATATTGAACATGAATATTGAGTAAAATAACTTTTGTTTCATTTAGGAACCGATGAGAAAATGCTCATCAGCATTCTGACTGAGAGGTCAAATGCACAGCGGCAGCTGATTGTTAAGGAATATCAGGCAGCATATGGAAAGGTAAGGTCATGTTTACATGAAGGCAGTAAAGAGATCGTTTAATGTACCCATGGTCGCTCCCACATAGTTATGCCTACAGTTTTCTGTTTCAGGCTGAGTGTAACAGATGATGCCCTGTACATCCAGTCAGGAGCCTGGAATCTGAGTTGTGGTTTTGCCTTGAACTGGCTGACTGACTTGGGCATGTTAATTGGTCTTTCTGGGTCTCAGTTTCTTCCCTTGTAGGGTAAGGTTTGCCTTAGCCCAGTGGGTTCTAAACCAGAAGTGATTTTGCTCCCCAGGGGACATTTGGGATGAATGGAGACGTTCTGATGATCACAAACAGGATGGTGGGGGGTGCTTCTAGCATGTAGTAGGCATAGGTCAGGGATGCTACAAGCATCCGAGAATGCTCAAGGCAGCCCTCCACAACAAAGAATTACCAGGCCAACTATCTGACTAATTCTGTCTTAGATAACCTTTTATTTCTCTTTCAATTTTAAAATACTTATGTAGTTATAGGTTTAATTCATTCAGCAAATGAAAAGTTAGTAATTAGCAGAAACTAACTGTATAAGAACAAGTAACTTTGGGAGGCCCAGGCAGGTGGATAACCTGAGATCAGGAGTTTGAGACCAGCCTGACCAACATGGTAAAACCCCATTTCTACTAAAAATGCAGAAATTAGCCTGGTGTGATGGCACATGCCTGTAATCCCAGCTACTCGGGAGGCTGAGGGCTGAGGCAGGAGAATCGCTTGAACCCGGGAAACAGAGGCTTCAGCGAGCCAAGATTGACAGAGCAAGACTCTGTCTCAAAAAAAAAAAAAAAGCAAAAAGTAAGACTTGGTCTTTGCTATACAGTTTCTTTGTCCAACGCCTATTTTCGAGTACTAATCTGTGTTAGGAGGTATCCTAGACATTGGATATAGACTGGTATAGAAAACAGATCCGGCCGGGCACGGTGGCTCAAGCCTGTAATCCCAGCACTTTGGGAGGCCGAGACGAGCAGATCACGAGGTCAGCAGATCGAGACCATCCTGGCTAACACGGTGAAACCCCGTCTCTACTGAAAAATACATAAAACTAGCCAGGCGAGATGGCGGGCGCCTGTAGTCCCAGCTACTCGGGAGGCTGAGGCAGGAGAATGGCGTGAACCCGGAAGGCAGAGCTTGCAGTGAGCTGAGATCCGGCCACTGCACTCCAGCCTGGGCAACAAAGCAAGACTCCACCTCAAAAAAAAAAAAAAAAAGAAAACAGATCCTGCCTTCTTTCATGGAGCTAACATTCTATTAGAATATAATAAACAAGTAAATAAAAATAATTCAGATATGATAAGTGATATGAAAGAATTAAAATGGTTGATATGATAGACAGTGACTGGTGACTGGCTCCTGCAGATAGGGTGATGAAAGAATGTCAGTGAGGGATTGTTACCTTACTCCCTACTAAGCCTAAACAATACTAGGGGTTCTGCTCTGCTTGATCAGGAGATAGTATTTAAGGTACAGCAAATACAAAAGCCCTGATGCAAAAAGAAGCAGGGAATATGTGAAAATAAAGAATTCCAATATGGCAGGAATGTAGAAAGTGAAGGGGGCAGAAGAAAGAGATGAGGCTGGAGAGAGGTTGAGAACATGCTAAGGGTCTTGATAGAGTTTAGATTTTGTTCTAAGGGCCACAGGGAACCACTGGAGGTTTGTAAGCAGAGGAATAATATAATGCAGTTTTTATTTTTAAAGGATTATTTTGGCTGCTGTAGATAATGAATTGTGGAGGGAAAAGGTACAAATGGAGACTGTTGAGAGGGTCTAGTGACCATCCACAGGCAGCTCAGCAATTACCTCCTGGAAGTGTTCTCCAGGCCCCCAGGCTCCATTAAGACACCCTTCTCTGAGCTCCCTTTATCAGATACTTAACATATAATATTGAAATTTTATCTTTGAATATTTCTGTGTTTCCCATGAGGGCAGAATGTCTCAGGATAAGGACTTTGTCTAACTTACCTTTAAAGGCCTAGCACAGAGCAGGTGCCTAGAAAACATTTGTTGAATTGAATGAATTGCCTGGCTTCTGGGCAAGACAACACTTTCACATAAAGAGAAGGTGAGTGGTCTATTGGCCTTTCAGTATTTCCAAAATATGGAAGAAAGATGGAGGTGGAGGGGAACAACCATTTCTCACAGTGGAATAGGATGAGATCTGTGAAGTAAGATTCGGCTGCAGTGGCTTGGATTGAGGACAGATGGTAGTGAAATTTACCATTTAGAGAGGAAAAAAACGCTGTGGCAATTAAAGCCGAGCTGGGAACACTGAACGCCATCCCATTTGTTTCAGCAGGAACATGCTGCTGCCCCCCAGGAGTGTGGTAGTGTCGGTCTGTGCCCACGGCGTTGCAGCAGGCTCAGA
Source organism: Rhinopithecus roxellana (assembly GCF_007565055.1). Lineage (NCBI taxonomy): Eukaryota > Metazoa > Chordata > Mammalia > Primates > Cercopithecidae > Rhinopithecus > Rhinopithecus roxellana. Next base: position 34,684,649 of record NC_044550.1, on the reverse strand, counting down.
GGCTACCAGCACCTATTTCAGAGCTGAAAATAATCAGGAACAGGAACAAACATTATTCAGTATTATGCCATTGAATATTGAAAGTAGAAACCCTGTTACCCCCCTTTAGGCAGGGGAGATGGACTGTACTTACGTGTGAAAACAGTACTCAAAACAATACCAATAGGTAATGTCTGTAAGAGGCTAAGTTCTAGTGTTTCATAGCCCTATAGGATGACTCAGTTAACAATAATGTAGTTTCAAATAGCTAGAAGGAGGATACTGAATATTCCTAAAACAAAAAAATGTTAAATGTTTGAGATGATGGGTATGCAATTACCTTACCTGATCTGATTACCATACATTATATGTATTGAAACATCACTATGTACTTTATGAATACGTACAATATTATTTGTCAAAAAAAATAAGTCTAATATATTGCCACACTTAGGGGTTTTCTTTCTTTACTTGTTGCCAGAAAATTGCTTCTGATGCCACCTAGTTCCACGTTCTCACCAGAGACACATGACCAGCCACTGTCCTCCCTTCCCCTTCCTCTTGGAGCTCTTTGGGAGTTACTGAGAGGCAAGACACCCAGGAATACAGCACCTCCCAGTGAAGTTGGGTGTGAATTTATAAGGGTTCCTCTTCCTCTTCCCTCACCCCAGCCTAAGCACTGAAAGCATGGGGGACCTAGGAAATGCATTTGAATACAGTTCCTAACTGTGGCACTCATGAAGCCCTCCCATTTGGCTCTCCTTCAAAAAACCTCTACAAAACAGAACAATTTGGGAGTAATTAGAAAATGCAGATTAATATTCATAGAAATTTTCAACACTTCTGTTTATTCCCTGTGGATGGACATGTTTTGTCTGATTTTGATACATATGTTCATCTTTCACTAGGTGACTTTAGAGGAAGAGAAAGGAAAAGTATTTCACATTTTTCTCCTTGGTTTTTTGATTTTAGGAGCTGAAAGATGACTTGAAGGGTGATCTCTCTGGCCATTTTGAGCATCTCATGGTGGCCCTAGTGACTCCACCAGCAGTCTTTGATGCAAAGCAGCTAAAGAAATCCATGAAGGTATGAGCCCCACAAGCCATTTCTGCCCAGGGTTTGACCGAGTCATCAAAAATAGTGACTTTCTGGCAGCGCACACTTGTGATGGGTGGACTTGGATGCCATTTTGGTCTGTACTCTCCCAGTGGTAGAATGACTCTGAAATAGGGAACAGTTGTAGAACCTTAAGCCCAAATGTTCCTGGGCTGGAAGAATTTTGTCATATCTTTGTTTGACATGAAGAGTCAAGTTCTCTAGTTTGTCATCATTGAAAGTAAATGGCACTGTCATAACCCCAACACTGAAGCTAAAAACCTAGCATTATCCTTGAACCCTTGTTTTCTCTTACCCTTCCACTCTCCCAAATCTATCAGCAGGTTCATTAGTTTTACTTCAAAATCCATTGTAAATATGTGCACTTCTCTCAAAATCCATTGCTACCGTTCTAGTCTGACTACCATCATCTCTTGACTGGTCCGTATCAATAGGCTTCTAACTAGTCCTTTTGCCTCCATTTTTGCCCACCTCAAATTCATTCTACACAGAATAGCCAAAATTATTTTTATTAATTTATTTAAAAAATCAGATTATGGGCCGGGCGCGGTGGCTCAAGCCTGTAATCCCAGCACTTTGGGAGGCCGAGACGGGCGGATCATGAGGTCAGGAGATCGAGACCATCCTGGCTAATACGGTGAAACCCCGTCTCTACTAAAAAATACAAAAAACTAGCCGGGCGACGAGGCGGGCGCCTGTAGT